>NW_013581203.1:616636-1233272 GCF_000721765.1 Aureobasidium namibiae CBS 147.97 | reverse complement strand
CTTAGTTTTCTCTTTATAGTGTTTTTGGTTTTATTACCTCGAAATTAGGTCCCGCTCTAGTAATCTAAAGGTTTCTTATAATTTCCTAATAGTGTAGTTCCTATATAAGAATAGCATCGAAGTCCTAGATGTCTAGGTCGTTATATAAAGCGTCCTAAACTCCTAAGCTCCTATATAGATTTGCTTAAAGAATGTTTAGTATACTAATTATAACGACGTAGGTTAATTTCTCTCTCTTATTGCTTTCTATACTCTAGATACTTCCTATAGGTTGTTAGGTGCTTTTCTCTATAGTTATAATACTTAGGTTCTCCTAGTTTATAATTATTATGTCCTTCTTATATATACTATAAATACCTAGTAGTGTTCTTACACTCCCTTTACGTATGTCTAAACTAGTGACAATTATAGTAAGCTCTTAGTCCTCTATTATTATAAAATAGTAAGACTTTAACTATACACCTAAAAAGGGACACCTCTTCTCTATCTACCTATTTCTAGAGCAGTTTCTCTACCTATTCTTTTGTAGCTAGCTTAGCTACTACTAATGTATATACTACGTACTCCTTTAGCCTTCCTAGCCATCTTATTAGCTTAACTTCTACTTCGTTCTCCTTTATAAAGGCCTCTTATGTTTCCTAACTAATTATTCTAGTCTAGTAATCTATAGCTTCTATTTTAGGGACGAAGTTCACTTTAATTAGATACTAGGTAGATTCGATAAGTCTTACCCCTTTAAGGAACATAGGTAACTATTCGTCTATATAGGCTCTTACTACTTTCTTTACCTCTTTATCGATCTTAAAATACGCTAAGTAAACATCTTCGTTTATATGTCTAATTATAAACTGGTTAAGAACGACTTTATCTAGTCCTTTATTAGATCTAATTATAGCTAGGATCCGATTCTTAGTTCTTATTATTAGACTTGTTCTAGTTCGTCCTTCTATATCGAGATTCTTTATATCGAGCACTATATCTACCTCTAGGGATTTCTTTATCTTTTTTATTACACTCCTAATCGAGGTTCCTATAGATATAGGAGGCGACCGTAGTGGACTTAACTAATCTAATAAATTAAACGATACTAATAACCTAGTTAATCTAGTTAGTGTTACGTCTACTCCTTATACTAGTGTTATACTTGTCTCCTAGGTTAGTAGCTATACCCCCCGGACTACGACGCTTACGAAGGAGTCCGTCGTTCCTATCTATATAGACGATAACTAAATGGAACCCTAATTTAGGGCTACTTCTTATAGACTCTTAATGTCTAAGACTAGAGTTGTTACTATTATCTATAGTTGTCTAATCTCTTCCTTATATCTGTCTTTCTCTTCTTTAGCCATTCTTTACGCTTCGAGTAGCTACTATATAATGTCGTTTATTATAACTTCTCTAGGTACGTTGCTATTTCTGTTACTATTAGGTGTAGGGCTACCCTCGGTCTAGTGGTTAATGTCGCTACCATCCTTCTTTGCACTTCTAGTTACCCTTCTTATAGCTATAGGTAAGGTTTTCTTTCTAGGCGTAGCCTCTACTAATGTAGAGTTAGAGTCGTTAGTAAATCGACTATTGCGTCTTAGAGTGCTTCCCTTAGCTCTACCCTATCTTCCTTCTCTTTTTCTCTTTTCTATATGTTCTCTATCTCTTATAAACTAATCCTCTACCTCTTAACCCTCTACGCTGCCTTACGATAACACCTCGAACCTCCCTTTACCTGCTATACCTCTACCTCTCGCTCCTCCTCGGCCTTTCGGAGCTAGCATCTCGACCCTGCACCGTGGCGCTTCGCTAGAAACTCGAGGGAATCACTAGGAGACACTGCCCTAGCTCGTAGTACAATAATAATTGGGTATTTCAATCAAAATTCAATAAATGGGAGGTCTGGACCTGCCCGATGTAGTTGACTTTAAGGTGTTGTTATAGAGTTATGTTGACTTAATGGCATGATAACAAACATTAAGCTATCTGTCAGGGTTGTCCTGACGGCCAGACAGCCCCGAGTTTGCTCCGAGCTCCAAGGCCTCAGTACTTTATGTCCGCCCAAGGACACCGTCTCTCGTCGGACGCCTCTACCCACTTTATCGTCATCAAAGGCTACAAGCGCGTGGAGACCGCTCAGATACCACATTCACGTGAAGGAGAAGTATCGCAAGTAAAGCTTTGATCTGATCAGCATCTCAGCGATTCCAAGAAATCTGATCAAGATGTCCTTACCAAGCAGGGGTACCAGCAGTACAATTGACATCGTTTCGGCAGCGGTCGCATTGTGCTTGGTTACAGCCGTCTTGTCTGAGCGATAGGCGTTGGTGTTGGAAGCGGAAGGGTGGACGCAGGATCAGTCTGGACTGGAGGCGTGTGGGAGACGCGTTGGTAAGATCAAGAAGCAACATCATGAGAAAGGTCAGGGAAACGAGGTGCATTTTGGTGTTTTGCTCTTGTATTTGCGGTTCGGTCGTCTAGAGATGGATAGTGCTTGGAGGAGAATGATACTCGACGAGATTGATGCTGTCTTGCTGTTGGTCAAGACTTGGCTTTTATACCCTTACTCTACGATGTACAAACATTGCCGCAATCTTGAATGACTCGGTATAGTTTTGAGACCACGTCACTTGATACCACCCGACCATGATCCATGTGAAGAACGACAGAGATCTGACCCGGCTCTGATACTGCTGGCAGCCAACCGCGAGCTCTCGTCCGTGAGGATTCGCATCACGAAGCTTGGGAATGGTAAGACAGCTTGTCATGTCAGAAGGCGGCGGACGGCATTTTGCTCGTTTGTGGTGACACGGTTTGTCCGGAGACAGCATGCCGGTTCGGCGGGGACAGAGACACAAAGCGACTGACTACCGTTTGTCCTTGCTTGCACCCGCGATTCGGAGTCAGACATGGCGTTGATGGCATGATCTCCCCGGCAGATTCAAGGTACAGAGCCAAATCTTATCATATGTCAGGAAGGGTTGTGTGTGTTGCTCGACATGGTGGGAGTGGAGGAGGTTGGTGATTGAGCCAACTGCGGCTGAAGTCGACCACGGATGATGGAAGCCAAGAAGTCAGGACCATCTTCTTCGATCTCGCGTTTAATTGTTGACCTGTTCCAACATCCGCAACAACAATCTGTTTGACGCAGGTGGCCTTCCAGATTTGAGGGAAACGATGTCGGTGAAAGTGGAATGTGTATAGAGTAATGTCAAGAGATTGACGGAACCGCGGATCGCGTCGCTTCAGATGGCAGGCATCCGCCGCAGATGAGTAGAACGGTCCATTTTGATTCCATCTGATCTTCTCTCCAAGTTCATCTATGTTGTGTTTTGGCACATACGCAAAGGCAAGCGGCGTCGATTGGCGTCTGCAACGACGCTGATCTCCTTGTGACAGCCTCTTTTGTCATTTTCCTTTGCAGGCTTCGCGTCAAGCATAGGTTGGATGTCATGGAAGGAACGTTTCTGCTCTGGTCTTTCGCAGAGTGGCTGTAAAGCACAAGCTCTGTGAGACTTCTCCGACTGGATCTCTCATCTATCGTATTTCCATTCACCCCCCGGCCAGTTTGGCCCAGAGGCCGCATGCCCTTCTCGAGACATGCCCTCTGATTGAAATTAACATCCAGTTCTTGGTGGCTACTTTTGGATTGGGACCTTCTCCAGTGGAAGAAAGCCAAATCCACTTTTTGGAAGAGCAAGCACTTCATCAACAGTAGCAGCACTTATCCAACTAGCCTCCAGTACAGCACAGTAGAGCATTCTCGATACCTAGGCATGGCTTACGTCCTCTCTCTAATGCCCCAGAGTCCTCTGGGCACTCCTTACGACCAACGCAATTACGAAAGATCATGGTCATCATTAGGCAGTACAGGTACCGTTCACCATCGTCGTTCGAGACAGCTGTCCGTCGGATCCTTGGCCTCTGCAGCTTCGGTGTGTGGTCCATCATGGCGTACACCCTCGAACAACAGTACCCCGCTCCGATCCACATCATACTCGGACTTTGAGAACGGAACCTATCCTGCAGTACTCCATCGTCCAACCGCTTCGAGCAACATATCCCGTCCCGTGAGCGTCCCACCTGCTGTCCCACAACTCGTGCCTCTCGCCTCGCCCCTGCCTTCTCCTACTGAGTCCGAACCGCTTCTCGGAACCCTAGCTTTGAAGAACGAACATTCAGGCTTGGACCTTGTCGACGAAGAGAGAGGTGACTGGGAAGAAGACCATGCTTTGCTCGGGTCCGACATCTACGACAGCTCGTGTCCGAACATCGAACTTCCCATTGCCAATCAAGGCACTGTGGCATCCTCTCAATCGATCCAGGAACCCTTCTCGAGATGGATGAACACTCTGAGACTGAAGAAGGCTTCGTACAAGAATCGCGTTCGTCCGAAGCTTGACCAGCTGTTCCCACACCCTACAGACCACTCCGTTGTCAACTCCCCAGAGCCGTGTGTCAGAGGCCATCGCAAGTCGGGATCTTGGGCTTCATCGTCAAACTTCGTGACGGCCGTCAAATCCGCAACCATCACGGTCGCAAGCGCAAGCATTGCTCCCTTGTCCAGGTCAGCCAGCAAAATATCAGGCCATCCTAGGCTCCATCGCGGAAGCAGTGGACTGTTCGAGTCAGAGCCTCGATTCTCGACCGACAGCGGTCGTCCTTCCTTGAGCCTTGTCATTGATGATGCCGCACGTCAAAGAGCAAGGAAACGCCGTGAGAAGATCGAAGAATTGATCAAGACTGAGGAAAGCTACCTCTCGGACCTCAAGGCTCTAAGCAACGTAAGTCCATCCTGCATGGGTGCGACGAGATCTTTAGCTAAAATGTATGGTGTAGGCATACTTTACATTTCTGCCGCCTACCTCGCCGTTCACAGGACCTCAGACCCGAGCTTCGGCTCGCAGTAATATCACCAACATGCTTCAGCTTCACACTGAGCTACTGGAAGACCTGCACCAGGTGATCCCGTTCTCAGAACATGATCAAGCGATTGCCGAGACTTCGACACCCAAGCGTAAGCCTTGCCATATCAGATGGCACAGCGAGGACTCGATACCTGTTCGAGGGCCTCCGCTGGTGACCAGTCATACGGGCTGGTCAAATCGTTATTCGCTCGACTCGCACAAAACTCCGAACCAGGACCCACTTTCTCTGACATGCACACCGACCACAGCTGCTGATGTTGGTCGTATCTTCGCGAAGAACGTTAGTCAACTTCCGCAGCCCATGATGGGCTTCGATGCTGACAGCTTCAACAGATTAAACGGTTCGCCTTGTACGAAGAATACAGTGCAAGGTGTGAGTCGATGCACGACGATATTGATGTCACTCAAAGATCGTCTTTCTCTGTCTGGGACTACGATCGAGCCATCGAGACGCTCTCGGCTTCTGTGAACCCTGTCAAAAGTCGAGAAGCGAATCGCAGAAAGGCGCTCAGCATCAAGGACTTGCTCATCAAGGTGATGCTTACAACCCGACCGTGAAAAAATACAAACTAACACTCCTGCAGCCCATTCAGCGAATCACACGCTACGAACTGCTTTTCAAGGATCTCTGCCGCGTCACGCCTTCTTGCGATGACCCTACCTCGCATGCAGTTCTGGACGACGTTCTCTACCGCTTGGGCGAGACATGCCGCAACGTTGATGATGCAAAGGATAACCCAGACAAGCTCCGATTGATGGAGAACTCCAGGCTTCTTCAAGAGCGACTTTGCTTTCCAGACAAGGTAAGAAATGCTCCAATGCTGGCAAGTCGTGTTACTGACCGGCCTAGATTCCACGTGAACTTCTTTTCCAGCGTCTCGGCAGACTGTCCCTCTGCGGCACTCTTTACGTCGCCTACCGCAACAAGACCAAGTTCAATGGATGCTACATGATCTGTGTCTTGTATGAGTCGAGTCTTCTGCTTGCTTTATCGGATCGCCGCTCGTCCAAGTACAAGGTCGTGGTTGGTACCTCACTGGCATCTACCAGTATCGAGGACAGCGACAATGGCAAAGGCATGTTTCATGCAACTTGCAACGAACAAGTTACTGACTTCTTCAGGTCTTCAATGCCACACAGCACCCTTTACCTGGAAAATCGTGTTCGAAAGCGCTGGTAAGATGTATGAGCTGATCATGGGTGCTTGTTCAGAAGTCGAGGAAAGCGTCTGGAGAGACCGTCTCGCTGGTCGAATTGCTGTCGAGGCGCAGCATGTTATCGAAGGCCACAGCGCCCCCATCGACCTTCAATCACCACTCACCCGGGAACTTTGCAGCTTCGGCAAAGCTTATAGCAAAGCTAGAGGCTTTGTTCGCCGACTCTCCGTCCATCGAACGGCCACAGTGGGACCCATGGTGGACAGCAACCAAGTCATCATTATGCACACATCGGCTCCAAAGGATGATCTTAACAACTCTTCTACGTCTTCACTGCCTGGACGCTCCAAGTCACTTCCGACGACCAGTGGCGTACCCATCTTGGCACCCATGAGAGCAGAGCGTATCAAAGTGGAGGCTGCAATGTTTGATGTATGGACAAAGGACTCGATCCCGTATCCAGGCATGGGCTCCAGGCGCACGGAGAACATTTTCAAGGACACAGCCAGTGACTTGCTGCGCAAGCTGAGCATGGCCAGTATCGCCAGCAATTTCTCCAGACGTTCAATGAGTTATACCAGTGTCCATCAGAGTCATCAAGCACCGGAGAAGCTGGTCAAAGCAAAGCCAGTGCCACGACCTGACACTCTCAAGCCGAAGCGTCCACCTCTTGTCAACTTCCACAATGCTCCAGATGCATTCCTGCCCGAAGACTTCGAACTCCAAGGACCAGACTCAAAGCGTAGCCGTAAGCTTGGATTGCGAACGTTGACTCTGACAGACCGACCACGGTCACCCTTTTTCTTCACAGAAAACAAGGCACCGGAGATCAAGCGAGCCAAGAGTACGACACAGGCGCGTGCACCAGCAGAGGTAGAGGTCAAAGCTGAAACGATCGAGGAATCGGGTAGGAAGGATAGCTTGCGACCACTCGAGAGTGATGTCGCTAACACAATGGCGAGCGAGGTGAAGGGTGAGACGAAGGTCGTAGATCCTGATGTGATGAAAAAGAAGAGGCCAAGGCTCTTGAGGTATCTGACCAGCAAGTCTCGGGTCGGTGACGAATGATTGGGATGATGCAAGGTATTTCTATGGTCAGGTGAGACCTCGGTCCTGGCTACGAATGTGGAGAAAGGGTCATTCAAATCGAAGCTTGGTCGCTGATGGAACCGACTGGGAAGTCTCGGGCTCTCGCTATGACAAGCATAGGTAACATTGGGTACAAAAGCATCACATAGCAGCAATAGACCTTTCAGTCATGAGCTTTCTTGTGGTCGGATAGAACCACTCGGGCATTGAATGACGAGCTTCTGCTTGTTTCCATCGTTGGTCGCCTGTTTATGCCAAAATATGGGGATCGGAGTGGCATTGCTCGGAGAAGGCACCGAACACAAAGGTCTCTGATACTGAACGTCCGATTTGCCAAGTAGTCTCACACAACTTCCTCTGACAGTGTAGAAGGATGGTGGACTGCGACAAAAGTCATGTGTTTCAATACTAGAGCAGTAGGTGGAGATAGTCACTGAAAGTCTACGTGTAACTTCACTGCACCGAGCCTCAAGTTCTCTTCGTACTCGTGAAAAGGCAAGATGTGCTGCAGAAGGGATCGGCGGCGTCTGATAGCAACCCCCCGCTGCAAGGTACCTATGACGCAGGAAAAGTGATCCGTGCTGAAGCTATGAAGTCAGGGAAGTCGCGTGTTCAATGAGGCTTCAAAACGACCTTCAATTGTCTTTGTCAAGCATTCTTCCTTTCTTCATCACACAACTCAATTGCATCAACAGCTCAAACCAACTGCCAATCTTTACACTCGTCACCAACCACTCACTTCCACCAACACCGCAAATATGAGAGGAAACGCCGCCCAGGTCAAGGTCCACTTCAAGGGAGCCGACGACGACTACATCATCTTTGTCGACTCTGCCCAGGCCGTTCGTGATTGGAAGGCCGACAAGTCTGTTCCTCTTGCTCAGGTCGTCAGCGGCTGGAAGATCCTTGTGTCACACAAGTACGTGTCGACATGACAAGCTACCCCGCTACACCCCATCAAGGCTAATCAAACAACCAGACAAGGCACCACCGGTATCCTTGACACTGCCTCCAACAGCCAGCTCGACAACGAGTTTGGAACTCACAAGGAGGAGGACGTAGTCCAGCAAATCCTTGAGAAGGGCGACATCCTCGAGACCGAGGTAAGACGATACAAACACACTAGACTACAGCGAGCATGTATTGACACAATGACAGAACTCTGCCCGCAACGGTGACAGAAACATCACCCAAGGCCCTTCGGTCGGCCACTAGACGTGGTCCGATGCACCACTCCGAACAGCACGCAAGCGGTTGCGACGCCTCTTTCCTGAGCGCCAGCACTCATCACGTCGTCGCCCATGCCACTCCGGCTGGCAGCATAGATAGCGATGCGGGTGTCATATGAGCACACATACTTTCACTCTTCCGCTATCAGGTTCAGATGACACCTGACGACATGACTCTTTTACATAAGTCATTGATACCACATCATGAATGAAATGAAATCCAAGTTAACAATTGTCTTGTGCCTTTGTATAGTGACCGTATCCGTTGAGCTGCCTCCCCATGTGCCGACGAGTGTCATGTTGTAGCTATGAAAATATACAAAGGACTTCCAGGTCGGACACGTAGCCAACAAAAGCGACAGGATTTCTGGAATCGCCTCGGGTCACGACCAAGGGCAGCGTCAGGTCGACAAACAGGTGCACTCAGACTTGTCTCACATGTCTCGACGCCCAAAACCATCAACGCAGCATCCAAGTCTGGATGAGCATGATATAACCAGCCAGCCGTGACAACACAACATCACTCTGCTGTGTGACCGACTCACACCTCGTTATCGGCTCATCGAGTCACCAGCACATGTGATTGATTTACTATCAACTTATTCCTTCACTTTCAGCCGCTCCACCTTCACCACAAACGCAACCGCAAACGCAGCTCAACCATCGAGAATCTGCGAACAAGACTCGCGACCATTGCTATTGTCGGCTTACGTTCACTTTACCATAATGTCAATCACAACGCCTAGCATAAGCGACATGCTCGAAAGACTGCCGGACGAGATCTTTGATCACATCGGCGACTACGTTACCACATCCGAAGCGACCGCGATGCCTTCAAGGACAATGGACGCGTCTATGGATCCCTCAATCCCACCCGCCGACGGATCATCGCCTTTACTTGGACTGCCTCGCGAGTTGCGCCGCGCCATCTTTGCTTATGTCTTGCCGCCCGAGGACAAGATCGTTGAGCCTTATGACAAGCTCACCAAGCCTGAAGCTGCTCCTGATGCTGCGTCAGTTGCATCTGCCGTCCCAGCCGCGCCTATCGCACATGCTGCTCCTGGCTTTGCAACAGTCATACAGACACACATCCAATGGTTGCAGTCACATCAGCCGACCAGACACTGTCCCGCAAAGAAGAATCGGAAGCCAGTCAAGGTGGAGCTCACTCTTGCCGTAGGCGACGCGCTTATCCTCTGCAAGTCGATCACCGCCGAGATTCTGATTACACTGTACGAAGAGCGCACCTTTGCTCTCAACGTCTACGACGGCATCCGAGATGGTGGCATTGAGTTTCTCAACTCTGGTCGTCAGCGTCTGCAGTACCGTGAGCACTTCACTTTCGTGCGTTTCAAGCGCTTCGAAGACCCTGATGATCCTTTTGGTTTCTCACGCATCAAGCGCCTCCTGATTCGTGTTTACCCAGCCACTGAGGCCGGCAGACAGCGCAAGAGCAGTCGCCATGATGCTGTGCACACTCACTTTATGCTCCGCGCTCTGGTCAACTTGCTCAAGCAGAATGGCGAGCATGGTCTCAATCAACTCTGCATCCGCTTTGTTGAGCCTCAGAACACTTCATGGAGTCCTCATCCCTGGCAAAACACTTCCAAATTCTCTGTGCGCAACTCTTCTATCCATGGTATCTCTACTGTCGAGGTCATTCTGCGCGGCCTGCTCGAACTTCGCCAAGTGCAGACTGCAGTGTGTGAACTTCCTCCTGGTCTGTACAGAGACACTGCCCTCGCTGCTTTTGTCGACCGCCTGCAGGGCGTCATCACCTGCAAACTCCACTCTAGCACCATCGACGACGAAATCACCACCATGATCGAAGGCGCCAGAGATATGCTCGACAACTGGATCCATCTCACCATGTTCAGCACCAAAGCCTCGAGAGCCATGACTGGCCTGACAGATGCCGATTTCATGAACGTGGAGAATGCCGATGCTTTCGATTACTCTCCGGACGAGGATGGCTTCTACGAGACACCTGTTGATATCATTGAACCCGCAAACGAGTCTCAAGCCGTGGTCCCCCCGCCTCAGCTTCGCGATGTCTACGAAAAGCGTATCACGACTACCGATGCCACATACAACGAGGACAAGGATGCCAAACTTCACACCTCCGAATCCGAGTCCAAGCCCAAGCCTGGACCCTCGTCATCAACCAAAAACGATGCCAGACCCGCTCGCACCAACTCGACCAGACGCTCAGCTCGCAAGTCTCCCCTGACTTCCGCCAGTCGCGAATCCAGCGGCGGCGCTTCACTCTTTGGAATAATATCCTCGATGACGACGATTCGTTTGTCCGTCGCCCTGAGCGTCGCTCATCGGCACACCTTGACAGCATTGCATCTGCTGCTAGACCAGGACTGAGAAGGTCGGACAGGTTGCGCGCTCGCAATACTGGTGCCGATACTGATGTGGAGCACTTGCCATCCCTTTAAGGGGCAGATCCTCAAGGCCATGGACCACGCAGCTTGCTGGCAACAACATCCAGGGACTGCAAGAATCGCAATGGAACAGATTCGACGAGAAAAAAAGGACGCAGTAACGTGGCGCCTTTGACGGAAAAGTTGGAAACTGGCTCAAAGATGGATAGATGGAAACGTACAAACGGCTCGGTGATGGAAAAATAGGCACACGGAATGTCGTGTTGCTCTTGCTTGCCTCTGATGAACGCTACAGAGACAATCGCTTCTTTCACTTTGACACTGAGCAGCGAACGGACTGCATAACTTTGCTTGATAAAATGTAATGAATAAAAAGAGGATCATGATGGCATTTTTGAAAACTTTTCTGTGGAAGCCAACAATTCTCTAGACCAGGTTTTGTCTATATCAAGTCTGACTTAGACAGCAACGCTAGATCTTCCTTTCCTCTGGAATCCAGCAATCAAGAAGGCCAACTCGAGAGCCTGCTTCTCATTCAATCTGGGATCACAGAAAGTCTCGTATCGGCTTCCCAGATCCTCATCTTCGAGACCAACACTTCCACCTGTGCATTCGGTAACAGCATCGCCCGTCAACTCCAAATGCACACCGCCCAGGATACTACCCAGGGCGCGGTGAATGCGCAGCGAAGCCTCCAATTCGTTGAACACTGCGCTGAAAGATCTGGTCTTGATGCCAGTGGCGGTGGAGCGGGTGTTTCCGTGCATGGGGTCGCATTGCCAGACAACGATGTGGCCGCTTTCTCTGACGGCTTTGATGTGCGTGGGAAGCAGGTCTGAGACCTTGTCTTGACCGTAGCGAGTGATCAGTGTGACTTTGCCGATTTCCTTGTCAGGGTTCACGACGTCGAGAAGTTCGCAGAGATCGGTCACGGAGGTCGTGGGACCGACTTTGATACCGATGGGGTTGACGATGCCGCGGAAGTATTCGATGTGGGCGTGGTCGGGCTGACGTGTGCGGTCGCCTACCCACAGGAAATGAGCGGAGGTGTTGTAATGGCCTGATTCGTCTTCGTCGTCTTCGGAGTCGCTGTTGTTGACGACAGGGGTGGCACCAGCACATGCGGTGAACTTGTTGCGAGGATGTTGGAGTTGTCTGGTCATTGCGCTTTCGTATTCGAGCAGCAGGCCCTCGTGGGATGTGTAGAGATCGACAGTTTGGAGTTGTCCGGCTGTATCGGCGCCGATTGTGCGCATGAAACGGAGGGATTCAGCAATCGAGTCGACGATCTTGTGGTAGCGCTCTGCAAGGTCTGGGTCTGCTACGTGACCCAGATTCCAGTCCAAGGGGTTGTGCAGATCAGCGACACCAGACGCTAGCTGAGCACGAAGGTAGTTGAGAGTTGCAGCAGAATGGAAGTAAGCTTCAACAAGACGTCCAGGATCAATCGCTCTTTCCTCAGCAGGGAAACCGTTCAAGATGTCACCACGGAAAGAGGGGATCTTTGTGCCGTCCGGTTGGCTCTCCATTGGTGAAGATCTGGGTTTCGCGTACTGACCAGCCATACGTGCGATACGAACCACAGGCTTGTTGGCACCGTAAATCAAGACCAGAGACATTTGCAGTAGCAGCTTGGTTTTGCTGTCGATAGAACCAGCGTTGCAGTAGGAGAAGAGTTCGGCGCAATCACCACCTTGGAGCAGGAAAGACTTTCCGAGCGCAACATCTCGTAGCGAGGCGCGCAATTTCCAGATCTCGTGAGCGGTGACAAGAGGAGGCAAGTTGGTGAGTTTGGTCACGGCCTTGTTCACGGCAAGCTGATCATCGTAGACGACCTCTTGCTTGATGGGCTTTGAGCGCCAGGCTGTAGACGTGTCAATTATGGAAAATAGCCAGAATAAATATCGACTAACATGTCGGTGTCCAGTCGTTTGTAGCTGCCATTGTGTGTATAAAGACCTTCCTGAGATACTGATTTAACGGGAGTTAGTATACGCGACCGGTAGGTTTGTCTAATGAGCATCGGGAAAGAAGAGGAGCAGTGTTCGCTCGCTTCCTCTTGTGAGAATTTGGGAAAGATGATGAGAATGCAGGAGAGTGGGCAAAAACGCCTCTTGTTTGATATTGACGGAAACGCGTGACAATAAATTTCGAGTCGAGAAAAGAATTTCAGACAAAAGTGCATGCTTCAATGACAGACGAGCAACAACGTGGATGAAAAATCAGTGCCTACCTTGTGCTAGATCTCGAGCAACGTTTGCAGAGCAATTGGGGAGTAGAGTCTCAGGAAAGGGATGTATCTTTGTGAGTCAAAGGCGCACGACACGGTCCCGCCAAAGGGCGTGGTTTCGAAATTATTGACAACCTCTAAACTCCGTCTCACCCGATTCATGCCAAGCCTCGAGGCACTCGAAAACTGTCTACGTCACTGCCAAGCAGATCAAAACACCCGAGTGAACATCATCCTGACCACAAACCACGAACTATCTTTTTCCTGTAGAGAAGAGAATTTCAACATGGCCGAACCGCAGCCTTCCGAGATCAAAGAGGGCGACCAAGCTCCCTCCGCCATCCCAGGCAGTAACAAATCCGAGACCGCGGCCCTGAACTCTCTAGACAGCCAAACCACAGATACCAAATCCGCCAACACAGCTTCAACAGCAGCATTAGGAAAGGCGATGAAGAACTTGAATCTCTCCAACGATGAGAAGTCAGAGGTGAAGAATATCAAAGTTGAACTCGCAGATGTAGTTCTATTGGTAAGCGCAAGGAATTTGAAAGACAATGGCTGCAAAAAAGCATGCTAAATGATGGGTTTCTTGCAGTCTGAGAATTTGGACATCTCGAGAGCCAGAGCTACGGAGTTGCTGAAAGCGAATGATGCGAATCCAGTCCAAGCCATGCGAGCATGGGTCAGTTCATGAGAACGTCATACGACGGCCAAAGTTTCGAAGACCAAAGTCATGAATGGAGAGGAACCAAGACACGAATTGCGGTCACAGCATTACAATCATTTTCAAAGGCAACAACTTTCCTCTTGCTCTCATGTCCATGGATCTCAGATACTCGAGATCGGGTCGCAGATTCGAGTTATCAAGAAGGGTCAAGTGGTAGGACATCAGACGATGAAGTCGCATGCTTCCCGCGACCTCACAAAACTCTATCCTCCAAACTCCCTCGTCCAAGCCTCGCTCCCGCCATCTCTATCAACCCTTATATTCCAGAAAGTTCAAGTGTCCTCCACCCCAAAAAAAGAAGCCGTGGTGGTGCAGTGGTCAGCACACCCGACCTGGTATCCTACGTTCGCTTTCCTACGCTCTCGCTTACCTAAGACCCTAAGTCTCTCCCTCTCTCGAGGGTCGGGAGGTCGCTGGTTCGAATCCAGCCCACGGTGCTCATTTATCTTTTTGTTCTTTGTGTTTTGTTTCTTTGCTTGATGCTGTGTGAGTGTAATGTTTTCGATAATTCGTAGGTAGGTATACAACTGAACAACAACAACTACCCAAAACGAACAAAGCAGAACCCTAAACGCCACCAACCCAACCAAACCTTCATGATCTCGTAAACATCTCCATCTCTCAATCTCTACCACCCATAAAAGTCAGACGCCTGTTATCCTCATCTCTAATCCTCAACTTCCTTACTCTATCCACAGGCGCAGTCATCTGCCCAGCCTCAATCGCAGCACTGCTACACCCGAGCGAAGCAGGAACTTCAAACTTCGCAGTCGGCTCGTCGAAAAACGCATCTGCCATCTCCTCATCATCGTCCCAAGAATCTCTCGCTGCTTGTTTGCGCCCAGGTGTCTTCTTGACCGGCGAATCATCGCCCCAGAAACTCGATGCTAGAGATACTCTCGCCAGGCTCTTGTTCGCGCGAGCGAGGTTGATGCTTTGAGGGCCTTCAACGATGCTTTGTCTGCCACTGACGCTTTTCCTGTTGGCGCTGCTGTTGGCACTGCTGGTGTTGCTGTGGACGATATTACCGTCTACGTTCCTCAGGGCAGCAGGCTCCATCGACTTTCTTCTTCTGCGGCCGCCGCGGGGTACTTCGTCGAGGTCAACGGTGTAAATATCTGATTGTTCGTCCATGCGAGTGCCGTTGCGCTCGCAGTCCGTTACCCATCGAGAGTTGACACAGAAGACTTTTTTGCCATTGGGGTCTTTGTTGCTCAAGCGTACTCTTTGGAGAGTAGTGGGAGATCCATCCTTGAAGATGACATGAGTAACGCGATCAGACCAAGACTTTGTCGTACGGGCACCCAGACCCTGGAGGAGAGCTATAAAGGGACCCGAAGCAGAGGAGCCGTCCAGCGTAAAGATTTCAACCAATGCCGTGACAGACTTCAATGGTTGCAAGGGGTGCGGCGTCATTGGATATACGGCTGGAGTTGCAAGGCCAGCAGCTTTGAGAGGTGTCTTCATGGGTGTTCGCGGAGCCTCGCGAAGACGCTTCACCGGACTACGGCTGGCGTCACGAAGCTTCAGGGGATTGCGCATCTTAATCGGGCTACGACTGCTGCTGCGGTTCTTGTAGGGGCTACGGCTAGCGTTCCGTGCCTTGAAAGAGGAGCTTGGTGTATGTCTTCTAGGCTTTGCACCCGAGAAAGGCACGTAAGGGGAGACTGGATTCAGCTGAAGCTGAGCAGTGCGGGTACGACTCTGAGATGGTAAAGAGCCACGCTTGCGAGAGCTTGGTTGCTCTGGTGGAGGCAAAGAGTGTATGTGAGCTAGGTCTGAGATCGTGTGTTCCAAAAGTGACTTTCTCACTGGCGACCTTCGCTGCTTGCTGGCCCACAACTTTGCGAACGAGTCACTGATAGTTGGCTTGATGGAAGTCTCGGCAGTACGCGGTCGAAGATCACTGGCTACCGGAGTATGTAAAGAGGCGGCGGGAAGTGATTTGCGACGAGAGTCAAATGCGAAGGTCGACCTTGCGTAGCTCGGAGAAGTTGGAGGAGCTAGAGAAGACCTACGTCCACTTCGGGCCTGCTCGTTTGGTGTCGAAACACTCTTTGATTGCAGAGACCGGCGACGGGAGCTGTATCCTGGAGTTGATGGTTCCACAGCATGAGCAGCAGGAGTCTGGACACCTGCTTTGGCAGGAGAAACATGATCGAAATCAACCAGATTAAAGATGTCATCCTGAAGCAGGCTCATGCGCTCTTTTGAGAATCCCATGCTCAAGCGCTCACGAGAAGCAGGTGTCGCAAAGTATGGAGTAGGAATGGCTGCAGCATTTTCCAGGTTGGAGGCCAGCTTGACACCATAGTCGTCCACTTCCAGAAGCGAAGGGTTGATCGTCGCAGTTTGATCATCCTCTAATTCCGCGTGCTCGTTCACTGTCACGGATGGGCTGTCGTTCACTTCAGTAACGTCGGTACCTCCAAGTGCAAACTCCATCCGAGGAGTTTGGAGCATCTTGGCTGTAGCTGTTGAGAATGATACTCGAGGCTTCATGTTTGGAGTAGATGCGTCGTCGTCCATCAAAGAGAGTAGGTCATTATCGTCGATTGAAAGTCTCGATGCTGGAGCAATCTCTTGTGTAGGCGAATCAAGATCGCGTCGAATGACGGAGCCGGGAGTTGAGGGTGCAGGAGACGAGAGAAGTTCCGAGTCGTCAACCTCAATCTGAGGAGGTTCCGCGGCGACAGAAGCTGGTGATGAGGGCACAGATGTGGTGAAGTCTGCCGAAAACAGCGGCTCAGGCAAACGACTGTCGTCGATCGTGCTGTCTGACTCGTCTGAGAGGTCATCTTTCATATCTGATTGCGCAGGAATATATTCAGGCTCTTTCTTGTCACTGACTTCGACAATTGTATCCTCGTCAAGCTCGTCATCCTCTTCTTCTTCCTCTTCGAGGTCCCGTCCAGTACCGGCGAGTTCGTCTTCCGAATCGCTTGAGACGGCCTCGAACTGGATGGTATGAGCTGGTGTGGGCATGATGACAATGTCTTCGTCTTGGAGCTGCTTGAGTTGATCGTCGAGTTCGTCGGCACTCGATTCCTCCAACTCTGTTTCTGAGTCTTGGTCCTCCTCGGTGATCTCGAGATCCGATTCATGATTGGCAGCTGGTGGTACAGGGATCTGACGTGGAGTCTGGTGCTTCAGAGGACGGAAGACCATTGGTTTCTCTGCTCCTCTAGCTACAGTCATAGGACGAGGAGGGGAAGAAGTGCGTGTCGCGTTGTGTGGCATGCGCTGCGTCTGAGGAGTGCCTTGGTTCGTCCTGTGGCTCAGCAATCTGCGGGCGGGAGTCTGTAGACTGCGAGCAGTCTTTGAGGATGCGGCTGTTCGTGGTGCAGCTTGGCTTCTGGTAGTGCGTCGCATCGGTGTCTTGGGTCCGCAGATTTCGTCCTCGGAAGAGTTATTTTCCTCGTTCTCGTCGTCCTCGTCCTCCTCTTGGGTATCGAGTTCAGACTCTTGCCTGTGTTCTGGCTTGCGAGGCTTCGGCGTCTTTGATTGTTCAACCTTTGGCACATCTTCGACCTCTTCTTCCTCGCTGAATTCTTGGTTCGTCTCAAGTTCAACTGCCGACTCAGACTCAGTTTCCGGTTCTGCCTCTTGATCAAGCTCTGGCTCTGGCTCTGGCTCAGGCGTGTGTTCAGCCTTTCTTGATCTCGTAGCTCTCGCTGTTGTGGGGGGTGGTGACGCGACTTGGTCGACGTTTCCGGGCTCTTCAACCTCGGTTTCTGGTTCTGGCTCGGGCTCGGGCTCAACCTTTCGCGATCTCAAGGCTTTTCCCCTGGCGACTTCAGGAAGGGCAGGTTTTCGGCGAGTGGTAGGATTCCTGGCGGGAGCAGGCTCTGGTGGTGGAGCAGCAGCTGCGGCACGTGTCTGACGTTTTGGACGAGCGGGTGGTGCTGATGCTGATGCTTTTGATGATGTGGAGGCTGTTAATTTTGCAGATGTGGCGGCAGCTGATGCCTTCGTGGGTTTAGTCATGGTCGTTGACTTGGCTGATGTGGTGGTGGACTTTGCGGTAGCTCGACGGACAGGCTTCTTGCGTAGAGCCAACTGTGTGTCGTTTTCCTTGTCATCGGTCGCATTTGGAGCCTTTTGGGCGACCATAGCTCGTGTAGCGACCATGGCTGTCGCTTGTGTGTAGTCGAGCTGCTGTGAGTTAGTAATGGGCGAGAGGAGCGAAGTTTAGTCTCCAGGTCCAGTGTTTACTTTTGTACACAAACAATTCCCGTCGGCACCTCGACGTCCGTGCACATGACCCTGCTGGTCGCCCTAAGTCCGTCTTATTTCCCATCTACTGTGCCATCATGGACGGCTGCCTGGGAAGGAGCGACCCAGTACCCTCCCTTCTATCACGACGTAGAAATTTATGCCATCCGCATGACTCTGCAAGCCATCGCTGCTGACGATTGACGGTTGCTCTTGCATCGTCTGGCATACTTACCCTGGAACCTCGGCCGGAAGCTCGTTTCAGCAGCGATGAGCTTGGTATACTGTTGGCTATATGCGATACGATGCCATTTTCTCAACACACTCCGTCACTTACTTTTCCTCATGTACGAGCTGTAGAACACCCTAGTAACGAAAACTGTACATCAAAGAAGAGCAAAAAGGATCGAGAGATACCTCGGTACATGTCATCAAAAGAGCATTTTGAGAAAGCTACATAAAGCTATACCCCCCATATCGAAAGCAATGTCAGCAATCCCAAGCCGCGAATCTGCAGACTCCGAATGACACAAAGAACAATAAAACGCCACATCTCCCGTCCCGGAAAAAGCGATAAAAAGTTATTTGGCATGCCCCCCAGCCAAAGAAAGAAACCCATACGCCCCATGCCCAGCCATTGCACCCAGAAGTGATATAAAACGCCAGCTCCCATGATAGGTCATTCTCATCTTTCTCTCATCATTCTACTGGACTCATTGCTCCGACACGAGTGTGGGCGCAATCCTCCGTCTCTTGTCTTTCGGACCCTCATCACCACCCTCATTTTCTCTCTTCACAGCGGTAGCCACAGGTGCAGCAGCAGGCATCACAGGCGTAGCAGCCACATACCCAGGTGTCTGAGGCGGCGTATACATAGGCATACCCCCATGCATGCTACCACCATTCGCAGCCATGAGGGACGGCACACTGCTCATTTCAGGCGTATCAGCGCTCTGCTCAGGCGCAGCCATACTTCCAGTCACACTGGCAGTACTCAGACTCCTCGCGGGACTACCTGGCATAGTGAATGGGGAAGGCGAGGGAGCACCGTAGCCTTGTGACGAAGGATTGCGCAACAATTGTGGCATGGATGCTGTGATGGGTGTTGAGGCGGGCGACGCGGCTGCTGCGGAGGGAGAGCCGGCTGTGTTGATGGAACAGGGAATGTGTCGGGGGATTGGGGGATGTTGGTAGGAGACGCCGAGTTCGCCGGGTTGGAAGCTCAGGGCGGAGCAGAAGCCGTCCGAGGATGTGATTAGTAGTGTGTTGCCGTCGTTTGACCTGAGGTGGAATTAGCATAGGACGATCAAAATGCGAAAACAGGCTTGACTTACCAGGTAAGGTCGGTGAATGTGGCATAGTGCAGGTTGCTGACAACACATAACGGCTTGGACTGCTGCGTATCGTAGACGTGGACTGAATCTTGTGTTGCGACGGCGTAGATGATGCGATATGGAAGGTCAAAGACTGGTGGAGGACCGGCCAGGGGCGTCGGTGCAGCAGAACCATCTTCAGGCCTAGGCGAGGGCAGAGGGGCTGGGTGAGCATGGCTGGGAGCAGGAGAAGGCACGATCGGCGGAGGTTCCATGCCAGAATTTGCTTTTGCAGGTACAATAGGCTCCGGAAGCAGAGGAATCTCGTCGTCTACATGCGTGTCGATGGTAATGTCCTTTGTCGGTACGGGAGAAGCGCGCAGTGTGTAGAAGACGGGCGAACACTTGACGGCTAACGAAGGCTTCTTGTGACCAGGCAGTTTTGCAACAGGGGGCTTGTTAAGTCCAGCTCTTGTGTAGATATATGTCATGTTGACCACGTCGTCTGCCTTGTTCGGTTCTGTTGTAGGAGCATGAGCTTCCTTGTGCTGGCCAGCGGGTGTGAAGAGCAGACTACCATCGGGAGCGAAGGTCAAGCGGCGGAAGAAGGATGTGAAGGTTTCGTTGGCGTACATGCCAGTGCTGCGTGCGGGCACGTTCAGGCCACCACCGATGCTGGGCGAAGCAGAAGGCATGACGGCGGGTAAGGGCATTGACGGACTGGGCGAGACGGAACGGCGCATCGACTGGCCTGAGACGGAGACGGAGCCAAAGGACGAGCGGCGGCTGTGGGTGGTTTGTGGAGGGTTCATGGGCAAGGCGAGCGACAGAGGAGTGCCGGGCGCACTGGGAGCTGGAGACTCGTTACCGACGAAGGATGCACGACCGCGGAAGTCTGGCGGGGCAGGACTGCTTTGCGAAACACGGCGGGTGGGCATGTCCATCTTGCTGATCTTGTTGTGGTTGGTCAGGGTACATGAGCCATCCTTGGTCTTGAGCGTGTAGACGTGGACAGAGCGATCGCTTGACTGGGTTGCAATGTATTCGCTCAGCGGGTCCCAAGCCACGCCCTGGACGTAGTGGTTATGTTCTGCTACTTGGCGAATCACCGAGCCTGTCGAGTTGTCAGTCTCCTGTCATAAGCCAGTAGCAGGAGTCGGACGTACCTGTCTGCGCATTGTAGATGCGAGCAATGTTGTCCATGCTGCCGGTGATGAAGTAGACGCCGTCCGGGGACCAGGCCAGATCATATATTTCCGATCCCGTCGAGCGACACATGGTCTTGATTCGCCATGTCTCTTTGTCTTCTAGTCCATCTTCTCCGAAGTTTGTGGCATGGAGGGCTGCATTCTCGGCGGGCACCCAGAGCAGAATGTTTCCGTCGTCCCCGGCCGAGGCGAGCATTTCACCTGGTCAATTGTTAGACTGCGTTTGAAGCATGAGTGAACAGGGCAGAAGCATACCTTTGGGACACCATCGTACTACGTTGACAGCTTGGGTGTGTTTGGCGAGGGTGGACAAGTATGTCACGCTTCTGTCTTCTCCACTTCCCTCGATTTTCCAGAGCTGCCGACTTGTCAGTGCAGTTCGTGACTGAGGGAGTGCTCGTGTTCACATACTCTGACATTGTTGTCACCTCCAGCCGTGGCCAGCCGGCCCTTACCGTGGGGTTCAAAGTGGGCAGAGTAGATGGGCGTATTGTCGTTGTGCCAGGACACAAGCAGAGGAGCTGCCTTCATGGTCGCCAGAAGAGGGTCGAGCTCGCTGCGAAGACGCCGTTTGTCGGATGCGTGGGTAGAGAGCTGAAGGACGTGGTGAGTGAGAAAGTCAGGTGTTGGCAGGAAGATGATCAAGTGTGGATGTAACTCGGTCGGCGTCTTGGGTAAAGCATGTCGATACGATTCACAACCTCTCCTTGTCAACTACTGCAGCATGCCGATTGGCTTGGTCGTCCACCTTTCAGCCCGCGCCCAAACATTTCTGGCTCAGGGCTTGCTACCGAAATCATGCTTTTGCTTCTTCCTGCTTACCATCTATTCACTGAACCGTCTTTTTGACTCTCCTTGGCCATCTTATTTACCAGCTTTCCTGCCCTGCTCTAATTGCTGCATCCACAAAACCGAAATCCTCCGTCACCTGCCGCGTTTCAATCAACTCCCAATCCGGAAAGGTCGCCCACTTCCCGCCAAGCTCCTCCCATCGACAAACATGATGATGCACCTTGTATGTCCGCTTTCGCGCTTTTGTCTCCTTGCTCCGTCTCGTTTGTCGACCTGTTGCTTGCTTCTTTGACACTGATCATTCTTTCTTTGAACGAACTGTCTGCCGTGTCTGGACCTGTCACGTCCCGCCGTCGCTTACATCAGGCTGATCGAGATGCTTGCTCACCGACCTTGCAGCAAACGGCCAACCTGCTTGACAACGTTCATGACTATTCCAATGCTTGATCTACAAATGCCTACGCTATTGAAGCCGTCTTGGCATTATGATTTATACATCCGTTTGGTACTTTGTACTTGCACGATCCTGCATCTTGCTCCACAGTCATAGACCGATGACATGACAATATCCGTCACTTCAACCACGTTCGATCTGGACCGATGGTTAATGCAGATTTGTCCGTTGTGCAGTGGTATAAACGTTGTATTAATGGTAGATACTTGATATGTATTATGCCTCATTATCATCAAACTAACTACTTGTCTGAGAAACTCGCACTTTTGATATCATGCTCGCTGTCCTTCCGAGCTTTTTCTTTTGATCGTTTCATATGCATCATCATGTTCGTAGAGCACCCGAGTCATCTTCCCTTCGCGCCTATTCTCAGATACTCCTGTTGCCCTTTGGTTTGAACGCCCAACTGTATGAAATATGAGGCTCGGAACGATTTTGACGGAAGGAAATAGAACGAAGGATTGGAGATGAAAAAATAGCATCACTAAGGACGCTGCAGATTAGGCCTCGCTTGTTTGAACTCCTGATACCCAACAAACAGAGAGAGAAGCAGACAAAGAAAAAGGAGGCCAAGAAATATCAAGATGTCGATTGGGCATTACAGGCTGCCCTTGCTAGGTCGATGACCAGACTTTTTGTTGGAGCTCGCGCTCGATGATCCAGACGAAGTCTTGTGCTGACTGGATGCAGAAGAGGGTCTTTGATTCTTTCCGTCTTTCTGTTGCACGCGGTCGTGTTTCTCCAACGTTGTGGCGTGAGGAGTGGATGGCACAGTCTTGGGTCGTGGATGATGCAGAGGTGGGTAGCCTACTGGGATTTGCGTAGCGCTGTTTCTTCGGTCCGCGCCAGCACTGGATTGGGGTGTGATGTCGACGGTATTGATGACAGGAAGAGCTTCGGTGCCGCTGGCGTTCGTGGGAGCCCAGCTGTAGTAGGCGGTAGAGTCTGTGCGGTCGCCTGTGTTGATGACTGGCAAGGAGGAGTTACTGTTGTTGATTGTTGTGTAATGAGCATAGTTTGTCGGAAGCAGCATTCCCGTGGTCAATGATGGGAGCGTCGAGGTCGTGGCAGTGTAGTAAGTAGGCTGCGCGGCTCCTGTAGAAGCCTGGACAGACGCAAGACCATCACTCCCAGACGACACAAACATTGCGGTAGCCATAGGAGCGACATCATGGTTGAGAGCTGGCAAAGTCGATGTAGTTCCGTTGAGGCCTCGAGTAACTGGCGGCAGCATCATACTGGCCTCCGCGAGATCATGAATCGAGGGTTGACGGCGTTCGGTGCCGTCTACAGCCCATGAGGTAGTGTTGCTTCTACTGTATGGCCCGCTGATACTCAAGGCTGAGAGCCGAGCACTGATAGGGCTCCGAATATCGTTGTCAGCAGTGATGGGAGTGCCGACAAAGTTGGGAGCTGGGAGGCGACGCTCAAGAGGCAAGGGAAGTGAGTGTTGCAAGTTACTCATGTTCAGAGGAGACAGAGGTTCGTTCGAATCGCTGGATATCCTGGAGATTGGTGTGGAGTAGTCATACGCTGCAGGACTTTCTTGCTGGAAGTAGCTCACTGCTGTGCTAGGGCGGGTTCCAGTCGTCCAGTATCGAGAGTCATCGCTGACTGCATACGTTGGAGTATCGATGTCGTAACTGTAAGCGGGAAGAGAAGTTTGCGGATATCCAGATCTGACATGTGCAGGGACTGAGGTGGATCTGTCGTCTGTAGGATACGCAGGGTAGCCGTTGCCGCCGGGCGATGCAGGGCTGTAAGACGAGATAGGAGTCAAAGGAGCCGGTCCGCCAACCGAAGTATCGAGGTCAAAGGTCTGGCTTGTGCCTACCTACGAACAACAAGGTCAGAATCTACCTGTTCGGACAAAGAGGACATAGCGTACTCTGTGATACAAACAGTGGCAAGCATCGACTCCTGCGCTTCGACACGCCTGGCAGGGCTGACCGCCACTACACTTGATCTTCCTTCTTCTGCACCGCGAACACTGGAAATATCAACTGCTGATCAGATTGTGCATCGGATGATAGACTCACAGCCATCGAGGTGCGTTTCCTGGCAGACCCCTGATCACTGTCTTCTCCTAGATCATGAATAGGGGTCGGAAGAACATAGGTTCTTGACTCGTTGCGAGGGTCTGGCCTGGTTGGGTATGCCAAATACGGAACACCTCGATCCCCAGCATGAAGAGGTCCTCGCGAGGGTCGTCGTTCTGATCGCTGTATACCATCGTAGTCGTAATGAGCCTTTTGATATATTTGGGCCATGTTCGTGTGCTTCGCAGACAGATGGTGAGGGGAAGCAAATAACAATCAGCAGGCAAAAGATTTGTCAGATCAAACAGTCAAGCAAAAGCACAGCAAATTGAAGAAAACGAAAGCACCAGAACCAGTATATCTATGGCATCGAGGCCACACTCATTTAAGGTGCCGCTAAGAACTGCTGTCTTGGGGTACCATACGAAGAGAATGTGATCACTCAAAGATCTAGCCCAATCACTCGCAAATCAGGGGAGTGTCACGTTGGTATTGATGTTCATCTTGACCAGGCTTCTGGGTGTCCAACAGCAGGTCCATCAAGACTGCGAAAGTCGTTGGATCTGGTATTGCATGAAGCCATGTCGTCTTCGGTGGTGGCACCTGCTTGTCTGCAGGGCAACGCAATGATCCGTGTCATGACTGGAGAAAAGACATGAGGGAAAGCGTCCCCAGAATTTCCTTCGCTCCTGACAGGCGGGGATTTCGGTAATGAGTGGGTAGAACGTGTGCTGAATTCGTTTGAGTTGATCAAACGAGAGTAAAGCAAGACCTGTTGAGTTGCCACATCTGCAAGCGCAAGCGGGGCACAAGACAACATACCGCGAGACGTAAAACGACAAGACGTAGCCGTGCAACGCGACAGAGCGCAGGCTATTTATTATGCAGTAGTCAGACAGATGGATAAGATGCAAATGCGCAGAGCTGTAGTCCAGTATTGCCTCGTAAAAAAGTGCATGCATGTGCAGATGACATGTTCTCAGCCTTGAATATGCTTGCAATAGGTCGTAAGCGCTTGGATGAATGCTCAGATGAAGGCAGTACAGTGTCGAGCGACGTTGACAATCCTCAGCGAGTAAACGCCAGCTATGCGGTGAAGCAAGAAACTTACGGGTAGAAGCATAAGAGTAGATGCTTGAAGGGGGTTGATATCACGAGGGAGTCAACTTCAGTCGATGGCTTGAGCGGAAAGATATGCTGTACTGTTTCTGAAACAGGGGATAATTGGTGATAGGCTGGCGATGGACGGGCGATGAGTTGTGCAGCAGCAAGATGCCGATTGGCAAAGCTGCACAAGGCGCATGAGCGGACCGGAGGTTGATCAGGCAAGGATCGAAAGCGGCCTTGCTCAGCGATGCATGAACGGATGATTGCAGCTTGAGGCTGAAGTTAAGATCTGCCAGTGTGACGACGATGGTTGAGTGCTGCTGAACTGTGTCGCATGGCCAAAAAAAACATACCAAGCTGAGTTACCAGGTTCGTCTCACACCCAGATACGCACAATATCGATTCGGAGATCTGATCGATTTAGTTTCTGTACAGGAGTGTAGATATGGCAACCATGGAGTCGGAAGCATGTTAGTGTGGTTGAAACAGGCGTCAAGCAGGTGATCGGAAGCGGCATATTGTTGAGCTCACGCAAGCGCTCGTACTGTCAAGTAATACCTTGCTACAAGGGCATGCACAGCGAGGCAGGTGATGTGAGTTTTGTAAGATCATTGGAGGCAGAGAGAATGTTTTGATGGCAGAAGGTTCTTAGCAGAGCTGCAGTGAGACAGGGTATTTGCAGGAAGCCTCCAGCCGTCTGTCAAAGGTCCGGGCTGAGGCGCTTGTGCAGGTCCAAACATGCAAAGTTGGGCATGAGATGCAGGTGTTACACTGATCACGGAGGTTTCCTTGTACGTCGGGAAGGGAGTGTATAGTGAACGTTCAGGGCTTACAGGCCATCATCCGATTAGCAGAGCTCGTAGACTCGAATGTGGATCGATGAATCGATGAACAGAGTCAGCTACTGTTAGAAGAAGAAGAAGCGTTACTGATTTGGCTCATAAAGAGATTGCGTCTACAAGGCGATGATTGTAAAGAAGTCTGCCTTGCTCCCAATGAGAGATGGCCTGTAAGAAGTTCGGAAAGTCGCGGCGGTTGCGGGCCGAGCAAGCCGATGGGCGCGGTTGACAAGTCAGAACGCGTCACTCGAGCTTCAACTTTTGGTGCTCTCTCGGCGACAACAACTGAAAAAAATGTCAGTTTTACTGGAAACGTCGGCTGGCGACATCACCATCGATCTCTACGTCGATGAAGCTCCTAGAGCCTGTGAAAAGTGAGTCTTCTCTCGATGCCTACAATGGTCACCAGACTGATGAATGATTGCTAAGACGTTGACGCAGCTTCTTGAAGCTATGCAAGATCAAGTACTACAATTATTCGCCCATCTACAACGTCCAACCGAACTTTTCCTTCCAATCTGGTGATCCAATTGGCCCTGATGCTGCTGAGAGCGATGGCGGCTCCTCTATCTGGGCTCTTCCTGATGGTGTCACAAAAAAGCCCGCGAAGCCCGAGTCCATGACCTTCAAGCCTGAGTTCAGTCGCAAGAGGAAGCACACTGAGAGAGGTACCGTCAGTATGGCTACGACTGCGTCAACCACCAACCCGGACGACCGCTTCGCTGCGAGTCAGTTCATTATCACACTCGGCGAGAATCTGGATCTGCTCGACGGCAAGGCTGCCATCTTTGGCGAAGTTGTAGAAGGTTTCGACGCTCTCGAGAAAATCAACACTGCCTTCGTCGATGACAAAGGCCGCCCGCTCAAAGACATACGCATCCTACACACTGCCGTCCTCGATGATCCCTACGACGACCTGGAAGGTCTGATCGAGCCACCGCAAAGCCCTGTGCCCACTGCAGGCCAACTCGCTACCGTACGCATCGCCCACGACGAGGAAATTGCCGAAAACACCGATCCAGAACAACTCGAAAAGCTGCGCCGCGAGCGTGAAGCACGCGCACAAGCCCTGACTCTCGAGCTCATAGGCGATTTGCCCTTCGCCGACGTCACGCCTCCCGAACAAGTTCTCTTTGTATGCAAGTTGAACCCCGTCACCCGCGACGAGGACCTCGAACTCATCTTCAGCCGCTTCGGCAAGATTCTGTCCTGTGAAGTCATCCGCGACAAGAAGACCGGTGATAGTCTGCAGTATGCTTTCATCGAGTTTGCCAGCAAAGAAGATTGCGAGCGTGCGTACTTCAAGATGCAGGGTGTGTTGATCGACGATCACCGCATTCATGTCGACTTCTCGCAGAGTGTCAGCAGACTCGCCGACGCATGGCGAGATACGACGAATTCAAAGACAGCTAGGAAAAAGGGTGGATTTGGTGGTATCGCTGGACTGGAGGCAAAGAGACACTATAGAGAAGGTGAAAGGTACGGTGGACGCAACAACCGTGGCGAACGCTACGACTATGTGTTCGACAAGGATGGCAAGCGCAGAGATGGCGGCAAGGATGATCGAGACAGAGAGAGAAGTCCAGCACGCAGTCTCAGGCGTGAAAGGGACAGAAGTCCACCAAGACGTGACATCAATCGTGGCGAAGGACACAGGGAAAGGGATCCCGGACGAGCTAGAGACAGGGATGATCGACGTGATGACCGTCGCGACCGTGATCGTGATGGTAGAAGACGAGGTGACCGGTATCACGATGACAGCTACAGGAGGTCAAGGCACTGATTGGAGTGTCTCATATACCATGATCAACGACGCTACTTCATTCCCAGATACGTAGCCTTCGGGGTCACACGACAGCTTCACTAATCCTTCAACACAATTCACATTGCGTAAACAGGAATTGTTGTCTTGACGATGAGCTCGAAGAACCACTTCTTCATGGAATTAAGGATTTCAATATGTATATGGTTCGTTCACAAGCACTCGATGAGCGCCGTCAGCATCTCGGCCACGTTGCCCTCTTCGCTTGTATCGACATCCTCCAACTGCGCCTGCAAACTCTTCTTCAGCGTGTCCAACCCTTCATCTCTGTCCCTCAATCCCTCCACGATTCTCTTTCTCGCACCGCCATCCTCGGCAGCCAACCAAGCCAACACAACGTCCAGAGTGTTGAGACAGTATATTGCGGCTCCAGCATCGATGTCGTCTTCAACAGAGGCTTTGCTTGCGTATTCATGTCGCAGTTTGACCAGTTTATCCAGTTTTTCGTATTCCTTTTCCACGAATTTTGCAAGCAGACGAATGCGGTGAGAGCTCTCGCCGGGCAGCAAACGCAGCAGTGCGGAAAAGATACCGATGATGTGTTCTGTATCCGCAGCTTCCAAATTCTTCTTCGCAAACGTCGAGAACAGAGGTTTTAAGCCTGCCGCATCGATCAACTTTTCTGCCACAGATTGACCTGAAGACCCAGAGAGCGCGTGGTCCAACACTTTGAGGGCGCGAGGTTTTGAGAATTTTGCTTCGCGGAGCATGAGGAGCATTAATTCTGTGCCTTCTGCGGCGAGGAAGGCTGTTTTGCCAGGGGGAGGGGAGCAGAGACAGGTCAATGTATCGAAGAGGTCTTCTGCGTATTCTTCTTCTGTGCTGTCGCGCTCGGGGTCGCGTTTACGGTATGCGGCTAGCAGTGTGAGGAGTTTGTCTATTGCATCTAGGGAGATTAGACGATCGCGGACGGATGGCGAGGCTTGAGATAAGACCTGCAAGACTTCGGCGGCGTATTGCTTGTTTTGCGATACGGACTTTTCGGGGCGTGAGATGCGGGTGAGGAGGTATGTGAGGATGGGGTTTTGGGCGATTGTGTCTGCGGTTGTAGGGTTGGAGGAGAGAGATTCGAGGACGGCGAGAGAGTGGTAGACGCCGCTGCGATCGGCTTCGAGGTTCTCATCTAGGCGGTCGAGGTTGGCGAGGAGGAGGTCGATGAGGTCGGCTTCGAGCATGGCTGCGACCAATGTATCCCATTGCTCCTGTTCTGCTTCTACGTCGTCGTCGAGCAGCTCCGAGACGATTTCAATGGCGTCGATGGCGATGTCTGTGTTTTCGTGTGACAGAAGCGAGACTAGACTCGCCGCGCAGCCAATTTTTGCAAAGTCCTTGTATAGCTCTGGGTGTTCGGACAGGATGCTCAAGCTCTTGATCTCGGCGTCCAGGTCGGCCTCGCTGGCTACAAAGCGAGACGGATCGCTCTCGTATTTGGCGCGCAATTCGCTGTTCTTGTTGATTTTCCTCTCGAAGCTCAAGCCTAGTCGGCGCACCCATGCCTGGTCTATCTTCTCAATCTTCATGTCTGTTGTGCCGTCGTCTGCTCGATCGACAAAATCCAGTGCGGCGTTGGTATGTTGATTCGTTCCACTTCCAAAGAAGCGGCCCTCTTCGTCTTCATCCTCGTCTGGCGGTAGGTCTGGTCCGGCCTCAATATCCTCGTCGTCGTCTTTCGGCGCATCCTCGACACTGGGGTCTAGTTTCGCTGATTTGTATGCTGCCTCTGCATCCTGGCCGTCGTATTTGCGCTTAGTACTGCCATTGGCTGAGGGAAGAAATGGCTTCTTAAAGAGGTCGTCGATGCTCGTCATGATTGTTGTGCTTGGTCCAAGTCACTCTGGTCAGGAAAGTTGGTCGCATTCATGGAACACACCATCTCGAAGCGCCATGTTTGAATTGTTTGCACCTGACTACCGAGCCCGCTCCTTCCTTCCCAATTGCAAAGACATATCACGCGCACAGCTATAGAGGTGCGAAATGCAAAAAGCTTGAAAAACATGGGAAACTTCCAAGAGCTGGAACATCAGAGGCTCTCTTTGGGCCTCGCTCCCATCTAGAACGAACTATGCACTTTGATAGCTTAGGCTCCGCCGGTTGTGTCGTGAGAGCGGGGTGGGAGTGACAGAACTTAGTACAGGGCGACGACCACCATCACAAATCGCTAATATTTGTCCACACTCCAACGGGTATATCAAACACGACACCAGCACTCTTCCTCTCGTGAAACCTGGAACAGAATCTTTCGACACGCTGGCAAACAATCTGATTATCCCTGACTGGACTCCAGCAGCCTCGCAATACAGCCACCCCGACCAGTCTTTATACTCGGTGTTTCTGTAATTCCCCTCTTGGCACTTGACTGGTCAACAACAGGAACGCATGTTCTGTGTATGCCTTGCCTAGTTTCTGCGTCGCCGAGAGATCGTGCTTGATTCGAGGGCGCCGACGCCGTGTCGAGATTATGATATCTCTATTAACTTTCCGAACTCAGATCGTCGCACCTTCTATAGAACCAGGGCTACGGTACAAGACACTTTTCTTTTGCCCCGTTTCGACTCACTCCGCTGAACCTCAATACATAATCCTGCCCCAGTTCGGAAGGCGCGAGTAAGTTCCCTTCCTGGCTGTCTTCCCTTGGTTCCATGAGATCGTCACTGCCACACAAGTTCTTTTCTGCCTTTGCATCACTTTCGTACTCGCAGTATCTCGAGTAAATCCTTCACATATCCATACTGTCACGTCAACTAACGTCAACTAACCACATTGTTCACAGACAATGGATGACCAACTCATGATAGGCGGCACACCTTGGTGGCGCAATGTAAACATGGCCAAACAGGAGGAAGCAAAAGCCTTTTTCCTGTCACAGAGGTCGCAGAAATCGCAAGAATCAACAACCAGACCTGCAACTCCCCCTCCAGCCACGGCAGGTGCTTCTCCGTCCATACCAGCAGCTGCGGCGCCTACACCTCAGACTATCACAACGGCTCGTGCTCCTGTCGCGCCATTCTCCTTTGTACCACAGAGAAGGACCGAATTACCGGCTGAAGACGCGATGGAAGGCGGCGAGCGCCTCCAGATCGACATGGCCAGGCCTGAGCCACCAGAGTGGTATAACAAAATCAAGCTTGACCAGGTCAGGAAGGCTCCAAGAGTCCCCATCGGCATTGAGCAGCACCTCAATAAGATCACGAACGGTATCGGAAAATGCAACGATGCAGTAGCCAAGAACCTGCATCCAGATCCTGCCGAGTTCACCAAGATCAACAATGGCATCCACCGTGCCTTTTTTTCTCGATCTCAGTGCCTTGACGATACGCGCCAAAGGGCTTTTGCACAACGTTAGAGGTCTGCCAGCAATCTTCGACTCCAGCACTGTCGATTACCCATGGTATATCAAGGAGGAGGCTGCCGAGCTATATCTCAAGTGGTGGCAGAAGGATACCAACCCAGACCTGTTCCGTGGCATCAAGCTGGGCCGCACCAAGAACGCAAAGCTTGGTCGAGATAGTGCAGTCGACAGCCTGGATCCCAAATTTAAGAGAAGAAAGGGCAACGTCTACGGCAACAACTATCTGCGCATCGGTCAATGGTGGCCTACACAACTCTGTGCAGTGAGAGATGGCGCACACAGTGCCACCATTGCCGGTATCTGTGGCAAGACTGGAGAAGGCGCATTCTCTTGTGTCTTGTCAGGCGGTAGCTACCCTAACATTGACAGCGGAGATGAGATTTGGTACTACGGCACTGAATCCGACGATCCATCCCGTCCCACAGATGCAACTCAGCACATGATCGAAAGCTCTCGCACTCAGATACCTGTACGTGTCCTTCGTACTTCGAAGATGACGACCAAGGGTCCCAACGAGTACCGCCCTGAAGCTGGAATGAGATATGATGGCTTGTACAAGGTCATCGATTACGAAGTGGAGAGAGAGGAGAAGCAAGTTCATCTGTTTCATCTCGTCCGCGAACCTGGTCAAGGTCCTATTCGTTACAAGGGTCCTGAGGTCCGTCCTACCCCTGAGGAGTTGGAGGCTTTGGGCAAGAGCAAGTTTGAGAGGCAATATCTTGCTTGAGGAAGGTGTGTGGAAGCTGCAAAGACATTAATTGGAGGATGACTGTCAAGACTATTGTTTATGCACGGAGGAGGAAGAGATTGGAGGGCTACCTGTATAGTAGTCTTTGTTTCCACGATCTGGGGATGAAGGGCACTGGAATGTTTCCAGTGAGTCAGAAAGGACAGAACATTCTTTGTCAGTGCAGCATGGAATTCGAAGAGGGTACTTGACCACATTCATAGTCCACAAAAACCCATGACTAAAACACCCAAACATTTCCCACGCTTACAAATGCTCCATGCAACCGCTGCTCCATCTCACTTTCCCACAGACACCACATGCCATCATCACGACATCTGCCACCTACTCGATAGCAATCCTGCCATCATGACCCTCAGCAGCATCCAGCGCATCCGTGACAGCTGATCCCTCGCCCTCGAACAAAAAAGCATCATACACCGCCGCACCAGCGATACAACCAAACATTGGCACAAACAGAGGCACTACAAAGTAAAAGCCCTTTGCAGTGAAAACTTCGCGACCGTAGATGAATGCCGAGAACACTCTGGGCGCGAAGTCACGGGCTGGGTTGACGGCCTGGAAAGAACGTTAGTAGGGCATTCTTTCGAGAAAATAGAGATGGAGAAGGCATGGAAAAGACGAGAGATGAGAGACAAAAGGTAAGAGACAAGGATCAGCAAAACTCACATAACCAGTCTGCCACCCCATACCAGCCCCAATCGCAACCATCAACGCAAAAACACCAAACTGCGGTGTTTTCAACCCTTCATTCTTCACATCCGCAACAGCAAAAACACCAAATGCCAATACCGCCGACCCCAAGAATTCAGACACTGCAGCTTCCCAATTGCTTCTGAAATGAGAAGCTGGATAAGTAGCAAAGATACCAGCTGAATGATGACCTTGAGGAGAGAGGATGGAACCGCCAGGAATAGTGTACTCGGGATCCCACTCTGCGATCGCAGACACGTACTGCAAGTAAACCAACGCAGCACCCAAAAATGCACCTGCAAACTGCGCGATGACTTTTCCGGGTAATTCTCTCCATTGCGCCTTTGACGGTCTGACGATTGCAGAAGCGAGGGTGATGGCAGGGTTTACAGAGGCACCAATGTAGCAGGAAAGGGCTACTGCTGATGCCCAGGCGAGATTTACAGACAAGAAATTCGCGTAGAGGAAATCGGTGAGTAGGGCTTGAGCGACTACGCCTTCGCCGATGAGGATGAGGAGTAGAGTGCCGGTGAATTCGGCGAGGTAAGGGCGGAGGTTGGCGCGGTGGAGGGTGGGTGGTATGCGGACGGCCATGGCTGTGTGCTGAGGTAGTGATGTTCGTTCCGATTCTTCAGCAAGCAACGAGGTCCAAAGATTCCTTATATGTCCGGCAGCACTCCGACGTCAAAAGACTCAAAAGCAGGTTCTCTCGAGCTTGGTCCAAGCCAATGTTTTCTTTGTTTTGCGCCATCGCGACTCGGCGTTTGCTGGGCGTGAAGTCGTGAATTATGATCGTCGTCTTTTCACCGTTCGTTTCACTATCTCTCGACCCGTATTCGGATGTGGCCAACTAGAAGCTCTAAATATTTCGAGAAATGCGGTGAAAGTCGGTCCTTTTGGGGAGAAACAGAGTTCCGTGGAGTGTCGTTTGACTCTCGTTGAGCCTCAAGTTGGTGTCAACTCAAAAAGATGCGGCGAACTGCGTCAAAGTCAATGTCAAACCATCAACATCATTGAAGCACACAAGAAACGTGTGGAGAGTAAAGATATGGAATCGGAAGTTGTTCTTTATTTTACTGATTACTATGCTGTCGTGGCTCAAGAAGCTGAAACAAAAGGCCTCAGGCATTGTGCACTGAGCTCCAGCTCGGCGTGCGAAACCCTATCAGGCAGCCACACTTCTCCGAGCCCAATCCAATTGTCATTCCAAAAAAGGTGCCAACAAAAATGGTATAATCCGTGGTCGTCATCAAACATCATCAAGGTGCGGTGAAAGAGTCAGGTCTTTACACCGTCTCCAAAGGGCTGGAGCCGAATCTCTTGAGGGCAGGGCTGCCAGCACATGCGGGTTGCGAGAACTTGGTCGCGCAGTAGACCTTTTGCATGCCATCCTCCTTCTTGTCAAAGGCGTAATAAACCTCGGCCATGTCTTCAATGCGGACACGGTGGGTGACCATCTTCAAGGGGTCGATCTTGCCTTCTTGGATCATCTTGAGAAGTTTCTCCCAGTAGAGGTGGACGGGTGCTTGGCCATTGCCGATAAGGCGGATACCACGCTCCATCAATGAGCCGATGTTGAAGTGGTTGGTCTGTGATGATGGTCAGTGGACTGCCATAGTTTTGAAGAAACGAAGGTACTTACGAAACCGACGTAGACACCGGTGATACCGCAACGGCCGTAGTTCTTGACACTCTCAATCATCTCGTTGATGATCTCGGGAGTATCGGTCTCCAGACCAGCGGCCATCTCGAGGGTGTGGGCCCAGCTCTTAGGGTATTCTCCAGCAACACACTCGAGAGCGACATCAGGACCGCCGTGCTCCATCTTCTTCAAGGTGCTGACAACGGTCTCACCCTTGGGCAGATTGGAGAAGTCGATGGTCTCAATGTTGGGGTACTTGGACTTGCAGTAGTCGAGACGCCAGTTCTGGTCGATGACAATGACACGCTTGGCGCCGTTCATGTAGGAGAAGTCAATGCACATCTGACCGATGGGACCGGCACCCCAGATGGCGACGACATCTCCCTCCTTGACTCCAGTGTCGACAACACAGTTCCAGCTGGTGCTGACAACATCGGACAAGTAAAGACCCTTCTCATCAGGGACATCGTCGGGGAGGTGAAGAAGGTTGACATCACCACAGGGCACACGGGTGTACTCGGCCTGGCCACCAGCGAAACCGCCAGTGAAGTGAGAGTATCCGAACATGCCGGCGGTGCGGCCACCGTACATGGCGTTCTCGATGGTGTTGGAGTTGGTCTTTTCGCACTGCGATGACAGCTTCTTTGCGCAGTACATGCACTGTGAGGCTACATCAGTATGGACTCGGGCAAGTAACAGCAAAGGAAATACGCACGTCTCCGCAAGCAATCTGGAACGAGGCAACAACACGGTCGCCAACCTTGTGGTTTGTAACAGCAGAGCCGACCTGGTCAATGACACCACAGAACTCATGGCCAAGGATATCACCCTTCTCCATCTCGACGACCGAGCCGTGGAGCAAGTGGAGATCCGAACCGCAGACAGTGCTGCCAGTGATCTTGAGAATGACATCGCGGGGCTCGACGATCTTGGGCTTGGGGCAGGTGATGACCTCGACCTTGTTCTTGCCCTGCCAAACCAGAGCCTTCATGGTCTCGTTCGGGTCACCGTACTTTTCTCTGTTTCTGGCGGGGTTGGTAACGTCCTGCTCGGTGATGGCGTTGTCGCCGTGGCCAATGGCTCTCTCGGCCGCGGCCGCTGCTTGTGTCATTGTTGCCATTGTGAATGTGCTGTGTGTTTTGAGGTTTGCAGATAGAAGAAGCAAAAGCGAGATGAGACCGGACTCGAGCTGCGGTCTCGATGGGTATTTGTGCTTCAGAGGTCGCTCGCTCGTTTACTTACGATGCAGCTACGTCAGGTAGGTTGCATCGCCTCGACGTCACCATATATTTGAGGATCGCAGTTGCGGCTGGAATCCATGTTACACATCTCGTGTTGACTGTTCGCTACATCCAATAGCACAGCTCCGAGAACCTCGTTTAATCTATGTACATAACTGCCGAACTTCTCCTTCCTCAAAGCTCGATGGTCAGCTAACTTCTCAATATGAACGAGTACGAAAAACCTTGGATGACAGCTCCAGCCTCAAACTTTCTGACATCATACATTTCTCTATCTCCGATCTATCCCCGCTGCGGGGCTTACCGCGTGGGAAAGCTCAAAGTGGGGCTTGAACAGCTGTCAGGCATGTGGACACAACTCCGGCCGAAAAGTCCAAAGAATTTGCTGGCTCATTGATTCATGTCTTTCGCAATATTGCGCTGTTCTACTTCTACCTCAGAAATGCACGCCGTACACGAGAATAACAAAACAGACTGGTATATCTACAAAGTTCGCTGAGCTTCTTTGACAGTACGTCTAGCAATCATACCAGAGAACCAATGTAAACTTCAAAATACGGCACCACGATCGATATGATGAGGATGAGACCGGCGGAAAGTATTTGTCCGGTGCTGGCGTGCAGCCACAAGCTGGCTAAACATCGCCGTTCGATTGCTTCTTTTTCTTAAACAGAGGTAGTCGCCGGGATGTCGAGACCAGTTTGTTCATCTCCTGAACACTTTGCTGGGTCATCATGTACGACATTTTTGCTTGTTCCGCTGCTTGCATTGCAGTATACATGTTGCGCTCAGCTTCCACGGCGTTGGTAACCGTGTCAAGCATGACTTGCGCAAACGATGCCATACGCTCCTTGCGAACAAGATCGTCTTCCTTAGAGGCTTCTTGGCGAAGAGTCAGTCCCATTTCCATCAGCGCAACTGTATCGCGTGTCTCCTTCCCCGAGTCAGGCTCTTGAGTCGTCTCAGTAGCAACGACCTTGTGCTTCGAAGCTTTGCGACGAAGTGAAGGTTTCTCCTCTTCAGTCGCGTCCTTCTTTGCTGGGTTGTCCTTGACTGTCGATTTCCTTCTAGGTCTCGGTAAGATGCCAGACTCCTTTGATTGGAGCTGAGATTGGGCGGGTCGGATCTCTCCTGAAGCATCCTTCTTGACCAGGATGCTCTTGGCCACGGATTTCCTCCGGGATCCAGGCATATCAGACACTGTAGGTAGAGTAGGCAAGGCGGGCGTAGCAGGTAGTGCAGGCATAGCAGGCATAGCAGGAAGTGTTGGCATATCGGGAACAGTGGGCACATCAGGAACATCAGCCTCGACCGATACTGACTTGCGGCTTCCGATGGAGAATCTCCTACCACTTGAACTAGGCGTTGTCGTAGCATCTCGCTTACCAGAGAACAGCCCCTTGAGGTTGTTCAAGACTGATTTTCCCTTCGATTCGCTTCTAGGTCGAGTTGGTGGAAAAGTACCATCACGAGATGTCTCGATGGGCTGCGGCGTCTGACGAACAATCTTGATATGTCCTATGGAAGCGCGGCAACCAGCTTCGGTCTTGGACGTAGACTTTGGAGTAGAAATGGTCTGTTGACTACCCGTGCTGGGACGAGCTATAGGTGTTGTGCTACGAGGAATGGCAGAAGTAGGCGTTGAGCGACCACTTCGAATCGTACCACACAGCTCTGACGCTGGAGTTCGCCTGCCAGATGGTGGAAGACGGCTCTTGTCGAGACTGGGTGTGTTTGGAATTTTCGTGGTCTGAGATTCGCGACGAGCATTCAAGTTCGGTGTGCTTGCGTTACTGCGTCGAATTTCTGGAGGAGCTAGTGTGGAGGTCTTACGAGCCTCTGAAGCTGGTGTGGGCAGCATGTATGACGGAAGACGATCGTTACGGTTGTATACAGTATCCCGAGCGCCATCCTTGGGAGTGGTCCTGGGCAGTTTCGCCACACTAGAGCGTCGCTGGACAGATTTTGAAACGGTAGTCGACGGAGCATCTGCTTTGTCGGGAGTGCCCTCAAGAATCGATAGGGTTGTTTTGATGTCTCCTCCTCGACTCTCTTTGGTCACGCCTGTTTCACCGTGGTCAGACATCGGCTCGGATTGCACGTAGTAGTATCCCTGTTCGGCAACCGATCTTTCACTCTCCTCCGAGACCCCTGAGAATGCTTTGGGTCGGACAGAAGGTGAACTCTGCACGGTCGGCGAGTCTGGACCATCGGTCGAGTTAAAACCAAAGTCTGCAGGCCAAGAAACATGGAAACCGTTCTCACTGGGAGAAGGCAGATCGAACTCCGCATCTGCGGGGACTGCCAGACTTGTTTGAGAGATAGATGAAGGCATACGAGCGGGTTTGTCTCCGAGGAGGAGGTGATCAGCTTCGTCGGAGATGCTCAACGTCGATCCGACGAAGGAGCTGGACAGTAAACTTCCCGAGAGTTGCTTCACTCTCGTATACTCGAAGACATCATCAGAGGCGGATCCTTTATCACCGAACAGAAGCCTGATAGGACTCAGCTTGTTCTGCTCTGAAGGTGATGGAACTCTTGGAGGTAGGTCTTGCAGGGCTGAGTTGACACCTGTCAGTGGTGAGGGCTTATTGAAACAATCTTTGCGTTTCGATGATCGAGCACTGCCGTCTAGAGCAGCGAGATCTGTAGGATTACCCAAGCTTCGACCGGCGAACGTCAGGATTTTCTCCTCCACTGCGGGCTTCGAACTCAAGCTTGGTGATCTGCACACAATCTTGGGTGTCGTTGAAGCGACAAGATTCTCGTGTTCCGAACCGATAGGATGCTCTGGAATAGCTAGAGACATGACACTGACTTGTGATCTGTCCATCTGTTGGGCTCGCGGTCGAGAAAAACTGTGTACAGCAGGCAGGTATTTGCGTTCTTGGTTCTCGGCCAACGAACTTCCTGGCGAGGACACACCTATGCCCAAACCCACATCTTCATTCCATAGCTCGGGCGTTTTTAGCGATGAAGTTCTTGGTGGACGATATTCATTCAAATCGTTGGAGAGGGTCAAGCTGGCTGTTTCGCTGAAAGTTTCGAGCGACGGGATTGGTGAGACGAAATGTGGGGAATTGAAGCTGGTAGAAACCGAATCGAGTACTGGAGACACAATAGCAGGACTGTTATGGACGGACGAGAGCGGTAGCTTGCTGAAAGATTTGCCTCTCGTGAGCGGAGTTCTGTTTGGAGTAGCGCTTCCACGCCGTGTGACTGGGCGCCTTGGAGAGAGATCTGTTCTTTCTTCTCTCTGTAAGATGCTAAGAGTCTTGAGGGAAGATTTGTTTGCCGGTCCAGTGCCAGCTCCAGCAGATTGGTCTTGTGTGTCTTCGGTATTGGTGACCGGAGTGCTCGGTCTGCTTGGACGATCTGATCTGCCAGTTGACTTTGATGGCGGTCTAGGGACACCAGACTTTCTGTCATCCAATAGAGAAGTTGTTGAGGGACGATGTAGAGATTGGCGTCGCGCAAAGGATGCGTTCAAGCTGTCATGCGATGTGACTGCACTAAGGCGACCACGACCTGGAGTTGTTGAGGTTGGTCTTGGAAGAACAGGAAGTGGAATTGGTGATGGAGAGGGTGATCTTGAACGTGCCGCTGATGACTTGGTCGGGGCCAGAAGGCGTGAAGTGTTGGAAGATGGTGGTATGTTTTCATTATTGAGGTGAATCTTGGGCTCGAGTCCAACGACAGGTATGCGACTTTGTCTGTTGGCGCTTCGGTTGCCGAGTGGTGTCATCGTGAAGATGGATCTGGTGCGGCCTGTTTGGTAGAGAGAGTCCTGTCAATTCGTGACCTTGTTTTGTTGATTCATCCAGCAAATTAGTGTATTATGATTAAGCGTCGTTATCGTATCAGCATAAAGGAGAGTCGCGGTGTTAAAAGAGTGACATTGAGCTTGCGGCTGCAGTGGTGAAAGAGCGTAAGAGGATCGGTTTTGAGGGACCCGCAGAAGGTAAGTCGTACTTTCTATCCTAGGATCATCATGCTACCGGGAAAATGGCAGCCAAAAGTGGTCAGGTCAACGTCGAACGCCCTCGTACTTTCCGCATCTCGAGTGTTTATATGTCAAAACAGGAAGTCTGGAGATTGGAAAGATAAACCGTTGGTGAGCCTCCAACGTCCGCTTACTCTCATGCCCAAGATACCAAATTTGCAACGGTCATTGTGCGTATACATGAACAGCGACACTGGAACTCGTATGACCTGGATTGGTTCTTGTAGCCGTGAGCGAGTGCTCTGCAAATGGGCCAGAGTCCATTGCTTCAATGGTGAATGGTATCTACCTGCCACCATTGCCTAGAGCTGAGTACATGATCACTGCAGGGCGAGAGACATACTGCACCTCTTTCCTAATGCATGTCGTGCTTCTGGAAATATGGTCATGCTGCAGGAGACGCGCACACAAAGAGACGCTCAGGTGGATCTGGCTGTCCAGGGAACAACTCTCCCTACCGTGGATCTGCTCTAGGCGCGTAGAACCGAGAGCTACCTCATAAAACCGATGTCTTGAACGATATACTAGACAAACGAGCCTTCTATAACGCACAAAGACAGGCAGGTCTTGAGTCGGGGGAAGCGCTTTCTGAAGAAGAGCGAACGAAAGGAAATGAGGGTCGAAGGTCTGTGACTGGCGCTCTGTCAGGAGAAGGAACGGCGTTCGGCAAAGAGACGCACCGATTCGGAAGACGGGAGTGATAGGGAAACCCACGGTATGTCATGTGCCCAGCTCGCCCTATCTCGAATCTCGTGCTGAGCGATGCATGTTGAGTGAGACATATCAGTACTATACGATCGGGACATCCTCATAGAATGATTCCCTCTGCATTGCTCCTTTGCATTCCGTACCAATTAGTAAGCAGGAGCGAATGTGGATGAAGTACGGAAGATGTTCGGTACCGAAGCCCCGTGGGCAGCGAGCTATGACCAAGCTTCATTTTCGAAATGTTTTGTTTGACAGCTTGTCGAGATTTGAGAAGACTCGGAGACAGGCGGCCCCTTTGAGAACACTGTGTTGTCCTCATCTCCAGAAGGAAAGAACAATCTTCCTTTTCTTCTCACCAACACCGCCATCATGTTTGAAGACAGCTACATCGAGCGCAAGATCGACTTTGTCACGGGTCATACTGGTAGTAATGTCTGGGATATCACTCAAGTGACGTTGGTCGCTCCCGTATGTTACATCTCTCCCATCTTCAGCCGCATATTACAGGCGAAACGTTGATGGTGGTATCCAACTGACCACGATAACAGGCTGCCGCTCTGCTCTGGGCTGTTCTTCAGACCAGACAGAAATTCTTCGACCCTTACACGACATCATCGTTGTTGACTGATTTCTTGCTCCAAGTCGGGGCTATCCTGTTCGCAGTCACAGCGTATGCTGACAACCCTACTGTCTTGATTGGATTGCTTCTGGTTCCTGCGATTGGCACTGTTGTTAATGGCGACAATATCGAACATAGATTCAGCAAGCCGGCAAAGCCTCCTGTCAAAGAGGATGATGCTGCTGGACCCCCAGAGCCTGTTGATCAGGTTCCCATCAAGCCTTTCATCACCACCTACAGAGGTGCCATGATGATCATCACCTGCATCTCCATCTTGGCTGTAGATTTCCCTGTATTCCCTCGTCGTTTTGCCAAGGTTGAGAACTGGGGTGTTTCTCTCATGGATCTTGGTGTTGGTTCCTTCGTTTTCGGTGCTGGCTTGGTCTACGCTCGTCAAGCTCTCAAGGAGGAGGATGAGAATGCACCCAAGGTCAGCTTCGCCGCCAAGATGAACTCTGCAGTTATGCACTCTTTGCCCATGCTCGCTCTGGGGTTCCTCCGTCTTTGGACTGTCAAGGGTCTTGAGTACCAGGAGCACGTTACCGAATACGGTGTACACTGGAACTTCTTCTTCACTCTTGGACTTCTGCCCATCTTTGTCACTATTCTCCAACCGGTCATCAAGTATATCCCGTCGTACGGCGCTCTCGGCTTCGCACTACTCGTTCCTTACGAAATGCTGTACACCTTCACGGATCTTGGCATGTACATGTTCATGGCACCCAGAGACGACTTCATCTCTGCCAACCGCGAAGGCATTTTCTCTTTCCTTGGTTACCTCGCTATCTTCATCGTCGGACAAGGCATCGGTATGGAAGCACTTCGCCGCGATGTCAACGCTGCCACTCCTATAACTCAAAACGATGAGTGGGTCGCCGAGATGCTCGGTGGAACGGACAGCTTGAAGGAAGTGCGCAAGACTCGCGAGCACAACTCGATGCTCAAGCTTGCAAAGTGGACTGGTCTCTGGATTGTCATGTACGTCTTCCTGACATGGCACTACGGCCCTCGCTTGACTTCTTCTCGTCGTCTGGCGAATCTGCCTTACCTCGCATGGGTCGCAGCCTTCAACTGTGGACAGCTTCTCCTCTTCCGTGTCATCGAGGGTCTTCTCTTCCCTCTTCTGTACACCTCCCGCGATAGAAAGGTCGAGCAAGAGCGCGTCAAGAAGGCTACCAGCAAGGTGCTCCACGCCTTCAACCGCAACGGACTGGCCATCTTCTGCCTCGCGAATCTCTTGACTGGACTTGTCAACATGACTATGCCAACTTTGGATATGAACGACTACCAGGCCATTGCCGTCCTGATCAGTTACATGAGCATTCTGACTGGAGTTGGTCTGTTCCTGGATCAGCGCAACATTACCATCAAGCTGTAAATATTGCGATTGAGGCGGTGTAGATAGTTCTTAGAAAAATGTATAGGATGCAAATGATGATTTCGTCTTTCCAAAGGTACTCTCTGATCGGATGTCAATGTTAACAAAAGGTATCGAGTCTGGCCAGGTGAGGATGCCTCGTTTTGACCGTGTGCTTTGCTGAGCGTCTCTGCAGATGATTTGTATCGATGATCTGGATCGAAGAACTAGTCCTCTCACTACCACTTAGAAGCTGCAAGACGCAAACGAATAGAAGAACAATTCACCCAAGACTCTGAATGAATACCGTCTCTTACGAATCGCAGCGCGACATCTCTGTTGTATTTTGTTGTTGCAGATCGATTGACCACCAGGGTGGCTCACTCAACCAAAAACGTCATGGACCCCTCCAAAATCTCCAAACTCCAGGCATCTGCTTTCCTCCTCTCGCACACCACCAGAACAAATGTAACCAACAACCAACCATGTCCACGCCGCCAGCCGCCAAAAGGCGCCGTGTGGACTCCCTTGGTATCCACAAACCTTTTGTGTCACCTCTAAAGCGTGATCCCTCCACCACCGGACAAACTACAAGTACTGGAGACTCGGCGGGTACTGCAAACCTCGCCAGCAGTACCCCAGCACCTCTGCGCACGCAAGCAGCGACGACACCGAAAGCGATACCCTACACACCACTCCGCAGCAGCAATCTCAAGACCTCTACACCACTGCATCATGCCCCATACGACCCCGAGATCGCACAAGCACACCAGGACATCAAAGCCCTCGAAGCCAGGATTCGATTCTTGCGCAGTCAGAATGGCATCCTGGCACAAGCCGCACAAATCACTGCGCCAACCCCTCAAGCCTCTCAGTCCTCGCAACAAGCATCTCAACCGTCCCAATCGAGCCATCAGCACCAACCGCAAACACGACTCACCCGCTTATCCCAAAAATGGCTCCGCGCAAGTCAATCCGCCGCCGAAGAAGTGTTTGTTTCCTTTGAACAGAGTATAAAAGACAATGGCGGCTTTTCCACTTTTCTTGCACAACAAAAGAAACAATCTACCTCCAACTCTTTCTTCAACGACAATTTCGACGACGAGAGAGAAAAAGTAAATGAAGGCAATGAAGATAACTGGAGAGATGAGGAGGGAGACGTGTTGACGGAAAGAGGAAAAAGGCAAAGAAGGGGAGAGATTGAAGAGCAAGGCCACAAATACAAAAGAAAAGGGGACGAGGACGAGGCAAAGGAAGAGGATGGTGAAGAAGAGCAGCAGGAATTGACGCTGGGAGTTATGCTCAAGGTGTTGAATATCGATCCAGAGGTCATTGGGTGGGATGCGGAGACTTTGGCGTGGAAGTGATGAGGACTTGATGAGCACCCTCTGCTCTGCTTGTCCACTGCCTTGGTTTCTCTGGTGTCTGCCGTCGGTTTGCAGCGTCCCAGCAATCGGACCTTTTACATGGAAGAGGATACGATAGGATGAGAGTATGGATTACACGAGATGATGAATTAACGAAACATTAGGGTGGCGCTTTCGCTGTGCACATAAATGATACCCCTTGAAATACAAGTTTTGCTCTCTGTATCGTTCGCTCGACCCCTTGTGACAAATGAACAATGCCTTAAAAAAAAAAAAAGAAAAGAACAAATCCACATATGCATTGATATGCAACAATTTCGTATCTTATCGGTTTAGAGATATCGACAAAGACCAGAAAACGACGCGAGTGCCAACCAGTATCCCATCGCAACGCCAGTCTCCCAACCGTATCCAAGTGTAGGAAGCCGTATACCCATGCATCTAGAACCACTTGACCCACCCTGGATGCCCCTGTACCTGTAACGCCATCCCAAGGATCCAACCATCCGAACCCCAGAACCAACAAGGTAAATCATCATCTCCCAGGCGGCCACAAGCCTCTAGCACCCGTAGTCAAACTCCTCTTCCTCCTCACCATGCCCCTAGTCCCCGAAACATCAACTCCTTCCTCTCCATAGTGTGGTCTCGCATTCGAAAACACACTCTTGTACTCCATTGGAGTAGCCACTCCTCCTCTCTCCTGACTCTCAGAGTCTACTTTCGTCAAGACCAGAGCTGGTGATGAAGACATATACATCCTAGCATGCAGATTTGGTGTCACGGGCTGCGAACGCGAGATAAACGCAGAGGGCCATAGTTTCGGCGTTTGGCGCGCGGGAGAGTCGTCGACGGAGGAATCGGACCAATCTGCATCATCAGAGTCGACGGCAGTTTCTTGGCCGGAGGTGAAATCGTCGTGGAGGCCGGCGTGTTTGGGGGCGCGCGAGATATGAGATGATTGTAGAAGGTGCGTGTTACTGGGTTTGCGGAGGGAGTTGGGTGCGGGGACGGCAAGTAGATGTGGTCGTTCGCTCCCGGGAGGGCTGCCGTGGCTGGCTCGTCGGAAGTGTCGTATTTGATCTTCCTTTGAGGCGGCGGTGAAAGCGTTAAGGCGGAGGTCGATCTGGCTGGGTGAGAAGACGAGACCGTAGCGGACTTTCTGCACTGCGACGTCAAGAGCCAGCTCGATGGCGCAGTGGTTCCGTACTTGAGAGAGTTTTGGCCATGTCGCTGTTTCGCCGCTGAGCATGGCGCGCGACATGAAGTCTGTAGTTGGATTGCTGAGAACGCGAGGGAACTGTGTGAAGGAGACTTCGGGTAGGATGGTAATGTCGCCCGAGTATCGTTGACTCAGAACTGAACGAAGCTTGGACATGGTAGTTGGCAAGACACCGAGTTCAGCAAGGACATGCATTCGGTGGAGAGCCTCTCCTTTTGCGAGATTAGCGACGTTGCGAAGCCAGCCAGGTCCAGCAGATAGGGAGAATCTGGAGGGTTCAGGACCGGACGCCGCGGGTTCATCATCTCTCTCTAAGAAGGGCACAACGTGAGGATTGACCTGCGAGACAATAAAGTGGTTGACATTGAACATCTCGGCTAGACGGCCCATGGGTAGATCGTTGTCCACCGAGCCATCGATCCATCGTTGAGGTGACTGATCCCATGGGACTTCGAGTCCAGTGCGTGGGTCTTTGGCCAGTAGTTGCGCAGGTGAGAAGACGAAGGGGACGGAGCAGCTCGTGGCAACGGCAGACCAGATCATGACGTTGGGAGCAGTGATGTAGTTGAGCAGTCTGGGAAGCTCGTAGAGACTGGCAGTCGACACGCCAATGTTGAGAATGCGTCTGGTCCTGTTGTAGGCTTCCTGGAAAGTCATGTCACCAAGTAAATTCCGCATCACGCGGATGAGGTTGGAGATGTCGAAAAGAGCGCCTTTGGTGCAGAAGCGAAAGACCTTTTTCAGAACGTTCTCAGGCTCTCCTTCCTTTTCAAACACATCCAGGTCGCCGTAGCAGAACTCGCGGAGGACTTGTGGTATCTCATCGTCAGTCTTGGTACAGAGTACTGCAGCAACGATGGATCCAGCCGAGGCACCCGAGATGATGCGAGGCAGCAGACGGGCTTCAAAAAGCGTCTTGAGCACACCGATATGGTTCATGCCGAGTGTGCCGCCGCCAGAGAGCAGCAACGCACTTCTGCCAAACGCCTGCCTAGCGCTCAACAACTGCTCATAGACCTCCCTGACATCCAATTCCGTGTCTTTCTTATTCGCGGGCGAACACAGTTCGACAATCGTGTCGAGCATGGCCAGAGCGGCTGAGATGTATCGTTCGATGAGCGTCTTTGTGCCGACTCTGCAATGCTTGTACAGACGCAGATCGCCCATGCCTCCCAGATCTCTTGTTAGCGACGTCCGAGCCAGGAACAGCATGCGCTTTGCGTCGCAACTGATGCGCGCATCTTCCAGCTCTTGCAGTCGAGCCTTGAGTAAGGCTGTATCGTATTCGTCGCATTTCTCTTCCTCTTTCCACGCGTCTCTGCCTTCGAGCGTGTCGAGTTCCGAGGCTGCCGAGAACCAGTCCGTGTAGCATTTTGCCTGTCCACGGCGCGTCAGTCGCAACTCTTTGTCTGAAGCGAGAGATCAGACATACCTGTGTGATCTTGAGTTGCAAGACTTGCCTCCGCCATTCGCAATCGTCCAGGTGTGGCCCCTCGGCTCTTTGCTTCTGACTGCCAGAGGATTCAACGAGCTTGCTGACACCGATCAAGTTGTAAGGATCGCGGAGCGCCTTCATCAGCGATGGCGACAAGCGCGAGTTCCGGGCACTCGATCTCGAGGGCGCATTGTTGGTTGTGGCATTAGACTGCAGTCCCGCCGACGACCCGGGTAAAGCTAGTGAGTCATGGAAAACGTCCATGTGAATGTGGGAGCCATGAATATCCCAGAGAGAAAGTCCCAGAGTAGGATGTGTGTTGTTATTGTAGCTTGTAGGCGAAAGGTATCAATAGGGAAGAGCTAACAAAGGGTTTAGGCGGCAAGTCGAGGAAGTTGCGGTATTCCAGAGTAATAAGCTTTTGTTATGGGCATGACGACAATCACTGTCAACACCAAATTTGACCCACTTTGCTCTTGTTCTCCACGTTTTTTATGCTTCAAGGTTCTCCGCGAAAAAAGGAAGGCGGCACCTTTGAACCATGTGACGGCTTGAGGGGGCTGGCTTAATGAAGTTTTGCCGTCTACACCAAGAACTAACACAGCTTGCAAGATCACGAAGGAAGATTCTCAAGTCACAAGCTTGCATGCGTTGATGCTTTCTCCTGCATGCCTCAGCGTCGATCAACGCTGACCGTGTTTCAGGCCCTTCCTTTTCCCTTCAGCCTGACTCCCTTGCTTCCTTCAGGATAACAAGTGCAGATGATCAGGTCTCACCGCTTCCACTGCCTGATTAGGCAAATGGAATCGATGTCCCTAGTTCAGATGACTTGCGAAGAGAGTCAGCAGGGGCATCGAATGGGCCTTGTAATAGTCTGCATGTGCAGTACTGAGTACCTTTGATTGACTATCGCAGTAGCTTGCTTCCTTGGATTCGCTTGGACCGGAGCTACATCCTGCGTTGTGTTTCTTCCCGAGTGACACGTCCAATAAATCAAGATCGCGGCATGGAAAAATTCAGGTGTGTATTCATTACGCGTACTCTCTGCAAACCAGGCTATGCGGATAGAAAAGAAGAAAAGAACATCATATTATCCGGAAGATGAACCCAGCCAATAAGCACCTTTGCTCCCAGATATATCCTGCCATATATTCATGAAATTCATGTCATGAAGCTAGGGAGCTTCCAAACGCCCCTCGTCTTCAATTGTGCTCCACCCCCACAGTGAGCACCGTACACAACTTCACCTACGTGCGTACCGCACTCATCATATGGCCCATACAACTTGTGCTTACAAACCACTAAGTGGAGAGACCACTTCCGCGATCTCATCCAGATCACAGGCTATCAGAAGACCCCTGCGACGGTCTCGCTTGCATAACCAAGATGCTTGCTCTCAATCCACCATCAACGAATCGTTGAGCAACAAGACCCAAGCACGCCTTGCCCGACTCGTTGGACAAGTCCCATCGGCCGACAACAATCAAGTCGCCTGCGTTCTTTGGGTTTTGCGCGACTTCGACCTGCGCCCGAGAGATAGCTTCTTCCAGGGGTGAGTGCGACGAGATGTGTTCCATGACTACTCTTGAAGACAACTCTACAGGTAGAGATCTTTGGATCATGGCGAAGAAGGTTTCATCGCTGTCTTCGATTTGTGCGACGGCGTGGGATTTGCCTTCTCTCGATGTTGATGAGCCCAGACTTGTGCTTTCCACAGGCGAACCATGTGTTTCCTCGGTCTCTAGCGAGTTATTGCCTCCGTCAAGTTTGTCGAAAAAGACAACCGTGGCGGTTACATCAGGGTTCTCTGCCAACTGCAACACAAGACGCAGCGCCACGCGGCCATCCGCACCACCAAAGTAGGGCATGTAGATATGGTGCGACTTGTCCATGATGGGTGAAGATGCAGGTCCCCGCTCGTTATTCGACAAACTAATCTTGCTCGCTTGACGAGACAGAGGTAACGGACGACGTGCCACTGCGCTGCCGCCGAAGCCGCGGTTGACAAACACTGCTGTGTTGCAAGTCGATGCCTTTAGTGCGGCTGCCACGAAACTGACGTAGCTTGTGTCTTCGAGTCGTCGAGGTGTGACAGGGTTGCCGTTGTAGGATTGTTGTTCGTTCATGCTTCCACTCTCGCTCCAAGGAAGAACGAGAAGGTCTGCATTCTCGTTTGCTGCCTTGTGTGTGATGATCTCGGCAAAGGAAGATTCGAGTGCAATGGCGACCTCTCCCGAGACTGAGAGGTTGTACAGTCTGCCAAAGTTGCGGAATGTGTTGATGATGGGATCCTTCCAGTGGAACTCCTCGACGTCCGAGACACTCATGACGGATGAGTCTCTGTCTGTAAGTTCGATCATCCTGACACCGTGGACTTCCAGAGGTCGGTTGGGCGTCTTGATAGACTCGTCTACGCTGGCACTCTTGCCGGCTAACATGGGATGCTGTCTTGCGGTTGCGTCTCCATATTTGCTGGGAGCAGCCAAGAGTGAGACAAAAGTCATCAGAGTAGGCATATTATCCAATCTCAGATGAACAAGAAGCGACTTGATCTTGCTAGTCTCCAGTTTGGCTGCAACAATGGACGAAGCATCATCGCCAGGGTTGATTGGGTTACCAGTGTCCCAATCAATGAGGCCCTTCTTCCAAGCTTCAAGCTTCTTCTGGTACCAAGGTGGGTACAGAGCCATGGTCAATGGTGTAGTGATGAAAGTGGTGATCAAAGCCATGACCACGAAGATGGTGAATGTTCTCTGAGATAAAATCTTGGCCTGCAGACCAATATTGAGAACGATCAGCTCGACAAGACCTTTGCAACTCATCAGAGCGCCGATCGTGAAGCTCTCTCTCCAGACAACACCATTGGCACGGGCAGCCAAAGAGGCTCCTACAAACTTGCCGACGAATGCGACAGCCAACACACCGACCACATATCCCCAAGTGATTGCGGTATCCAGAAGACCAAGATTGGTAGACAGTCCAGACAGGGCGAAGTAAAGCGGTAAGAACAGAGCACTGATCAAATCCTCAATCTTCTCTGTGACCTTGATTGCGAAACCACCCTCGTGAGGGCAGATCAAACCTGCCATGAAAGCACCAAAGATAGGATGAATACCAATGACTCCAGTGAAGAAGGAAGACGCCAGCGCGATCAAAAGAGTCAAGACGATGATACCTTGAGATGGCCCATTCTCAAACGTACGAGTACGTCTAAGAACCCAGGTAAAAGCCGGCTTGACAGCGAAGAATAGGAATAGTGTATATCCCAGAGCCGTCAGCAAGACATATAGAGCACTGATACCACTGCCAGAGTTGACCAAAGCCACACAGAGAGCAAGAAGAACCCACCCAGTAACGTCGTTGCCAGCTCCAGCCGATAGCACAATAACACCAACAGACGTCGACAAGAGTTTCAGTTCGGTGAGAATACGGCACAACACTGGGAAAGCAGTGATAGCCATGGCCACACCGACGAATAGCATAAATGTGCCGAAGGCAACTGGCTCAGTTCCATCTTCATCCGAGAATTGGTTGTACAGTCCATAAGCAATACCACATCCAAGACCAAAGGGGAGTGCCATACCAGCGAGACCAACACTCAATGCAATCTTCCAGTTGCTGGCCAGGTATCGCAAGTCGACTTCCAAACCTACTATGAACAGAAAGAGGACCAGACCGATGTTGGCAACCAGAGCAAGATTTGGCTGTGCGGCCGCCGGAAAGATTGTAGCCGTAAAGCCAGGGATTCTACCCATGACCGAGGGACCGAGCAAGACACCACCGATGACTTCTGCGATGACACGAGGCTGTCGGATCTTTGACAGAGGCCAGTGGAGTAAACGACAGAAGAGGATAATAACACCAGCCTGGAACAACGATATCAATACCCGGCCTCTCAAACCCTGAGACTGTCATTTACACATACCTGTATAATGAATATGATGATAGGATCCTTGGGACTGTAATGTGTCGGGTTCTCGCCTTCCAAAATTCCACCTTGAGCCTTTGCTCTAGCCGTCGAAGCTGCCGACGTAGCAGACATCGCCACAGTCTTTGTGACTGTATCCGTCACGAAAGCCGTGACCGTCGCCGCCATGATTGATGTTTGCTTTTGTGCGACAATAAATAAGAAACCTCAATTCGCGTGTCCGGAGGGTTGGTCCGAGAAGAAGTGTGGATGGATACACAAGAAAACTACTCTATCAGCATACTCGTGTAGCCCTTCCTTCTATAAGTCGATAGAGACGAAGACGGTCAAGTCGTGAACTGGTAGGGGGCTTGTATCAAAGAGCTTGGTGAGACGTTCAAAGAGAGACGTGAGGAATGAATACCAACTGCCACTGACTCGCTGACAGGTGCAATCTGCACTCCAAACCGCGTGGGGTGCTCCAGACCCTTATATCGCATGACGCTTGGACCCCTTGCCCTTGCCTCCAGTTCTGGGCATCTCTTGGGCCCAGACTTTTCCTCCTCTGCCAACTCCATCACACGACAATGTTCATGCTATATCGATGTATTTCGTTGCTGAATACTGTAGGCACTGTATGCGAATAACGGCGTCGCCGCCTCCCACCCCCTATATTTGACATCTGCCTACCAGCGCAATGCCCAGACTCTACCAAGTCTACATCTTGTGATCACCTCATCGTTGTTGAATCTCTCGCTTGGCTGACGAGCGGCTGAGCCCCCTCGAATCCCGCAACGCAACGCAACCCCCGGCCAAAAACGCCATGAAACGACCAAAAGATAGCGGTGTACATGTGAAGGTAGACACTCTCCATACGCGAGCGGCGACTCTGTGGATGACCGTTGCCTTGATGCAGGGGGCTGTGATGGGAAGTCACACGCAACATGCACGATCATGGCACGTGAAAGGGCGGTCTGAAACGTGATGAGCTTTGGGGTCAACGTGGCTGGATTGCGGGATAAGACAATGTGATTGTGCTTCTAGACCTTGAGGGCAAGACGGGCGTGGCTTGAGGTTATGGGATTATGATTATGATCAGTCATGCTGAAATATCTAGGGTGTTAATTCACAGAGACATGGCCATGGCAAATGCGATGGCAGAGCCCAGGACCAACGATGGATTCCACTTTACAGATGAGGCAACACCAGTGTACAGTGCGGGCTTGTAGCTGCTGGCGGTATTGCTGGCATGCGATGCACCAAGGCTCGAAGAGGTGCTGTTGACATGAGAGCTGCCAGTAGCAAGCGTCGTACTTGAATGGACCCCAGTGGCAGTGTTGCTAGGCTGGGTGACTCTGATCGAGGAGGTTTCGCTGGAGAAGCCCTGATCGCTGGTGCTATGAGGCTGATACAGACCAGAGCTTGAGCTGGGAGTCTCCTCGACACCCAATTCACTCACAAGCTTGGTGCTGGAATGCTGCTCCCCGGGATAGGCTTGGGAAGCGCTAGACATCATGCTACTGGCATCAACTGATGGTGCAGATTCGGAAGTCGTCTCCGTGACAACTGAAGTCGCGCTAGAGGCTGTGACTGAGAATTTGGAAACGACAGTGAGCCTGGAGATGATGGCGAGTGTCTGAGTAAAGGACTCCGTGGCAGTTTGGCTGTTTCCAGAGGCTGCAGGAGTTTGAGAGTTGTGCATCTCTTCGCCGCTCTGGATATTGCTTGAGGCGACAGCTCCAGTGACCTGATGTGGCGACTGAATCTCGAGTACATTCGTAGGTATGGCAGTCTGAGCGGGTGCGAATACAGTCTCGAATCCATTGACAGGGCAAACAGTAGTCGAGACCACAACTGTCTCAGTTACGAAAAAAGTTTGCTGCGCTGAAGCTGGGCAGTTCGAAACACTTGACGGGCAAGCAGTGATGGTCGAGGTTCTAGTAGACAACACTGTGGACGTGGTATACTCAATTTCCAACGCGTTGGTTGTGGTAATCAGCTGAGGAGTCTCAATCACTGGACAAACTGTGGTCGACAGGACTAAAGTTTCAGTGGTCAAGAACGTGCTCTGAGATCTAGCGGGACAGTCTGTGACTTCTGGGGGGCAGGCTGTAACAGTAGCAGTGCGAGTGGCAAGAATGGTCGAAGTGCTCAAGCGTATAGTGGGCAAGCCGAGTGTAACGGTTGCTGATTCCGAGGTTGGTGAGGCGATCTCAAAGAAAGGCGAGACAGACGAAGACAGAATGGCGGAAGAAGACAATGGTGCTACGCCAGGCGGTGCGGTTACGACGCTGGCAGATATGACCGTAGCGCTGTAAGACACTGAACCAGCGCCGGAAGGCACGAGAACGATTCTGGAGGTTGCGAGGTCGGTGCTAGAAGACATGGAAACGCCTGAGCTCGAGAGTGCGGATGAATGAGTGGTTGGCAGAGTCGACTCACTCCGTGCAGAGGAAGATACTATCGAATTTGCTGGAACTGGTGATATAATAGTTGACAGAAGAACAAAAGAACTGTTGGTTATAGTCGGTACGGCAATGTTGATTGGTGCCGATGAGGTTGTGTTTGCATACGCAGCGATGACTGAGCTAGCAAGAGCAGAACTAGGTGTAGTCAAAGCCAGGCTCGTTCTAATGGTGGTTGCCTGCATAGATGTGTTAAGCCGCGTTAACGATGCTGTAGTCGAGATCGGAAGAGTCACGGAGCTGCTAACGAAGACAGAGCTGGTTGGAATTGAGCTGTTGGCGAAGACAGAGCTCATTGTCATGGTACTGTTGCTCATCGCTGGGATCGATGTGTTGAAGTGTGCTGCAGTAGTGATAGAGCTGTTGGTGATAGGAACCAACACAGTTGTGCTTGTTGAGTTCAGCAGAGGTGCGGATGTTACCATCGCCGAAGACGCAGTGCTGTTGGCGATCATGGACAGTATTGACATAGAGATATTGCTTGGTACAACGCTGCTTGAGACGTTCGAGGCCAATGATGATGAGGTAATGACGGGGCTTGATGTTGTCTCAGGAGCCGTCGTTGGGGTGCAAGATGCGACCGAGGCTGAGACCGTAACTGTGCTCTCATATGTAGAAACGATATCGGTCGAGAATGTCTGAGTCGAATACTGAGTATCAATGACGGTCGAGGTGGTCACACAAATATCCGTCGTGTAGGCCAGGGCAGCTTGGAAAGCCACAGCAGAAGCAAGGCGCAAAGACGATTCCGACAGGAACGTGCAGACTCTTGCAGCTGTGTTGTAGTTATATCCGCTACACAGGGTAGAGTACACGCTGCAATATTGGTTACAATAAGCGACTTGAGCCGCGGGAAGTACGAGAACAGTAGCCCCACCAGACAGCGAGGCGCCGTCACAGTGCTGATCGTAGTACTTTGTGCCCAGAGTATAGACGCCATTGCGGCACTGTCCTGCTGTGAAAGGACTTGGCGTGCAGGTTGTCACTGTTTGTAAGGAGGCTGAGGTAGTGGTAAAAACGCTCGAATACATGCTGGCGTACGTCGAAGTTAACGTAACCACTGATTCCTGCACTGCGGCCGCTGGTGTTGCAGAACAAGCTGAGGTAGAAATTATTGAGGATGGCGTCTCCAGAGAAGACTCTGTCGACGATGAAGATGAAGTAGTCGAGCTTGTGATAGTAGATTCGAACACGGTGATGACTTGAGTAGTGATTGTTTCGGTCGAGTATTCCGTTCCAGTGCTCGTCAAAGTAGCTACACACGGATCTGTGTTATAGATCGAAACAACTTGAATACCAGAGCTCCAAGTGGTAGCGGCTGCACCAGGAGCCGTGGGCGAGGTTTGTGCAAGATAGCAATAGGTACTAGTAGGGTTGTAGACCGCCATATCGCAGTAGCCCGTGAAGTGATTGCAGTAGCTAAGGCATGAGTTGATATCCTTGACTCCTGGACCGTTGATCCGAACTACTCCAGTGACCGCCACATTGTCACATTGCTCGCTGTAGTACTTGCCGGCTGTCGAATATACCGTGTTTTGGCATCCTCCAATCGGAGACACTGTGCCTGCCGTACATGTTGTGACAGTCTCGACACTTGTGGTAGGAGTTGCTCGGACTGTGGTATATGTACTGTCATAACTGGAAGTGATTGTGACGATTGATTGTTCAGCTCCAGCTCCAGCCAACGGCGTAGGAAATGCTGGCACAAACTCGAATGTCGAGTATGCGGTAACGTTCGAACACGCCAAAGCAGCGACGAGCGTCAATCCTTGAGCCAAAGATGGACCCATGATTGAGACACCAGATGAGAATATCGCAGAAGAAGAAACCTGAAAAGAAAGAGATAAAATGGAAAAGATGATCAAAGGAGTGTGATAGACCGAGGATACTGGCTCGAGGACGTGATATGAATTTATGCTCAGAGTTCATGGTATACACTAGATTTTCACGTAGCAGACTCATGGCTCGCAGTGGAAATTGACTTCAGCTGAGCACTGCATTCGTACTGAAAAGACTTTGGCCGTCTCTAGATTTACTAGGAGTTAAGACAATAGTGTGAGAAGGCACGTCTCTGCGCACGAACGCACTCATGCCGTCGGAGATGCCGATCTTGAAGTCGCAAAGAACGACTATCCCAAGACGGAAAGTGCAATGCATAGTCGAGTCAATTAGGACTTGTGGATGAGGGTAAAATCTCTCCAAATCTCCACTTGTCTTGTGTCGCAAGCGAAAGAGTGTAAGTCGAGGGCGAGGTGGCTGTGGGTGCTTGACTCGTTTTGTCCAGACGCGAGCAAAATCCAGAGCTTTGACCAACAGAGGAAAGTGCAGCGAAATTGGAGGCTTGAGAAGAAGAGAAACCAGGAAGACTCCATACGCTATGAGACGAGAAAATGTAAAAGCCATGCGGTTATATGGACAGATATGATAATAATACTTTTTCGGGTAGGTGAAGAGCCTCTATTTGCCCAGCTCTTGAAGTTGTGGCAGATCCCATAGCGGACGCTCCACCAATACGGCTTCAGGCTGTTCTTCATCCGCATCTGATGTCTTTTCGCCCATAGCCACCATACCCAATATAGGTCTGTATCTGTATGTACACCACCATTTCCTTCGGCCTGCTGAGGTGACAGCCAAGGCACCATCTGCGCCCCCATTCGTGTCTACTTCTGCGTCATCATTGCCGCGACGCAGAGGACCCACTGCATCGTCCAATGCTTCTTCGTCATCCAAATCTTGCTCGTGAGAGGTGCCGTTGGTGAGCTCGATGACTTTGCCGTCCTCAATACGGCGGATCTCGTCAACGACACCCTTTGTCTCCCCACTTGCGGCTTTGTCACCAGCACCGCCCATACCCTTTGCCTTCTTGCGCTGTTCGGCGAGCTTGCCCCATTTGTTACTCTCGCGACGCTTGCGCTTCTTGCTGGGTGTGTGTTGGGCGGAGATGTCGTCTTCGCCATCCTCAAGAGCCTCGTCTAATACACTCGAGGGCTCGTAGTTTTGTGACAAATCGAGCATACCGACCCAGTTGGCACCGTACAGCCAGGCACGAGCACGAGCATCATTGGCGTCCCATACGACACCCATGGCACGATCCTTGATGGTCTGGAACTCGGCGGGCAAGACACTCGTAGGGTTTCTACGTGACCATTCCGTTAGGCGTCCGCTTAAGACGTCGAATGTGTAGACTTGGTGGTGGGATGTGATAATGAAGAGAGGAGATTTCGTGTTGGGAAGGGCGTGAGAATGAGGGTGAGGGTTGTTGCGAGTAGGATGAACACCAGGATTGCCGTTCGTGATGGGCTCGTCCTGTTGGGCTGGTGTGAGTGGTTGGAAGGAAAGAACGAGGGGTGCAGAATCAAGCTTGGGAAGCAGGTTGGCTGACGGGTTGTCTGCCCAGTGCTGACCATAGAAGATGGTCGTCTCGTCATCGTCATCACTGTCGCTGTCGTCGTCAGAATCAGTGCCCTTGTCCGAGCCTGATGAAGACTTTGCAGCAGTATCCATGGCGGGGGCAGTCGAGTCGTAGTGTCCCTCGAGTACCCAGCTATCAAGGTAGCCTGAAAGATCACTTGCAACCAGAACAGCACTGTCAGGCGAGAAGGCCAGTCTGTTGATTGTGCGCTCGTACTTCTTGAGGCCTGTCTGGATTGTGACCTTGCGAGATTGACGTTCCAATTCGACGTTTGCGTCCAGGAAAGTGGGCTTGTCTGTGTTGTCCTCTACTCTTGCTAGGCAGACTTCGCTCTGCGGTGTTACTGCTGCTAGCCATCTTCCATCAGGCGAGAAAGTGATCAAACGGGCACCGTTCTCGGCGATGGATTCGAGAGCGGAAATTTTGCGGACTCGTAGGCGGTCTTCGCCGTCTTCGGTGCAGGAGAGTTGGAACAGCTTCACCGAGTCGATGGTAGAAACAGCGAGGAGAGAAGCGTCGGGGGAGATGGCGACGGATGTGATGGCTTCTTTCGAGTCGATGAGGATACGAGTAAGGAGTTTTCTGGTGTCTTCGGGTACGGGGATGCGCTCGTCGCCCTGCTTGTACATGCGCCAGATGCTGATTTCACTCTCAGCCCAGCTGACAAGCATACGCTGCTGCGGACAAGAAGCGAGGACGGGGTTCTGCGGTAGACCAGGGAGTCTGCGGTGGTTCTCCTTGTTGAAGTTGCGGAGCGGGATGACGAAAGGTGTGGTATCGAGACCTGGTGGTTATTAGCATGGAGTGGGAAGACAATATACGAGCATACGCACCTCCTGACAGTACAACGCTCATGTGCTTCGAGTCGTAAACAGCCATGGCCTTGATGTCACCCTCGTGCATGCGGCGGTGGCTGGTCTTTGCCCACCTTCTCTTGTCACCCTCCTTGCCGCCCAACTTGTACACGGCAATGCGACCGTCCATGCCGCCCGAGAAGACCGTGGTACCATCAGTGCTGCTAACGAGATCCAGACAATCCGAGTCGTGGCCACTGACGCTTTGCGACAAGGTGTAGGTTCTTCCGTCCCAGAATTTGAGCTGGCCATTTGAGTCGCCAGACACAATATCACCGTTGGGCAAGCATCTGACCTTCCAGACCAGAGTGTCGCGAGGAGCACCAGGGACACCTGCTCCCAAGCTGAGGGTGCGCAACAGAGAGCCGTTGCGCACATCGTAAACACGGATAGTGCTGTCGGTGAAGCCGGCAACGACTGTGTCTCTGTCTTTCCAGGTGACGCTCATGCATCGAGTCTTGCGGTTTCCGCCACGGGCCAGGAATCGCTTGAAAACGAGATCGTTCTCCTCGGTCGAGAGGATTGCGAGAGTGCCATCGCCCGTGCCAGCAACCAGGTTTTGGCCACGAAACTCGTCGTCACGCGAAGCCTTGCTGGGACGCCAGCGCGGTTGGGCGGCGAAACACCAGACCTCGCTGAAGTTGCCTGTCGACGAGCGCAATTCCTTGCCTGTCGTCAAGTCCCATTCCGTCACGGCAGCTGTCGAGCCAATACTGAACAGGCGCAGTTGGCCGAGAATTGTGTGTCCCTCATAGTCTGTATCGTCGGGCTCTTGAATCCATGCCAAAGCATCTACGCTTCTCTTCGAACCTCCGGGAAAGACCGACTCTTGCACCCAGTCTCCTTTGTCGGCACTCCAGATTTCTATGTCTCCATTTGCGCGGCCGAGGGCGAGCTTGAGCGCAGGTCTAGGATCCGTGTAGTTCTTGTCGCTTGATCTCGAGAATGAAAGCGCGTTGATGGCCGATGACGGGTAGGCCACGAATCGAGAGCGGTGGATATCCATTGTATATACGGAAGAGAATCAAAAGAGAACTCTTCTCTCAAATCGACATGACTTCTGGCGAACAAAAATTGGATTGCGAAAAAACAGAAATAATCTTTGAAGCGCATCCAAGAATTTGCTTCTCGCCCGGACTTTGGCAGGAGAAAAAGCCGACGCTCGCAAGCCTTGGCGTACTTTTCTCGTCACTCGCTGCAACTTCCCAAATCATGTTTGAATACCTTTCTGCCCTGCGATAAGTTTGTTCTCGCTTCTGCTTCCTCAGATTGACGTTGCACGCCCTGCAGATGGTCAAAGTAGGTCTATCCGAGTTCACCCTAGGCCACTAGGTAATGACAATTGTAGCATGAACTGCATCAGGTCCCTGTGACGGCACTGGCCTTTAGTAAGGACTATCTGTTTGCAGGAGAAGGTCCAATCTTGAGAGTCCACATGCGTCATGACAATGAACTGATCCAGTCATTTAATGTCTTCTCTTCGCAAGCTATTCACGGCATTGCTATCCATTCCGATGGCATTATTGTCTGGGGTGGTCGTTTGATCACGCTATACACCTTTTCTCCAAACAACAACTGCGTCCTAGATCTTTCCGATTCTTTCCAAGCAGCCGACTGGATCCTTGACATCTCCTTCTCATCCAGAGTGCCTGGACAGAAGCAAAAAGCCGCTTTGATCACTGCTCACAATGCTCTTCTTCTCTTGGATCTCAACTGGAAATCTGGTTTGAAAGAATTGACCTCCAACTCCAAGTGCATCCTTTACTCGGCCCAAGTCCACTGGAACAACAACGACCACATACTCGTTTCATCGGGAACTGTCTTCGGTGATATCATTGTGTGGTCTTGTTTGTTGCAGGGAGACAGCGTGCCGTCTTCAGTGCTCCATCATGTGCTTATAGGCCATGAGGGCTCCATATTTGGCGTTCAGATATTCGAGATTCCAGGAGTTGATAGCCAGAGCGGTCCTTCTCGATTACTCGCGAGTTGCAGTGACGATCGCACAATTCGCATATGGGACATATCATCATTGCCCGAGACCGCTACGAACCCACAAGCCGCTGCAGATCTCACTTCGGCTAGAGAAACTGGATTCGGTGCTAATGTTGCAGACGTTCTGCCAGAAAATGCATCTGGCGCAAGATGTATTGCCAAAGGCTGGGGACATGCATCACGAATCTGGGGTGTGAAGTTCATCCCATCCCAGAGTCCGGACGTACTCTCATATCTTGTCACATTTGGCGAAGATGCTACTCGCCAATTTTGGAGCCTCGGCGAGACGAGTCCAGATCAGTTCGCTTTGTCACACCTTGGAGGCTCTTGTTTGCACTCAGGCAAGAACATATGGTCATGGGCAGTCCACCAGGACACGCCAGAAGAGGTCGTTGTTGCCAGCGGTGGTGCAGATGGCAGTATTGCCGTCGAGCCAAAGTCAGTCCCCTTCACCAGCGAGTCCGATCACACCCAAAATTGGTCGATACTGGATCTGAGCTCGTTGTGTCCAGAGCAACCGCAATCGGGGCGTCAAGACAAGCTACGAAGCTATGCGTTCCTGGACAAGACCAATCTGATAGTGACCACTGATGCCGGAAACATTTTCTTGTTGACAGAGAACGATAAAGGCCAGGCTCAAATAGACTGGATCCGAAGGGAAGATAAGCTTCTTGGATATTCTGTTGTGACCAGTATACCGAGCTTGTCAATTGCCTTTATGGCAGGGATGGACGGCTCGGTCATGCTATACCAAGGTGGAGAGGTGAAAGAACTGGTCAAATCCACAAGGAAAACAGCAGCGTTGTTCGCTCAGCAGTTACCTTCTTCGGTAAGCGATAGTCAGCAAGTCGGTCTTCTGGTTGCCAACGTCGAAGGCAAGACAGCTCTCTTCACATCCTTCAGCTCAAGAAATGCTAAGGATGGTTCTCAATCGACCGAGGACTTGATGACAAGGATACTAGCACTACCGAAAGGCTTTGTCATCACGAGTTTCCTCGCCATCAGTCTCGCTTCTGATCAAGGCATGATGCTCGTCCTGGGATCACGGAATGGTTCGCTTGCAATCTTCCTTGTGAACGAGAAGCCGGAGGACGAAAAAGATCTGGCACATCAGTACCTACTTGCGCAAGCTCATGGCTATGAATCTGTGACTGATCTTGCTTGGTACGCTGAACCTAGCTCGGCGGAAACCACGGGACACATCTTCTCGGTGGGTAGAGACGGCACTTACTCCATACGTCATCTCTCGAGATCAGAGGAAGGTATCGACCTTCGCCTCATCAACCAGACAACTCTTCCTCTGGGCACAAACATCGAGGGCCTCTGTATTGATGAGGAAAGTCAACACCTGTTAGTGTGGGGCTTCCATAGTCGTCAATTCATCGTCTTCGATGCAACCGACGAAATTGAGATAATGAATATTGACTGCGGCGGAGCGAACAGAGTATGGAAGTTTGTCCCCGAGGGACTGCAAGGTGGACACTTCGTATGGACCAAGGCTTCTCAGCTTTGCCTCTTCTCTCAAGCCCGGAACCAAACAAAGCTTCTGAACGCAGGCGGTCATGGACGCGAGATCAAGGCTGTGGCTGTTGCTCCTCAAAATCCGACCAAGTCCGGCATCTTGTTTGCAACTGGTTCCGAAGATACTGACATCAAGCTTTCCGCCTACCATAATGAGGGCAAGGTGCCCCACTTCCGCTGCTTGAAGACGCTAAAGAAGCACAACACCGGTATCCGGCAGCTGGAGTGGTCGTCTGATGGACACTACCTTTTTAGTAGCGCTGGATTCGAAGAGTTCTTTGTGTGGAGAGTCGAGGCGGCACCTCTAGTCGAGCTGGGAGTGGTTTGCGAATCCGTATGTCTTGCCGAGAGCGAGTTGCCTGACCTCAGAATCATGAGCTTCTCATGTAGAGAAGAAGCGGGCAATTTTATTATCACAATGGCACGTTCTGACTCAACTTTGCGGGTAAGTACATTCTCGCCTGTTTCCCTCTCAGACGCTTTAGCTGATGAGCCCAGATGTACCAATACTGTCCTGGCCAGGAGAAATCATGGGCTATCCTGATGACTGGCAACTACCTGACCTCTTGCCTAACACAATGTCTTCACATCGAGGCCCATGGTCAGGTACAATCGCTCATCACGGCAGGTACTGATGGATTTGTTGCTTTCTTCCTGCTCGAATCCGGTTCAACAACTGCCGCAGCTGAGCCAAGTGCCTTGAAGTGGACTTCCCGTGCGAACATCCACCAAAACACAATCCAGTCTATGAAGTTGCATTGGTTCGATAATGAGACATGTCTGCTCGTCACTGGAGGTGATGACAATGCAGTCGCTTTCAGTATTGTAGCCTGGGGTGCGGCAGGAACGACGCCAAAGGTTGACACTGTAATCGTTCCGCGCGCGCATGCGGCTGCTGTCACCGGTGTCGAGATCTTAGCCGCGTCTGGCCTCAGGATGTTCAGAGTTGCTACCACCAGCATCGATCAACGAGTCAAATTCTGGGAGATACACTACAACGGCTCACAGCATGGAGTTGATGGTCTTTCGATCAAGAGGAAGAAGGACTACTTCACAGCTGTCGCAGATGTCTCAGGGCTTGCTACATTAGACGATTCAGCTCTCATTGTCTGCGGAGTAGGCATGGATGTATGGGCCTACCGCGGTTGAGAAAGAGTGCATTCTCTAGAGACAGTGATCGGCAGTTGAGTATGCAGAGCCTTACCATTACGCGTGTCAAGCCTCTGCTCGAACTCGCTTTTGGACAAAGTCACGATGATCTAAACCGCAACGTGCGAAGGGATCTGCATGCAAGAAGGACTGCTGGTTGGCTGGGATTACCCCGGTTTACATTGCCCCACAGTTTGTGGGGCAATGGAGACCGCATCCTGCATTGCCTCCGCATTCTCCTGCCTTAGCGATACCGGAAATCCTTGCTCAAGCAGATCGTGGTGCGAGATGGATTGGATATATAGGTGGAGACACTGCTGGTGTCTTTCCGCTGGTTTTTGACTTCTCTATACAATATCATAACATAACATTTCGTCCGCAATGGAAGGACCTTCACACCCTCGCGAACGTCATCTCGTTCACAGGTACATTCTGTCAGCTCTCACAATTCAGGCGCGTACTCATTATCATACAGTCATGCTCACGAGGAAGACCTACCAGGAACGGTAAATCTTCAGGCTCTCGAAGGCGATGACACAGCATATGGCCAAGCTCTCTATCCGGTACCTAGCGAGGACCCCAACGATCCACTACAATGGTCGAATTCCAAGAAGACGATGATCTTGATCATTGTATCACTCTACTCGTTCCTCGGCAACAGCGCACTCGTAGGACCATCAGTGTATCTCGAGATTTATGCTGAGGAATTCGGCATTTCTGTTACTGAGGCGTCAGGACTGGTGTCTTATCCCAATCTGGTCTTCGGATTCGGTATGTTGTCATTGAAAGGATTCCTGTTCGCTGCGGTCATTCTGATATCCATCTAGGCTCGTTGTTGCTCGTTCCTGCATATCTGAAGTTCGGTCGACGTCCGATATTGCTGTTGTCTTTGCTCATGGTAAGGTTGATCACAACACATGTGTCTACAGTAAACTGACCATTGCAGTTCGTATTTGGCCTTCTTGGCGCAGCTCAAGCTACTTCTTATGGAGGCCTCATGGCTGCTCGAATCATCCATGCACTTGGCTCTGGTGTCTGCGAAGCTCTTCCCGTTCAACTCGTCAACGATATCTTCTTCCTCCACGAACGCGGCAAGAGATTGGGCTACTACACTGTATGCCTGTGCTGGGGCTCAACTGGACCTCTATACGCCGGGTATATGCTTGCGGCAGGATACTCTTGGAGGTAGGTGACATCTTTCCTCCACACTCACGTTCTTGCTCCCTCTGACAAAAGCTTGCAGACTGTACTTCTACGTCGAATTCGCCTTTGCATGTGCACTTCTCATCCTCGCTTTCATCTTCGTCGAGGAGTCTGCCTATAAACGCGTCGTTGTGGTTACACCGACACCAGACTCTGATGGCGAAAAGGGACACACTGAACACGTGGAGGTCATCACAATGGCACCACCAAGAAGATCCTGGCTCCAGACTCTCAAGCCATGGAGTGGGGTCGATCACGAAGCTGAATTCTTCATGACCATGCTTCGCTCATTCTCATATTTCCTGGTTCCTTCCGTCCTCTGGGTGGTAACCAGTTTCGGTATATATCCCCCTCCTCCCTACCTCATTCAAGTCGCTAACTTCAACTCAAGGTATCTACATCGGTCTCGGCGCCCTAACCTTCAACTACACCTTCCCCATCAAAATCGTCGCACCACCTTACAACTGGAACCCTAACAACAGCGGCCTCATCGCTTTGGGAAACATAATCGGATACGCCCTCGCCGTGCCCTTTGCCTCTTCCTCCGACCGCATAGCCGCTTGGCTCACCTCCCGCAACAACTCCATCCGCGAAGCCGAAATGAGACTATGGGTGCTACTGCCAGTCTGCCTCATCGCCCCCGCTGGCTTGATCCTCTATGGCTTTACCGCCGAGCGCAATCTTCACTGGATAGGCTATTTCGCGGGCGTCGCCATGGTCGATTTCGTCAGCTATTTCTACTTTTCCTTTGTGCTCGCCTACGCAGTCGATTCCATGACTGCCAACACCGCTGAAATGTTGATCGCCATGAATCTGGGCAAGCAAGCTATCAGTTTCGGAATGGGGATTTATCTGCTGGATTGGATTTTGGAGCATGGGTATGCGAAGATCATTGGAGGTGCGTTTTGTGCGGTTTTGGCGGTTAACAATTTGGCGGTGTGTGTTTTCTTGCCGTGGGGTAAGGGGATTAGGAGAAGGTGGTATAACAGTTGGTTGGGGGCGTTGCACAAGAAGACGAGTAAGGGGGTGGAGGTTGCTTGAGGTGGAGGAAGGAGGCACGGTAACGATTACACGGAATGCGAACAACGTTTTTGCTTTTGAAATTTGACATAAGCGACTCTTGCCTTCGATTGAACAGATTACATTGTTCCTATTAACACTGTTCGCTCGGGCATTGCACATTCCTGTGGCAGAGTGTCATCGACTGCTATCCTCTCCATGACATCCAAAAGCATCAAAGTCCGCTTCAATATTCTTGCCCTTCGTCCTCCTTGCGAGTGATGCCGACTTGCTCGTTGTGTGTAGGTAATTGTTTCCACAATAACAAAAAGCTCGCCACTTCTTCGGTCAAACAAGAAGAAGCCGTGTGATTGTGAATCAGCCCTGAGTCTTACAAGTCACAAGGGCCGCATGGTACCTTTTGCATGATTTTGAACCTCAAAAAACGACTTGTATGAGACACATCAAGGTCTACGTCTTGCCAACATGCCCTTGTCCGATTCAGCCATAGTCCAAACACTGAGAGAGTTGTGTTCCTGAGCGAATTCGATCTCGACCTTGCGGCCAAGCAGGGGCATGCCGTCCATGTCCTCCATGGCACGCACTGCCTGTGGGTGGGTGCTGAAGTCAGCATAGCAAGAACTGAATCCCATGAACTTTTCCGGTTGAGAGATGGCGCCGACATTGTAGCCGATGAAGAAGTCAGCCTGCGTCGTGGGACCTTAGTCAGCTGGATTTGCAGGCAAGAAGAGACGGGCCGCCCGATTCTGCCTCTTCAAAGTATGTGCTGGTTCTGGATGAGAAGAGTTGCGTACGTACCACATCGCGCTTCTTTGTCCATTTGGGCATCATGCTGATCCAGAGTCTGTTCTTTCCGCGATCAAGGCGTTCGCCGCGGGTAGGAGTACGAACCGAAGTAGTGGATGAGGTAGAGTGCTTGCGGGATCTTGCTCTGACTGCTCTCTCCTGTTCGAGCAGTTCCGCAACAGTCGATGGACCTCTGCGAATGCTTTCGATGCTGGGCTTCGACTTCACAGATTCGGAAGGTGCGGCCTCGAGATCGGACTCCCTCTTGGGAAGGGTTGGTGGTGATGGTGTGGCAACAGCCTTGACGTGGGCGAATTCAAAAGGCTTGATCAGTTGTTTCTTCAGCTCGGGCTGTTCCTCTGTATCACTCAGTTCGAGGCCGTCGAGGCGACAGCGCTTCAGCTTGGGGCGGGGCGTGGGATGTTGAGACTCAGTCTCGGCATCTCTCAAGCTAGAGGAACGAGGTTAGCACGAGACTGATGGTTCCTTGTAGTGTGCAGCTTCGTGATTCCATAGAGTCCCGAGGGCATACATTGTTTGAAGGGGAACGGATCTCTACTTACCATGGAATAGTTCTCATATCTTGAGCGCAGCTTTCGATCAATCTGATCAGAACTTCCTTGCGCACGACAAAAGGTGCATAGATGAATCTGCCGTAGGTGTTGGGTTGATCCTGACGGATCTGAGTGTCGAGATCAGGCTCTGCAAAGAGATCGGGATAGAGCTTGACGACGGGTGGGATGACCAAGTGTCTGAAGAGTTCTCCCTGTTTGCCAGCAGGCATCATCCATCCAAGGGGGTGTTCATCCTTGCGACACAACATGGTGTCATCATCAGTAATGAGATCTTCGGACGTCATCCAGGGGCAAGGTGCGCGCAGATAGCATCGAATGTGCTTCTTCATCTGGTGGATTTCTTGAGGCGACTGGTTCAACAAGATGGCAGCCTGTACGTCGCTGATGCCGTCTTTGATGAAGAAGTCGATCATACCAGGAAGAGAAGGGGCAGGGTAGTCGAAGCGTTTGTGGCGGACTTCGCCATCATCTCCAGAGTCGTTCTCAAGGAGAGACATTGTGTCTCACGAAGCAATGCAGATGAACAATGTCTACAAGCGTTGTTGTGAGATCTTTGACCCAAACCGAGTCTGTTGATATTAATTTACCGAGTCGACGTGATTGTCAACGCCAAGAGTTACAGATTCTCCGTTTGTTCCCACGCAATGTGTGTTGTTGTAGTCGAGAGCTTTGGCTGTTGATCGGGCGACGGCACTGGTTTGTTGTCAAGATGATTATATACTACGACAAAATCGAGAAGGGAGAATTCGGTCAAGAAGACAACGGGATGGATGGAGTGCAAACAGACACATTATGGAAATGATCTCAGTTTTTTTTCTGGTAGTATAACAAACGAAACGGGAAGGGGCAACCATAGGAGAGGAGGGGCTCCTGCATAAGAGGTCGGCGACGTGCAGATGATTCGTAGCAATGAGGTGAGCGACATCATGAGGGGTATAATCTCGCGACCGGTCATTTTGCCAGTAGATGTATTTCTTCATCCTGGTCGAGCAGGCCCGTATGTTGTTGTGGGCAGAAGGATGAACGCGACTCATCTGGCCGAGCAAGGTTCGACACACCGCTGGCAGAATCGCCTACCGCCTTCGCTCGCGTCTTGTCTTCCAGCCACCTCGTTTGGTCCTCTTCTTTCCACGATGTTGGAAACACATCTCGCGACTCATCGTCTATTTTTGCATCAGCTCCACGTGCGGACCAAAGCTGTCAACACATAGATTTTTTCGCAAGTTTCTGGGCAAAGGACGTATATTCAGTGCAGAGATTCTTGGACGAATCACATTGATGAAGGCTAGAGTGGATCATGTCGAATTCGGGTGCGACTTTGACAACGATATTTATAATCACAGCAGCGCCGACGAAGACATCACGCACGCCGAAAGCGAAAGCGAGTCAGAAGCAGGACAAGGTGAAGACGACAGTGATGATGACAATGGTGACAATGATGGCAATGATGATGACGAGGACGAACAGGACGAGGATGAGGAGAGCAATAATGGCGAGAATGAAAGCAGCGGTGAAGACAGCACGCAGCTCGGACGGTACGAAGTTGATGAAGAACTTGGCTCGAAAGAATGAGTGTAATCAGAAGATCGCTTCATCGCTCTATGCTGCTCTATGATCCTTTCTATTCAATGATCTCTTTCAGCCAACCAGGAACTATTGGTTTCTTCTCCCAAGCCGGACCCCACCTCTTCGTCCAGCCTTCCGAAGCCGGCATGGCAAAGACAGCTGTCACGAAGTACACGTCTTGACCAGCCTCGATGTCCATACCCAGAGAAGGAAGGACAGTACGAGCTTCTATCAGGTTGGAGTTTGCATCGACCTCGAGCACTTTCCCAAATCTGGGAGCATGCAGATCAACAATGCCAACAGCTCCAGCTTCGGAGACTGTTAACGCGGATGCTTGGCTAGCTGCGATGCCTTCACCCTGTGATGAAGGAGACAAGGTACCCAAAGCTCGACCAGTACTCTTTGCCGTTCCTTTGATGGCAAAGGCACCTTCGTAACTCTGCAGACGTCTACCCGACTTGATGTGATGGACGCGCAAATGCCAAGAAGGTGCCTCATTGGTAGGTGGAAGCAGCCAAGTACAGACCTTCACATCTGACCACGGTCTCATCTCTGAGTACAAGTATGGCGAACCATCTTTGCTGCTTAACTCAGCATTCTCGACATCACGGCGCATCTTCCACATCTCGCCCTCATCATCGCTCAGAGCCAGGGCAGATTCAGGGACATATTGCTCGATTGTGTAGCCGCCGGTCGGAACACTGTAGCCAAAGGAAGCGCTGTAGGCGAAGTGGCCATACTTTGCTTGGGTAGACTTGAGCGGATAATGGCATTTCTGACCTGAGGAGAGCAAAAATGTGTGTCCAGCTTTATGCACCATGATGTGCAAAGGATATTTCAGCGCCTTGATCTTCGGCAGCGCAGAAGCAGACTTGAAGGGATGCGGCTCTTCCTTCGATGTCCAGAATGGATGTTCCTTGGGGAGTGCTAGGGGAGCAAAAGCCAACATACACCAGTACGGCGAGCCTGGAGAGTTGTAATTCTCAGCGAGATAGTAGTTGGGGTACGTGTATCCGATATTCAGCATGCCGTTTGGTTGGAAGATGTCTGGATGTTTCGACCACCACCGCAAGTTACGCAGAAGCATGCCTTTCACCACACCCCACGACAGTGGAGCAGGCAGTTCGAGATCTGCGAAAGCTACGGCAGACCAGAAGCCTACAGTCGCAAAGCGGTAGGTCAAGCTTCTTCCGAATGGAATAGCATGACCTTCAGGGTCCATATAATGCACAAAGTCGAGAGCATACTTGCGAGCTCTCTCGCGATACTCTTCCGCTCGCTTTGGGTCAAAGTCACCTGCAAGCTTGGTATATAGCAGCTGGAGATATTGTATGGCGAAAGATCCTGAGTAATAATCCATTTGAGTGTAGCCTGCTGGCCCATCATTTGACCACCCGTCGCCTCGATGGAAGGTGTCTAGATGGTCCATATCAGCTTCGAGGCGAGATTGCGAGAAGGGAGCTTTGTTGGCCTTCAAGCCGAGATTGGCGAACACTCTGAACCACAACCTGCAGGTGTCAGTCTCGAGTTCGAATCCAAGCACATCTCCTACTCACCAATTCGTGTTGGGCATCTCTTTATCATTCATACTCCCTAGCCAGTTTGCAATGTTTTCTCTCTGCTTGTCGGTCAAAGGATCCCAGAAATCCTTGCCGGCAATCGCAAGAGTGTATCCGATAGGACATGATTCCACCATGCGCTGGTCGAGATCTTCCATGTTGCCCCAAAACTCTGAGCTTTCCGGATCTGTACCAGCGATCATGCCTTTCACCCATAGCTCTGATTTGCTGTACGATCCTCCTGCGAGTAGTGGTGCAAGCCCCCACAGCGGACGGGCGAATCCTTCAATCTGAGCTGCTGTCTCGTCGACTGCATCACAATGTCAGTCATGTTGTACGGCAAGAGTTGTTCCGGGCGAACATAAGACGGAGAATCATTCCACAGTCTTGGAACGATATGTTGCCAAAGAAAGTGTATGGTGTGTCTAAAGAAGCTCTTGCTACTGGCTTGGCCTCGTACCATGTCTATACCTTGGCAACCCCGTCTTGCTGCTCTTTGTGACCACCGGAATAATTATGTAGTACTCACATCTTGTTCCAGAGCCTCCAACTCTGACCAATGCCCTTTCTGGACTGAAACCTGCTTCCAGAGGATCTAACAAGGATGCGCAAGCTGCTGCGAAGTCATCGCGCGTCACCAACGGGTTTTGGGACAACGGATGTAGCGGGAAAGGACGATTCTGGCTTGCGGCTTTGGCTGTAGACATATTGACGCGAAAGAGGCACTCGGTATGTACAGAAAGGTCTTGGGGAGCCTTGTTGTTCTTATTGTTCGATGTGGGTATTCCTCCACCCCGCTTGCTATTTGCCCGAACCTGCCGGTAAACAGAAACACTGATGAGCTAGCATCGATGGGCGATCTATCGTGTTGCAAGTTTAGCCTGAACAGAACTCCGTTGCCGACAAGCCAAGCGGCAACGGAGCATCACCCCACTCCTCCACAGCCGCCCCCACGACGCGCTAGTGTACCCCGGATTCTGTGTCTCTCTCTTTCTCTTTCTTTCAACATGTAAGAGATGAGCACTTCTGTCTTGAAGTTGTGACTGCCCAGAATCGCCCAGACGGGCCAAGTATCGTCGACAATGTCCACGAATGAATGGAATGCATCCTTGTATGTGGTCCCGGGATCTATTGGCGATTGATATATTAGAGCATGTCCGGTCTCTCGACGTCTGGTCATTTTTCAATCCATCGACAATCGACTCGGCTCTACTCTATATCAACTGTTGACAACCTTCGAGATGGGTCTACTACAGAAAATCGTCAAGAATGACGCGATGAAGGAGGACCCTCCGGAGATCTATGGCTGGAAAGTTTATTTCCTGGCCTTTTCGGTGAGATTCACGACGTCTGTGGAAGTTAGATCAGATCTGACAGTACCAGGCATGCTTCGGTGGTATGCTTTTCGGAGTAGACTCCGGCATCATTGGCGGTGTCCTCACCTTACCCGCCTTCAAGACGTTAGCGTGCACTCATACCTCAATAGTAGTCACGAAACTCTAATCCTAGGTGTAGCAAATATGGTCTTGATGACCTCTCGTCTATCCAGAGAGCTGATCTACAGGCCAACATTGTATCGACCTTACAGTGTGGATGCTTTGCCGGTGCTCTCATCGCCTCATATGTCGCCGATCGATTGGGCAGACGCAAGGCACTTCTTATCGCCGCTGTGATTGTCACGATTGGCTGCGTGTTCCAAGCAGCTGCCGACGGCCATATCGCTCTGATGTACGTCGGTCGTCTGATCGCCGGATTTGGAGTTGGTAAAGCTTCAATGGTCACCCCTCTCTATATTTCGGAGAACGCACCTCGAGCCATCCGCGGTGGTCTCACTGGTATCTACCAACTCTTCATTGCAACTGGAACTATGCTCGCCTTTTGGGTAAGATCAATTCCTCCGACTCCGATCTTTGAGGAACTGATAGCTTTTGTAGATCAATTATGGCGCAAACAAGCACTTAACCGGATCAACCACCTATATCGTACCCCTGACCATGCAAGCTCTTCCGGCTATCTTGCTCTTCGGCTCAATGTTCTACTGCAAAGAGTCACCCAGATGGCTAGCACGCAAGGATCGCTGGGACGAAGCCTCGGCGGTTTTGTCAAACGTCAGAGCACTCCCCTCCTCGCACCCTTACGTGCAAATGGAGCTCCGCGAGATGCAAGAGCAGCTCGACCATGAAAGAGCCTTGATCGGCGGTGCTTCTTTCATAGACCTGATGAGAGAGATGTGGACCATTCCTGGAAACAGAAAGAGAGCCATCATCACCATCTGGCTCATGATCACACAGCAGATGACTGGCACTAATGCTATCAACTACTAGTAAGTACAAGCTATGCGCGACTGTGCAGTAACAATTTTATGTCATGAGACGTCGTCACCTCCTCAGAAATTCATATAGCTAATGGGTACACTCTTCAGTTCCCCGCAGATCTTCCAGAACTTGGGTTTGTCCAGCACAGATGCCGGTCTATTCGCTACTGGTATCTATGGCGTTGTAAGTATTTCTCACTCGAATCAAAACATACCTACTGATCAGTCTTCTAGGTCAAAATGACCATGTGCGCTTGTTTCCTTCTCTTCGCTGCCGACTCGCTAGGTCGCCGTAGATCTCTTCTGTGGACATCCATCGCAATGGGATGTGCCATGCTTTACGTCGGTCTCTATGTCCGTATCAAGCCGCCAGTCAAAGGTGCCGATATTCCGGGAGCAGGTTACATGGCACTTGTCTGTATCTATCTGTTCGCTGGCTTCTTCCAATGGGGCTGGGGACCTGTGCCATGGATTTACATTTCTGAGATTCCTACCGCAAGATTGCGTAGTGTCAACGTTGCTCTGGGAGCTGCTACTCAATGGGTAAGCTTTTGTCTCAAGTGCGAATCTTGTGCCAGACTGACATTCTGCCCAGCTCTTCAACCTGGTCGTCGCTCGTGCAGTTCCGAACATGCTCGCCACAATGGGAAAAGCAGGCTATGGCACATTCCTCTTCTTCTCGGCAGCTTGTTTCCTCTCCTTCCTCTTCGCCTGGTTCTTGTAAGTCTCGTCCTGCATTCTTCCCAGCGAAGCAGATTCGCTAACACAAATCCCTCGAACAGTATTCCTGAGACCAAGGGTCTTTCTCTTGAGAAAATGGATGACCTCTTCGGCGTCACTGAGTTGGCCAAGAAGATGGAGGACGAGGAAGGTGCTCATGATATCCCGGCTGCCAAGGACTTCGAGGGCGAGAAGACTCAACATGTGGAGATTTCTCAAGTCAACAGCAACGCTAAACACTAGAGTGTCACTTACGGCGACGGCGGGGAAAGTAAGTCTGGATGGAGGTGAATGAGTAATGATCATGGATATGGGATTTGTTTTGAAAGTTACCCAATCTGGGTAGATATTGAATGCAACAATGCTCCTTTGCATTTGTTTACCAGTAGTAATTCTCGTGATACTCCCCTATCCTCAGCCTTCAGTCTGATAGACAACGAAAACTCAAACCAAGTCTCAGGTGGTGGCAGTAGCGTTGGCTACGACTTTGCACTCCGGGTATCCAAGATCACCCAACCAAGCTCCTGAGTTAAACTCTGCAACGATCTTGCTGATTTGCCATTTTTGAGAACCTACGCCAAAACCACCACCCTGTCCCTCAGGTGCAGGCTGCACGGTAGCGATACTGATACCTTGAACAGGCAAAGGGCTTTGAGCGGACAGCCAACGGATGATAACGGTATCGCAAGTGTTCCAAAGGTCCAAGATCTTGAATGGGACAGGAGGCTGAGCTCCTTGTCCGGCGAGGAAGTCTGCCTTTGACGCGAAGGTCAAAGAGCCAAGCTAAGATGATTTTAGTATTCTCGACTGCGTTTGTAGGTGTGATTGCGCTTACGTCTTTAGCCTGCAGCCCTGGCTCATGAATCAATGTGTTGACACTGTCGGACTGATCGGTGAAGTTGTTGGTGAAAAGCTGGACAGCAAGAGCTTCGGTGTAGTTGGAGATGGTCAAGCCGAAGCTTGTGGCAATCAAAGACGCATCTGAAGTCGAGATACATGCAGTGTCACCATGCCAGTAAGGTTGTGCAGCAGGGTTCGTGGGGTGAGGCTGTGATGGCCAACCGGGATGGTTAAAAGGAGGATGTGCTGCGGCAAGAGCAAGCGATGCTGCAAGAACAAGAAGACGCATGTTGATTTCAAAAGTAGTCCTGCGGTGTATGCAAGGTAATTGGACTTTTTAGATGAGAACATCTGGGAGTGGGTTGCTAGTTAATATACTTGTACAAGTCTATCTTTGACCTGCATCATTGGAATCACCCAGATCATCGATTTGGCCATCCAACTACCACCCGCTGGTTACGTAGGTCTGAGGCCATTTCCTGCCTCCGCTCCGCTCGACAGACACGCAACATGCAGGCCGGAAGAGGGGATTATCGACCTGTAAGTCAGCTGCATGGATGTATACCAAATTCGCAAAGCTTCAATCCTTGTCAAAAGGGTCTGCTCCCGTGATCCAGATGCCAGAAACCTGCAAACATTCGAATTGTGTCAAGCCTTGACAAGCATCGAGAAAGCCTCACGGACAGAAGTCTAAGGTGAGATGCACGTCTGGTTATCGAGACCCCCTGGCCGACTACGAGCGAACACAGGTCGCGTGGCAAAAGTGGTTCTGAGCATAATGACTCCAACTCATAGTCTGCACCAATCTAATCACAAGACGGACGATTCTTTTCGAAGCACCAGAAATTCTCATAAGACTCATCTCATGAGATGTTCGTTGATCAGAGGAAGATAGGTGGGTGTCGCAAACAGCAGGGGCTTCATCATTCCGAGTTCTCGCGAAGTCCGGCCGTCCACCGACTAGTTGGCTTGCCGAATAAACCTCCGAGAACTGCAACGGTGATCTTCGGAGTTGCTACGTCCTCCTTGTTTATGGAACCCTTCTCTCGAACCGCCATCCTCCATGTTCGGGCTCAAAACAAATAGTATGAGGACGCGTGTCCGGCTTCGCGCAAGCCAGAGTCGCTCTTGACGAATATAAGCGTGTGTATGATGTCCGATCACCTTGATGCAGATTGAGAAGTTCATACCGTGAGATCTGTTGTATCCAAGTCCGAGCGGCTTGAGATATGTACCACGAGATCTAGATATGCGGGATATTCTTCCGAGATCTGCAGGCAGTTGCAATCAATGCGCCTTGTATCGTGCTGACGAGGCAGCAGCCATGCATTGATGGGATATATAAGTCACGAGCCAAGACGTCCGCATCGCTCCCTTCCTGTGTAAGTCATTGGACATGTCTCTCTCAACCGAAACTCCTCTTGAAATCCTCATTCTCGGTGGAGGCGTGGCAGGTCAGTGTCTGTGACACTTCGAAGATTTCGTAATGCTCATTCCATCTTTCAGGCCTTACGGCTGCCATGGCCCTGGCCAAATTCTCACCTGAATCAGCGCCGCCAAAGATTCGAGTTTTTGAGATCCGCCCCAAGCCCGGTGTCATCGGTGGAGCAGTCAATCTCACACCTAACGCACTCAGACTGCTCGACCGTCTGGATGTATTGCCGATCATGCGACAGAACGACTATGGTTTGGAGATTGATTGCATTGAGGTCTTCAGTGTCTATCAACCAGTGCAATTGGGAGAGTCGAGCTTTAGAGGACCCGAGGGTAAAGGTCTAGGTGACCCACCATACAAGGTGCGTTCAATCCTGAAATGTGGTCGACACACATGCTAATGCCACACACAGGCATTACGTGTAACTCGTGCAGATGTCATGAAATCTCTTGTCGAAGCCGTGGAGAAATGTCCAAACGTCGAGTTTACTTGCGGACAGAAGACTGTCGAAATCGATGAAGACGATGAGAAAGGTGTCACATTGACTTTCGAAGATGGCACCACCGCTCATGGAGATATCCTGGTCGGCTGTGATGGTATCCACAGTGCTACACGTCTGAAGCATGTCGAACCCGAGCGAAAAGAAATCTACTCTGGCATCGCTAACGCCTTCGGATTCGCACCTCTCAACAAGGACAACCCCGAGATCCAAGATCCCAGCCAACTGCATTTCAACAAGACAGCCATCAACTTTGCACGACGCGGAATGATGCTCTCGAGTTTCTATGAACCGACAAAGACGTCAGTCTATGTGGGTGGCGTGCTACAGGTTCCAGAAATTGAGTCTAGGGATGGCTGGAAGGTCCGCGGTGCTGATCAAGAACTCACGAAGCAAGACATGCGTGAGAGATTCGCTACTGATGATGTCGTGTTTGATGATATCAAAGCTCTGATCGATACGGCAGAAGATTGGTTCATGTGGCCAATTTTCACCCTCCCTCCTGAAGGCCGCTGGGCAACACAACGCACCATGCTCTTGGGCGATGCAGCTCACGCAATGCCACCGCAGGGTGAAGCGACGGGTATCGTCCTCGAGGACACTGTGTTGTTTGCAAGATGTCTGGCAAGACAACAGGAACTCGGTACGGGAAGCTTCAAAGACGCATTCGATGCCTATGAAAGGCTGCGTAGAGATCGCATCAATGCTGCCTTCAAGGAGTCTGGAGCGGTGGTCAAGACAGTCCAGGATGCTGGTTGGCTAGGTCACAAGATCAAGTGTTTCGTGGTACCGTGGTTTTTGTGGTTCACAAGTGGCAAGCGTGAGAAGCATTTTGCGGAGGATGTCACTACGTCCGATCTTGGATTCTGATAGGATTCCGTACTCGAATATGGCTTATGACTCTATTTGCCATGTACAGACTGTTCTAAGTGTAACTTCTCATCCCTTCTGATAGTGGGATGGGACGTCTTGTGGACTATCGAAAGACATAAAGTTACGGAGTTGGATCACGTAGCCAAAGAGAGCCGATGTTAGATCATCATTGCATGGCTGTGCCTCCGTCCTTCGAGGACACTGTGCATTTTTTATAGCTACACGCGTTGCATGATTGAACAAGAGAGAGTGCAACGAGGATGGAAGTGTGGAAATGCGCGATGCCTTCGCGTTGCAAACAACGATGTCAACGTGAATAATTTCAGTTGAATTCATAAGCGAATTCATCACAGTACGATTCCGGACTTTAACAGCATTGTAACATTAGTTATGATTGTTCTACACAACTCTATTGGAAGATTAACTGACTCATATCATACGGACTGGACGTCGGAATCGAATGCCGCTTCTTTCTCGACAGCCTTCTCATTCTTTCCGGAGTAATCTCCAGCACCCTGACTACCGTTCGGAACCCAAAACTTCTTGTCGAAACGGGTGAAGATGAAAAGGTAGATGACTACAATCTCGAAGCCCAATAGTACAAGATAGAAAAGAGCTCTGTGGTGGAACCAGGCAGGATCTGAAGCCGGACGCGGTGCAGCCCAGATTGTGCCACAGCGGAAGCCCGAGATGAAAAGGCAGAAGAAGCTGGCCACTCCGAGGATAATCTTTTTCGTACGCATACTTCCCGAGCCGAAATTCTCACTTTCTGGATCCTTGGGGAGAATGCAGGAGAGGATGAGGAAGATGGGTGCAACGCAGTTGAGTAGCAGAAGGTAGAGGTTTGATGCTCGTTGAACCCAGAGGGATGCTGTCCTGACGCCTTGGTTCAGGGTCTCGACCGATGCGATGATGAAGCTGAGCAGCAAGATGACGACAACAACGATGCCGACGTAGGAGATCTTGATTGCTTTCCTCAACACAGGGTTCCAGCCTAGTCTTGGTTGCGTAGCTCTGAGGACGCGACTTGCAAGAACGAGGACGACGGCATAGACGACCATGACACCGAGATTGAGGAAAATAGAGGCCGCTATGGCGAGGCGGGCATTGTGGATTCTTGTTGTCCATGCGATGCGCAAGACACAGCTGACGATGCGAGCCATGCAGAAGCCGAACATTCCCCACGAGGCCAGGAACTTGTGGCCTTTGCGTCTGTTCATCTGGAAGATTGTCATGTTGCAGATTGCGCCTCCAATGTAAAGGAGCAAGAAGACGGAGATTGCTGGGATGTCTGTGTCGATGGTTGGTCGGCCTCCCACGGCTGCGGTTGTCGGAGCATATGGTGGCTAGAGTATGTTAGTTATGTTCTACAATGACTAGTTGAAAGTGGAAACATACTCCATGGTGAATGGCTTGGGTCTCGTAGGACAAAGACATGATTGTTGGTCGTTCACTTGGCTAAAGATAATGTTATGGTGCTTGGTGTTCGACGCTCCGGTGGACTGGCGACAGTGTTATGTTCAGGAGACTGGCTGTGCAACTGGATTGAGTGAATGATCTGGCCATCTTGTGCTTCCAGACTTAGGGCTATATACAACGGTGTATCCAGAAAGATTTACCTTATGATTGCGGACGGAGACAACAATCGGATCCGTTTCGCACGAAGCTCAAAAGCTTGTCCGTCGGTCGGTGACAACTGTTTCCTCCACGCTCGCGATCAGAGAGATAGGACTGTGACATTCCACAGCCGCTTACTATCTCGAAGTGTCCACCTACCGGAAGCTTTTGACGCGCTCATCTCCGCTCAAGGCCCTCTCCGTCACGATGTTACCGTCCATGTCTACAGCTGCACGCATGGGAGATTGTAAAAAGACACAGAGTTGTGGGGTTGGCAAGCCACGCTGACCTGACGGGCTTCGAATCCATCCGCGTCCGAAAAGCCAGCAGTTGCTGATATGTGTAACTCCTGCTCGGACGCGTTTTGATCTCTTGTTGCGACTTTTACCATGTCGGAGGAACGTCCTGCGAAACGCATCCGGAAAGGAACCAGGAGCTGCCAAGAGTGTCGAAACCGCAAGACTCGGTGCATCTGGCCCTCCGACGATGCGCAAGTCTGTCAGAGCTGCGCGACCAAAAACAGGACATGTGAACTACAAGTTGAAGTCATCCAAAGTCCGGACGCGGTCAAGTTGACGTCGCGAGCTCGAATCGACGCACTGGAAAAGCAAGTCGGCGATTTATGGCAAGCACTCAACCAAGAACCACCGGTCCCGCTAGGCCAACAACATCGACTCGCTCCTCTAACCAGATCGACGACTCTTGATGGTCAAGAGAGTCCTGATTCTTCGAATGCCTCCTCGCCAGCTAATCCACCGGCACACCTGCTCCATCTTTTCGATAATGACATGCTGGATACTAACGGCCATGAAACTACTACGCCTTCCACCCGTCTATCTACTTCTACCACCATGTCCAAAGACTCGGCTTCTTTACTTGCCTTTTTACCCTCGCGTGAAGATATGGTCGTCATAGCAGCGAACTCCGCTTCCTGGCTATCGTGGTATAAAGTCCTGTTCTCTTTGAACCTTGCCATGGGTGCCGGACCTACGATGCTCGAGAACTACGACAGGGTCAAGCGTTTCGAGATGCAACCAGTACCCATCGCCACTCTTCTACTGGCCGTGACATTGACCGTCCAACAAGCCCAAGACGCAACGGACATGCTGAGAAGCATCCCTGATCCGACTGCATACATCAAGAGCGTCTCCAACCTTGTGGAGAAGGTCGTGGTCTCGAACGATGACCTTATTGCAGATCTCGAGGGAATCCGGGGCGCCCTACTGTTTATTAGACTGTAAGTGCTTCTTCCCTCCTGTGTGGGGCTTTGACGATTTGGCGAGACTCGATCTCGACTTCAAATGACGAATACAAGGAGTTGACCATGCTTGTTTCAAACAGTCAGCTCGGCCGAGCAAGGGTGAGAAAAACATGGCTTACCCTGCGGCGAGTCATTGCCGTCGCCGAGCTCATCGGCTTGCCGAGAGCAGCCGCAACTCTCCAACGCAACTCAGAATCGCAGTCTCACTCAGGGCATGAACAGTGTGGAGCATATTGTGCAGATGCACCTTCCGAACAGAGGGAAAAAGCCCAGGTTTGGGAGTCAATCTGTGCAATTGACAGAGTCATGTCAATGATGTGGTCTCTACCTATTGCTACTGCTAGCTTTCCTCTCCCCGTGAGACCCATCATTGACAGCCAGGGTCAAGTGGTCTTACAGGCATTCCTCCACAGAGTCGCCAACATTGCCAGTAAGGTTCTCGATCTTGATGGTGTATACACCCAGGACAGACCTGTCTCTGATCTACTCAGTATGGTCATGTCTATGGATGAAGAACTGCAAGCCGTGGCCAACACACCAGCAAGAGAGTGGTGGATGGAGGCGCCATCAATTTTGACTCCAGCGGCACTCTTCCAGTACTGGCATTCTTACTTGATCATTCGGACTCACCTCCGCCTAGCACTCGCTTATGATCATGACCAGAGGTTTCTCTACAACTTCATGTCTTGCTTGGGCGCTTGCCAAGTGCAATGCAAGCGATATGTCACGTTACGAGCACTACTCCCAAAAGGGTTCTTCGCGCACTCCATCGTCGACTTGCAAGCGTTGTCCGCCATCGTGTTCTTGTTGCTAGCTGCAAACAAATCCGCCGCGGGTCCATCTGCCGCGGCTTCTTGGCATATCATGGACGCTCAACAGTCTCGTGCCCTGGTTGATGAAGCCGTCCAAACCATGGAACAAGCTTCAGCTCGCACTGGTAGTCAGTCTGCTTTACATGGAGTCGAGGCCATCAAGGGGTTGCGGTCTCTGCTTGAGCAGCCGACTTCCGGCGAGCCACAAAAGGTCAGTCTGCTTCTTCCTCTGATTGGAAGAATTCATGTATCTCGCAAGTCTGCTGGGAGCGGTCAACCAAGATATCCGGAGCAATCTCCTAGTGATCCAATTCGGCAGCCATTTGGCGAATATGCGGTGGATACGACGGGGTCCAACTATCTGAGCCATGAGTGGCTGAACACCTTGTCTTGTTCAATGGATGTGCCGGAAGACTTTGCATTCCTCAGTGATCCGACCTTCAGCACGGAACAATGGTTATCATGGTCTAGCTGAGTTCATCTTGATCGAGTACCAGTAATCTTGGCGAAATCGTGAGCGGTTCGTTGCGAATTAGGCGTGATCTAGGTTCTTGGTATATACGGTTTGACAAAGGAAACGAATCAGACCCTGTGAGCCCCGAAATGAGCAGCCTGCATCGACACTACGCTCTCCTGGTCCTTGTGGTCAACATCGACTGTTGTAGCGACCATGATGCCGCCTGCCTTGTCATCTCTGTCATCAGACAAACTCGATTGTGCAGAGACATAAGGTTGTGCTTGACCATGCGCTTGCATGTTCCTGACAAGTTCTTCGTCTGAGTCTACCGAGTGACTTCTGCCTCCTCTAGTGGTTGAGGTTGTGAAGTTTGTGGTGTTGCGAGCTGCAGGATTCCTGCGCTGGTTCGAGGAGAGTTCATAGTGCTTTGCGTAACTGCTGTTGCCGTTTGTTGAGGGTTGACCTAGGAAGATGGCGCGGAGAGCGGGCAGACAGGCACCGATGATGGCAACGCCGTTTTCTACCATGGATACGGTGCAAGTGAGCATTGTTTCGTTCTGCCACGAGTAGACGGCTCGGACAACTTTGTGATTGTCAGTACTGTGACTTGGTTCTTGAAGAGCGAGAGGGACTTACTGCTGGCAATCAGGACAAAGCCGCCGAGAGCAAAGATGAATGCCACGGCGAGACGCTGCTTGAGCTTCATCTGGAGCTTCATGACCATAGTGATCGGCAGACAGATGATGATGAAATCGGAGAAGATGTTGAACAAGATCGTGATCCAGTAGTTGATTCTCGAAGCCTTGGGGCTACATTGGTAGCTTGGGTCCTTGGACCACCGCTTGTCGTAAGGGTAACATTGGAACAGGATATCGAAGAAGATTGTCGTGTAGGTGACAGCCAGGCCAGCCAAGGCGAGGTTGTAAGCGACTTGCATCTTCGATCCGGGAGCGGCAAGCTTCTTGTAGAACAGCACGAGGGCGAATTTGATGCTCCAGAGAGAGGAGACGTAGAGGACTGAACCAGGGACAATCATTTTCATGATGCCGATAAATTCTTGCTGAGTCGCTCCGCCAATGTTGCCCAATCCAAGATTCCACCTACGTTGTGTTAGGTGGCAAATCCACTGATGGTTCAAAATGCTGTCGGACACATACATATGCTGTTGGATGGCCAAATCACCAATGAGGCAGCATGCCGCAAGGATGAGAAAGTAATCATCAAGGGCAAGTCGGCCAAATCGTTGCCATCGACTGAACAAACGCAGGAACAAGAAGAAGCATGGTATAATGGTGCAAATGTACCACGAAATCTGTCAAAATAATGATGAGCATTCGTGACAGCGCAGATCCGGAATAGTAGATGTACATACGACCTGCCCTACCGACGAATCTGGCATGGTTGTGATTGGGGAAGATAATCAATTTTTACATGAAAGATCTTCAAGGCTCAAACAAATCCTTCGCAGATGGGATCCACACTGCGACAAGTAGCAAGAGAAAACCGAACAATAGCAACCAAGCAATAAGGCAAGCAGATTGATTTCCAGTAGACTGGAACAATGCACTTCTTATGTCTTTCTCTCGCATGACGGTTGCATGATGGCTTGCAGCAGGGCTAACGATCTACAAGCTAGCGGACGACCCATCTCGCCATGGCTGAACACGATGGATCAATAAGCTGTACGGACGTAAATAACTGGAAGAGGACGGTATCCGCAATAGGCTTCCAGAAGAATCCCACGCGGCACTGCTCTTTTGAGTGTGCAGATCTTTGCTCTATTGTTTCGCTCACGGCAGTCTAAAAAGACGAGTAAAACATTCGAATATTCGCTTGTTTGTCATTGGACTGAAGCGTGTAACGAAAAATCCACACTCTCAAGGGAACCACTTTGAATCTCTGGGCAATTGCGAATTTCCACAGAGTGATTCTTTCTGCAAGCGTGGGGATCAAGATCGGCATAGCACAGACGGTATACCATGCAGTCGATCACAGCATGCTTTCTTTTCCTCTTCGGTTACTGTTATCGCCGCCTTCTCCACAAGCAACATCTAGGTTAACAGAATCATGTTCTATCAACCTTCTTGACTCCTCGGAGCCAATGAATACCTGGTATACTCCAAACGCTATAATCAGAGTTTAAACTCGCAAATTGAGTGTAGAACATCGGGTTTCATGTTACGGGAGCACCCAACAAGCCCACAGGGTTGCGCCTCTTATTTCTCACTGCGCCCGTTTTTGGGTTTCTCGTTCTTGGATCCGACTGCGCAAAACGCCTCGACAAGAGTCATGGAGTCATGAAATCATCTCGCTTGCGAGCATGACCGCTGGGTTTGACACTCGAACTCTTCCCAATGGGACCCCTAACGCGTGCAGAAGACCTCGGATGCATTCCGGTGAGAGCATCTGCCGAGTCCACTCAGCACTTGTCCGAGTGTTTTTTGCTGGTTGGTCAAACGGTGTGCACTCGTGGTAGAGCGCCACATCGTGAACAAGCTCCAACGGTATAGCGTGGCGAGGCGGCCGGAAGGCGCGGTCCCTTGTTCCATGACTCGCAGACGACGACACGCTTGCGAACATTCAGGGCCGAGAATTTTGCGGCTGCACAGTGGACGTCGGTGGTCGAATCAAAACCAAGGCCCCACAATTGGGAATGGCGCTGGTGTCCACCTTGGTGCTGCCGTACAGTCCGTAGCAATCTGCCGGCGGGGCGAGATTTGAGAGGGTCACATTCACCTTTGCCAAAATCTGTCACACTAAAGACAGGCTATCATATGCATAATCTCTTGACAGCCAGCTCAATCATCACCAGAGAGGTGTTCTCTTGAGGAGCTCTTGTGAGTGCTCCTCGGATGCGCCTCTGCACGTATAGCGATGGGGCAAGTTAGTAAAACAGTTCCGGTGTCGTTGCAAAAGAAAGGTCACATCGGAACGAGATGTTGCAGCCGGCCGAGCACTATCCGCACTTTAAGGTGCAATATGAATCACTGGCATGGACCCCCTCCTGTCTTAACCTACAAATGCACCACATGGTTTCATTAGCGACAAAAAAGTGATCTGCAGGGGATCAGATCATCTCGCGTGGGAGGATTAAAAGCAGATCCCTGGTCCTTTCGTCCAGGTTTGTTCAGCGTTTTCTCCGTTTTGAACTCTCCTCGCTTTCTTTTTGCAGCCCTAACCACATCAAACAAGGATGAGATTCAGCTATGTATTGAACGCCGCATTGGCTGTTCCCTGCGTGACAGCTCTTGCCGTCGCTAGAGATGCAGCTCCCCCGGGCCCTCCAGCTCCGCCTGGTCCACCTGCTTGTCCACCCACCACCCGCAGTCCTCCCAGTAACCCCCCTCCTCCACCACCTCCTGCTCCGCCTGCAAAGGTTGTTGCAGGTCCCAACTCTGTCAACCTCAATGGAGGTTCCGTCGAAGGTTTCGCAGATGCAAGCGGCAACTCTGTCTTCTTGGGCATTCCCTTTGCCGAAACAACCGGTGGACAAAACAGGTACGTAGGAAGCATGGCATATTAACGGCCGCAACGGCTCGCTTGCCCTCAAAATGCTTGATTTGAGCACCACGACTGACTCGAGTCTTATAGATGGAAGGCACCTATTCCCAAGGGCCCGCTGAAGCCAGGACAAGTTCTGAACGCTACTGCCTATGGTCCTACTTGCCCCCAGGCGATCAGCAACACTCCTTACAGCCGTCAGGATGAGGATTGCTTGAACCTCAATGTCTGGGCTCCTGCCAATGCTGCCGGCAAGAACCTGCCCGTGAGTGAAATATTCTTATGAATTTGGAGCAACCCTCATCTGACTTGAATAGGTCTTCGTATACATGTACGGCGGTGCTATGGTCACCGGATCCAGCAGTAACGTCCAGTTCCAGGGAAACAACTTTGCACGCAAGGACGTGATTTTCGTCAGCTTCAACACCAGAGAAAGCATCTTCGCCTACCCTAACTCTGCCGAATTGGGCAAGGATGGCTCCCAGAACTTTGGTATCCTCGATGTGCAGCAAGCGCTTGAATGGATTCACCAGAACATTGCTGCCTTTGGCGGTAACCCTGATCACATTGTGTTCGGTGGACACTCCTCTGGCTCGGTTCAGGTTGATCATTACCTCTGGAACAACCCTGAGTCATGGCTCGTCGGTGCTGTCGAGATGAGTGCTAACGCCGAGTCTGGTCCCGCCATTACTCCCCTTAACCAAGGTCTTGACATTGTTGCCAAGGACGTCGGTTGCGGTACTGGTGCTGGTCAGCTCGACTGTCTTCGCACCAAGAGCATCTACGACATTGAGACTGCCAATTGGAACTCGACCTACAACACATGGTTCTCTCCCATCATTGACGAGGTCACTCGTTTCTCTGATTACGCCGGTCGCTTCGCTGCTGGTGAGTACGCTTCTCACGTTCCCCTCTTGACCGGTAACTCCGATGGCGAGGGTGTGATTTTCGGTCTTGTCTACGGCGGCGAGAACACCGACTTCAGCTCCTGGATCAACACGTTCGATGCTGATGTCGCTCACATCCCTGACGCCGAGCTGATTGCCGCCTACAACGTCTCCGACTACGCATCCGTGTCTGCCATGAGCGGCCAACAGTACGGAGATGCCCGTTTCTTCTGCCCTGTGGATTACCTTCTCGATCTCCGCAGTGCTAAGCAAAACACCTGGGCCTACCGTTTCTTCGGCGAGTACTGCAATGTCGTCGGCTGCATCGTTGGTTCTCCCACCCACGGAACCGAGATTCCATTCTTCCTTGGTGGCAACGAGTGTTTCTCGGCTCTGACCAACGTCACCACAGCTCAACAAGCTCTCGCTGACTCCATGAACGACTGGTTTGTTCAATGGATCAAGAACCCCGCTGCTGGACCTGGCTGGGCTCAAGTCAAGCCCAAGAGCGGAACTCTTGCCAAGCTCGGTGTTCCTGGTGATGAGCTTTCGATTGAGATTGGTCAGACTGGTGATTACAATGGTCGTTGCCAGTCTGTCTACGACCCTCTGCAGCCCAAGTACCCTGTTCTTAACAGCGTTAAGGCTCTGTAAGAATTTGATGAAGGATCCAGACCTCCGATGTCGATATAAAAGTATAGTCACTTTACCTGTAAATACACCATAGACGCATAATGCAAGACACTTACACTAATTGCCTTTCCGGACCATTCCATGATCTCTCGTATCATTCAACTCAGCAAAATAGACAAAAAAACATAAAGGAAAGCGCGGCCACGAAATTCGTCTCCGACGGCCTTTGCAGGTAGAGGCAATATTTAAGCGCGATTGCCAAGACCTCGTATCCATGCGACCTAGGACTCGCAACTACCCTCCTCTCTCTCCTTTTCACCATCACATATACTGTAGACCTCCGATGGGATTACTCGGGTTCATCCAAAAATCGTGGAAAACGCTGCGGCAAGCCATCAAGGCCCTCCTCGACCTCAATGGCACTTTCGAAGCTCTTATCACTCGCATCCATCAAGGCCCTTCTTTACCATGCCCTAATCCCACAACTTCCTACTGGCTCGAAGACCCTCCGTTCCCGGAACTCGTGAATATCCAATCAGAAAAATTGCCAGAATCAACAGATATCGTGATCATAGGCAGTGGCATCACAGCCGCCGCTGCCGCGCACAGTCTACTTGATGAAAGCTCACGTAAAGGCCAGCCTATCACCATCACCGTTCTCGAAGCCAGAGATATCTGCAGTGGGGCTACAGGACGTAATGGCGGGCATATGAAATGTTCACCGCATGAGACGTTCGAGCGTTTGGAGACGAAATTCGGAACGGAAAGAGCGGTCGCACTGACGAGATTCCAATTGAGCCATTTACAACACTTGACGGAGTTTTGCGAGAGCAAGGGATATCAGAAAGCAGAGTGCCGTAAAGTCGAAACCGTGGACTTGTTTTTTGATCAAAAGACTTTTGACCAGGCTTGTCATACATTGAGCAGACTGAGAACGCTGCTTCCAGAATTGGAGGCGAGGATCTTGCAGGCGGAACAGGCTCGACAGGAATTTGCAGTCAGTGGCCAAGTCATCGGCGCAATCACCTACCAAGCAGGAGCACTATGGCCCTATCGCTTCGTAACATCTCTCTGGAACGATCTTCTGCACGACTATCCCAAGCACATCACTGTCGAAACCAACACTCCTGCTAGCTCCATCGACAAGCAGGGGACAACCTACAAAGTCCATACGAACCGAGGCGCCGTTAAATGCAAGCATATCGTGCACGCCACCAATGCATGGATGGGCCACTTACTACCTCAGCTCAACAAAAAAGCCACAGGCATGCGAGCACACATGTCTGCGCAAAACCCTGGTGATCAGCACAGCTATGCAAACTTCCACGGCGATCGCTCATGGTCGATAATTCATGGACCAGATGACTTTGATTACATGACGCAAAGGCCAGGTCCCAATGGCACAGGAGACATTATGCTCGGTGGAGGGGCTTTCCGCTCCAAGAACCACGGCTTGGATCAGATTGGTGTGTGGGACGACAGTCGTAGGGATATGTTTACATCAGCATATTTGGCTGGTATACTGCCCATCATTTTCTCGCAGGAGAAGCAGCAAAGACAAGCTGGAACGCACTCGAGATATTTGCAACAACACTGGTCTGGCATCATCTCATTGACAGGCGATTCGCTTCCCTTCGTCGGGAAGTTGGACTCCTGTGTCTGCGCCCAAAACTCTGGAGATGCGCAAGGGGATGCAGCAGAGTGGATAGCAGCAGGTTACAATGGTGAAGGAATGGTATTTGCCTGGCTCTGCGGCACTGCGCTTGGTCTTGTGATCATGGGTTCTGAACACGAGGATATACCTGCATCACCTGGGTTTCCTGGAGGAACATTGTACGAGTGGTTTCCCAAGGAGTTGTTGCTCGACAGAGAACGTTTCAATCGTATTGATGTGCTTGATCTTGCTGATCAGCTATAACGTACCACGCAAATTAGACCCTGCTAAGCAGCAGAAAGAGATGGGCAGATGCACCGTCCCAAAGAGACATAGACAATCAAACAGTCCAACACAACAGAATGATACCGAAGGACGAGTCTCGGCGACTTTCACAATGATCAGCCTCCATCCTGATGGGAGACAAGAAAAGGAGCATCCAGCGGGAAGAGTGCGGGAACAGAAACCTAGGCGTGGAATCTGGAGGCGATGCCGTTCGTGTTGCCGTTCGAGGTACGCACTCGAGACTCGCCGTCTTGATCTGTTGCTTCCCCGCTGTCATTGTCGCCGTCATCGTTCCCGCCAGTTTCTTCGTCAGTCCACTCCGACAGGTCACCCTCGTCTTCATCCATGTCGTCCGCCTCGGGTGCTGTACCGTTGAGCCATTGAGTGTCGCTTGCGACAAACCCCTCTGCCACCATGTGCTTGCCACCGCAGTCCCCAGGCTTGTTCTGTTTGTAGCCGTCGTTATGAGGTCTTTCACAGCCCACGAACCCATGCTTCTCTCCTTTGCGAGCTTTGCAACTCTTGAATGGGTGTTGGATCTTGTCATACTGATCTTTCCCAAACAAGCCCCTCCAGTTGATGTCTTTGTTACCTTTACAGTGGTTTCCATGGTGTGAGCCATCATCGGTACAGTACTCCCACCAATCATCAGATGAACAAAAGCCGGTAGCGTTCATGAACTGGAACATCGTCGTGTTGTCGTTCTCGGTCCACTTTTCGTCAGGCCCCTGTACATCTCGTGGCTGGAGGTGGTTGTTCTTTGACCATGGGAGTCTTGCGGCCATACATGGATAGTTTCGATTGTATTTGGAGTTGATGGAAGAAATGGCTTGGCCTCCGGGAGAGTACAGTATAGGAATGTTGAACAAACCATGGGCTACGCCGCCATCTTTGACTGATTTTGCCCCAAAGAAGCTGTCGACTATGTCCTCCTTTCCCTCTGGGGCTCCAGTGCTTACACTGTAGCCGTTGCGTCTAGAGTACACAAGAGAGGCTCGTACGACATCAGTTAACGTGAAGTTGGTGACAGCGTGAAGATTTGCATGGCCGATGGGCCCTCGAACGAGAGCTTTGTGCTTTACTCCCTCTCGAACTCTCGACCTCGAAAAAGCGTAGAACACATAGTCGGGCTCCTCGTCCAAGCATACTCGCAGGGGCTTGTATCCTCGCGAGTCGCTTTTGCAGTTTCCAGTATCGGACATTACGATGTATGTCTTCTCAATATTCCAGATGCTAGAGATGTATGATGCAGCCCATCTTTGTTCAAGCTCTTTGTTGTGCTCGGGGGTCAGAACGCGAGTCGCCTTGACGTATGCGCCTCTTTGTACGAGATACGGAAGACTCGGGTCACGGCCCTCAAACAGGCCCTTCAAGTACGCGTCGAATCTGTCCACTATTCGTTCTTGGTTTTCTTTTTGAGAGTGGTCAAGCAGGCCCTTCATTGTAGAGACGTATTTGCTGGGGTCGATTAAGTCTGTGCCAAAAGTGAGGGCCGTTGTACCTGCAGTATTGAAAAGACCTGCACTAGCACTAGCCATTCTGATTTGCTCGGGGACCATCGCGTCTTCGAGGGCTTTTTGAGTGGCTGCTAAGCTTATCATTGAGCCTATGCCGATAGTCGCGCTCAAAAATATTCCGATAGCAGAAAGCAGCGCGGCCACTCCGAGAACGATATGACCAGCGAGTTTCCAGTGGCGCTCGTCCTTCAACTTGTGTGCCTCAATATTGCTGCCATCTGAGAATTTTGCCACCAGAGTTCCTACATCACTTCGTACTCTGGCCCATGCATCGTGATTGGCACCTCTGATCTCGTATGCCATATTGTGGAAAGTAGTGATAGACTCCAGAGTCCAGTAAGCGCTCCATTGATCTTGTATACTGTAGTTTCTGGCAATCAGAAAGCAAGAGACAGTCGAACATGTACCAGACAGTCTGCATCCGATGATTGTATCCGCCGCGTCCGGCGCCCATTTCACGTGGAGCCAATGCCAGAATTCATCGTGGGTTTTGGTTTTGTTCCATTCCTCATATTGACCCTTGGCCCATGGACCGACTGTGTTGTTGGCTTGTTCGGGTGTCAGATGATGCCCTTCCTCTTCTAGCCTTATACAGAGAGGGGTTCTCTCGTTCGTCTGAGTCAGTACCAGATTCCATTGAAGTCCAAGGACGAAGGTCCAGAAGACAACTGTGCAGATACGCATGATAGGTTGGGTTAGGATGACGGTTCATACGATGGTAGTGGATTCGGCAACTTTGCTGAGCGAGGAGTTGCTCGAGAGTGAGAGTGAGAATGAGAGTGATGTCGAGGTAGGGGAGGGTGTTTTGTTGAACGAACGAGATTGAGGACAAATGTCCTGTCCCTGAAAACAAGTAAACGGTTCTCTTATCCAGCCACTGATATTGATGCAAGTACGAGATTTGGTCTCAAAGAGGTAGAAGATGAGATCTGCAGCGAGAGTAAACCTTATGAACCACAAGAAAAAAAAGGTTGTTGAGCAAGTAGTTGAGACGAGCTATGTGGAGCATCCAATCATCGATCTGCTGGAGCTCTCCGAATGCATTGTGCGAGGTGTTGTCGAACATCTCTCAGACCTACAACGTGAGCAAAGGCTTGTACATCACAAACATTGTCAAGACGGCCGATACAAGCATTGAAAAACATGTTGTTCGACGTCGAGCTTGTCCAGACGCCGCTCTGTTGTGGCCTCAATAGTTAAGAGGATAGGATGTTGGTATCCCTGATCCACTCCTCTCAATGGCTCAGTACATCTGGTGATCAGACGGTCGATAGCTTTATCAGACCACCTCACTTGGTCAAGCTTCGAACCTACAGAAAGATCAGGCAAGGTATTGGCGCTATGAGACATTGTACCTCAACAAAGGTGTGGAGCCTTGTGCGGGAAATAGATGGCGGTCACCAAAATTCATGCTTCATGCGTGTAGAGGAAAGAGAGGATGTAATGAAGGAGAGCGGGAGATGAGAAGCAAGAGAGATGGAAAGACGCGTTCAACACGAAACGTCATGGCCCTGAGCAGGGAAAGCACGTCTCAACATTTATGCAATCGTGCAGCTTCCGACGTTATGCACAGACATCGCCGAGGGTACCACCCTGATCATAAACATCGTCGACATCTTTATCATGTTACGAAAGTCGAAATCACCTCTTCTAGCGATCTAACATTGTCTATGAGGATCAATCTATCGATTGGCACTCTCGGAGCGGCGATAGTGGATATACTCATCAGCACATACTTTAATTCATCTTTCTCTTGTGAATCTCGACAACAACAGACTAAGAACCACATAAGTCGACACTCCTGTTCAAGACAATAACAAATTAAGCATATAAGAAAAGGTTACGTAGGTACTATAGATATCTCTGACAACCAAAAACAACATCCAACCCTCATTTCACAAGAGAGACCAGAGGCAAATAACCGAAAGAGGGGAAGAAGGAAAAAAGACAGAGACGGCTTTAGTCTGGTGGAAGAAAAAAAAAGGAGACATAAAGAAAAATCAAACATCCCACCGCATTTCCTACCCAGAACAAACTCGCTTCTTTGCCAACTCGCTCATGCTCATCCTGTGTATTTGTCCTTCTCCCTCTTGCAGCACAACTTCAACGTTCTTCTTCTTCTCCAAAGGCACGCCAGACTCCCTCAAAAACTGGCCGTTTGTCTTTTTATCGTCGTCGTGTTCGCATGTACGCGCTGGAATTTGTGTGTAGTTTCTGGGGCGTTTTTCCATTCTCTGAAAAGGGTATTTTGAACAATAAAAAGGATTTAAACAAGAAAGATCCTGGTAGGCTGAATGGGAACCGCAATCATCTGAATCTGGCCGAGCAACGTCCCATAACCTCGCCTTGACACACCAGCTCGGCGTTGAACTCTGTACCATCGAGCGTGAGGTAAATATCGAAGTAGACGCGGTAGAAAGTGCCTTGAGGTGTGTCCATGCGTTCGAAATCTTTCTCGAGGTTCTTGCGGCTCAAATCTGAGGTGAGCGTGACGACTTCCTTGATGCCTGTACAACGATTAGCTTGCTGGGTTTCTCAAGTCGGGAAATTGTTCTCTTACGAGGATCCTTGGTATATTCTGGACATACGTCCTCGTCACAAGCGTACAAAACATCCTCGTACATGAGGGTAGCACCAGGTGCGACTTGACGGAAGAACGAAACCTTGACCGGCTCGCCCGTCTTGACACGCTGACCCTTCTGCACGAAAATCTGGCGAGTGTATTTGCAACGATCCTTGCCGTCCAAGCTGGGAACACGGTATTGCTCGGGGTGGTGACCTTCCTTGAAGGGCTGGAGAGTAGCCATAAGGTAATGTCTACGAGCGACACGGGATGTGACGACGCGCTCGGTGATACCAGCAGTAACGGCACCCTTGACAATAGCTGCGACCGAGTCCATAGGTCGAACAACCTTTGACTGGAATTGAGGAGGAACGTGGAGCTTGATCTGCTGGAACAGGTATTCTGATGAACCGAAGCCACCAACAACGAGAACGTTCTGCAACGAGTTAGCTTGAGTTTGGACAAGGAATTCAACACTTTGCTGACCTGTAGATGGCGGTTCTGAGCCTGAATGGCAATAATCTGGTTTCGAACAAGCTCGAGAATGCGGTTAACGACAGGCTCGAAGCACTGCAGGATTTCCTCGTTGGTGAAAGTCATGTATCCTTCTTCGATGCCGGCCTCGGGGAACTCAGCCTCGATACCCACATCGACAGCCCACTTTTGATTGTTGTTGCGGAAATCGGCCTTGATTCTGTTCTCAAAGTCCATGATACACTTTGCGTAGACACGGCCGGCTGTCTTTGATCCATCGGGAAGCTTCATCTTACGAATCTTTGCCCTCAAAATGTTGGAGAAGTTGCGGTTCAATGCTGTCGAACCACAAGAGTCACCAGATCCAGCAGTACACTCTGCGACGGTGAAAGGATGCTCCTCCTCGACTTCGTAACTATATTGAAAACACGATTAGCATGAGTCAATGACATCTGAAGCCTGTGCATGCAACAATACTTACGCGATCAAATCTACGGTACCACCACCGCAATCCACGATCAAAACAGCATCTTGGACCTTCAAGTTCAATAGACCAGTCTTGGAACAGAACATGGCTGCAGCTTCGGGCTCGGTGACAAGAGTCAGGCGGTTGTCATTCTCGTCGCGCAGGAAACCAGCCTGAATGGCGGCAGCACGCGTGGCAGCTTTGCCAGCATCGTTCCAAATGGCAGGTACAGTCAGGAAGTAGCGGATGTTGCGCTCTTCACGAGTAAAGACCTCACCCAGCGTCTTCTGAAGGTAGTTGCGCATGGCCTGTCGTAGCTTGAACAAGTAGTCGGCGGCGACGTCGATTTCGCTCTTGCCTGGGGGAAGTGGAGGCAGGTTGATGGGATCGATATATGTGTTTCCGCTCATCATCAGCTGAAGCTTGAACCACTCGACCTTTTGCACACCAGGCTTGGGGTAACCGGTGGGTGCGAGCGCGTCAGCAATGTCGGCACCCCATCCTACCACTTGCTGGTGTTGATCGTAGTAGAGTACTGTGGGAATCTGCGCGAAAAATAGTTCAGTAACGCGTTGTGTCACGTCTCCAATTCTGTTCATCACCCACCTTTTGCTTTGTCTGAGTACCGGCACCGGGCCATTCGACGATAATGTCTTCTTTGGCTTCCGTGTTTGTCGCAAAGGCAAAGGCGACACCCGAGAACGTCGTGCCCTGGACAAAGGTGTAGTCAGCACATGCAAACCAGCAGCAGTCAGAGGACGAGTACTCACAAAATCGATACCGACGATGAGTTGGGCTTTGCTCCGCTGGTTATGGGCTTCAGATGCATATCCTCTATCATACGGATGATGACCGCCTACCATGGACTGCTGAGGCACGTAACCTCCATACTGCTGCTGCTGAGGCGGCGCCTGCATAGGATAACCTGGAGGGCCCGAGACGGGTTGCTGACCGTACATGTGTTGCGGCGCGTGGGGAGGGAGGTGGCCGTAAGGGTTCTGGGTGTTGATTGGTGGGGGAGGCATGGGGCTCGTCGGGCGGCCGCCCATTTGCTGTTGTTGCGGCTGCAATTGTTGCTGTTGTTGACCGGCTTGGTTGACATACTGGTACGACGGCGGACGGCCCAGCGGCTGGCCAGGCTGAGGCGAGCCGTGCTGCTGCTGCTGCGAGGGGTGCTGGTGGGGGTTCATGGCGAGCGAGGTGGTCGAAGCACTGGCTTGTTGTTGCTGAACAAGCGTGTTAGGGTTGGACGCGGTCGAACTGCGCTCGCTGGCAGGTTGCGGCGGCGATTGGGTCGAGTTGTTCGGCACGGGCGACGAGGGACCAAGCGAGGAAGAGTTGTTGTTGGAGGTGGTGTTGTTGTTGTTATTGCTGGTAGTGAAGAGCGAATTGCTGCTCGGGCTCTGGGTCAGGCTGTTTCCAGACGCTTTCCGTTTCGAGCCCACGAGGTTGCGGAAGCGTGAAGGCATCTAGTCACCCAGCACTACTTCATAGGCCCCGCGACAAGAGAGGGCAGGAGCAGGAGCAGGCACAGACGAACACGCGCGAAAAGCAAAAAAAGGCAGGGGCGGGCGTCGGGGTGTGCAATGCGAAAGAGCAGCAGCAGGAAGGGGGGTTGGAAGATGGTGTCGTGGTTGGTCCAGGATGCGACCAGACAGACGACGGCGCCGTGTAGAGCCAGCAGGCGCTTCGTAACTTTAGGGACGCTTCGCTGGAGGCCAAGGCACTTGACAACAGCTTGACAACGTCCACCGCAGACATCAACGACTCAAGCGCTGCCCGCCTGACGCGATAGCCCAACCTCTTAATAAGCCCTGCAGCCCTCACTCTCTTCACTTCTACCGCACTACTTTGCAACAACCGCAAGCGCTGACTTTTGCTGCCTTGACCACCTGGAACATGCAGCCCCGAACGCAAAACATGGGGGGTCCAAAACTCAGTCACCATTTCCCCTCTCCAGTCTCGATATGGACTCCCATTCAACTAGACTAAAGCTGGTTATTCCGATAGACCATCTCCAATAAACACTCTCCGTCCATATATCTGTCATCCTCTTCCCATCAAATCATCAACTCGACTCATGTCCAAGGTGTCAGATCTTTCTTGGTGCCCTTTTGCCCTTCATCCCTTCCCAATCGGCGACTCAAACGGGGCCGCCGCCCTTTGCGGCCCACCGCTTCTGGAACCCAGATGCGAACCACACCTAAACTCTGTTTCTCTTGTCGCATCTTCTCACACGTCGGTCTATGATGTCTGTCTCTGCCAGATTGATCAGAAATGAAATGCGACTGCTCATCTGAATCTCCGAGTCTCTCACAAAGATCTGCACCTATACCCCTATCCTGCCCAACGCCCTCTACGCTATCCGAAAGTCCCAATAGCGCGTGACCTCGCTATAATTTACTGCTTGTCCCACTCGAGTCAAGCCCGGGCTCTTCACTCTCTGGCGCTGGGTTAAAGCAAACGAGGAACAATCTGCGCCTGAATTGCAGCCACTACCGCATCGCTGTGTGTTCTCGTTTCCCTCTGCCCACACCATCCGCGACAACCGCGACAAGGTATGTATCCCTTTTGGTTAATCTCCAACCTTTTCGGCTCCTCACAGATTGAGGCTTCCCCAAGCTATTGATGATGCCCACTCTGAAACCGGCTCTTTGCTGCCGCCCCAGGTCGCAAATCAAAACAAAACAAGAGATGAATCCAAAACCTTGTCATGATCTTCCAATGCTTGCATATATCCTTCTTCATGTCGTTTGCCTGACACCCCTGCATGCCCATCCTGCTCCCAAGAGCTGTCAGCTGTGCAGTAAGAGCACCTTTGACTCCTTCTGGAAGCGCCCACTGCTTTGCTGCAGCTCCTCCGCATTTCCCGAAAATTGTCCGTAGATCGGAAAACTGTATCTCACATCTCCCAAAGCTCACTTCAGCTGCGGCAGGAAAAACTGTCACATGCAAAGCGAAGCCATAAAGCTGCTCTTGGAGATAGGCTGTTCATCAGCGAGGTCCCGAAGGTCCCCAAACATCCGTTTGATTTGCGATAGAGGAGTGAAAAGACACAAAACACAAAGCTATCTCGCCATCTTCTTTTACTTGACCTTGTTCTCTCCTGGTTGACCCCTAGGAAAGACACAACCTCCGTAAACCCCCAGTTTGAACCTTTGAACCCTTAAGCAACGCCATGCAGATAATGCCGATACAAAGCTTGTCGTTGAAAGCTTCTTGGTAGGAAAAGATGTTCCTTGTGTCGTTTGCTGAGCCCCTGCAATGATGCTGTAGGCACATTATACGACCCTGTTTTTGCTGTTTATTGAGTGCTTGCGGTCTGCGCGAAACACGCTACTCTGCACGTTACGTTTGTAGTGAACAGCATCGTAGCGTTGTGGTCAGAGAAGAGCAAAGGATGCAAAACGCAACACAAACCTTGGCCTCGAGGGCTCTTTTTTGTCCTTTTCTTGTTTTCTTTGTACTGCTTGTAGCGCAAGCCACATGCAAGTCGCGACGCTGACATCTGAACCTAATCGAGCAACGCAGTAAATCTGCTCGCCGGGCCAGAGTAGCAACTGTGCAGAACGCCTTCACCTTGCTGATAGCAATGCGGATTAGATTAATGCTGTACAGTCGAACGGGATCAAGGCTTGCCGCCGTTGGGAGCATCCTGGCTGTTGGTGGATCTGCGCTTGGTCATGTTTTGTGCATCGCCATTCTCCTGTCAGTTAAATCTGCGTCAGTAGCCAAACACAAAGGAAGAGTAAACGACGAAGGAAATATGCGACACTGCTCATGAGATCCCGACCGGCATATTCCTTTGTCGACATCGTGATTGTATACGTACGTCCAGATTGGCTTCGCCGGCGTTTCGCTTCTTGGTTCCATTGGCCTTGACCTTCTTTGTTTTGACGGGACGCTGCTCGCCTTCCTTGAAGACGTCTTCGGGTAGGTCGTAGCTTGGGACAGGTTAGTCGTCACAACCAAGAGAAGCATGGAGCGCATCTTACCTCTTTACAACAATAACGCGGATCGAGTTGACTTCTTCGTTGTACTGCGTAGCCTGGGTACACTGCTGCCTAAAGTCCTGTACTGGATAAGCAATGTCGAGCGATTTCGCACCTTGTGTGGGTTAGCCAAGCTGTAATGGTTCTTGAAGAGGATCACCATACCTGGAACCAGCTCAATTCCGACGTAGTAGGTTGTGGTCCAGATGTTGGTCATGCCATTTTCTTTCTCGTCGGGCTTTTCGACCTTGGTGACAGGCTCGTCGATGTTGTCGAGAGAGGTCTGCTCAGCGGACAATTGCTTGACGTTCTGTGCTTCATCGACAGTCTCGGTCTTGGAGACTTGATATGCTGTGCTGCCTTGCATGACTTTATCCTTCTCGTCATCGTTTCTAACGCGATGTACGCGTTCGTAGCCTTTGGTGAAGGGACGAGCATAAGCGACATTCTCCTGAGACTGCTCGATACTGCCGATGAGTCTTCTGACCTTGGACTGGACCAAGCCTTTCCAGTCACCCTGAGCCTCTTCATTTAGACTTCCCGAAACCACACTAAGATAATACTTGAAGTCCTTTGTGAAGAAGGTATGGCCCTCGAATAGATGCTTCCATTGCATCTTGTCGTCGAAGATATTGGTGCAGATCTCGTGGCCGCGTTCGAGTTCGCGAGTGATGACACTCAGGGTAGACTTTGTGATGTTGTGAGTAGCGCACATGGAGGGATAGGCAGGAGTAATGAGAGGCATGAGATGACGTCCATCGCCAGGGTAGATCTTGGGGTTCCAGATCTTTGCGGAATGATCAAGAGGACCAGACTCGATGACTCTGAGCTGAACAGGCATAGGCCAAGCCCAGCCCTTCATGAGCTGGAAGAAGCGGGCGACAATCAGAGAGCCAGAAGCGTGAGGATAGAGCTGGGCAATGCGAGCGACCATGATGGCCCAAGCAATTCCTCCAGGAAAGCCAATGATGTTGCCGTAGATGGCACGGCGACTGGCCCAGAGCTTGACACAACGCAGGGCATGGCGGAATGTCTTTTCCTGGGGCACAAGACGCAAGACGTCGTCAGTGACTCTGGTTCCATTGACGGAGCGCAAATCTGCTTCGTCCAAGCCGCGTAGCAGACTGTTGTCTTCCAGATCGAGGTTTGGCGGGATCGAGTTGAGCTGCAGACGAGCAAAGATGAGATCGATCTCGATGTTTTGATAGACGAGCTTCATGATGGGGACATGAGCTTCTGGCACAGCAGTGCACTTTTCAATGGATCCGGGCGGCGACATGGACTCGAGGATGCCACGGAAGTGCTCGAAGAAGTCGTCGCGGGACACATGCTTGGGCGCGACAACGAGGGTATCGATATCGGAGCCTGTGCGTAACAGCGTTAGCCATGGGAGTAGAGCCAGAGGCGAAGGAGGATCAACGTACCTGGACTGTAGACACCGAGACGATAACTGCCAAAGGTAAAGACCTTGCCTCCAGCATTCTGCAAGACGCTGTCGGAAAGACCCTTTATTCTGCCGACATGCTTGACAAACTCGGTGACGACCTTTTGGAAGGTGGCCAGGACAGCGACTCGCTTGTTGGTGTCTTGGGTGGATTCGAAACTCTTTTGTTCCTTGAGCTCGGCGAGGAGAGCTTCACTCAGGGCGAGGTCTTTGTCGGTAGGGAAGGCGGTCGAGACGGGCGGTGTGATGCCCCATTGACGAGGAGCTGCCATGTTTGCGCTGGTTGTTTCTAGTGAGGAATCAGATTGCTCTCTCAAACATGCTGTGGCAGCAGCCGATGGTTCCTGCCTTGCGACTGACGCAGCTGCGGTGTCTGCTCGGTTCCTCGGGGAGGTGCTAGACGCGAAAGTCGAAAAGCAAAAGAGCGGAATTGAGGGTCGCTGGCAGTGGTTTGAGTCGGTTTGCACAAAACAGCGACGCGAACCGGCACGATGGAGAGATGGCCGGATGCGGTGTTTGTTCACTCGAGCATGAGACGCTTCACTGGACCGCGAGCCCTTGGAGCCTCGTCATCGAACACACGGCCGCGCTTTGTCCCTTCGAAGTCAGCCCTCGCTTCTTGCCGACCTGCTTGCCTGCCTGCCCTCTGCTTATTCCGCCTCGGTCAACACTCCTCCAAACAGAGCAGTCCCCTATCCCAGATCGTGTCTGCCTGCTTTCTGCTGGAAACCTGTTGGTCCCTCGCCTTCAATTCTTTGAACAAATTCTTCACCTCGGGAAAAAACATGACAGCTGAAACTAATCCTATACTGAAAGGCCCCTGTCCTCTACAAGCACCTGGATAACTCGAAATCATGCTGCATTTCTCTTCACAGCTTCAATCTTCAACTTTCAATCTAACCTGCAGGGTATCTCCAAAAGCCGCTCTCCGCCTGAAAAGAAAACATAGAAAATCAAGAGCTCTGATAAGCTCTGTGCTCCATCACAACCATCTCAACTCACACCCCAGTGAAGACTGGAGCCTTGACAAGAATACCGCGCTCCCTCACATGAGCTGCAATTCCGACTGCCAACCTCACACGATCCTCTTTACCCGCCAAACTGGTGCTGCTGCCGCCATTCAGCTTCCCTTGTGCCGGATGGCTCTTCTTATGGCCAGTCAGAGCACTAAGCATGCCACGCTTGCGCGACGTCAGCTCGGTCGATTGTCGCTCGCTCGTCTCGGCCAGTTCGCTGTCAACGCTGCCTCTCTCGGCCATCTCGTCAGCAAACGAACTTGTCAACGCTGGTATTCCAGACTCGATCTTCATCATATCAAGGTTCACAGCGGACCCCGGAAGGAAATACTCGATGGTAACGTCTCGACTCTCTTGCGGCAGATGGCCTAGCATTGCAACAGCAAGTTCGCAGATCATGTGTACACCACCATCAAGGTCATGCTCTGGTGGGTTGTCGAGATGTGCCATCAAAGCGGTCGTGAGCTGTGCCTTGAGCAGGTCGGTCATGTGCGCGCGATGTTTCTGAGCTTCGGGCAATCGCAGGATATCCTGCATAGCCTCTAACGTGGTCAATCGCCAGTTGACGACCTTGGACGTGAGATATTCTTCATCCTCGTGCACTGAAGCAGGCGGGGCGAAGAGACGGATGTTGTTCTGCATCTGCTTCAAATGTGTCGACAGGGCCAGATCAAGATCGGGGTGGAAGTAACGATCAAAGACGTCTTCCACCAGCCATTTCGAGATAAATGCCCTTCCAACTGCCGTCATCTCTTGCTTGCCGATGGTTATGGCGTCCTTGTTGACAGCAGGAGTGAGCCATTTAGGCACCGACTTCCAGCTCTTTCTAATGCTGAAGGACAGTTGTGCGATCAGACCATCCAGGCGGTTGAAGCGGGTTGCATACTCGCCGTCGTCGAGGGATGTGCGTGATTGGGCGATTCGCTGATGAGCGAGACTGTTTTGCAATTGCTTGACTTGATCTTCCTTTTCGAAATAGTACTTCTTGACCTTTTGGTATTTTTCGCCTAGAGTCGAGGGTGGTCAGCGTGGACGTAGAGCGGGGCAGCATGATGGTAAGCTTACGGAGCTCTCTGTGGTCGTTGAGCAATGACCGAATCTGGTCTTCAGTCAAATCCTCGGCCTGGGGCTGCGGTGTCGAGCGACCGACGTCTTTGGCTTGTTGTGGTTGTTGTTGCGAAAGGATGGAGGGTTCTCGGGCATTGGCAGCGGCGCTCTGGTTAGACGAAGCCATTGAGGGTTGGCGAGGCGGGCCCTTGTTCTGTGACGAGGTCGAAAGGTGTATCGGGCCGTCGTCGTGCAGTTTTGCGAAATTGCGCAGTGGTTGGTATTGCGGTTGTTGTGGGGTGTCGTGACGAAAGTGAGAGTGCGGCGACGCCGAAGACGAGGATGGCGTGGTTGCAGTCGAATTCGGGACGCTGGGGATGACTTGAGCAGGAATGCGGGTCGGCAGCGGCTGGTCAGCGTGGTCTGGGAGAGATTGTTGGCGTTGTGGCTGCTGTAGCTGCGATTGCTGGACGTGTTGGTGGGCCTGTGGTTGTTGGTGGTGAAGATCGGCTTGTTGCAACGACGACGATTTCGAGTGTTGTTGGGTCGTCTGCTGCGACAGCGAAGCTTGACGCTGCTCGCGGAAACCCTGTTCGGTGTTTAGCCGCTGCAACCTTCGTTGCATGAAGCGATCCAGCGGCGCCCCCGAGTCTGACGACACCGAGTCTGCTCCGTTGATGCTCATATTCGTAGTAGTAGTGGCAGAAACTGTCGGCGTGAGATGGTCGAATTGCTGCTGCGTTGCGTCGTGATTGTCTGGTACCAATTGCCCCGGGTTCCAGATGGCTGACAGATTGGCTGGACCAACGTGACCGTAGTCTTCAGTATAGATACTCGACGACCGCGACACCGAGTCTGATGTCTCGACTTGTCGTGGCTGCGTGATAGCACGTGGAGCAAAATGCTCTGGTGTCAATGATCTCTGCTCGAAACATGTCAGTTTTGACGCTGACGACCTGCCGCCTGCTTTCATACCGGATGCTGTGCCTCGGTCGTGTCGTACAATGATGGCTGGGCAGGCTGGTAATAAGAATGTCGCTTGGGCACCGGGTTGCTCGACGCTTCTGATGCCGTGTCAGTCATACTTGTCTCAACAAAATTGTATAGAAATTCACCCTGATGAGATATCTCTGCTGGCACGGCGGTAGAGAAGCGTTGGCTGCGTACTCTCGACAAGAACTTGGGCCGACGAGAAGGTGGTATCGCAGGCACTGCTTCGGGTTGTAGTTCTGTAGACATGACTGATGATTAGTTCAAAATCTTCTTTTCACCTCGTGCTGTTATAACCTCCTCCTCTCCGTCCGTTTATAGCAACAAACAGCGTGATAGGCTGGCAAGATATTGTACGTACCGGGCGAAGCCTGCGGCGACAGGCTGTGACCTTCAAAGGACTGCTGGGATTTGCGATTCGACCTTTTCTGCCAATGCAGTTTGGATAGCATTTGAATAGTCTGCTCCACCCTTCAAAGGGCAGCTGTTCGCTGAATGAGCCGATGGTCTGGAGCGCACGCGCCGAGATTGAGCAAATCGAGGGGTTGCTGCAGCTCCACAGACCCAAGGCAAGCTAGCGACCTATCTGAGAAAGAATAGAGGCTTCTGTCTCCTGTTGCGGAAGGCCCTTGTGGTTCGCACACAGGTCGATCTCTCTTTTTGCTGAAGTGAAAAGAGTCTCGGTACGGCCACTATTGGTTAACCGGCGGCTACGGGTCTTGCATTCATCAAGTACACTCTACTGTAAGGCCGGACGCGCTGTAAGCATCCCTCAGGATTAAAGTGCCCGATGACCTCTACAAGCTGACAGAGTTTACCTTTCGCGGCTACGGATTGCTCGCTTGGCACGACAAAGACTAGCAACAAGCCATTTCATCTCCTCTGCAAGCACGTAATCCTCGTTACTGCCTCTCCGAACCGGTCTGGCCTTTGCGCTTGACTTGTATCTATGCACTCCCTGCTGCAGGGCGTTCTCCTATTGCGATGGTCGTTCCCGTTCATCTGCCTTTGATGCTTCTCATTCGCTTGCTCGAGCACTCTAAAGTGCGCGGCTTTTCGCTTTATCGCTGCTTGCCCTTGTCCTCTTCGAATGAAGATGGACACTCACGGGCCGTAGTCATCATCAAACAGAGTCAGATCCGCATCTCGCTCGCCCTCGCTCACCTCTTTCCAGCCTGCTCGACCGAGAGAGGTAAAGTCTTGCCCCTCCCCAAATTGCGACGACCCGGTCTTGTGTAAAAAGTCTCGTCCCTAATTATAGACAAGCAATTTACCGTTAAAAATAAGTGTGGAGTTTGTCCCCGTTGTCGGGGAACAGTCTTCCTGGTATTCGTCAAAATTCTCCGACTTTAAGAATACTCATTTGCAACGGTATTCTCAGATTCAGTGCCTCTCCTGTACTAATGCGAGACGCTGCTTTGGACTGCACTCAACTGTGTCAAGACGACTGTCCGCTCACGCACTCGCTTTTGAATCTGTCATCCGGCTCCATTCAACCAAGATCCACATGATCCGACGGAAAAAGATCGACATAGCCATGGATGCCGAAGTCCAGCTAAAGGACAATCATCCGCCATGCAACTTATTCCCGTCCGTCCACGTTCTGATCTTCGACGTCCATGTCAATCATATTGATATCGACATGTATAGTACTATAACAGAAACCAAAGCCCTCTCATGACCTATTATAAATTCTGAATCAGGGCGAGCCTGTCGCCAGGCATGCCAGATTTGTGGCCGATTGTTCCCACGAAACAACCAGGTTCGAGTTTGTCCATGTTCGGCTCAGACCATACCACTTGTGAAACGTTAGATCTTGTCGTCCAGCAAAATCTGTAACACCCCACAAACTTGCAAACAGCATCTGCCAGACGGCCATGGTGGGGAAGTCGCATTCGACCATCGACCTTCTATTCTTGAGAGACTTGTTTTTTTCGAAATATGAACGACTATCATTCTCAATCTACACACAACAACTTGTGCATCGACATTCACCCTAACGCTCGAACCAGCCACTGTTTACACAGCACGTCGTCAAAGGGAAGCTGAAACCGGATAGCTTATCCATAATAGCATCCGCAGGAAAAGTAGGGTTACAAACAACAGCGCGAAGATCTACGACTCTTCACCCCTGGACTACCATCCAAAAAGGCATCTGGGCCCGACGATCAGCCCCCATGCTTCACAACAACCAAGCCCTTACAGTATATACTTGGCACTGAGGGTAAGTAAACAAGGTAGCGAACCTCTCTCGCCTGATGTTACGTGCACGTTTGCGTGCTTCGAGTTGCCTGATGGTTCGTCGCCTGGTGCAAGGCATCGCTAACCGGGTTTCACTTGGCCTTCTTTGTAACAACATCTATAAGTTCCTCAAGCACTCCTTACTGTTTACCACATTTCATTCCTTTGCTTGATTCTACACGTTTAGATACTAATCCCTCGACTTTTCTCGCTACAACCAAACAACAATCAGATCATAATGTTCACTCTTCGTCAATCCCTGGCAGCTCTTGCAGCCGTCGTCGCTGCTCCTCTGGCCTCGGCTATTCCTATCACCACATTCTCGCGTATCGGTGTTTCGTCGAACGGCATGGATATCCTGGACCTTCAGGTTCATGCAGCAATGTCGCCTGGACACTTGACGGATAACACAACAATGAGCTTTGTGGTAGACACTCATTCGTCTAAGATCACCTGTGAGGGCTCTTGGGCACCCGAGGGACCTTTCCCAGAAGGCGAATACGTCAGTTTTTACTCCGAACTGTTCATGTATCATCATTGCTGACGGCCATGCAGATGCCTTGCAAAAACAGCACTCTGGGCTGGAACTTCAAGGAAGACACATACAAGAGCATGGGCCAGTTCACTCTGCAACTGGAATACACCTACACCGACGACTCGTACGCATATTCTCCAGCTTCTTCTAACAAATAGACCTCTAGCTGACTTTTGCAATAGTATTGGTCAAGCTCCCTACAACGTAGTCACCGAATTCAGTCACGCAAACATCACAGACACCAACACCGACTGCTCGGAGAAGTCAATGAGCTGCCAGCAGTGCACCAACAGCACAATCACCGCCATTGTGTGGGCTTCTATCGCCTAAGCAGTCCTCCCGTCAGTGATTCACAAATTTTCACTTGAAATGAAATACCGCAGCCTGGATGCTGCCACAAACAAAGATTGCATTCCTATCCTTCTAAAAAGCGCAGGCTTTCGCTCAGGCTGGCCCGATTATATTGTATATAGAATCTTGTCATGATATCCAAGATTGTTCTTCCTTTCTAGTTTCGCTCCTTCCAAGAGACCGCTCTTGTTTGTTTGTTTGTTTTGTTGTGTCACCGGTTTTGCTTCAAACATTCGATGTTGCATAGAAGAGGCTGAGTGGGCAGTCAATGTAACGTGTACAGCATGCTGTCTCAGGCTGAAACTTGACGCCTTGCGGAGACATGACAACCATGGTCTCAACAGTCGTTGACTTGTCTGTCAGCGAGAATTGCATGCAAGACGAAGTGCTGCAATCCGCTGATCAATCTATAGAATACCACTTATCCCAAAGCCTTCAACTTCACCATTAACGGCCTCTTATCCCAAAAGATAAAAACCTTCTGATCTTTCCACCCTTTACTCTCCTCCTGCAACTCCAGATCAAAACTCACCAGCACCATCGTCAACAACAACCTCATCTCATGATACGCCAAATTCTTGCCAATACAATTTCTAGGACCCACACTAAACGGTTGCAAAGCTCCAAAATTGTCGTTCGCATATTCTGGATCTCCTAAGAAGCGCTCGGGAACGAACTGCGAAGGGTTGAGGAAGTTGGCTGTGCTTTGGTAGGTTGCCCAGTGGTTTACGGAGACTGAGACGTTGGCGGGGATGTATTTGTTTGCGATTACCGCGCCGCCTTCGGGGGTGAGGCGTGGGAGGCCAGAGGAAATTGGTGGGTACATGCGGAGGCCTTCTTCGATGCAGGCGTTGAGGTAGGGCAGTTTTGCCAGTGCGTCGATGGTGATGTCGGTTTCGGAGGGAAAGGCACCGCGGACTTCTGACACAAGCTTGGCCATTTTATCTGGGTTGGTCAGGAGATAGTAGGTGAGTCCCGAGAGCAGTGTTGCAGTGGTTTCTGTGCCTGCGTTCATGAAGACGGTGGCATTGCCGTGCATTTCTTCGAGCGACATGCCTGCTGTAGCGTCTCCCTTACCATCATCTGATCGTCTCAAAATCTCAGTCCAAAGATCTGGTCGGCCAGGATCGCGAGCTAGTCGGCGGTCGACTCGATCAGAAGCAAACTTTTCGTTTTCTCTCTGTTTGCGGCGCAGAGATGCCGGGATGAGTTTTAGAAGCAACCAAGACATGAATGGCAGTTGGCCGAGCGCTACAAATTTGCCGATGTTTTTAATGCTATCGAAGATCAATCGCACGGAAGGAGCGTACCTGAGAGAAACGTTAGTCAATCCTTGGAAGAAAAAGCTGGATTCTGGCCTACTCCTCATTTTCCAGCATGTACAGTGGTTCGCCAAAGCTGTGTCTGTCAGTTTCAAGCTGCTGATGGCTCTAATATTCAACCACATACGTAAGATCCGACATGACATCAAATCTGCAGTCGTCAGCTATTGCTTCGCTCCGATACCACGAGGAGCTTACGTGGTAAAATTGTAGTAAGCAACCATGTCAACCGCCTCACCAGCAGCCGTGGCTTCCTTCAACTTCGAGACCATGTAACCCGCCCATCGCTTGAGCAAGGGCTCCTGGTCTCGTAGTGCCTTACAAAACTCAGAATGAATTGACCCCAATAAGCACATACAATCACGAACCTTGTCGGAGAAACTGTTTGCAAGGATACGACGCTGTCGAGTATGGCTTGCGTCGTCGGCGATGACGATATGCCTTGTTGCCGTGGGATCTGTGATATAGAACTTTGGATCTTTCTCGAAAGTCCTAGTCTTACCACCAGTCTTGTGACCATAGATGGTCTTCCAGGCAGAAGCATCGGTGTAGCTGACTTGACGAGGAGCGGTCCTCACGACCGGACCGTATCTTTCGTGCAATTCGAGTATCTTGTGTACGTCGAAGCCTGTCCAAAGACCTATCACCTTCGGTAGATGCGAAGCTGCTGCAAACTTCGATCCTGGTATGTGAGAAAGGGGACCGAAGAACACATCGTATGCTACGAAAGTGGCGTAGAGAGCGAGAGCCTTGGCTTATCAGATTTGCAGAAGAACCTGTCTCAAGAATGCTTACTGTGAGAAGCAGGCCTAGAAATGAGAAGTCGGAAACATGCGGCATGCGATCTATCGACGCAAACGAAACCGTGTCATTGTTGGCAGACATGTTGCGAAGTTGACAGGAGTACAACGCTCTAGGTGAGCGTCCTCGCTCTTTATCTCCTATTCGTAATATGGATGCCTCGTTCTAATTGGCATGCAGAACGTGCATTGAAGGATTGGAATCCTGCTGCAGCTTTGAAGGAGCCTCAAGCATAGACCAACCCATCGCTGTCGCACTTGGGACTGATACGTCGTTAGGATCTCTACGAGCAGCTTGTTCGATGTCTTGTGCGACTATCTAGTGCTGGTTTAGTTGATGATATTGATTGGTCTGATGGGAAGGAGTCCTTGATCGGGTAGCGACGGTCCAGAATCCTTTCGAGACGCGTCGCCCCGCTCGACAGCCTCCTCACACATGCAGCCACCAAGAACGCTTCCTTACAGCTCATACCTTCTGCCCAATACCGTCTGATCTCGGAGGCTTTTGTATTCTGTCGTGAGGCTTACGGACGTGTCGATGTGCCGGTCTCTTTAGGCTCAAATGCTGCGCCCGTCTTCTCGTTGATCGCCCCACGTTTCAAGCTCCGCATTAGGACTGCCGCCTCCATGATCTGCACCTCCTCGTCGCCAGTCCTGACAGAGACCACGCCTAGCGAACATCCTGCATAGGATACAGTGGAGTTTGGCGAAGGCGGTATGCGGTTGACAGTTAGCCGTTGACCGAGGGCACCATGACGGAGTCTGGCCTCTGTCGTCTCCTCTATAAAGCAGCCTCCCGCCGTATTGATCTTATACAATACTCAGCACATTTCTGTACCTGAATCGCAATGCTGTCCCAGACTCTTGGACTCGCTGTCCTCGCCTTGCCTCTGTTGGCAGAAGCGAAGGATTGCTCACAGGCAGCTTTCCAGAAGATCATTCCCTCCAACTCGACTTTCAACTATGTTACCAAAGTCGCTGAGGGCGGGTCATTCACAGACGCATATGCCAATGCCAATGCCACTGGTCTGCCTGAGGGATGTGCAGTGAGCGTCAAGGTCCCTACGCCGGGTAACTCGTCATACAACATGGCCATTTACATGCCCAACAAGTGGAATTCTAGGATTATCACGACCGGAAATGGTGGATACGGTGGCTTCACGAATTGGCAGGACCTCGGAGTGTACTCCCATTACGGATTCTCAGCCATCACCACCGTGAGTTTCTGCAAAATGCTTCTCCTGTATTATGTAACTGACACAAAATCAGGACACTGGTCATGACAACCCGAACCCTCTGGATTCGACCTTTGCCCTTAACAAAGGTTCGCTCGAGAACTGGGGCTGGCGCGCTATGCACGGTTCGATCCTCGTCGGTAAAGCACTTTCTGCTGCATACTATGGCCAGAACCACAAGTATTCATATTATTCTGGATGCTCGACAGGCGGACGCCAAGGCCTGAGAGAGATGCAACTCAATCCTGAAGCCTTTGATGGTCTCTTTGTTGGAGCGCCTGCATGGTGGATCCCTCATCTCGGCATCTACACGTCCCAGGTTACACTGGGCAACCTGCCTCAGAATTCTTCTCACCACATTTCTGCTGCACTGCAAAATGTCATCAACGATGAAATCCTCAAGCAGTGTGATCCTCAAGATGGTGTAACTGACAAGGTCATCATGAACCCCGAGGGCTGTGTATTCAACCCTCTGACTCTGCTCTGCGAGGGAGCTGCAGCAAACACCTCTGCTTGCATTACTCGTCCTCAGCTTGACACTCTGTACAAGGCTCTGCACGACTGGACTTACTTCGATGGTACTCTGATCTTCCCCGCCCCGTCATTGGGTACACCGCTGGTCGCCTACGTTGGCGACTCTCCCGATCCCAACCCTATGGGCACCGGAATGATCGAGCACCTTTTGCTCAACACCACCCAGCCCTACGACTGGAGCACCTTCAACGAGAGTGTAGTCCGTCTTGCTGAAGCCATTGATCCCGGTAATGCCAGTCCAGATGACTTCGATATCTCGGCATTCCAGAAGAGAGGCGGCAAGGTGATTCACTGGCACGGTCAAGCCGATCCCATCATCCCCTTCCGATCCAGCACGTACTTCTACGAGCAGACCGCCTCTTCCGTTGCTCCTCACGACATTGAGATGGACGACTTTTACCGATTCTTCCCCATCGCTGGTATGAGCCATTGTTCAGGAAGTCAATACTCTCCCTGGTACATTGGTGGCGCCAGTCAAGTCGTGACCAATGTCAGCCATGGCGTGCCTGGATTTGATGATTCGCAGCACAATGGTCTTCTTGCATTGATGCGCTGGGTTGAGAATGGCACTGCTCCGGAGAAATTGGTTGCGACCAAGTACAACGACGATAACCCTGCCAAGGGTGTCTATGGCCAGAGACCTCTCTGTCCTTACCCCAAGCAGCCCGTCTATACCCATGGAAAGGTGGATTCTGCAAACAGCTGGAAGTGCTCGTAAACCAAAGTACATAGATTCACGTACCCGCTCTTTCTCGCAGTCAGATTGTAGTTTTTGAAGATGCACCGTGACTCGCAGACCTGGGTACCCGGAAGGAAAGAGCAATCAATTGCCTTGGCGCAGCCTCATCCTCCGGCGATCTTCCTCAGAAAGGTCGGCCCGACAACACAAAGAGACACATACTCGAGTACTACAGATTCCTGAATGAAAAGCCTGCATCCATCCCCCCTCACACTTGCCACAACAGAATCTCACACCTGCCGCATCCACCGCATTGTATCTCACCAAAACACAGCACTTTAAAGATGAATGATACCACCACCTCAAGACCTTCCAGATCTGTCGTCCGAGCAGCACTCACCATCGTGCCCTGGATGCTTCTCGTCCACAACCTCGTCTACCTCATTTTCGAAGGTCGATTCGAAAACCCTCTGGCTTTCAGCAACTCTTTGGGTCTTGGATTTCTGATCATCTACCAGTGGGCGATCAAAAACGGTTACATTGTTGCTTGAGGGCAATGGAATGATCAGGATTGGGGTTAGTGGAGTACAAAAGGTCTTGACATGGCACCCGCTGTTTGTCGCCGGAAGGAACGAAAGAAAAAAATACAAGAAGACAGAAGAGAAACAAAAAAGACATCCAAGCAAGAATAGCAGAAGAGGAACAACAGAAGCAATGGAAGCAAAAAAAGGTTTTTCTTTTTGAGCCACATGTATTTACAGCCTTTCTCATCCCTTCGCGCATCCTCTGGAGATATGCAAAAGAAACGCATAGACTTAGTAAGTCTGATGCTTCTTGACCTCCTCCCAAAGCTTGGGATCCTGCTCGACTCTGACTTCCTCGGACTTGTCGTCGACAAGTTCATTCAAGCGGCGCAGATCCATGTCCTTGGCGAGCAAGGGGATAACGTATTTGTCAAAAGTCTGCCAGTAAGGGTTTTCGAGGTGGTATTTTTGACTCTGTTTTGCGTTAGCGATATAATAGAGAGCGGGGGTTGTTGCAATTTGTGAGGCGTTGATGAGTTTGAGGAGGAGGAGGGAAAACACTTACGCTCTCATGCGCATAACGCTCGACGATGGTGAAGGCGCGAGGGTCCTTGGTATCTTGCATGACGAACCTATCTTACGCGTCAATTCCCTTACCTCCAGTCCACTCAAGAAGCGCATGCACTCACCAGCCCAGACATTCCTTGTCGTTAGTGTAGACCTGAGAAGCTTCTTGCAGCTTGGCGATCAACTTGTTGATGGACTCTTGGTCCTCCTTGGCGTAGAGGTGAACGACGAGTGTGTAGACCATTGTTGCGGTTGTGTTATGAGAAGAATTGGTTTGTGGGTTGTGTTGTTGGTCGAAGGAGGGGTAAAACAGCTACAGCTGGCGGAAGGTGGGATGTTGTTGTAACAAGCTCAGTTATCGGGCCTTTTTGGCGCAAAACGTCATTGCCATTCTTGGGAGAACCACTCTTGAAGACCATGGAAAAGCCGAGTGATTGATATACGGAGCAAAGTGACAGCAGGATTCACGGTGTATCATGATTCGGTATCCGGGTGCATGTCATTGAAATTACAGGCAAAAGATACATGGTGGGACCAAGATGAGCAAAAAGTAAATCTCCTCTCTCTGAGTCGAACAAAGGACCTTCTGATGACAATTAACAATTACAGTCAGACGCTCTAAACCAACTGAGCTAAGAAGAGATTGATGTGGGGTAAGTCAGGAAAGCGCAATATAGTGTCCAATCTACAGGACGGGATGCATCTACGCATGCCATGACGTGTCTCACGAGCTAAAACAAGGGCTTAGCAACAACACTGCCAACTTCCAAGAGCCACTCGATAGGGCAGAATATAGTAACAAGCACTTGGCAGGACCAAGTATCTCCCTCGGACCAACGACCCCTATCCCTCCTCTTCCTCAACTCTCTACAGAAACACCACACCACAGCATCCACAATGGGCTTCCGCGACTCCCTCAAAGACCTCCAATCAAAAGCCCAGCATGCCATGAACGGCAACGCCCCTCCAATCCCCTGGGCCAGCAAACCCGGTGCCTCTGCATCCTCTCCCTCGCAAAACGCAACTCCCTACTGGCAACCCCACTGCTCCCCCGAGACACCCGTATCCTCGCACTTCCACCACGAACAAGGAAACTGGGGCTGGGGCAACAACGAATCCCAAAACTACGTCGATGATTCCGCAAACAGTTTCCACACACCCGATGGCTGTCTAGTGGTGCACGCAATCATTAACCACGCACACCCTCAAGACGATAGGAAGTTTACTTCTGCAAGATTATCCTCGCATCAAACGCTCGCTCGCAGCAAAGGCAGTTTGAGCGCTCGCATCACAGCACCAGTGGCAGCAGGGATTTGGCCTGCATTCTGGTTACTCCCCAAAGATCCATTCACTTGGCCCTACGATGGAGAGATGGATATCATGGAAGCTTGGAATGGAGACAAGACAAACCACACATGTATGCATTGGGGTCACTTCAACGGTGAAGACCACGACAAGCACAGAGTTGTAGAAACATCCATCCCTGCTATCGATTCCAAGAACGGTGTCAGGTTCGATTTTGCTTGGGATGAGGATGAGAGCAGTGGGCAGGGAAAGCTGGTGTGGTATATCGATGGTAGACCGGTCATGAAGGCGAATAAACCTCAAGGAACGAGGCCGATGAAGGATTTCAGGATTCTGATCAATATTGCGGTGGGTGGCAATGTGTGTCAGGGTGTTATGCCCAAGGATGGCACGTATGAATTTGTCATCAGAGAGTTGGCCATGTGGGACGCTCCACCTGGTGGTTGGGCAAGGTTCGAACACGACTGGAAGAATACCAGAGAGGGTCATGGTATGTAGATTTCTTCGAGCTGCTGGTCGGCCGAATCAATTACTAGACTTTCTTCCCTTCGATGCTTAAAGGGCGCTTCATGACTTCGGCTGAATGGAAGCAGGCTTTGTGTACTTTGTCGTATCCGAGGGCTTAAAACGCGTCAGAAAGAGCTTGGGAGTATGAACAACAGGCGGTGAGTGAGCATCAGGCCAGAGCACAATCTCGAAAACAGGTCATTCAGGACTATCAACTCGGGCATCTCTCTCAGCAAAGGCAACTCCTGTCGTCACCTCGTCACCCCACGTATCGCTTTCTGCCGTCACTGCCCAAGTTGTTCAGCTTGCGGATCTCGGTCCATCTGCTGAAGGACCCCAACTCGAGCAGATTCATGCGTCGCATCTTTCCAGATGGGTTGCCGATGACTACAGGCTTCCAATCCTGGTCTGCCTTTGCATCGAGACTGCCACCTCCACGAGAGCCAAAGGCACCGTTTGGAATGACTTGAACAGATCTGAAGCGCCACATGATGATTGACAGTAACATGGTCAGTCCAAGCAGGATACCGACCGTCACGCCAGTTGCTGCCTGTGCTCCTAGAGCTCGGGTGATGTTACCGCTCACAGCGGTCGCTGCAGCTGCAAAGAAGAATCCCAGCCCTTGAGCGGCAAAGATACCCGCGCATACTCGTGGATACGAAGAGTAGTTTGTGCGTCTTCTGCGAGTAGCACTCTCCGTACTTTGCAGGCGGTGTTTGCTATTGACTCCAGGTTGGAGATCGCTGGTGTCGAAAGCTTCCATTGCCAGTCCAATACACTCTGCAAGTGCGAGACATGCGAGGAAGCCAATGATAGCTGCCAGAACAGTAGGTCCAGCTGCCTTGACGCTTGGTCCAGGAGATGCCAGAACGTATGCGAGACCAGCAACAGGCAGGGCAAACGTGAACAAGCATCGTCTGAGCAAATGTGACGACCAGGTGACACGCGGCTCGAAGGTTCCACTGTCGGTACGCAGAGGCTGGACTCTGTCACGAGAGAAGACGTTGGCTTTGGTCAGTGGAACAGCGAGAGCGGCACCAACTGCGACTGCAAAGACAGCCAGCCCGATCCACTGAGGCTGCCAGTTGTAGTTACGGGAAAGCAGTGCGCCCAGGAGCTATATTTGTCAGAAGATTCGTAGACCTGATTACGCTCAATTTTCACTTACCAGTGTGATGAGTACGACCAAGGCATAGATCCATGCTAGATAGATGGCGAGCACAAGAAATCCGAGTTGACACAGCATGTAGCCCATGAGTCGCATACCAGCCCAAACTTCATCCCACCAGTACTTGGGACCGTCCTGATCGAGATGGAGTTTGATCTCGCCTCGTGCTACTCGTTTCTTGAGTTTCTCTTCTTCGTTGGTGTATCTCAAAATCGATCGTCGATAAGGCGCACGACGCGTCTCGGGCGCGATGACGTTGACCAGAACGAAGAAAGAGAGCAACATGACGACAACGTAGAAACCCCATGAAGGGGCGAGGTGCTGAATGATGGAAGCACCTATAAGGAACCCGAGGGACAGGGACCCGACAAAGCACCATGACCAGAGACCCAACCAGATACCCATACCTCCGCCTTGACGTCTAATATCATCGTAAACAACAATCTCTTGATGAGGATTGCGTGATTGAAGGGAAGCGCCGAACAGATCCAGTAAGGTCGACAAGAAGTTGATATGTGCGAAACCAAGAACAAGGCCTAGGAAGAAACGGGGAAGGAGTAGCCCAACGAGTGCCTTTGTCAAGTGTGGGCCTGTGGTAAAGGCTACCGCAATTGACTGAGGAAATTGCAGCGGGATTGCGACTGCGAGCGCTGCCAGAGTGTAAGGTCTCCTGCCGTGAAGAAGTGGGAGTGGCCAGAAGATCAGGGTAGTGAATCCCATTCCGAAATAAAGGCTGCGAGATATGTCAGTATCGACTTCCGAAAAGTGCTACGGCGCATGAGGTCAGAGGCCGGTTGCTGTTGATCAGGCTGCCACTTCATCTCAACTCACAGTACATTGCCCAAAATCACATGGTGGTTCTCATCTCCTAGCCTGTATTGAATCTTGGGGACCTCGCCAGCCTGTCGATATTAGTGATGTTCATCGTCAAAGTCTTTCAAGGGAGAACTCACATAGATTCCAGTGATTAGTCCTACAAGCATGGTGTTGAAACACGCGACAGTGGCAGTGATGCGTTTGCGGCCAATCTTCCATTCTCTGGCGACAGGCGAGCGACGATACCTATGGAACCGGAACTCGTCCTTCAGGCTAATATGGTTCTTGCGTGGATGCTTCAAGCTCATGTCTGGTGATGGAACATTCGCTGGCGGTGCTTGACCAGGTAGAAACAGTTGCGGAGGCTGACCAAGCGTAGTAGTTTGGCCAGGAGCAATGGGCACAGCAGGTTGTGTCGAGCTCGGAACAGCGACTGGGACATCTCTGCGGCCAGGAACGTGGTAGTATGGCGACTCAAAGATACGGCTCACACCAGCTTTTGGTTTCCATCGCTTGGCCGGTGCCGAGGTGAAGGCCGATACAGCTGCTTCTGGTGGGCCGACACCCGGGTACTGAGTCGATGGGTAATCAGGAGTGACATAGTGTTTTGGATCATAGACTGCGTATGGCAGCGTAGGCTGAGGTGGTGGCGAAGGTGTGCTTGATAGTTGAGGATCGGAACGAACGGGTCGAAGAGACCTCCGCTTTGGCACATCTGGAATTGAGAGACGAAGAGGTTCGTACGGTATCTGCTCTGGTGTTCTCACTGATGCGTCTTGCGAGATGACTGGAGGCAACACAACACCGGAGACTTCTCCGGTAGGAGGTGGTAAGATAGTCTCGTCTTGACCGACTGGTCCACGTTCCGAGCCGCCTCTAAGATCACGGCGAGCAGGAGTCGGCTGCATGTAAGCCCAATCGTGCGTATTGGAATTTGGCGACGTCTTGGAGTACATCTGAGGAGGAGTCTGGGTCATGGAGAAGTCTTCCGAGGACGAAGGCCCAACGGCTGCTTGTTGAGAGGTAGGGCGCTTGCCATCTTTCTCAAACGGTGGACTGACAATCGGGTGCACAATGGATTGCTGTCTGATGGAGTAACGAGAAGCGGCTGGGGTAGTCGGAGCCTTGCTCAGAGACAGGCCGCTTTTGCTCTTGGTGTAGGCAGTCGGGATGCTGGCGACGGAAGGCTTCTCGACTGGTTGCATTGATGAAACGTTGGACTCGACGTCTGCGTCAGAGTCGGAATCTTGATCGTACTCGTCGGATGAGAAGTACTCGTCACTCTCGGTATCATCGATGCGAAGTGGAGGAGACATGTAGCCATGTACGATGCTAGACTTGCGTAGAACGATCTTGGCTTCATCGAGAATGTGAGCGACGTCTTGGGTTCTGTTGTTCTGAGCGGCATCTTGAGCGACTGTCAAGGCTTCTTCCATGAGGTTGTGAAGTCCAGTGACTGCCCGCTCAAGGTTCTTTCTCTCCTTGTCCGTTGATGAATTGGAAGGTGGTGTCAGAGTCTTGGGCGAGACGTCAGGAGAGCGGAAAGTCACATTGCTGCGAACTGTTGGCTTGCGCGAGAGAGTGCCGTCATTGTAACGACCTAGGTTGGATGGATCTGGTGATGGTGATGATATGATGGGCTCAGGTGGAAGCAATGGGCCGAGACTAGAAGTTCGGACTGGGATCTTGACCTCTAATTCGGTCAAGGGTACCAAGGGCCAGGTAGGCGGTTTGCCAGATTGTGAGGATGAATAAGACGAAGGAGTATACATAACGATGCTGTATATGATGATTTAATGATGTGAGGTTGTGTGAGATGAGGAGGGCTGCATTGTAAACGGAGATGTGGAAGTTGAGGTGTCCTGTGCTTGCCTTGATCAGTTCTGTCAATTGCAACTTCCCACTTTTAAGCTCAACCAGAATTGGCGCAAGCACACTCTCGATGCTTAGCTTCCTGGCGATTACATGACGATCGCTGTTAGCAAATGACACCTGAAAGTCTCAAATGGGCAAGGATCGAGCACAAAAGCAGCTGCATGTATTTAGCACTACTCTTCATACTTGACATCACCCTTGCTGACATCGGGGTATACATCGAATCTTCTCTGGGTATAGATGGGAATGCCTTTTCTCGTTTGCTCGATCGTCTCTCCATCCAGATCGGCATACACGATGTCTTCCTTCTCTTCCAGTTCGCTCAAAACCTCGGCGTTGGGGTTTACAATCAGACTGTGGCCCCAGGCGTTGTAGTCGGCGGTCATGTCTCTCGCAGGTGAGCAGAGAGCGACGTAAACCTGGTTGTCCATAGCTCTTGCGCGTGCTTGAAGTTTCCAATGCAACTCGCCAGTGGTGAGGTTGAAGGCACCAGGGTAGACGAGTAGGAAAGCACCTTGTCTTGCGGCGACCATTGCCAGCTCGGGGAAGCGAATGTCATAGCAGATGGCAACAGCAATCTTTCCATACTCGGGCAGATTGACCAGAGTTACCTTGTTTCCAGGACTCAGGATCTCGCTCTCTTGGAACCTGATCTTGCCTGGAATATCGATATCGAACAAGTGGACCTTTCTGTGTGTTTCCAACAACTTTCCGTCTGGGCCAAAGATGAGGGCTGTGTTGTAGTGCTTATCCGTGTCGGCGAGGTACTCAGGGATACTGCCACCAATCAGGTAGGCCTTGGACTCTTTGGCTAGAGCTGACAGGGCGTGGAAGGTGGGCGATTGTGACTCGGTGGGTGGTGAGGGCTGCAGCGTCTCTGCGTACTTGGGAAAGTACTTGGTGCCGTAAGGAGAGTTGAAGCACTCGGGCAGGACGACGACATTGGCGCCCTTGGAGGTTGCTTCGAGTACCTTTGTCCTTGCTCGTGCGAGGTTGGCGGCCTTGTCGGCACCTGTGGAAGTTGTCAGTCACATGCGATTACACGATTGCTGGCAAGACTTGAGTCGTGTTTGGCATACCAGTCGATAGCTGAACGCAGGCAAGCTTCAAAGGCTTCTTCAGTAGTTTGGCCATGTTTGACGAGTAAGGGTAGTGTGAATGGAGTGAGACGTGTCAGATTAAATCAACAATGTATAGATAGTCAAAAGGTGGCCGGCCGCGGTCATAGGTGACCCCAAGGCGCATGCGATTGCCCCACCTCGACACGTTATCGATAAGTGACGAGTTGGAGAAGCTCTCCAACAATGCCAAGGCCGCTCGGGAGTTGTCGATCATTGGCATTTGCGCTCTTACCAAATTGTTACCCTCTTGCCAACTCGGAGCCAGTAGTCAACATGCCCATTCGAACGCTACCTTCAGTGGCCGTCTTCACGCGTCGCGTGCCTTTGCGATTGGCATCGACCAGCGCCAAACCTATCCCCAAATACACCGGTCGCATTCCGAAGCCTGCTCCTCCACCGCCAGGTCCTGGCGAGCTACAGAGTCCTAGCAGCAACAAAGAAACTTCCCAGGCTCGCAAAGCCTTCAAGGATGTTATAGAAGAGGATAAAAAGAAGGACTACAAGAAGAGATACAATTCCGCCTTCTGGAACTGGATGCGCATCATCTGCGCTGCTCCAATTGCTCTGGTCCTCGCTCCGTACTTGTTCAACAGAGGTGCGACAATTCTACGTGTTTATCAAGTACAACAACTCTGACATTACTATCTAGTCTTCCTTGGAGAAGAACGAAAGAGGCTCGTGAGGGAGGACGATGATGACGACGACGAAGACTCCGACTAGATCCAAAACTACCATGCACAGTGTCCACCATCAATACGCATATCGCTGCCCGTCATGAACGAACTGGCATCGCTGATCAGGAAAACGGCTGCTCCACGGTACTCTTCAGGCTTGCTCAACTTGCCCAGCATGTTCTGTGTTGGCCACTCGCGACGTCTTTCGGGGTACTTGACAAACAGAGCTTCCACCATGGCCGTGACAATGTATCCTGGAGAGATGGTGTTGACGCGAATTCCGTGCTGGCCCCATTCGCTCGCCAGGTTTCTTGACAACTGAATGACCGCTGCCTTGCTCGAGTTGTACGCCGCGCATATCAATCCCTGCAAGCTCTTGTTAGCGAACATCCACAAAAGAAGACAAACACGACATACCCTGTTGGCAACAGTTCCCGACATTGAAGCGATAAAGGCCATGGATCCACCGTTTCCATGCTTAATCATCTGCTTGGCAACTGCCTGTGCTGTCATGAACACTCCTGTCACGTTGACCTCGAACATGGTGTTCGCATCCTTGGCTGTGTACTCGAGCGCTGTTGTCTCTTGCTGGATGCCTGCTGCAGCAACGAGTCCATCCATGCGGCCCTCCTTGTTTGAGATATCTTCGATGATTTCGTTCAATTGTGGCACGTCGCGAACATCAATCTGGCGGTAGTGGAAAGTGGTGCCGAGCTCCTCAGCTGCTCGTCTTTGGATTCGGTAAAAGTCCTCGCTAGGTTCAGGAAGGCGGTCCAAAGCATACACTGTGTTTTCGTCAATTACTGGTTCCTTGTCTAGCTTTGGGACCAACTTACCGGTTGCGCCGGCCTCGAGCAGAGCCTCAGCCTGCACCAATCCCAGTCCACGTGCGGCACCAGTGACCAAAACCACCTTGTCGTTGAGCGCAAATTCTGGCAATCTCTTGGTCGTTCCCAAGTATGAAGCAGCACTGTAGTTGTCCTTCAAACTGGCAGACTCATCAGAAGGTGGTTCAGGAGCACCGCGACCAGAGACAATAGGGTTACCCTTGGGAGGGTTCTTCAATTGATCAAGGTCGGACTTGGTAGCTTTGTGCTGACGGGTAGAGACTGCAAATGTGCGGACAGAGTTCGTCTTTGCTGCGCCAAATGCAGCACGGGCAAAGCGCGAGGATACTCTGAGAGAAGCCATTTTGGAGAGACGGGTGTGAGAGGGGAACTTTTCGAGCGGGATGCGATTGAGGAAGAGGGAAACAAGATGCAGAGAGCTACCAGCAGCGAAGGACCCCGCTGCTCTTTTTATTGCAGCCCCTCTGTCGGTCATTGCTGCGCTTGGCTTCCCTTCTTGGTTGTCCGAGACGCAGCTCCTCGTTCCGGAATTTGGCTGCAATGATCTATGGGCACGCGCCATAAGCAACGGTGGCTGCATGTACCATCCTACAACCTGTATAGCAGGCCTCAGTATAGACGGAGAGAGTCAATCTCAAACATTTATCAAGTCTGGCACTCTCCTCCCAGCTTCAACCATGCGTGGCTCCCATGACTTTTTGTCCAGCTCAGCAAACAGATCGGCATTTTGACTTTCTCGAGATGCTTGACCAAGCCGTTGTGGGATGTCTGTGGCCCGCTGCGGAGGAGTCGATGCGGGGAAAGATGGCCAGTCTCGGATTACCTCTTTTGGACGGTCGTGTCTTAGGGCTGGTGGATGCGAGCGCCGAAGTTTACTTGGATGGGAACATGGTGCTGAATATATCATCTCTTTCCTGCTCATGTTTGTGAAGCATGCTGTTGTGGTGAGGTAACATGGCAGCATGGCTATGCGCATATGCATGAAACAAGGCGTTTGCAGGACATAGGACGGGATGGGAAACAATCAATGTGTCGGCTGCATGCTGGATAATGCATTCCTTCACATTCATCCTCTGCCGCTCAAGTGAAGGACCATGGATCCGCATGCGAATGCTGCAAGAAAGGCGACATGCTGAATTGGCCTGAACGGCCACAACCTCATGACAAGGAGGAGCTCGCTATCGAAACAATCAAGGAGTTGAGCAGGCAGCAAAGCGACACGTGAATTCGTGAAGACGCGGACTGGCCAATGCACAGTCGACCGAGGCCGGGGCGTTTCGAACTCTCTCCGCTGCGACTTGCATCATCCGACGAGAATTAACTGAGGAAAGAGCGACTTTGGTCCCAACTGCGGCGCCCCAGGCGATTGTGCATCGCATCGCATCATGTCGACTCTCCACCCCAATGCCGACATGGAGGAGGTCGAGGACGAGCTTATCTTCCAGCAAACCTTGCTGGAGTCTATGGATCCCGACAGCAGTGAGCGCAGACAAGAGGTGGAATTGGCTATCATGGACCTGGAAAGGCGCATGGCCGCATACAACAACGCTGCGCCTGCTTCGTCTCAACCAGAGAGCAACCCCGCCTACAGTGCGCCTGGCGCATACCCTCGCTCCGATGCCAGCGACATGGATCAAGAATTTCCCGTACTCGACGCCTCGACCGCTGTCCCCACGCCGAACAGAAACGCACAGCTCAAGAGAAGCCGCGAAGAACTCTCGCCACTGGCCAACTTTGACAGGAATAAGAGACTGGCGCCTACTCCTATGCCTCCACCGAGTCAGCGACCGCTGAGCCAGGATCGTCGCAACGCTTATCTGGAAAGACAGCGTCAAATTGAAGCCATCGCCCGTCAAAGAAGAGAGTCTGTGGCTGCTGACGCCGACTTTGCTTCGAGATTGAGCCAGCAACCCGCTTCTTCACCCATCGCTGGCCCGTCCCGCAACAACCCATACTCCCAGTCCGGCATGTCGCCCAGCAGTATGGCACCAGTCTTCAGGCCTCCAAGTTACAGAAACAACCTTCCCTCGCAATCCCAGCTTCCTGCTCCGTACCCTGTTGTGGATCTTTCTCGAGTCAAGCCTGAAGTTCAGTCGAATCCTGGGTTTGTTCATGCTTCTAGACCTGTCAAGCCTGAAACATACCAACTTCCTACGCCTCTGAACAGTGGAAACGGCCATCCCATGGTTATCGACCTGACTGGAGATGACGAACCCGAGTCCCAACAAGCTCAAATTCAGAGACTCAGATCAAATCCAGCTGAAGAAATGCGCCGTAGGCAGCTCTGGGAACAAACCAACGCTATGAGCACACAGCAGGGACATGGGATTGCGCCAAACCACCAGCAGGGAATCGCCTACCTTCGACAACGAGAGGCAACGCGACAAGCAGAAATGGCTTTGCGAAACTCTGTCAACCCAACGCGTGAGATGGTGGACCAGGCTAATCGTCAGCGCCTGCAACAATGGCAACAACAGGTCGCTGCTACTCAACGATGGAATGCCGATAATCCACTTCAACAGCGCCCGTTTCCGAATCATGTTACTTACACGCAACCCTCTCCTTCCTCGTTCATGCGCTCGTCTCAGCAGCCTGTACCACGTGCTGCGCATGATGATTTTGCTCAGTTGGGTGGTCTCATCAATGGTCGCGGCAGGTCTACAAGATTTGATTCGCCAGATGATGAATTGCAGTTCCTGCGTTCTACCACTATCCAACAAAATCCACCAAGCTGGGACATCTACGATATGGAGAGTGTCGATACGAAAGAGGAACTTCGCAAATTGATGGAGAACATTCAGCCTGACGATGCTACCAAGATTGCCAACGAAGAGGACGTGCCTGTCGAAGGGCTTACCATCAAGCTCAAGCCATATCAATTCGCTGGTCTCGAGTGGCTTCAGAAGATGGAGAATGGCTCAAACAAAGGTGGCATCCTTGCTGACGATATGGGCCTGGGCAAAACTGTCCAAGCCATCTCACTCATGGTCACAAACCGCTCCGAGGATCCAGTGAACAAGACTACTCTGATCCTTGCACCGGTTGCTCTCTTGCGTCAATGGGAACAAGAGATCATGACCAAGGTAAAGCCTGGTAGACACAGACTTCACACTTTCATCCATCATTCAAGCGCCAAGAAGAAGAGCCACAGAGATTTGCGCGACTTTGATGTTGTTCTGACTACTTTCGGTACTATCGCTGCCGAATTGAAGAAGATCGAGAAGTACGAGATGCGCAAGAAAGCGGATCCAAATGCTCAGCCTCGAGACGACGAGAAATGCATGTTTATCGGTCCGGATTGTAAGTGGTACAGAGTCATTATCGACGAAGCGCAATGCATCAAGAACAAGACGACCAAGACTGCTCGAGCTGCCTTTTATCTTCAGGCTCGCTCTCGATTTTGTATGACTGGAACGCCCATGATGAACAGCGTCGAGGAACTTTACTCTCTCATCCACTTCCTACGTATTAGACCCTACAACAATTGGAACAAGTTCAGGACAGACTTCAATCAGCCACTGAAGAGCAATAACGAGGCTGCACGTCAGATGGCTATGCACAAGCTGCAAGCATTGCTCAAAGCAATTCTCCTTCGTCGCAACAAGAAGACCGAGATCAACGGACGCCCTATCCTCAACCTGCCAGAGAGACGTGTCGAAGAGACCAATCCTGACTTCAGTGAAGATGAGCGTAACATCTATGTTGCCCTTGAGACCAGCTCTGCGGTTAAGTTCAACAAGTATCTCAAGGCTGGAACAGTCAGCAACTCGTACATGCAGATTCTGGTTCTTCTGCTTCGTCTTCGCCAAGCCTGCTGCCATCCCAATCTGATCAAGGACCTCGGAATCGTTGCTGCGACTGCTGAAATCACACAAGAGACGATGGATGAGATCTGCAGGGCCCTTGAACCGAATGTGATTACTCGAATCAAGGAAGCAAATGGTACATTCGAGTGTCCTGTCTGCTACGACGCCGTGGAGAACCCTGCCATCTTCACTCCTTGCGGTCACGATACTTGTCCAGACTGCTTCTCCAGAATTGCTGATCCTTCCAATGCACTTGCTGAGGGTGACGAAGGACGAACTGCAAAGTGCCCCGAATGCCGTGGCCCTATCAACACCAAGAAGGTCATCGATTACGAGTGTTTCAAGCGTATCCACATGCCCGAGGAAGCTGCTCTTGATGATACAGTTGACATCAAGACCGACGTTGATGCTGACGACATGACGGCTGTCGACATTGACGACGACTCTGAGGACGAGGAAGACGAAGATGATGACGACGAGACCGAATCTCTCGATGGCTTTATTGTTGAGGATGGTGCTAAAGAAGAAGACGATGAGGAAGCAGCGCAGCGCAGGCTGAAGGCCGCCCTGAAGCCCAAGAAGAAGAAGTCCAAGATGAGCAGCAAAGCCAAAGGAAAGCTGAAGGAGTCGAGCAGCTCCGAAAAGAAGAGGAAGGCAGCCACAATGACCATCCCTGAGCTCAAAAAGCTGGCAGTCAGAAAACCTGGATGGCGCAAGATCTACCTTCGCATGCTGAAAAAAGATTTCAAGCCTTCGTCCAAGATCGAACGCACCATGGAAATCTTGGACGGTATCATGACGGCACCCGAGGGCGAGAAAATCATCATCTTCTCTCAATGGACGTCTCTGCTTGACTTGCTCGAAGTGCCTGTGTCTGAGAAGGGCTGGGGATATCGCCGCTACGATGGAAGCATGAACGCCAAACTTCGTGCCGACGCTGTTGACGACTTCAAGAACAGACCCAATGTTCGCATGATGCTGGTCTCACTCAAAGCAGGCAATGCCGGATTGAACCTCAACATCGCTTCTCAGGTTGTGATCATGGACCCATTCTGGAACCCCTACATTGAGGAACAAGCTATCGACCGTGCTCACCGTCTAGGTCAGACTCGACCTGTCATGGTTCACCGTGTTCTCATCAAGGAGACTGTCGAAGACCGCATCATTGCGCTGCAAGAAAAGAAGCGCGCTCTTATCTCTGAAGCGCTTGACGAGAAGGCTTCTCAGAGTCTGGGCAGATTGAGTGTACATGAACTGGCGTATCTCTTCGGGATCAGTAGAAATGTTAACGACGCGCTACCCGCTGGTCCCAGGGCTAGAGTCCGTCAGGGCGGTGTTGGTGCTCTGGGTGCTTGAAGATGATGGAATTGTTTTTATGGAGTTTGCAAAAGAGTAATATATGGGATGGGAATTATGAAGATTACATGGGCCGGCCCAATCACTGACGAATGGCGTATGATGGCTTCTGGGAGGATTCACTGACATGATCACGATGGGAATGGTCTTTTCTCTTTCTTTTTTCTTCTATTCTTTTCACTGTCAAGCACTTTTTCTACGGTACATTGCTTCTTAACTTTACATGCTACGCTACAATGCACAACAAATTTAATCACTCGCTCCAGTTTTGAGACTAGCAGGTTGCGTGGAACTAGGTGCTATGACAGTAGGCTCAGTCGATGATAGCTTCCTAAAGCCACGTCGTGAAGGTATATGACTGCCGAGAACGCGAGTGCATTGCTAAGGCCGGATGAGGAAGATAAGATAGCGCGTACATTTCTCGGACATCAAAAAGATCCTATTGTTGAAATCTTGTGTCTAGACTAAACGAGATTGCTTAGGGGGGGAAACAGGTAAGCAGGTAGAAGGAGTGTGTGAGTATGTGCAAAGTAGTTCAGGTGTACATTAGAAGAATCAGAAAGTGTTGAAGGAAAGAGACCTCGGCAGTAGGCAGAATGGAAGGAAGAGTATGTATATGTACCAAATATCATAAGCGGATTTAAGAACCTTCAAGAACCAGACCAGCGTTACTCCTTTTCAAATACATGCGACGAAGACATTACCACTTTGGGATCAGAGACCTGCAATCTTGTGTGGTCAGCATTTATAACGAAGCGGCGAGCGCGGGCGAGATACTTACTCGTTTTCCCTTCCCCTTGATCTGCCTCTGCTCGTCTCCTCCATCTCCACCGGGTCGCTAGCACCCAACTCCTGAATTGGCGGCGTCATGGGCATATAGCTATGTCTCTGCTGTCCATAATCACCCCAACTCTTATGCGCATCATAAGGTGACATGTACCCTCCATCACCAGGACCATATGAAGGTGGCCTTGCGGATGCAGGCCCGCCCACTGTAGAAGGGGGGTTTGTGCTGTTCACCCAACTCTCAACCGCTCCTGATGTTTGGGATGCGCTGGCCAAAGAAGTCTTTAGCGTGCGGTGCCTTCCTACAAACCAGAACAATGCGCAGGCGAGAGCAAGCACCACTACACCTGCTACCACTATGCCAGCGATGGCGCCATTGGAGAGGGATACCCCGTGGTGAGAAGCAGCAGGAGCAGAGGTAGAAGAAGGAGTGGCTTCGTCAGGTACGGCTTCACCGGGCTGCAACATTATGTCTGAGCTGTTTATGGAGGCCAGTTGCGCGGCCAGTGAGAATGTAGAGTTCTGGTTGATGGAGCCGATCATTTGGTTATCGAGGCAGGAGCCTAGGCGTGAGCAGTAGAAGAATATGGGGGATGTGTCGTTTATTGTTAGATTCCATGTTGGTGGCTAAGATTTGATTCAGAGATCGGTCGATCTTCTGTCTGAGTCAGGGTTGGGGCTACTTACATGATCACTCGCAACATCAGTGGTGTTATACCAGCCGCTGAAAAAGGTAGAGCGGCCTCGATGATAGGCATCCCTTGGAACGCATGGTTCTTCAAAGTTGGACTGTACCACTGTATGGCCCTGCGCTATGAACTGGAAAACGATAACGTCTCCAGGGTTGGCGGTCAGGTTGTTTGGGTAGTATGAATGCGACTCGTATCCGACCAAGACGGTTTGATACGATGGCGAAGTGCTAGTCGTGGCTGTTTGCGCAGTGATGCCGTATATAAATGCCAAGGAGGCTACCAGTGAGTAAGAGAGGCACCGCATTGCTGCGTGTGAATGTCTGCGGCGATGTTTCAAGATCTGTATAGATGGGAAGGAGGCATGAAGCAGCAAGCAAGAACAGAGATGTAGGTTGCAGATAGTAGAGAGAGAGAAAACAGGACCATGGAATCGGGGCGTGGGTGGAACATAGAAGAGTGGCATGACCTTGCACCAACTACGTACTCTGTGCCTTTCGCCTAACACATTGCATATCACGGTACTTGGCCAACAAACCATTCTCGGCCTTGCTAAGCAAAAGTGACTTAGCACCGAGAGGGGCTGATGAAAGCTTCATTCAGCTTTTCCACACTGCCCGATTTAGCATTTACGTGATCCCTGTCTGTAGGGCCACAAGGCGTGTATTGAGCTGTGCTGAATGGATATGGGCTTTACTTGACTTGACTTGACTTTTCGATCCAGATCCAGGATTCCAAGCCTGGTCGAGCGACATTGCAGGCTCCAACTCTATATTGCAGACCACCGTTTCTTCGGCTGGAGTGGTGCTGCGGGTCGTATACGATGGACGAATCCTGGACGGCGTAGAAAGTACCAACATGCTCCCCACTCTGGCTGCCTGACTGAGGCCAAGATATTCTTTGCAGTGGCTGTGTTCATGAGCCAACTTGCACAGCCAAGTATGGTGCTTGTCCTTCCACTCTGTGTATGACCGTGTTCGTCATGTAGAACTGAGTAAGTCGCCGAGAATAGATGGACGCAACAACTTGGAAGGTGAAATGGTCGGAGCACCGCGCCGTGGTTGCCGAACGACGTAGAGGCCAAAACTCATGGCCGGCTCAGCATCTGACTTTTGACACACGACGTGGGACAGCTACGTGGTAAGCTTCGCAACGGCGACGAGCACTTCGAGACCACCACCGATCTCTGAGAGGTGATGCTTATATTGTCTGCATGTATCTATCCCAACTCTAGTGTAACTTCTACCCGAATGCGATGGTCAACCCGTTCTCTCCATCAGAAATCGCATACCTTCTCTAAAGCTCCCTCTCAACAGACACTCTGAAGCCTTTGGTGTTTCCCATCTTCCAACAGTCATACAGACACCTCAGGAAGCATCTACGCTTACTAAAACAGTCAATGGCCGGCCTGAGCATCCATCTTGAACAGGATTTCAGCGACGCATTCGACACAGCGGTCCTGCTCACCGGTACGCTGCATGCTTATGCGAGCTAACATATACAGCTTACAGGTACATGCAACAAAGCACGACCGGCCCCACGCGATTGACACATGCGCTTTTTGCACGGGGAGTCAGTCTCATACTGCCTTGGGTTTGTTCGATATGCTCGATCAACGTCCAGATAATCCGGTGATGATGCAAAGCGATCAGTATCAGGATTGATCACAGATAGCGACCGATCGTGTCTGCTACTTCAGCCTTGCTGTATAGCACTAAATCCGGTGATTCTGCATTGCCGTTATACATATGGAGAGCTTATGTGGCTTGCTATACAGTGCCAGGTGCCGGGATGCTTGACAGGCAGTACTGATAAGCATCTTTATACAAAATCTGTCGAATCAGCATCCACGATCTGCTTGAGTCTGGACAGTCATCTGAGAGATCTTACCACCTCCCATCGCATGTTCAGCTCCAGCCACCAGTCGACATTGTGCCCTGTAGGGCTGATCCTTGTATGCAATACCCAAGCACGCGGCGAGCCGTGGCTGACCTAAATGTGGACATTGCAACGTGGGATCCTGCATCAGCACCTTAACATTTGACAGGGTATGGTATGGGCAGAGCTTGGAGCTTGAAGCTCCATAATCCTAACACGGTAGGTTCGTCTGGGACAATGGTCCGAAACCTCACTTTTGAGGCCCTGTGTACGAGGGTGGGAGTAAGTTGAGGTAAGCGCTAAGCGACAGCCACTGTTTCGTTCATGGTCGTACAGGTATGGGAGGCAGCTCTGTATTTGATCAAAACCAGCCGGTGTGCACGCAGTGAGCTATTCGATCCCTCCCTTTGCTTCTCAAGAACCATTCCTTCCACCACGCGTCCTTTAGACAAAGTTCGAGCCGTCAGGATCTGTATCGCTCGGGAAGCCTGGAGCAAGTCGTCTTTGCGAGTCCGCAATGGTTTACTTAGGACGATCGAGGGGTCTGCTTGGAGCATTGCTCTTGTGCAGCACACGCTTTGCGCAAAGTCTGAGATATGACCCTAACGAGAAAGACTATAATCTCAACACCAATCAAGCTGCGACAAATCCTTTGGACTACTCAGGAACATGGCAAGACCATACATTCTATCCCTCTCCCGAGAATTGGCGATTCCCGTTCTATACATTATTTCTTGATCGGTTCGTCAACGGTGATCCGTCCAACGACGACATCAATGGCACGTTATTCGAGCAAGATATCATGGGCACTACCATGCGCCATGGAGGTGACTTGGCAGGCTTAGTGGACACCTTAGACTACATACAAGGCATGGGCATAAAGGTACGCATACCACGTTCCCAAGCGCAAATCAGAGCTAATATCACTGTAGGGCCTCTATGTAGCCGGTACACCATTCATCAACATGCCGTGGAAGTCGGATTCCTATTCGCCTCTCGACTTCACTCTACTTGATCACCACTTCGGCAAACTTGCTGAGTGGAGAGCAGCGGTTGATGAGATCCACAGGCGAGGAATGTATATACTGATGGATAACACATTCTCGACGTCAGTATCGCAAATGTTTCATCATACCCATAACTTTACTGATCTTCAAATATAGTATGGCCGATCTCATCGGGTTTGATGGGTATTTGAATGAGTCTACACCATTTCTTCCTGAAGAGCACGAAGTGGTCTGGAAGACTGAACGCCATTATCCTGACTTCGCATTCGGCAATACAAAAACCTCAACATGCGTGTTGCCTCGCTTCTGGGACGAGAGTGGTAGTATGGTGAAACAAGGAGCCAACAGCGATGAGTTCTCTGCGACGTTTGACAAGCTCTCCTCAGAGTCGAGTTGCTACGACAGCGACTTCGACCAGGTACGTCACGACGAACTCGCTCATGCTCGGTTGCTAACGTTTGGTAGTACGGCGATACCGAAGCCTTTGGCGTTTTCCCTGACTGGCAGAGACAACTTTCAAAATTTGCATCTGTGCAAGACAGATTGCGCGAGTGGAAGCCATCGGTTCTCGACAAGCTCAAGCATCTGCATTGTCTTACCATTTCCATGCTCGACATCGATGGCTTCCGTATCGACAAATCCACACAAGCTACCGTCGACGCGTTGGCAGACTTCAGCGAATCGATACGCGAATGTGCTAGAAGCGTTGGCAAAGAGAACTTCATGATTGCCGGAGAAATTACTGGAGGTAACAACTTTGGCTCAATCTACCTGGGTCGTGGCAGGGAACCTGGTCAGAAGATCAACGATCTTGGAGATGCTGTGAAGACAAGCAATGAGTCAGACGACAAGCTTTTCCTGCGCGCACCAGGCAAGAGCGCCCTTGATGCATCTGCTTTCCACTACAGCGTATACCGCCTGTTACAGCGCTTCCTTGGTATGGATGGCAATCTGACAGTCGGTTATGATATTCCTGCAAACTTCGTCGATGGTTGGAATCAGATGTTGTTGACCAATGACCTGGTCAACCCAAACACCGGAAAGTTTGATCCCAGACACATGTATGGTACGTCCAACCAAGACGTCTTCCGTTGGCCGACCATCAAGAACGGAACCGAGAAGATGCTTCTCGGTCTCTTCATGACTACTCTGCATATGCCCGGTGTACCTTTGCTCAACTGGGGTGAAGAGCAAGCGCTCTACACTCTTGACAATACGGCATCAAACTATGTATTCGGACGTCAACCCATATCATCGTCGCTTGCGTGGCAGACACATGGTTGTTACCAGCTCGGGGCGGATATCTTCACCGACTTTCCAATCGATGCAGGCGCCAACGGCTGCAATGACGACAGCGTCTCTCAGGATCATAGGGATCCCACACATCCCGTCCGCAATATCATCAAGTCGTTCTACCATCTAAGGACCAAGAACCCGATTCTAAATGACGGGTGGCTGTTGCAGTCCCTCTCAAACCTGACACACAATGTTTACCTTCCCGGATCCAATGGTACTGCTTCTGAAGTCGGCATGTGGAGCGTAATGCGCAACCAATTCTTCGACGGCGTGCAAAATCTCACAGGCACTTTGGATGCAAAGCCAGCAGTATGGCTTGTCTATCAGAACGAAGATCATACTATTGACTATACCTTCGATTGTTCGTCCAACGATACAGCCCTGGTTTCGGTTTTCGACGAAGAAGAGGAAGTTCGAAATCTACTTAGTCCATACGACACTATAACTCTTAAGCGTGGTCCGAAGAAGCTTGGAATTGATGGCTCGGAGAAGTTCAATGGCTGTCTCGATAAGCTCACCATGAATCCTTGGGATTTCAGGGTTTACGTTCGCAAAGCAGATTGGATCGAGCCCGCACCGACGCTGACGAAATTCAATCCCGGTCATGATGCGCGCATCTTATCGAAGGTCGGTCCGGGAGAGAAGGAGTCTGTTGATGTTGAGCTGCAGTTCTCCCAAGAGATGGACTGTGATTCGATCACGAAGAACATCATAGTCACTTCGACCACAGCAGACAAGAGTACCCCCGGGCTTGACACGAAGAGTGTTGTCTGTGGCAAGATACAGGATTCAAGCCCACCACCTTACATTGGGGCCATCACTTCAGCGTGGAGCTGGAAGGCTACGCTGGTCGACGTATCTCACGGTGTGCACAGTCTCACTGTTCAGAATGCTTCGACAACGGGTGGCATCTCTACTGGTTCTACAGACCATGTATTCTTTCGTATTGGTGAAGCTGAAAATCCTATAGTTTTCCCTCGTACTGCAAACTACAGCAGCAACGTACTCTCTAAAGGCCCCGATGGAGCCCTGCTTTTATCGCAACAAGCTGCTGGAGCTGACAAGTGGCGCTACTCAACCAACTGGAGATCCACTTGGAGTGACTGGCAAGATTACGATGGGTCCAATTCGACTGTGAAACTCCAGCCTTGGTCGGGTACAAAACATCAAAAGTGGAGTGGAGAACATATCGTACTCCAGTACTGGAATCGTGTGATCGGAAGCAGCACGCATATCCAGCACGCTGATGTTGATCAGAAAACACCTCGACGATTCCCACATCTCTTTGCAGAGGGTAAGTTCAATCAATTTGGATTCGACGGTGGTTTGAGGAATACCTTTGAGCTCTCTAATGATGCATGGGATTTCCATCTCATGGCCGAGTGGCCTCACGAAGTTCAAGTTAATGTGCGTATATTTTGTTCTACACTCCTTCTCACGAGAAACATACTAATCACACATTTAATCTGTAGGTTTGGGGTATGAACCCTGACGGCCAACCAGACCAATCTTTCATCTACGGAGATATTGACAACGACACTGTTCTGGACCGATTGCCACCTGATGCTCTGAGTCCCGCTCTTATCAACATGACCGAGTTTCCTCCTAGTCCATATCTCGCTTACAAAATCAATATCGACGATGCTACTTATAGATACAAGCTTATACCCACTGGCAGTCGAGTTGTTCAAGTCCTCGTCTTTGCTCTTCTCTGGTCTATTCCCGTTTTGACTGGCGTGATCAGTATCTGGACCTACATGGGCGCTTTCTATGGAGTCAAATTCAACAAAATCGGCCTCTCCATGCCTAAAGGTATGCCAACGTTCTGGAACCGACGCAAGTTCAGCAAGTTGGCAGACGACGATGGGGAGGAAGTCGGACATCGTATGAGGCCGCTGTTTTTGGGAAAGTCCCACCAACGATATGACTCTGCCGCATCGGGCATCTCCATCGCTGCTGCCAAGGATAAGAGACGTAAAGTCATCATCGCGACGATGGAATACGACATCGAGGATTGGAGCATCAAGGTCAAGATCGTGAGTTCATTCTTTTCTGCTCGATTTTGCTTTACTCCGACTACAGTAGTTGTGATCATCCTTCTAATCAAGATGAATGATAGGGTGGCCTCGGCGTCATGGCTCAACTCATGGGCAAGAGTCTCACCCATCAAGATCTGATCTGTAAGAGTCCCTCCATGTTGCCTGGAATTTTCTCTAACAGGCACCAGGGGTCATTCCATGTTGTGGTGGTATTGAGTACCCAATCGATCAAGCTGCTGAGCCTATGATTGTGACTATCCTCGGAAACCCATACGAGGTTCAAGTACAATATCATCAGCTCAACAACATTACCTATGTCCTGCTGGATGCCCCAGTCTTTAGAAAGCAGACGAAAACTGAGCCATATCCTCCTCGCATGGATGACTTGGATTCTGCTATCTACTACAGCGCATGGAACGCCTGTATCGCCGAAGCAATCAAGAGATTCGAGCCAGACATTTACCACATCAATGTACGTCAACAGCGGAATCTTAGCGCGAAGTATCGGAACTAACAATATCTAGGACTACCATGGAAGTGCCGCGCCTCTTTATCTGCTTCCAGAGACTATTCCCTGTTGTTTGTCGTGAGTGTAGCATACATTGACGCTTCTCGGAGGCTCGCTAACTTTATTGCAGGCTCCACAACGCTGAGTTCCAAGGACTATGGCCTATGCGAACAGACCAAGAGACAGACGAAGTGTCACGTGTTTACAACCTGGACAAAGATACTATTGAAAAGTATGTGCAATTTGGCGAGGTCTTCAATCTACTACACGCTGGTGTGAGCTATCTGAGAGTTCACCAAAAAGGCTTCGGTGCTGTCGGTGTGTCTAACAAATATGGTGCTCGTTCTTTCGCTCGCTACCGTGAGTCTCCCCTGCTTGATTCTGTTCACAACGCAATACTGATATAAAGACAGCTATCTTCTGGGGATTGAAAGAGATTGGCAAGCTGCCCAACCCTGATCCATCTGACACAGCCCCCTGGAGCCGCGAGGAAGAAGCAAATCAAGTCATCACAGTCGACCCAGCATACGAAGCCTCACGAGGCGACCTGCGTCAACAAGCTCAAGAGTGGGCTGGTCTTGAGATTGACCCTACTGCTGAGCTTTTCGTGTTCGTCGGCCGATGGAGCAATCAGAAGGGTGTGGACTTGATCGCCGACGTTTTCCCTAACATTCTGGAGAAGCATAAGAATGTTCAGCTCATCTGTGTTGGACCTGTGATTGACATGTAAGGGACATGTTACAAGAGACATTACGTTTGAGATATTGATGTTGTCAGGTACGGCAAATTTGCAGCACTGAAGCTCGGAGTCATGATGAAGAAGTACCCAAAACGCGTGTACTCAAAGCCTGAATTCACGGCATTGCCTCCTGTAAGTTTTTCCATCTTCTCTTGGGTTTAGCATGAGCTGACATGGTGAAGTTCATTTTTTCGGGAGCCGAATTTGCCCTTATCCCTAGCAGTGAGTTGAACCAAAGATACGCTCAACTAAGAACGGGTTAACCAAGCTTCCAATCTAGGAGACGAACCCTTCGGCTTGGTTGCTGTTGAATTTGGGCGAAAAGGAGCTCTCGGCGTAGGTGCTAGAGTTGGTGGTCTGGGTCAAATGCCGGGCTGGTGGTTTACCGTGGAATCAACAACCACGGCACATCTGATGCACCAATTCAAGTCTGCCATCGAGGACGCCTTAGCCGCAAAGACCGATGTACGAGCTATGATGCGTGCAAGGAGTGCTAAACAAAGATTCCCCGTCCAGAAGTGGGTGGAAGACCTCAACACACTTCAAAGCACAGCCATCCGCATCCACCAGCGCGAGGCAAACTACGGACTGCAGCCAGGCAGAAGATCAGTGTCGATTTTTGGCAACGACTCGAGTATTTCTCTGGCTCCTTCGAGAGACGCCAGCCCAAACGCTCGCTCGGTCTACGAAACTCAACCACGTATGAGCCCCACACCTTCCGGCTTGAATCGTACTTTATCTCTGGGCTCAAGAGCTGGTCCTGGTCATCATGGTCGAACACCTCGTGTGCAGATTACTGATGCCGACATTTCTGAAAATGACGAAGATCCTTTCGGCAGCGAGTATAGCCTAGACATGGAAGAAGAGGAGACTATCACCCGTGAAGAGGCTGACGCATTCACAAGAGATTCGGAGAGAGCAGATGCTTTGGAGCGACTCGAAGGCAGAGGAAGAGGCGCTTCACTGAGTGCGCCACAACCTGCCTTTATGCCAGGGCCACGTTCGAGATCACCAAGCCCTGATCCCAGAGAACTCAACAGAGGTAGAAGCCGCAATCGAGGTTCCGGGCCCTATCTTTCCGTTCAAACGGGAGATGGAACAAACAGAAGGGCAAGCGCCGATAGCCTGCTTCCAGAAGACGCCGAAAGACGCGACCGCTCAAGCTCTCGCATCAGCAATTCATCAAGACTGAGCACATCCTCACAACTCGACTTGACAACCGTGATTGGCGGTAAAAAAGACTACAGTTTACAAAAGATCGAGCTCGACTTCGACGACAAGACTGGCGAATACTACCGCGCTTTCGAGACCATGTTGGACAAACTCAACGGCAAAACCTCCGAAAAAGATCTCTGCATCGAAGAGTATCTCGTCGAGAGCGAAAAAGCCTGGTTCAAAAAGTACCGCGATGCCAAACTCGGTAGATCGCGCGACCGGGGTTCGTCTGCCAATCTTCGCAACAACCGGATGAGTAGCACAGCATATCATGGATCTCGGAGATCTTCTTCGCATGACGCCGACGAACGGATGAGTGTTGGCGAAGGCTCGATGGAGGACTTTTTGCTCGGTGCCAATTACCAGCGGCCATCACTCGTCAAACGCTGGATGCTTACCCGACTTGGCGATTGGCCTCTATACTCCTTCCTGCTTGCTCTTGGACAAATCATGGCTGCCAACAGTTACCAGATAACTCTGTTGACTGGTGGCGAGGATCCAAAGCCATCGATGATTTACACGATCGGTGGCATCTACATTGCGGCTTCTGTCATTTGGTGGCTCCTTTTCCGTACGATGAAGGCTCGATTCGTGCTTTCTGTGCCGTTTGTCATGTATGGCATTGCGTTCTTATTCGTTGGAATGGCGCCGTTCTTGCCAAAAGGTGCTGGAAGAAACTGGATGCGTAATGTGGCAGATGGTGTTTACGCAGCTGCTTCTGCGAGTGGAAGTCTATACTTTGCACTCAACTTTGGAGATGAGGGTAAGCAATCAAATCAAACTCCTTGCACCGGGCACCTGACTAATATCTATAGGTGGTTCGCCGATTTCGTCTTGGGTATACCGAGCATGTATCATCCAGGGTACTCAACAACTGTACATCACCGGTCTCTTCTACTGGGGCCGCACCATCACAATCGCCACACCAAAACAAAAGATCGAAAAGGACACGCTCTCGTCTTCGCCAATCATGGCTGCCATCACTCTCCCCATCGCAGGTCTACTCTGGGTGATTGCACTAACTCTGTTCACCAGCCTACCAGCATACTACCAACAGCAACCGGGAAAGATACCGAGTTTCTACAAGACCCTCGCTCGCCGCAAATTGATCTCTTGGTTCTTCGTCGCTGTGATCTTGCAAAACTACTTTCTCTCCTCCCAATACGGACGCTCTTGGCAATATCTCTGGAGTTCGAATCACGCGCCTGTATGGGTGATTGCCATTTTGGTGCTCGTCTTCTTCATCGCAGTGTGGTCATTGATGCTGTACGTCTTTGGCAAACTGAGCAAAAGTCACAGTTGGATCCTGCCAATCTTTGCAATCGGATTGCTGGCTCCTCGCTGGGCGCAGCAGTGGTGGGGTACCTCTGGCTTTGGCCTCTGGCTGCCCTGGATGCCCGGCGGCCCCGAAGCAGGCGCTATAGCAGGCCGAGCTCTGTGGCTGTGGTTGGGAGTGCTTGACGCAGTGCAAGGCGTTGGCTTTGGCATGATGTTGTTGCAAACACTTACGCGCATACACATCGGTGTCACGCTCATCTCGGCACAAGTGTTGGGTACAGCGGTGACGTTGATTGCCAAGTCGACTGCACCCAATAGAAATGGGCCTGGAGATGTGTTTCCTGATTTGAGTGCTGGAGTGATGGAGGCGATTGGCAAGCCTTGGTTTTGGGTTGCGTTGGCTTGTCAGCTTGTCATTCCGGTTGGCTTTTTCAAGTTTTTCCGCAAGGAACAGTTGTCGAAGCCTTGAGGTTGGATTTTTCTTTGCGTGCGGTCGTTGAGTTTCTCTTTTTAACATCAAGGATTCGTTGATTACATGGGAATACAGAAGATTTGGGAACAAGATAGATAGTAAGCAGTAAATTCACGTTCTGGAAACTTCAGGCCTTCAGTGATTGAGATGGACAAAGCGATAGAGATTGGAGATGAAGCATTGTCGAAATAGCAGACTGGATAATCTACTGGATACTGATACGATTACTCCTCTCAATCCTCTCCAAGCCACCCATGAAAGGTCTCAACACCTCGGGTATACGCATGCTCTTGGTGCTCTCTTCCCATCCAGCCTCCATGATGGCAGCCAGAACCCTAGGAACAGCAAGAGCAGTGCCGTTCACAGTATGCGGCCACTCATGCTTGCGTCCAAACTTTTCAGTCTTGACGCGAGTAGCCAAACGTCGGGTCTGATAATCTGTACAAATAGATGCAGAGGTGACTTCACCCCATCCTTGGTCCTTTTCTCTGCGTGAGGGGAAAAAGGCTTCAATGTCTATCTTGCGGGTTGCCGAGGCGCCGAGTTCGGTGGTGGGCATTTCCAGCACGCGACAATGCAGGCCTAGATTCTGAAGGATTTCCTTCTGGATGGCGACCATCTCGTCAAACAGGGCTGCTGAAGGCGAGGGGGTGGGTTCGGAGAAGTGATCGTCGCCGACATTATCGGGCATGGTCCAGGCGAACATTTCGACTTTTGTGAACTCGTGGACGCGGTAGAGGCCTTTTGTGTCGATGCCTCTAGCGCCGGCTTCTGCTCTGTAGCAGCGAGATGCGCCGATGATCTTGAGCGGAAGGTCTGCTTCCTCGATGACAGTGTTTGCTTTCATGCCTGCGAAGGGGATCTCGGCGGTTCCTGCTAGACACAAGGTAGGCTTGTTCTTGTCCTTTTCTGGCTGGGTGATGGCGTAGATTTGTTGTTCGTCGTTTTGGTCGCGAGGTTGGAAGCCGCAAGCATGGGCGATGTGGGAGTAGACGATTGAAGGAGGAGAGACGACCTTCCAGCCGCGCTTCATGGCGATGGTGAGAGCATACTGAATGAGGGCGTGTTCGAGCAGAGCGGCTTCGTTCTTGAGGAAGTACCAGCCCCAGCCTGAAGTTGTGGCCGAGGCGGTGAAATCCAGCATGTCGAGCTCTGAGCCGACATGAACGTGGTTGCGCCAGACGCGATCTGAGGGTGTAGGGTTGCGATCGGGGTGTTGATTGATGTATTCCTTGACCAAGGGCACGTCACCTTCTGGAGTGTCTAGACTGCTCAGGTTGGGCAGTGCCAAAGCCAGCTCTTCAATCTCATCGTTCATCTGCTTGTCTTGGGCATCGATTTCGGCGAGCTCGGCCTTCAGTTGCTTTGCTTGTTCCAGTAGAGCAGGGTCCTGCCTGGTGGCTGGGTTTGCCAGTTGTCGTCGGAGAGCATTGTTACGTTCGCGGAGATTTCGCGAGTGTCGCTGCTGCAGTTGCAGCTTGTCGTGTAGCTCGAGAATGCCCCATGAGTTTTTTGACTGCTGCTTGTAGTTACGGGCTATGCAATTCTGCTCGTAAAGACCGGGAGCGTTGCGGATGTGTCTGATATCGACAGTGGGTTTTGGAGCTATCGAGGGACGGGTATAGCAGCGATTCGAGACATGGCTAAGTCGGCCGACAGGGCGGCAGCGACTTGACGTTGAGAGTTGTCGAAGATTCATTGATGGAAGCTTTGCGACTGCCAGCGCCCACAAAACAGACGCCGCCGCCCGTTTCACGTCAAACCATGAGTCCGACACGGCGTCATGCCACTTTCCCTCTGCTCTGTTCCTTCCTTCCCTGACTTTATCTAGACATGTCTCTCATTAGGCAGGTACGCTCAAGACTTCAATAGGTAGGTACATCTAAGACTCGACAAGGTTGGTACAGGCTTCAGTGCTACACAGACATGGCTGGGGCATGTGATTTGTCGACATGGCTAGACTGCGCCCCAAGCGAGGACTCGACCAGACCTTGTCGCATTCACTAGAGACAGCTTGGACGGCTAGTATTCACTATAAACTCATGTCGCATGGCCAACTGATGCCCGTTGGCAAACGGAAGCGCTCTCACCATGGTGTCGCACGTTGAACCACCTCAGCAGGTGCTACACACTCCGCGACGCCCTCCCTCGGCCACGAGCAGAGCCTCGACAACCAGGCGCCATCGCTCATCTCGCTCTCAGCACACAACCTCGCCATCCTCACCGCTGAACGAGTTCCCTCTGTTCGCTCACACTGGAGATGTCGACATTATCATTTCGTCCCCATCCGGTCGCAACGAGCAGCGCTACCTCTTACACAGCATCATTCTGAGCCAGTGCTCGTCCTTCTTCGCCATCGATCTCAAGCGCCCACTGATACACAATGCTCTGAATGCGCCTACGTCTGCCTCACTCTCACGCATAGGCGAAGCAACCTCCAGCAGAAGCAGTCTGGACTCGGTCGACACGCGACACTGGACTTATGTCCTCGACTGGCACCACACAAGAAATAATGAAACACCGCGATTAATACAACGCCCTCCAAGCCATAGTCCGCCTCCGGTCTCGCGCAACAAGCCGCCTGCTTCGTCCTCTGCCTTCTTCCGTACCATGTCGAATCTATCTGCCTTGTCCTTGAATCCTCAACCCGCTGCATCTCTAGGTCCAGACGACGAACTCCTACGAGATTACGACAATCTATTCCGCATCTTTTACAACTATCCGCCTTCTCTCAGCAATTCGAACATTGCCGATGCTTACACCGAATCAAAGACTCTACTGCACCTGGCCCAAATATACGATGCGCTTGACATCGTAGGATCACGCGTAGATCACCACCTCCTCGGCTTCCAAGGACGTCTCTTCAAGCAAATCGCCCGTTACCCGCCCTCCTACCTCAAGCTAGCTTGTCTAGCCAGATCCAAAGTTATTTACACGGAAGCTCTAATCCACGTCGTAGGCCAATGGCCACAAGCTCAATCCCAGCTGCTCAATCACATCGATCCCCTCGTCCTCGATATCATCGAGGATAAGGTTCAAGAGCTAGAAGACATGAAGTTGCGCATCGAAGTCCGGCTGTTTAGGTTAACATTGACCACCAGCCGAGGCGAGCGCGTCAATCCTTCAAACGCATATCTAGATTGGATGGCAATGAGTTTGTTCCGGCAATGGCTAGCTGAAAACACCACTCCGGCCCCTGTATCCATCCTTAAGAACTCCTCTCGTCCGTCGTCTTCAGATGCTGCCTCCGCAACTGCTTCACAAACCGGAAGATCTGGTCGTCAAAGCACTTCTCGCGCTCTGGTTCCCTCAAAACCCTCCCCGTCTCAGCCTACCTTTTCACCACCACCTCAAAATCTCGGTCGTGTGTATCGCCTCATGGGCAGCACGAACAAGGAATTCTACCTCAACCACGACGAATGCAAACGCTTCCTTAAACTCACTCCAGAGATGTACTCTCGCGATAACCTCAAAAGGTTCGAGCGAAGAGTCGATGAGCTGAAGAATCTGGCAAGGGATGCAGTCAAGCCTCTTACTCGCAACTTTCTGGAACTGGATCTGGCGAGTGTTGCTGCGCCGCCACCTCCAGGAAGAGGTAGCGCTGCTGTTCAGCCGACTGGAGTGGGATATTTGACTTGCACAAAGGTGTTGGAGGAGGATCTGCCTTGGGTTGCGTGAGATGGGGAAGTGGTATCGAGGTTTTCATGACTTATGGTTTCTCATAATCTTTGCAAGTTCTCTCCTTTTCCGTGTTTTTTTCTCAATTTGCTCTGGCTGGTTTGGTTGGACTTTGCTTTGCTTTTTTCTCCCCTTCCTTACTTTGAGATACCCACGATATTCCCTTTCCCCTCTTGGTCTGGTATGCATCAATGTCCTTTTTTCCATCCCATGGTCGATCCTCGACGCTCCGCCGTCAACGTGTAATCCTCCTTTTCCCCCCTTCGAGCAAAACGAGTCGAGCATAACCACGATTGGCATTTTTGTTTTTGTCGGAAATCAAGAGTCTACTGCTTCCGCCGTTCCCCATCTCAAACACGCCGTGACACATACCGCAAACTCGGCAAAAAGCAACAACAGATGATGATGATGTGAAGGGCCATCGATATCGGAAAAAGAAGGGTGACTCGGTGGTACGCATTCACATTCCTCTCCATCCTTTGACAACAACACAGGGTCGAAGGCAGCACAAGAGAGGCGATAGACATGGATGTGCAGAAGATTCTTCATGTCGTTGAGAGATTTGGAAAAAAACAAAAATCACACTTTCCGGTTCTTCGTGTCACCAGCAGTGAAGGGTAGTCACATATTTGGTATCGGAGCTAACAATCCCCAGGACAAAGCAAGAGAGACTGAACTTGCAAGGAAGCACACACACAAACATGGCACAAACAGAGGCTCTGATATCGCGGATTGATTTCTCCGAGAACAAACGATCAATCAGGTAATGAGGCGCCAAAAAGCGACAGGCGCCCAAGGTTGATGCACATGTATAAGCAAGGCGAAAGCATGAAAGGACAAGGTATGATGAATCTGAAGATTGATACATTGTGAGCGCGGACGGCTATACACTTCCGCGCACTGGGGCGGTTAGACACCACGGCACGCTTTGAACATACGCTCCAGCTGATCGCTATTGCAATGCAAACAAATACCGAGGTAAAAACAATGAGCTCTCTTCGCATCCCAACATGCTAGATTATGGGTTATGCATACTCCTCCTTGTTGCAGTACGCCAACATGCGCTGGATCGCCGGGCCGACGATAAACATGGTCAATATCAGCGACACCGACGATCCGGGTGAGCATGCCGTGGACATGCGGACATCTGCCCGGGGTTCTGGTTGGTCGGGAGATTTCGAAAATAATGACAAGTGACACAAAGTCATGCGTTGTTGTCCGAGGTCAGGTCCCGAAACATTGTCTTGTTGTGCGTCCGGATGCCTGGTTTGGGTAACCTCTGATCTTGCTGATGATGTAGCTGATGCATGTCCTGATGAGGATCTGCCCTCAGCTGCCTTACACCCTGTATCGATAGTCTGGCTTTTGCAAGGCGACAGGATCCTTACTTGCGGTACCTCAGACCGCTTCTTCCACACCGACTTACAGCCAAGACATACAAGCCTCGTATTAAAACTCGTCTGATCCTCTGTCTTCCTGCTGCTGCATCATGCCAAAGTCTCGCAACGTCTCAGCACCGACACTGCGCTTGTTCTGGATAGCTTTCAGGCGAATCTCGTTGATGCGAGTATCCGCTGCAGCCATTCGGTCCACGATGCTCTCCTGTGATCCGCGCCGCTGGAGTTGTTGCTCTCGCTGTCGTGCTCCTGATCCGGCGTGGCTGCTTGCATCGGATACGCTTGAGACCCCTGACGTAGTCCGGCTGTCGCGTCGCATGTGCCGCCAGATCCGCCGAGCCTCATCTTGTACCACGAGGCTGTCCGGCCTCTGTCTGTGGTCGGAATCTCCATCGTTGGACATGCCGATGTTTGTATCACCTTCCTCGAGTATTGGCGTAGAAAAGGCTGTGTTGTAGACTTGCAGAGCCTCAGTATCGGCGAAATGCAACGTGGCTCGGCGCGTGCTCTCCGAACCTCTGTGCTGTGTGGCTTTCGTAGACGACTGTGCTACATTCTTGGAAACCTCGGTCGAAACTCTTTGTTGAAATTCGAGTTCCTCGCGCAAGCGACGCAAGACTGGTGGCCCGTCGTTGCCGGACCAGAACCTGCCAAACTTCTTGTGCAAGATCCTGGACGCAACATCCGGGGGATAGTTCCTTGCAGCAAACTTGGCCTTCTCCATTTCGACTCTCACACTGTCCTTGACTTCCTCTCCGTGGCTCATACCCCATTGACTATTTCTATTTGTGCGAGTTATCTGACATGCTTGCTCGGCCCGCAGTTCTGTGGTCCGGGGAAGAGATGTATGTCTGTATCGCACATCCGCCTTGAACAACTCGCTCCTGACCGCCCCGAGTGTCTGGTGAAGCTCGTTTAAAAGGCTTTCGAACGAGGCTGGATCTCCACTTTGCTCAAGCTCGATCGAAGGTATGCGGACTTTGGCGAACAGGGTGGTGCATTGACCCGGATGTAGGGTTGCCTTCCGGGGAGGTGTGAGGAGCTTCTCCACGCGACATGGCTCGGTTGAGTTGATGGATACTCTGACGTGTGAAAGTCCTTGGGAACGAAATCCTTCACGCGCTGATTGGATAAGAGTTTCTAGAACGGTATGCGAGGCTTCTGCCCATTCAAAACACCATCCTCCTGTCCGGACTTGGTCACGAGGGGAAGGTGATTCGTAAGCATAGCCGAATTGAACTTGATGGATCGGCCATGGAACCAATTCGCAGAGGATTGATGCGCATCTTTGTGGAAGCGGGGATAATACGATTGCATGTGTGATTGTAACGTTCGAGTCTTCAATCATCTCGGCCACTGATGCTACAGCTTCCTGCAGCATGTCAGACAACCTTGTGGCCGAGGACTGTGACGCCGCCTTGCCAGAGCCCAGCTTTGCCACTTCAATCGAGAGGGTTGGCACATCCGGCTGTTGCAAACGATGAAGCTGGCAGCCTGACCTGGTCGTCGAGCATTGCGATTCGTGGGAGCAGAACATGCAGAACACGGCCAGGTGATCTTGGTGATCTCGTAGCAGATTGCAAAGGCGCCGGGTAAATTCGGATATGCTGTGGAGAGCCAATGGGGAAGCAAGTGGTCTACCCCGCGTTAGTGCCTGCAGTGAATGAGGGTTGAAAGAGCACAAACGAGTTGTCAATGATAAGAATGATATTGAGGGGCTTTTGACATCTACCGGCATGAGTAGGAGATGCCAAGGATTGCATATCACTCGTTGGCAGATTGCTTGAAATGCTTGCTTCAGCCTTGATCATAGCCCACATAGTTGCCTCATCGGCCAAGTCCAGGGTTTCCCATGCGGGCGTGACGGAGAGGTCGATATGAAGCATTGAGAGAGGCGCGGGTGTGTTGTCAAAGTGAGGCTCTGAGGATCGTTTCGATCTTGCAGGGCGAGGAGTCTTTTCTGGAGATGGCGAAGGGCTTGCCTCATTTGATGGACTCGGATAGCTGCCGTCACTTCCAGGGAGATCACCTTTGGTCGTGAGGTTAGGTGAAGGCAGCACATCCAGTGTCGGTCCAAAGTCTTGCACAGGTGAGTCTGTTAGAACCAAGCTTTGTACTGAGTCAAGAGCGAGGTAGTCTGAAGCATTTGTGAGTCCCTCCTTCATGTCTTGCAACCCATCGTTAATTGTGCTTTGTGCAGATCTTTCATGCTCTGAAGCTGATCGACTGATGGCAACATTGTCGTCGACCCTTGCTGACACTTTTGTAGAGCTCTTGGACCGACTGAGCAGACCCTCCCTGACTTTTGAGACTACTCTCTTACGCACAGAGAGTTTGCGTAATAGTGAAGGGGCAAATCCTGGCTCTTTCTTGTCGGATTGGGACGATGTACGGTTGACCGGAGACTGCTCGATGACCGTTGTGGGATGGATACTGTTAGACTCCCAACTGAAGCGAGCATTTCTCGATGAAGGTCTTGTAGCTTCATCTTGTATGTTATTTTGAATCTCTCGAAGTGGTTGGGCACTGGGATACTTGCCATGGGCAAGATCAGACACAGAGGCTTCGCTTGTAGAGGCAGTGCCATCGACAATTCCAGTGCGGAGATTCTCACGTGTCTTTCGAACCCTAAGGGGTGAGCCTGACGACCTGTTCGATAGATGTGTTTCAGGAGAGCAGATGCTGTGCCTGTTCTGACCAGAGCCACTCGCGGGCGATGTGTTGGCATGTGATGAATGAGTAGCGGCCGAAAAGCTGCTTATGGAAGCCGAGGACGAAACAAACATATGAGCTTGTGGAGGCTGCCATCCATGGAGACCCAGAGCACCTGGTGTATGACCATGTGCTGTGCTCGGCGGACTCTTGTTTTTGCTGCTATGAGCTGCTCGAAGTGTCTTGGGACTGGCATTCTGTGGACATCGTCAGAGTGCTTCGCGAGACAGCGATCAAAGCGTCTAAACCTGCCTCGTTGTTGGACGGCATGGCTCATGACTAGAGATGTTCTCTATGATCCAATCGAAGCGATGGAAATGTAACAAAGGTGGATTGGCCGATGGCAGCCTGGAATCCGGATGCTGGAGATGCAAGATCACTGCAGAACTCGTGACGTGTCATGTGGAAGGTCCAGTCGGAGGCAAGTGCGACTGCCATGTAAAACCCGCATTTTACTCCTCACAAGGGCGACTCGAGTCTTGTCGTTGAACCTCCGAATCAGACACATGTTTGGAAGAAGTCGTCTACGGCCGCAAGATTAAGAAGCACAGGCGTAGCAGCAGATGTGAGTGTTGGGAACCAGTTATTTCTCGAGGTTACCACATCTACAGGGCAGATCAAGCGATCAGATTGTCACCACCAGCTTCATTGTCTTTGTTCCAAGGAATGTCAGTCGCGTCAAGGTCAATGTTCAAGAAATTGATCTGAGGCACAAACATTAGATAGCTGTGCTTGGGAGCACTGGATGGTGACGAGACTTACTAGATCATCATTGGAACCCGCGCTACCAAACAAGGTATGCTGTGACACGCTCGCTTGGATCCCCTTCTTGACCCTCTCTTCCCAGACGCCTTCCCAGTTCCATTGGCCAGGCCTGCGAGCACCACCTGGCTGTTGACGAAAGGTGGGGGATGCGGGGCTCTTTCCATCATCTGTTGTCGCAGAGAGGGGTGTGGTGCCAATAACTCGCGCTCTATGTGTCTGCCATGCATGCCATGCTCCTGGGTTGCCCGCAGCCTGTAAGGGCACCTTGTCAAGCACCTCGGCGGTGTCGAAAGTACTTCGCATGTAGAATAGGATCTGCACGATGGCCAGAGGGCCGTACGACGACTGTGAGCGTTCTGGCGTGGATGCTATCTCTGGGGTTGAAGCAAGCAGAGACGCAGGCTTCGGCTTGCTGCGTCCAAACCACTGAGGAAAGCCATGGCGCAAGCTGAAGCCACCGGGAGGGAGACGCTCGTCATCGGTGGCATGGACAGTATCGGCGCCTGTGTCGCTCGTGGTGTACGTGTATGTGGTCAGAGGGGTTACCAAGGGGTGGAAGGTGTCGGTCGAGAAGGTGATGGTTGGAGGCTTGTCGGCGGCAAGGAGCAGAGAGAAGTTGAGGATTGCGGGTGTATACGGGCCTAGGGCGTTTGAGAAGTCATCCAAGCAATCATTACGGTGACCTTACCTTTGCGGACGAACAGCACACCCTGCCAGACGTGAGGATCGCGCGGTGTGGGCGTGAGATAGATGCCTTTGGGACATGCCTGTTTCACGCTCGCGCTACACATGGACTCATGAGCTACTCGCTACACACGTGAGGAGAAGTGGACAGGCAAGCATACAAGTCCAGGCGTCGTTGCTGAGCCTCGAAAGCCTGCGGCCCTCTGCGAGTGTTGGACTGCGCCAGAGACATTGGACGATAGATGGGTAGTGTTGATGTTTGGCGAACAAAGGTCGCTGGCTTGACGTCGCTCTTCGTGTCGGCCTCCCCTTCTCTCCACACACGGCGCTTGTCTCCTGGTGACAGACGCTAACGCACATCACGGCATCACAATTCTGCGAAACCGCGCGACTAGATGGTTCGGTTTCGTTGTGCTTTATCTCTATCATATCTACGCACGTAAAACAGAACGCGTCTCTTGAAAATCATCATCCCAGTTCCCACCCGGACGACCTTGCGTGCAGCGGTGAATCTCTGAAGCTTTGATGTGTCAATTGGGTTCAAGCCGGCGTCTATCGCCCGCGTCTCGCAACGCTCCTGCTTTGTCGTTCGTAAAGCAGCGACTTCGACTTTGTTTCTTCGCTTCATGCATGAGCAAGAGTATCGTATCGGCCCCTGTTGCATATATTCTGATAGGTCCAGAGGGTCGGCTTCCTACGACTCGGCTTCTTCCAGCTTGCGATCCAGCTCTGCTCAGCATCTGGATCGTCTCTCCAGCCGTATAGCTGCATGGTGCTTCGGCCCGTTCGCCCGTCGACACATCTCTCGAGCAAACACGGCGTCCACACAGCAATAGCCACGATAACTTCTCGTATGCACAATGTCCATCTTATGTAGGCCGGCAAACGGCAGTTCTTTAGCCAATAGTCGACCGTCGCATGACTGGTCTGTTTTGAACGAAAGAATGCTCCTGTAGACGAGCACAACATGGTGTGAAAACCCGCTCGCATGCCGCCGCGCCGGTTTGTGGCAGCCAGCCCGACCTCTAGGAAGATTGATGCGACAGGGGTCATCGATGCCTCTTCGTCGACGGGCCTGTACCATGACGTCGTGTCTCCATTTCCCAAGATTCCCCCAAAAGTCAAAATGCCAAAGTCGACGACGGCGTATCGTAGAGGCGGAAACTAGAGAGCGTCTGGGAACGTGTCGGCCGGCCAAACCCTGCTAGGGGCGTGTTGCAGCGTGTCCCTGACTTAGCGCGGGACCTGTCTGGAGTTGATCGGAGAAGGCCCTTGGAAGCTGCTGTCTCGCTGCGACTAGCGCTGCAGCCGAGCCACCCCGAAACCCACTCGCCTGGTTTGCTCTCCTCCATCGATAGATGAGGCAGCTGTACCAAATCTACCAGATTCAAGAAGAAATCTCCCGGCATCTGACGTGTTACGTGGACCCCTTGATGCCATCTACAAGGATACCATTCCGATACATCTCGGCCAACGACAACCCTCTTCTGCAACCGGCATGACATCTCAACCTCTCGGCTACTGACTGCCGCCAGTCGGGCGATATATTGACAGCTCTCGGCAGTGGTCGGTCGCGCGAGCGAGGCGAATGACTTCTTGGGTGCTGTTACACACTGCCTGAGGTGTGTGGGAGTGTGTTGTCGTCCTCACCGCCAGTCAATTGGGTCGCTGACTCTGTGGTCGGGCTGCGTGCAGAGCACATCATCTTTGTGATGCGCATCAATATACTGAATTTACCGGCCATCAGTGCCAATCTATCGCCCCAGTATCCAAACCAGAAGACTGGTCGACATCTGGGAGATCATTGAGATATAGGGCTGTGAATTAGGCTCAATCAACCATCGTGTCGCGGAGCTTTGGTGCCGGCTTCCCCGAACCAATGGCTTCCCACTATCCAAGGCCTCGGGCGTGGAGTACAGGTTTAGTTTTCTGCTCCGCGCTGGTTCCACCTCAAGGTTTCATGACCAACAGGGGAAGCATGGAACCTTTGGTACTTCCGCGATCCGCGAGATGCTCGCCCTCTTGGTCAATTCCTTAGGAATGCACTTCACCGACTGCAACGGCGACCCGCTCTTGCAAGACGTGCCTGTCAGCGGCAAAGTCAAGATGGGGGATATTAATCTTTCGCCCTGTCTTCTCTCACTTGTTCCATCACACATGCGCCACCTGACTTGTCCCTCTTCACCGTCTCTTGACTCGTACCACCTACTCCTGCACGTATCCGCAGGCTTTTGCTTCTGAGTCCCACTACGTTCGCAGCAACTACCCGAATCCGCGGTTCTCGCGTTCCACCACTTGGATAAGACATTTCCATCATTCATTGTCAGCCGCTCCAAGACAGTTACCGGGATTCGATTTGTTCATAAAGGGCGTGCCCTTGCCAGGACTCGAAACAGTTGTGCTCTTGTTCTCCCTTCAGCTCGCACAAAGGAATTGGAATCCTTCACCGTCTGTCCTGTCACACGCTCAACCGCACCATGTCGACTTCACATGCACAACGTCGTCGAGTGCAACAGCAATCGAGTGCCTTCCCTACTCGGCAGCTGTTTGTGCTAGGTATGCCTCGATACCTTTACTGTCTTCCACGTACACATAGCTAACGGTATTCAGCGCTGTGCCGTATATGCGAGCCAATTGCCTTCATGTCAATTTTTCCTTATATCTATTACATGATCTCGTCTTTCCACATTACCGACGATGAAAAGCAAATATCTCTATACGCGGGCATGGTCACATCCGCGTTTGCCTTCGCCGAGTTCTCGACGGGAGTTATGTGGGGTAGATTAAGTGACAAGGTTGGACGCAAGCCAATTCTTCTTATGGGATTGGCTGGGACTGGTATCAGCATGATTGTCTTTGGGTTCTCTCCAAACTTGACTACGGCTCTTATTGCTCGTGCATTGGGAGGTCTCCTCAATGGGTAAGTTGAGCAGTGTTACATCCGCTCCTCATCCTGACGGGCAACAGGAACATCGGTGTTTTGCAAACGACCGTCGCAGAAGTAGTCACTGTCGAGGCTCATCAAGGTCAGCAAGTTCCTCACTTCCATACATTCACAAGTACTGACATTACATAGCACGTGCCTATTCGATCATGCCCTTTGTCTGGTGCCTTGGGTATGCTTGCCGTTGGTACCATTGCTGTCATCTTTACTTACACCATCAGGTCAATCGTTGGCTCTGGACTTGGAGGCACCCTTGCGGATCCCGTGCGCAACTATCCTGGTTACTTTGAGCATGGTTCCCTATTCGACAGATTCCCCTATCTTCTTCCGAACTTGGTCTGCGCCGGAGTTGTCATCTTTGGCATGGTGATCGGCGTACTCTTCCTGGAAGAAACTCATGAAGACCTCAAGGGCCAAAGAGACTATGGTCTTGATATTGGCGACTGGATCTTGAACTTCTTCCGACCCAACCAGCTCGAGGAGAAAGCTGGCGAGACGCTCGCTCTTTTCGAAGATGCTGCTCCTGGCTACTCGTCAAGCCAGTCATCCCCAACTGTGAATCCAACTCTCGTTGGAGAGCTACCGAACGAAGCACAGCCTGTGTCATTGCCTATGAGCTCGCGTCGACGTGATGCTGCCGTCTCCAAGGCTTTCACTTGGCAGGTCTGCCTCAATATCGTTGGATATGGTATCCTTGCCTAGTGAGTCTATTCAATCACATTGTGTGTAGCAATAGTATTGACAACCCGATAGTCACACGATCTCCGCAGAACAGCTTCTCCCTGTGCTGTTCAGTCTGCCTGAGTCTCATGAGACTCCCCACCTACCATTCCAATTCTCTGGTGGCTTTGCGCTACCCACAAAAGTCATCGGCTTCATTCTCTCCGCTCAAGGATTCATCCAGATGTTCGCCACGCTGTTCGTGTTCCCATTTGTCAACCGCAAGATTGGGAGTCTGGCTACATTCAGACTCGTCATTCTCTCCTACCCGCTTCTCTATCTGATGGTTCCTTACCTCACACTTGTGCCGACAGCTCTGCGCATGCCCTGCATCTACTTTGTGCTCGTCTGGAAGGTCACAGCACAAGCTCTCTCATACCCGTCACTTGCCATCATGTTGGCGAACGCGGCTCCCTCGAAGAAGGTTCTCGGCACCTTGAACGGAGTGGCTGCCTCATCCGCAAGTTTGTGCAGGGCATTCGGCCCCACGTTGTCAGGTTTGGTCCAATCGCTAGGCCTTTCGGTGGGAGTGCTCGGTCTTCCATGGTGGGCAAACAGCTTCGTCGCGTTGATCGGCGCAACATTAAGCTTGCGCATGATCGAAGAGAAGCGCCGATACTCAAAAGTTGAAGAGGCAAGTCTTGACTCGGAGGACCTCCCGTTCTTGGATGCAGACGAACTGGAAAGCTCTGACGAGGAACTCGGCCATTGATTTCCTGGTACATCTGTGATTTCGATCGATATGCGCCACAAAGACTTGGATAGGTTCCACAAGACCTGGTTCATTCGACTGTTCTGCAAAAGTCGCTATTCTTTCTACAATCGTTCCGATTCGATTCAACTCAGAAGTTCACCTAGACGAAAGCAGCTTAAGGGCAGGCTCCGTGATTTACTCGAGCGATCTGGGATCAGCTTTATAGGAACTTTCATTCCTATCTGGGAAAGGTCTTTTGGGCGTTATTTTCTTTCTGTATTTGGCTAAGGCCAGCACAAGGAGTCCGGTATGGGGCTGGGGGAGTTGGGCAGTCGGAGCTGTATACCCGTTCTTGCTTTCACTCAAGGGAATTATTTGGATGGATGGACATGGCGTTCTGGTTCTGTACGAGATGCGATTTGAATCATCGGAATGCCGCATTCGCTGTAACAACGATACGAATAGCTTAGCTGCGTTGAGGTTTCCTGATAGATCAGGCTGGTTATGTCAATTGCTCACTTTGTCAACACTCGATCAATTCACCCTTCTGCGTCATTTACATTGAGCTCGAATACCTCCTTCGAAAGGTTGCAACTACGCGAAAATATCTTTGGCGGACATCATGCTTGGAAAAGGATACCATCGTGTTACCATCTAGATAGGCCAACCCCGCCATCTCTCGGCGAGGCGATAACGGTATTGATCAGCAACCGGACTTTAAACTCTTCGACATATCATACATTCTTCTCGCGGTCGTCTTACTCTCACATCCAGTCATACACACAACTCTCAACCATGTCCAGCAAAACCGCAGTCCTGACCTCCAAGGCACCCAAGCCTCTTCCCGGCATCTACAGCCAAGCCATCGTAGCCAATGGCTTCGTCTACTGCTCAGGAGCCATCGCCATGGACCCTTCCGGCAAGATCATTGACGGAGACATTGCAGCTCACACTGTACATTTTGCCTCTCCTCATTCCTCATCGGCAGCAAGATCGCTGACGCGCACCACAGCATCAATGCATCAAGAACCTCACCGCAGTGCTCGAAGAAGCAGGCACTGACATCAACAAAGTCATCAAAGTCAATGTGTTTCTGGCTAGTATGGATGACTTTGCAAAGATGAATGAGGTGTACAAGACTTACTGGGGGGATGTGAAGCCTAGCAGGACGTGAGTTGTGATGGGATGAATGAGGTGAGGTATGATGTGCTGACATGAAGCGTAGATGTGTGGCTGTCAAGACTTTACCCATGGGTACTGATGTTGAGATTGAGTGTGTTGCTGTGCTATAGCTTGTGATCAGATGATGGAGCTGGTTGGTCGATTTGATCGTTCTGATGGATGGTCGAGCAGGGTGGTCTCCTCGACATGTTTTTGAGATGGAGCTTAAGCGGATTGCAGCCCATTGAAACCATCTGACTGCTGTTTTGATACTCTATACCATCCGAAATATCTACATCTCCATACTTGAGGGGTGCCATAGCCATATCGTAGATGTTGCGGTCTCGGAAGCGAATTTGAACAAGACAGCTGAGTCGGTTGTCCACGACAACCAGAATTGTTTAGTCTCGATGCCAGATTTGAGCATTCGAAGTGTCTTAAGACCGGCGTACGACACCATCGATTGAAACAGTCTATACCATCACGATTGTGATTTTCCATCCACCGAGTAATGCCTTTCAAAAAGAGCCAGTCGATGAACGATATTTCTCCTTATTTTGCTGAGTAGAAAAGTCGTCTTTATCCGAGGCTTGGACCCCAATACGGTTAGCCAACTATCTTCATGCCCAACCGTGTTCCGGCAACCTTCTCCACCACGCACCGCAAAAACCCAATGACCTGGGGTTTATCTTGCATGAACAGATATCGGCGGGCATAGGAGAAACAGGTCAACAAACGCGCGACGAGTCATTGTCATCAATTTCGATTCGAAAACACTTGCATCGCAAAACCTCAAGGGCAACAAAAGGAGCTACTTTACGCGGAACTCTGACCCGTGTATGCGCGTCTCTGTGCAACTTGACACAGCCAGAGACAGGACCCCGGTGGCCTCCGCGTAGCCGCTTCGCGCTGCTTTGCTTTGCGTGAAGAGCGATGCCGACCGCGAAATGAACAACCCTACCGAGTCATCCAACAAGAAGAAGCGTGCCAATCCGCAGGCGACCTCTGACGCTGCTGAGGAGGCTGCCGACGGTGGTTCTGGAGATGGTGCTGCTGTCGCCGGCGCTGCTTCCAATGGCGCGTCTTCGGCTTCGTCGTCAAACTTTCGCAATGTCAGCGCGTGTAATCGATGTCGTTTGAGGAAGAACCGCTGTGATCAGAAGTTGCCGGCATGTACGAGTTGCGAAAAGGCCAATGTCAAGTATGTATGCTGTTCGAGAAATGCGATAAACGTCTCGACTTACCAATTGCCAGATGTGTCGGCTTCGATCCTGTCAGCAAACGCGAAATACCAAGGAGGTGAGAAACTACGATTGTCGAGCCATGTAATCTTTACTGACATACAACAGCTATGTGTATTATCTGGAGAGCCGAGTGCAGCATCTAGAGTCTTTGCTTCAAGCCAACAGTATTCCTTTTGCGCCGACGGATGACTTCAGCATGAGCGTGGCATCACCTGTCTCTCCTACTTTACCGGCCGCAGGCGAAGCAGCGGTTGCCGGTGCGCAAAAGTACATTGACAGCAATGCTGGTACCGTTTCTGTATCCAGCGAACAGACCGAGCAGAAGCATCTCTCTAACCTCGTACACAACATTGGAAACGTGTCAGTACTGGGCGCTTCAGATTCTCGGTATCTTGGATCTACTTCTGGAATTTCTTTCGCTAGGGTTGTCTTTGCCGCAGTCAAGAGCTCGGTATCAGGATCCACTTCCGAGCGTGGTGGCGTCCGTCCATCGAAACCGCTTACCAGTGCAGCTACTGGAGGCACTACTATGAGAGACTCGTTCTTCGGCCTTCAAACGAAACCGGCAATCAAACCGGCGACATTTCCTGACAAGGACATTGGACGACGATTGATGGAGCTATACTTTGAGCACTCCAATCCTCAAATACCAATTCTCCATCGAGGAGAATTCATGGCACTGTTTGAAAAGGTTTACGCTACTGATGAGAAGAAAAGGACACCAAGGGAGCTATATATGCTCAATATTGTCTTTGCCACAGGTGCTGGAGTCATTCTGGAAGCTTCTGACAAGAATGGTGATGCAGAGAACGCAGCTGATGCCAAAGCTGGACACAGTCGCAAGAGACAAAAGCTATCTCACGAGCAATGCCGACCGGAAGAGTATCATGCTTCGGCTATAGTACATCTGGAATCGTTCCTTGGATCTTCTTCTTCTGGAACGGAAGGCATTGGAGGCGGTCTTGAAGAACTGCAGGCTGTTCTCCTTCTAGCAGGATTTGCATTACTTCGGCCCGTTGCACCAGGTCTCTGGTATATCGTAGGAGTTGCTGTTCGTCTTGCCGTCGACCTTGGTCTTCACAATGAGGACCCGGAAGCTTCGGCAGAGGCTAGCGCAGAGCAGACCGAGATGACTAATGCTGCGAGAGAAGAGTACGGACGCCGCCAGTACATTCGAGATTTCCGAAGAAGGCTGTGGTGGTGCGTATATTCTTTCGATCGCCTGGTTTCGACGTGTGTTGGCAGACCGTTCGGTATCACCGACCAGGTCATCACTACCGAATTCCCAACATTGCTTGACGACAAGTACATCACGCCTAGCGGTTTCTTGAATCCGCCGCAGAACGAGTACGGCAGTATACCGAGCTACAAGCATGTCTCCTATCATTATTTCCGCCTACGCTTGTTGCAGTCAGAGGTACTGCAAGTTTTGCAGCATCGCCAAACTCAGCAGTTCCGAGAAAGAGGCACAGTGAATGGTGCCAATCGATGGATGCACACGGATCTCCCTTCACCATTCTTGTCAAGATACTCGAGCTTCAGAGAGTGGCGAGGTGATATTGATCGAAGGTTGTACGAGTGGATCGAGTCTTCACCTACACAGACAATGACTGGAGTCGCCTTCTCGCCACTGTTCTTGGAGCTCAACTACTGGCTTACCGTGACTATGCTATACCGACAATCGCTTTCAGTACCTCCATCACTTGCTGGAGAGTTGGATGCCGCTACTGGCGATGATGTCACCAGTCCGGGCCACGTCGACTACGAAGAAGAAGACGAGGAGATGGTGTTCTTGAAAGTGGCTGAAGCTGGACAAAAGACACTGAAAATTTACCGTCAACTACATCGTGTGAGATTGGTCAACCATACTTTCCTGGCTACACACCACCTATTCATGTCTGGTATATCTTTCTTGTATGCCATCTGGCACTCTACCGTAGTGAGATCAAAGCTCACACTGGACGATGTCGACTTTACTATTCTGGCAGCAACATCTGTGCTGGGAGATATGATTGAGAAGTGTCCCCCAGCCGAAGCGTGTCGTGATGCATTTGATCGCATGAGTAAAGCGACCATTGCAATGGTAGAGCAGACAACAGGATTCGGATCCCAAGCGCTGCGATATATCGCACAAGCACAAAAAGTACAGCAACACGCGGATGTGTCTGCTGCAGGGGAGCGTAACATCAGAAAGATGAATCCTAATACAGCCATAGCGGCCCCCAGTCACGGCAGGCCTCAACAGCAGCAGCAACAACAGCATCAGCAGCACGCGCAACAAGTTAGACGACCTATGCCACGATTTGACATGAATCTACGGGATCTGTTCACAGATGACGAGTCAACCAACCGACCGTCGGCACAACGAAGAGCACCATTCCCAATGTCCAGGCCACCAGTTGCGGCAGTCAAGCGTGAAGCAGGAGCAGGGTTCCCTGGCACGCCTACAGGAGCTGCTTACCAGCAGAAGCAGATATCCCCTCGGCTATACGCGCCTAGCCCACCAATCGACCCATCGTTACAGACGACACCGCCACCAATGGCGAGACAATCACCAAGCCAGCATCATTACTACCCTCGTGGAGGACAGAGCTATATGGCACCTGGATCCCAGGGAGTGGCAGGTCATATGGAAGGATTTGAATTCTTGCAGGACTTCCAGCTGCCAGATCAAGGAGTTTTGGGGCAAGCGGGACAAGCACCTGGCAATTATGGAGAGTTTGACATGGGCTTTGGTGCGGGTGGACTGGCGTTTGATGGCGGCGGACAGCCTTGGGATGAAAACGGAGGGTTTGATCTGTTTGATGGATTCTTCTTTGGTGGGACGAACGGTGGAGGCCAGAGGTAGGAAAAGTAATGAACAAACATAGCACGAACTAATTCATGGTTGCTTGTTCTTTCCATTCGGGTGAAATGTTCTTGCAAAAAGGGCAATCGCAAGCGCGCGGATGTGGCCCGTGCAGCCTGCGAAGCTGCGATTTCTCTTCCAGTGACGTTAATTGGAAGCGAAATATTTCACATCCTCACATAACGCAATCATGCCGATGAAAAAGGGTAGAGGCGTAAGTTGAGGAGACATGGCCAGGTTGACACCGACTGACAAAACTTCAGAACTTCAGAAACAAGGGCAAGGGCCGTGGAGGCGGCGGCAACAACTGGTCGACGGAGCGCAAGTCGTACGCCGAAGTGCCCAAGGTCAACGAGCAGTTCGAGAGACTGTACAATGACATGAACATTGTTCCCGAGGGTGAGGAGCGCGAACAGTTCTGGGCTGCTCTCCGTCGTGAGCTGCCCAACTCGTTCCGCTTCTGTGGTAGCAAAGGGTATACACTATCGACTTTCCGAGCATCAGTAGCGCTAACTGACTTTTCGCAGACATGCTCTCGCCGTGCAAAAGAACCTGGACGAACACTTTATCCCTCAGATCAAGTCGATGAAGTTCGACGACCAGAATGTCGAACCTCCGATGCCCATCACATGGTATCCCAACCAGCTGGCCTACTACATGACCACCCCGAAGAATGTCATCCGCAAGTTCCCTCCTTTCGCCGCTTTCCAAAAGTTCCTCGTATCCGAGACGGCTGTCGGCAACATCAGTCGCCAGGAAGCTGTTTCGATGATTCCCCCGCTTCTTCTCGATGTCCAGTCGCACCACACCGTTCTCGATCTGTGCGCCGCCCCTGGAAGCAAGAGTGCTCAGTTGATTGAGATGCTGCACGTTGGAGAAGAGTCGCGCATTCGCAAGACCACAAAGCAATACCAAGACGAGAAGGCCGACCTGGCGCTAGCCGCCGACGAGACTGTCGAGGGCAACGACTGGAGCGACGACGGTAGAGCTACTGGACTTTTGGTCGCAAACGACGTCAATTACCAGCGCGCTCAGATGTTGGTCCACCAGGTCAAGCGCTTGAACAGCCCCAATTTGATTGTCACCAACCACGACGCTACCATGTTCCCTTCGATCGAGCTTCCTTCAGACCCCGTTTCTGAAGGCCAGAAGAAGCAGGGCAAGTGGCTCAAGTTTGACAGAATTCTGGCCGATGTTCCTTGCTCTGGTGATGGTACTTGCAGAAAGAACCCCAACATCTGGAAGGACTGGATCCCCGGAAACGGTCTTGGTCTCTACATTACTCAGGTCCGCATTCTCGTTCGTGCTATTCAGATGCTCAAGGTCGGTGGTCGTGTCGTCTACTCGACTTGCTCCATGAACCCCGTCGAGAACGAGGCCGTCATCTCCAGCGCCATCGAGCGCTGCGGTGGCATTGACAAGATCAACATTGTCGATGTCAGCGACCAGCTCCCCGAACTCAAGCGCTACGCTGGACTCAAGCAGTGGAAGATTATGGACAAGGAGGGCCGTCTTTGGAATTCGTGGGAGGAAGTCGAGGACGCAAAGTCAAAGAAGTTCGAGGCTTCGCTCGAGCGTGTCGTTCCCGGCATGTTCGCTACCGCCGGCCACAATCTTCCTCTTGACCGCTGTGTCCGCGTCTACCCTCACCAGCAGGACACTGGTGGTTTCTTCATCACTGTGCTGGAGAAGAAGTCAGAGATCAGAGCCAAGCCCGAGGCAGAGACCAAGTCGGCCAACACTGCTCCCTCGGTCGTCTCTATCGCCAAGGAGATCGTAGCCGCACCCGAGTCTGAGGGTGTCATCCCCAGCAAGCTCGAGACTGTCCAGGACTATGCCCCTAGCGACCCTAACCACACTGTCGAGACCGGCACTGCTTCCGCTGCGCAACGCCAGAACAAGGAGGCCATCCCCGATCTCGAGACTGCATCTAACAAGCGCGGTCTGGACGATGTCGGTGATTCTCATGCTCAGGATATCAAGAGAGTAAAGACCGAGAAGGACGAGAGCGTTGGCCAGGGTGCCGTCGGCGAGGTTGGTCAGATGGAACACTGGCCCATGCCTCCCTCTGCACCTCTCAGAGCAGACGAAGTCACCCCCGACGAGCCCGCCGCCATCGCCGCCGCAGCCGGTCCTCGCGGCCGTCGCAACAACCAACCCCACGAGGAAGCCTTCAAGTACCTCTCCCCCACTCACGAAGAACTCGACGGCATCTTCTCCTTCTACCAGCTCTCGGACCGCTTCCCCCGCGACCGCTTCATGGTGCGCAATGCCCTCGGCAACCCCGTAAAGGCCATCTACTACACCACCGCACTCGCCAAGGACATCCTCACCAAAAACGAAGGCCGCGGTATGAAGTTTGTGCATTCGGGTGTCAAGATGTTCGTCAAGCAGGACGCTCAAGGCCAAGACATCTGTCGCTGGCGCCTGCAGTCCGAAGGCCTTCCCATCGTCGAAGGCTGGGCAGGTTCCAACCGCATCATCCACTGCTACAAGCAAGCCACCCTCCGCAAACTGCTCATCGAAATGTTCCCGCGCGTCAGCGGCGAGCACTGGAAAGAGCTAGGCGAGATCGGCGAAAAAGCAAAGGATATCGGCATGGGATGTTGTATCTTGCGCGTTGAAGCTTCAGACCAAGAAGATGGGTTCAGAGAGAGATTGGTGTTGCCGCTGTGGAGAAGCATTTCGTCTTTGAATTTGATGCTGCCCAAGGAGGAGAGGAAGGCTATGTTGTTGAGATTGTTCAAGGACGAGAGTCCGTTGATTGATCATAGTCAGCAGCCTAACCGCAAGAATGCTGTTCCTGCTGCTGCTGCTGATGCTGGTGTCGCTGATGCTCAGCCAGAGACAGTGGTCGATAACGATGGTGGAGTGGCACTCAATGATGTTGATGCAGACATGGAAGATGCAGATGCCACTGCTGCTGTTGGAGAGTCAGGCGTTGCAACTGAGGAAGCGGGCATGGCTACTGAAGATGCACTGAGGGCGCAACAGCAGGTCGTTGCCGACGAGGCACAAGCTGTTGCCGCCGCGCCGGAACGTGAAGGCGAGACTGATGAGGTCAACACTACCGTCTAGAAGATTGTGGATTTGGCTCTTCACTGCTGAAAGCTAGGAGTAGAGAAGAATGAACTCAAGCAAAAGAATGAAATGAAAATGAAATTGCTTTTAATCTTTTAGCACGATGCTTGCGATGTGGTGCCCAGCTATCACTACCTAGCAATCTTTGTAAAGAATGTGCGCCCAGTCTCTACTAACTTTGGTTGTGCGGTTGTGATCTGGTGTGTTCAATTCATACTTCAAGAAGAAAGAGAAGCTACACAAGGCATATAGGACTCCCTCGGATGCTGAAGAAGAAATAAGGTGGAGCAGACACGATGGAAGTCAAAGAAATCAAGATCGAGAAGATGTGTATATCGTGACGGTGAAAAACACCATGATCGAAAGATCGAAAGAGTCTAGCTACATAGAAGAGATAGAAAAGAAAGGGGGTATAGAAGCCTTTGCGCAAAGTCGTATCCAAAACAATCCATAACCAGAGACACAAGAAGAATAATCCAGGATATACAGCTTCCAGCCAGATGCCGAAGAACAGACAAGAAAGATTAGACAAAAAAAGGTATAGAGAAAAAGATGGCGGTAGAAAGAAAAGAATCGTCCGAATGGAAATGCCTTATATCATAAGACACCTCTCAAGATTGTCGAGCGAGGTTTGAGGGATAAGGATTACTTCGCCAACCCACCTACATCCTGCAAATCCAGATTCGCACTTTCAGACCTCTGATGTCGTCTCAGCATCATCGACGCTGGCAGCCTCGGTGCTTGATCATCAGGTGGTATACTCGAATTTGGCGCCCTCGTAGTAGGCGATATCGGTTCCTGATGCGCAATTCTGGCTTGAGGGGACAAACTGCCACTGAGCAATCCTCCGATGTCTGAGATGCTTAGCGTGTTGCTGTCTTCGCGCTGTCGTGGTGGCGGACTTGAGATGGGTCTTTGCACTTGAGGCTCTCGTGGGACGGAGCTTCGTTGTGGCGTTCGTGGGGGAGACGATTGTGATGATATGTCCTGGGTAGGTCCGGTGAGTCCAGGTGTGCGAGGACCGGAGTAAGCAAAGTCCTGGGCTATGGAGCCATGGCGACCTTCCCTACCGCCGAGTAGACCGCCTACGTCGAAGAAAGACACGCTCTGGCCTGTGGCTGTTGAGGGAGCTGTGTCTGAAGTTTTGCGTAGTGCATCTGCGCTGTCGTGGGGGCTTGGTGGTGTGTCACTGGTGTTGGCAGGTGACATGAGATATTCAGCGGAATAAGGTGCTTTCGTACTCGTCGGTGTCCGGGCAACTGGCGCAGGTCGGGGTACGTGGGTCTTGGGTCCACAGAGCTCTTCAGGCATGCGAACGCCCATCTCCCTGAACAGAGCCTCCTCGCTGTCGCGATGTATGGATTCAATAGTGGCACGACGAGTGTCGGCGCGTGATATTGTGTCCAAGGTGGCACCGGCTCTGTATTTGTTCTTTTTGACTCCCCGATCCTTGACGAAGGTGCCCAAGATTATAGCGTTGGAGACGGCGGCCGAGGCAAGGATTTCGGCAGATGCCCAGACGGTACGGTATTGTTGGCGTCCATGGTGGTTGATGACATTGGGCATGCGCAAGCCTGTGATGACGATGAGGGCGACGGAGAAACTGAATAGACAGACGAGAGAGAGTTTGCGCTTGAGTGGGATTTGCGAGCGTAAGACGATAGGGATGGGGAAGGCGACGAGTAGAATGTCTGTGATGATATCGGCGGTACCCATGGTGATGAGCTGTGCGTATCCTTGTCGGCACTGAGGGCCTGGATCGGGTACGACCTGCCAATACTGGTCTGCTGTTAGACTCGATGTCGAGATATGTGAGGATGTGTAGCTTGCTTACGTGATCGAAAGGTTGACATTCGGCAAGGGTGGCTATTACTACTGCGATAAAGGTTGCGACCAGAAAGACGCGTATACAATGGAGGGTGATCTCGTAGCTCCGTCTCCAGATGGCACTCGTAATGCGCTTGAGGAACTCCGAGACAGTAAACTTGCTGATCCAGATGAATAGAGCATAGTTGATGCGCGCTGCGAGGACCAGTTTGGAGCCTATTTGGCGAAGGTATATTTCGTAAGGCGTGAGATTTGCACCTTGGACATTGTTGGTGCCGTACATAAGGATAACATGAACCAGCCCCATGCGCGCGAGCAGCGGTATCAGACTCAGAGCCATGACTTTGTCCTCTTGGAACAGACGTCCACTCCGGACCTTTCTTCCTCCCAGCCGCGTGAGGATGATGACGACGGCAAAAGCAGTACACCACCAGCTGAAGAGCAGAGTCGGCCAGTTTCCAGCACGCGTGCGGGGCTCAGGAGGAGCATTGTTCCATAATCCCATGCTCTTTATCTGCCAAAGCCCACCGCCTCCGTAGAGGGGTGAGCGCTCAAGCGTGGCCTGTGAGGCTTGAGGACAACGTTGTTGAAGTCGCGACCTGCTGCACCAAGAAGCCTCGTCGTCGTACTCGAATTCCTAGTCGTGACGCTTTGACCGTCGCTTCCTTATTGCCGGGTTCCTACAGACACAAGCTCTCGTGTGCCCTTGAAATGTCGATAAATCTGGTGTGTCGCGTGTCGCGCAGTAGCGATGGATGGAAAACAGTCCTTCTTGCTTCTTGAAGAAGACGGGAGTCAGGTCGAAAAGGATGCTGCCGAGAGATGGCAGGAGCATCTGCTCAGGTCTAGTTCTCGCTCGCTCATCGAAAGCGCCACTGATCCAGAGATAACAACCGTCGAATCCTTTTTTTGCTGCTGGGGAACCATGTCCGGTCGTCATCAACAACAATATATTGATAAAACGTCTATTCCGGCATAGCCATCTTGCATGCTCATATCTACACAGTTGCTTGTTTAGTGTCTGTCATACCATTCCATTTCTGCTTGGTTTACAAATCTCCGACGAGTCGACGACGGCTGACCGACACTCTTGACAGCCGCCGAACCGGGTACTGCAGATCTTGTACTGTACAATTAGACGACCTACAACAATGCATCTATCTGTGATTAATATCTCGCTTTGTGCGCTGGCAGCAATATTTCTCTCAAATCAGTCTCTCAAGAAGTCTTGCTTTCCGAAACACTTGCTGCACGCAGGTCAGAGAACCCTCTGTCCTACTAACATCACCGCTTACCTGTCTGGACTTGCCGAGCAAATTGAATTGCCGTGCCCATGAGCCATGTTCAACGGCATCCAGATATCTATACAGTGCAACAACCCCTTAAGGACTGCCTCTGACTCTCCCGTATCTAAAATGTCGCTAATAGAATCTCGAGATAAGGAAATGCTTAAAGAGTCCAACAAGCCTCGGCGAACCATCCCGACTCCCGGCGTCCAGACTGCCACGTTCGGCACCATCCGGCAGCGACTCAGCCTTGACCTTTGAGATTGGTGCCTCGACATTTGTTACCCTCAACGACATCGCAGTTATCAATGACGATGATTGTGTGGCTTTTAAGCCTGGCGCAAATCACACAACTGTCATCGGCATTACCTGCACGGGCTCCCATGGTCTTTCCGTCGGCTCACTGGGCAAGTCAAGCGCCGACACGGTCTCCAACATCTATGTCTCACCATGATTTCCTCAACCAAGGCCGTCGGTATCAAAACATACCCTATGGGTAATGGCCATGGCGTGTCTACCGTCACCAACGTCACTTTTAGCGGCATCAAAGTTCAACATTCAGACTATGCTATTCAGATCCGGGGTTGCTATGGCGAAGACGGAACTTATTGCCAGACCAACGGCAACAATACTATTCTGAAAGGGATCGTATTTGAAGGCTTCTCGGGTACCACTAGTAAGAAGTATTCGTCTGTGACGAGCAATCTGGATTGTGATGCAAAAGGTGTTTGTGATGTTAAGATCAAGGGATATACTGTCAAAGCTGGTGAGGGGACTGGTAAGGTGCTTTGTGCTAACACGCCAGGGTCTTTGGGTGTTGCTTGCACGAAAGATGCGTCTGGGTGAACGGAGATGTAGAGTGAGAGGGAGAGTGTTTGATACTGGCTTTGTCGTGCTGTGTTGCTCTTTCACTCCTCTAATGCACGACGCGTTGGCCGGCTTCTTTAATGTCCGCTCTCTCTCCGTCCATCTTGCACCATCCCACTTATCTTTCCGAACATTCTCAAGTCTCTCGTGTTCTATGTCTTCAACACCACCAAACCTTGACCAGACTCTGGCCAACCTGACTCTATCAGATCAATCGCCGGTAAAAGCCATGTCGGGCAACCCAACCGAGTGGGGTCCACGGTATATCTCATTTCCCTGCGAGTTTACTAATAGCTGCTGACTTCGGATCAGCGAGCCCTTCATCTCTTTCGACGACCAAACGCTCTCAGACATCAAGATCAAAGTTGGCTACCAGGAGTACTTCGCTCACAAGTACGTGCTTGTAGAGAGATCCATCTGGTTCAGAAAGGCTCTACTTGGCGAGTTCAAGGTGAGCGGGTAAGGGATGAACGATCAAGACTGTCGCTGACTGAGATCAGGAATCAAAGCAAGATACCATCGATCTTGGCAACGACGATGAACCAGCCGCACTCGTTGCTATGCTCAAGTTCTGCTACGACGGCGTCTACTGTATCCGGCCCTGCAGCCCTGATACCGACATCGCCGATCAGCATCTAGCCATGTACCGACTTGCCGACCTCTACGACATGCCCGACCTGCGCGGATATGCCTGTTCCGAGCTTCTCGACAGCTTGAGCCCCTTTGGGGAGAGTTGGCAAGAGATTGAGGTGACAAACAGGATCGTTCTCGTCGTCCAAAAGATCCTGGGTCCCGAAGTGGACTCCTTCGCCGACAAAAACATTCAGAAGATTGTGTACATGCACGTTATCAGACACGTCAAGCTCTTCTACAAGAACACTCTTTTCAGGAGTCTACTGACTGACGGATTCATGTTCAATGAGTTATATGCCCAGAAGTTCACTGACGTGATCGGTGGAATGCTCTCCCATCCTCATCGCAGATGCTCGGTATGTTACCCTGGATGGCCTCCTGCTCCAGAATCCGGGGCATGGGACCAGCCTGTTGCTGGAATCCGATGGTAGAAACACAGACTTGCTGGCTACAGACGTAGATGCTGGCTGTACACCCGAGCCAGATAGCTACTCTCATCATTGCAGACCGAAGATATCCAGATGGAACGATTGATAGCCTGTGCTATACAAGCAGGAGCAAACACGAATTCAATGGGCAAGCACATTTCTTTCTGCTTAGCTGGTCTTTCTCCAAGCGCCTTCTGCGTTTAAATCCATAACAATGCATTGCTTACAAAAAACATTCCCACACTTTGTCATATGCGTGTCTTGTCGACACATTCATATGCCATACTGTCCACTCAAATCGAGTAGGACGTCGGAAAGCTCACGCATATGCAACAGTAAATCTTGATTTACATCGTTTCACGAATCCATAGTATGATATTGTCACCTTGGCTGACTGATTTCATCTGCAGTACGCATTTCTGCTGCGACCTCGATTCTCTCGATAAGACTTTTGTCGAGGATGCTTTCGTTCCCAGCCGTTTCCACCTTCTTGCGTGTTGGACCTTGGACTTCTATGTATTATCATTGAACCACCACAGTGAATAGAGAGTTGTGAACGTGTGAAACATTTTCCAGAATAAATTTAAAGGTGAAGGGTTGGGAGTGACAATGGTAGTCAAACACATTTTCACAATCTCAGATTAAGCAACTTCTGCTCTTGCCACTTCACTCTGATGAACTCACCGCCGCTTCTCTAGGACGCGGATTCAACATCTTTCGCTTTCTCGTCAACTACGACGCACCTCATACATCAGATCTGACTCAGCTTCTTATCTTATTTGACCAGTTCGTCCCATCGATTACCTTCTTCATAGCCAGTCATGGCCGACAACAGTGGAATCACGCATAGTGATGTGAAGAAGTAAGTTATACGTTTTGATTTGCGGAGATTCATCGTTTAATCTCTCTATAGGAAGCGCGACTTCTTTGACGACAAAGGTACTGTCCCAGTGATGTGATTTTGAACCTATCTGCTAACACAGCCTTAAGACTTCTCGGATGTGATCATCAAGTTCGGCGATAAGCAAGTCTTCGCCCACAAAGTCATTCTAGCGCGCGGATCGTTGTGGTTTGATAAAGCGCTCTCTGGAAATTTTAGTGTACGTTCTTCGTTCTAGGTTATTTATAGACTTCATTTACCAAGAAACAGGAGGCAAACAAGAAGGTCATTGAGCTTCACGACGATGTCGGCAGCGGTGCTGTCATGACTATGCTCAAACATATCTACGGATCGAACTACAAAGAGCAATACTTAGACGAAGATGATGATGCCACTGTCGAAATGCACCATGCTGTGTTCATACTGGGCGACAAATACGATATCAGCTCTTTGAGAGAAGAGGCCGCAGCACGCTTCGAAAAGTTCCTCGCGAAAGAGAGTCGTGACGGCGAGTATTATGATGCAACCATCCTTACCATTCAGAAATTGCTCGGGCCTCATGCTCCTCAGCTTGCCGATAAATCTCTCACAGAGAGAGCGACATGTTTCGTCTACGGCGACTATAAGCACCTGCTTTGCAACTACCTTTTCCGTGCCTTGATGGCCGAGGGAAGCATGCTACACAAAGATCTTGCAATGGAAGTCTTGGAAATGGTCAGTAACCAACTCTAAAGCTTGGCACAAAAGACTGGGACAAGCTCGTGGCGACGACTGTGGACATACGACCTTTGCTCTCTTTGTACACTTGAACATTGTCATGTCGACTACAGGAGTATACAGAGTTCTCTGAAGTGCAAAGAAGGCTGTACTTGCTACGAATGCTCAGACTCTCTCATCGAGGATGCATGGAAAGTGCAGCTTGTTTTAGAATTGCAGGAAGCTGGAGATCGAGCAGCCACGAAGGGCAAGATATGCAGGCGAAAGACGTTTGCTGCAAGTCAATAACGACTTAGACAAACCACATCACCAATGAACCTTGCATGTTCCTTTACGAAGCACTGTTTTCTTCCCCTTGATTGTACTCATTCCTCTTCGGCTTTGTCACCGCAATTCAGGGACGTAAAGACTGGATCTCGCCAGCAGTACTAGAGTAAATGAGACATCTCTGAATGTATCAGATGTTGTACTTTCTTTGCATGAATTTTTGCGCCAGTTTATCGATAGCAAAAGGAAGCAAATTTCGAGCAACATATGGCAGACGGTACACCAGTTCAGACCAAGGGATACGGTCATGGTATTGCCGGTCTCAATGTCTTGTCTGACATCGCTTTTGAATCTCATGCTTGATTTCCAGATGATGGCCAAACATGCACCGACGGTCACACAAGACCGGATTTTGCAAAACAGGCCGAACTACAATTTAGCTGTGCTCTGATGGTATCAGACGAAGCAAAACATGGATATCTTCCACTTTAACATAGAGAAGCTGACTTTCGACCGATAGCTGCGGTCATGCAGAGGGTGTTTCTCGACTAATCACCTTTGGTTCGTTCAAGCCATACGTTTTTGTCCGTTCAAACGTCATCGAGTAGTTGGACCGAGGGTGGTTCAAGCACAGATCATCATCGTACTTGGAATTACCCTCCCAAGGCTTCTGGAAGACAACTGAGTAGTTGTAGATCGTAGAGTGAGTAATTTTGTCAAGGAGATATTGACGCTGCTCTGCTTGGGTCCGGGTCAGGGCCTCGACCATGTTTAGCCGAAGTTTGAGCGACAGCGACGTCCGTGCGTAGCTTTGCGATAATTGACCGCATGTTGTCGATCTCCGCTTGCTGTAGTCCTTCATACAACAACGACATCATGTTTTCTCCATCGCGCTCAACCTGGCCATCAGATATATTGCCAGCTATAACCACCAGTCTTGTTCTTTCAATGTCTTGAGCTCTTTCCTGGTCTTGGAGTACGTCCTTAGTCTTTGTCGGTAATCACCAGCGCCTTGTGCTTAGATCGTTTGCACCTGATCACCTTGGTCCAGCGCACGACTACTGGACTTCTGGCCTGCACAGTGGAGGAGAATTTTCAGCCCTTTGCACTTGGGTCAGAATGATCGATATCATCATGCTTCGGTGGATCCTTACGCCTGGGAGCGGTTTCCTGGATGCACGACCGTGAAACCCGGCACGAACACCGAAGATGAAAGTCCTGAAGTCCGACAGCGATGTCAACCTACACCTGTCCTTGAGCCAGAGGTATGGAGCCTTGGAAGTCTGCATAGTACTGGATATTGGTGCCTGCCTGGTTACTGGTACTGGTGCCTTGGTTCAGACATCTGAGCTGTCGTTCAAGAGGCGCTTGATCGTTGCCGCCTGAATCCAGAGAGATGAGTGTAGGAGGTGTGCTCAGGCCCTATCGAGGCCTGTCGACGAGCCTTGCCAGACACGAGAAGGCATCACACGCAGTTAGCATATGGTATTGATGTCTCATCATGCTCGCTATGAAGCAAGCGTCTCTGCTTCCAAGCGTTGGAGTTGTCAGTGCGATAGAGCGGACATGGAGACCGCTTCACTCCGGTAACTTCCGAGTGCGCTACTATGCCCTCTATACCATCGACTCGCGCTCGACTCCAGTGTAGCAACATCAACCAGGCCACCTACCACCAAGCCATCAACCACCCTCCCACCACCACCATGGACGCCTACCAATGCCTCCTCTGCCACCCCGCTGTGTACGTTGCCGCTGATCTCGGCAACATGAAATCGCACCTGGGAGCCCCAACCAAGCACAACATGGGCTCCTACCGCTGCCAGAGGGCTGGTTGCGCCCAGCTCAATAACAGAGAGTACGCTGTCAGTTTAGCAGATCTTCATGCTAGCGCTGACGTGTCGATTTGTAACAGCCGCCCCCCAGAACCACGGCAACCATCAGGCCAGGTGGGCAAAAGACCAGGTGCTGGAGGGCCCTCTTGACCGCTTGGCTCGTCAATGCCAGAAGCCATGGGCTGCAGGAGTCTTCCCTGGTGCTCTGCATCACCTGGCTCCTGCCGTTCAGGCTCCTCCTGCTGCCTTGGTCGCCCCTGCCGCCGCTCAAGGTCAGGCCCCTCGCGCTGCCCCTGCTGTCCCTGCTGTCCCTACTGTCCCTACTGTCCCTACTGTCCCTACTGTCCCCGCTGTCCCCCTCGCCCCTGTGCCTGCCCCTGCCGCTCCTCCTGCACCTCCCGCTGCTCCTGTCAACCCTCCTGCCGACGTCGGGGCCTTCGCCCCCAACGTTGGTCTTGAGTGGATGCAGTGGAGTCGTGAGAAGGAGGACGGCGCGGAAGAGCCCATCCCGGGCTACTACCATCATTTCGGCATCTCCTACGGCACCGGGCCCGACATCCCTGGTGGCCGTTAGGCACTAAGAACAGACGACGACGACGAAAAAGAAGGAGGAGAAGGAGAAGAAGAGGAAGAAGAGGGACGGACGAAGTTCACGATTGTAGGAGTACGACAGTAATGATGACGATGACGAATACCACCTCTCACAACCCAGGCTATCAATGCGTCTCGAAATGGATGGTTCTTCGTGCTCTCGTGATGCTTGTAGAACTACCGCTGTCAACGCAAGAACATCTCGTAGATGAACTGCTGTCACGCGGGATCCCATATGCGCAAGAGCCCGGGACGCTCTGTGCGAGTCCTCAATTACTCGAGAATTTCGATGAAAGCTTTCGTGCGTTGCGTCGCATGTGTGTGTAACCACTGAATTTCTGAGCTCCTGAATCCAGCATCGATCTCCCAGCACGCGTTGCGATACCAAGCTTCCATAGAAATGCAAAGACTTCTGGATTTCCAGGTCTCTTCCATTGAGAGAAGAATATTCCACAGCTCTCACTGGAATATGCCTCCTCTGTAGAAAACTCTGTGCATTTTGATGCATGGTTCAACTGATATCTGACCACTGAGATACTGGAGCTTCGAGGTCTCTTCCATCTCCCATCATGTATTGCGACACTAGGCTTCTATCAAGATGCAAAGAAATTTGTATATATAGGTCACATCATTGAGATTGGACGGTTCCTATGGCTCTCACTGGACATAGCTGTACCACAGAAAGCTTTGTGCATTTTTATGCATGAAGTTGAAAGAGTACTGAATCCATCGAAATGCTGAAACCTCGGTGTTTCTCCCAACAACCATACAGCGCATATATGTGCCATAGGAATGCAAAGACTTTTTAGATATTTAGATCTTGTCCAATGAGAGCCATGGCTATCCTCTAATCTCACTGGACGATGCTTCTACTGCAGAAAGACTTCTGCATTGTGATCCGTAGCTTAGTAGTAGTGCACATACCATGAAATGTTGATGCTTCGGTGTTTCTCGCATCCGCTATGCAGCGCACGTATGTGATACAGAATGCAGCATACATATGGCGTTCAGGCAATGTCCATTGACAGCCGACATAACACAAACTCTCTTTGGAACAATGCGTACGTCGCATGTTCTGTTGTATCCTGGCAGGTCGATCAATTGCATCTTATGACCGCACACTTTGACTGGCAGGAGTGATTAGATAATCCGATTGTCTTGTGACAGGACTCCAGCGACTTCGTAGTGTAGATCTCGGATGGTTCAGGGAGCATAGCTGAGAGAATATAGGCAGCAGCTGGGAGGCATACAAAAGTTTAATTTTGCACGCTGCGTCGATCAGCACAACTGGTATACCACAGCGCGGTATACCGCAACCCGATATATTACATGTTCCAGTGTTTCGTGTTAATTTCTCTCATTACCAATTAGTCCGAATCCAAAATCCATGGTCCGCGCAATGTCAACAACGGCTTTTCTCAAAAGTCGTGTTCTTGAGGTGCTCGTCAATGTTTTGAGGTGCTTGATATCGGAATTTTAAGCTTCCCGCATGTCAGGCTGTCATGAGAGTTTGCGCACAATACCCACCCCTCGGGCGGATGAGGGATGGGTGGCAATGTCACGCTGTGCGCGACACAGATATAAAAACCTCGTTTCCTCCCTCCAGACCTTCTCTCCTTTTTTTTCTCTCATACTGTTTTTGGAACAAGATTCTCAAAGCTCAAATAACACCACTCATCAACAAGTTCTCAACCCCCCATTCTCAAAATGTTTGCTGAATTCATCGCAGGTGTCCTCACCCTTTGCGGTCGCGCTCAGGAGAAGGCCGATGATTTGAAGCCCATCGTCTCGTGCAACCACGGTTGTGCATCGAACAGACATGGTCACGCCGACGCCGAGCAAATGCGAGCCCAAGAAGACGAGAGGTTGTTCAAGGTCCACGGATCTTGGTGCAATTTCAAGACTCAGGCGAAGGGCTGGCGGATTTGTCTGGCGACAGCCGTCTTGCTTGAACCCTTAAAGAACGAGGTACGTGCCAACCTCACTTTGAAGGCCCAGGAGAGATGTATTTCGGAGGAGCCCTTTCAAGCCCCAGAAAAAGCACAATATCGCAAGAGCCGCGAGCAGCCTCTTGATCTGGTGCCTGGTTGGGAAGACTCTATGGAGCTACCACCAGAGGATCAAGTATCCACACCGGTGAAGGTCGCGAAGTTGAGGTTCTCTTCCAAGCACATATCCCAGAAGTATGACGTAGACGCTCCGGCGTGCATCGTCAGACGAGCAGAAAAGAAAGAGTCTCGGATTGTAGAGTTGGGTCTTGAGCCCACGTCCTCCCTGTCTCTAGGCAGAGTCCATCCCAAGGCTCGTGGTTCAAGACCCAGCGCGCAAGACGTTTGGGCCAAGCATGAACACGTCGTCGACTACACTATACCCTCACACCCCAGTCCGTCTGCACAGAAGCGTAGCGTTGCGTACGCGAGTCGAGTCAGATACATGGAGCGTTGGTGAGGCTGCTCTGCCCCCTTCGTCTCTTGTGTGCTGTTGAGCATTTGGCGTGGCTGCTCTGTCCCCCAAGTGTCCCGGTTGGAATGCTGCTCTGCGTCCCGGGATGTCGTGTACGGCTGTTACCCTCGTCCAGGGTTCAAAACTTGCCTCTCGATGCCTCAATGGACTGAAATTCACTCGTTAAGCGCTTTCACTTGATGATCGCTTGAATCCATGGCTGTTACCTTCTCTATCACTCCATTGAGACCCGATAGGGCAGCGTGTACCTGCTTGGGGAATAGTTCATCAGGACGCATGGCTCTCTGTGTATGTCAGGCTGGAAGGAGTTAAGCTTTGGAAGCGGTATTCTGTTTTGTTTGAACACTGGTCATGTCTAAACTTGGTTCAGGCGTCTTACCAGGCAGTCCCTCTTTTCTCTTTCTGTTCGGCTTCTGGGTGTGTGGCTAGGTTGCCTCAACGGGTTCCTGTGATTATCGTACTTGTTTTGCGTCTTGGATGAACTTCGTCGGGATGCAGTTATTCTGAACCTTCAAGCCAGTGAGTGAGGTACGGATCTCGGTCACGTCTTGTAAACTCTCTCTTTGCGGATCACTCCTTTTGCTCGGTTGTTGTGTCTTCAATCATTTTGTCTTTCTACTTCTGGGGCGGTCGCTTGGGTGGGTACACTTGTGATGAGTTTGGTGATCAGGCCGAGGTGGGAGCTGTGGGTTTGTTTGATCGGATGGAATTGAGCAGGGGATGTATGCAAACTCAGTATCAGTTAACAGAGGCGTTCAACCCACCTCACGAGCAGAACAAGCTTCGTTAAAAAATCCGCGGCGAAATCCGCGTTAACAACTCCATTGTTCTTCTGGTTTACAACCGGGGTTCAAAGGAGATATATGTCGATCGATGCAACGTGAAGGGAGTCCAATGGCGTCTTCCTCGGAGATTTCTGATGGTCAAATCGAGTGTTGGAGTCTGCTGTTCCAGACCAGCTGAAATGATCCTTCACAAAGAGTTAGGCGGCAGCTTGCGCGTATCGCAGCTTCCTCTTGTCGCCTCGAGAATTACAATCGCATTCGACGTTTTGAATATGATGTTCGTTGGTGTGCATCAGGTGGCACAACCGCATCCCTAGAAATTCGATTGATTTGGTCAAGTGTCGCTATAGTATACCATCTCAAGAAAGCATAGGGAGAAGAATGACATAACACTGTTTTAGTATTACGGCGGCTTGTTGTCGTCAGACGTCATAATTATGGTCCAGCATACAGAGATGGTTACACAAACTCCAGCCAGGGTGGGTTGGCTGCAGATCTGCTGTGCCGCAATGATAGCAGCCGAGCTGCATAAACAGAACGCGACCCCCAGCGACTCTTGGTCACAAAGAAACTTTTTTCTGCGACTCGTTTGGACAGAATATTACTTGCCCTTTTAATCGACAAGACTTTCATCTTATATGTTGCTCGCCAGACACAATCGCATTGGCTGGATCAAGCCATCGCTTTCCGTTTCCTGGACAACTGCGACAAATATACGCCGCATCTCCGATGACAGACGAGCGACTATACTGTCCAAACATCCCGAGCTGAGCGATCAGACAGCTAGGAAACGGAAGAGCGAGGAATATATCGACCGATGTGCCAAGTTGGGCCTGAGGCCGGACACAAACCTTCAAAAAGTCCGGCTCCCAGCAGTCCAACTCGAGCAATTTGTCCGCCTGAAATCAGAGGCTATGGCCGCCCGCTTGCTGGGGAGCGAACCGTCGGAGAAGCTGTCTCAACAGTACAGAGAGTGTAAACAATGGTTGAAAAACAACACGCCAAAACCTGAAGATCTGTATGAGGCAGAGAGAACTGCTGTCTTGAAACAGTTTCCCAATCTTACGATGGCAGCGATGAGAGATAATATCTTGAGGCAGTACGAGATCGAGAATAAGAAGATTCTGGTTCCAAGGAATGAACAAGAGACAGCCGATCAACCGAGAGAGTTCGTAGCAGGTACCACGCACGAAGAGAAGACACGATACTGTAACTTGGCGTTACAGTATGTTGTAATCCATCTGATTGACAATCCCGTCGCTTCGAAGTACGCACTCGACGAGTGGAAAGCAGACTTCAAACGCTGTCTACGTCGCAGAGCCATGGACGACTCTGAGCAGCTCAGGGTACAGTTTGTCAAAGCACTCGATCAGGGTGTTCAGATTGGATCTGCCCAGTCACCTCCCAAGCAGTTTGAGAAGTTCCTGCAGTCACGTCTGAAAGCACTTGCTGCAGAGGTGTTTCTGCCTGACAGTGATTCTGCTGAGCGCAAGAAGAGAAGGCACGAATTGCGGGCGGTAATCCTGGCTGATCTGGATGTGACTCAGACTCATATGAAGCAGAGGAAGGGCGGATGGTGGATTATTCCAAACCCACTTGCGGTATTTGAATGGATCGGCGCCATCTTCTAGTCTTTGTTAAGCTGTTGATCTGGGGTTTCTTTTCATGAATGCAGTCGCAAGAGGGGAGGAACGTTGACAGATTTTAAGGTTCAACTGCGGCTTCGAGGTCCTCAGATGGAACCGTGAGCTGCGATCCATGATACAGTAGATAACAACTTCCCCATGTGCGGCGTTCTATCACTCACACCATGCTCCCAAACGACACACAGGTGATGCCACGAAGATGCACAGTCCTTTTTATAGACGGTACAAGAAGTTACAGAGACGGGCTCTGTCGGCGATAAAATTTCAGTATACTACAACATATACCTGAACCCGTTTGCCTGTTGTACCGGCGTAGGCCCCGATCTACCTAAAGCCTTACCCTGATCCATCATTTGATTATGCCTCCTCAAATAAAAGTAAGTAGCAGTTGCGCTCGCAAAAGCCACCACCGCAGCACCCAGATTTACCGAAAAGGCAGCCACATATCGAGGAGAGTCGTAGTACAGATAACTTGTCCAGATATTCGGAGTGTTACAGATGGCATTGATGATGGCGATCGACGCAGCACGCTTGACTGCTGGTTGTGAAAGGGAGCCTGAGATCCAGGAAAGCTGGCAGATTGCAGAACTGTAGAAGCTCAGTGGCATTATGCACATGGCGAAGTAGCGAGCGCCAATATTGAGTGTGCTGACGGCAATGATATTCGCGAGGACTGTAATGATCAGCGGCAAGGCGATATGTAAGTAGCGCTCTCCCATCTGAAATCGTGGTCAACCATATTCGAGTAGCAAGGAGAGTGAACTAACCTTGTCGTTGTGGAAGCCATTGCAAAGCATAGCGACCACGCAGAGAAGGAACGGTGGTGCGGTCAACACATAAGTCAGGTTCCTGCCGAATCCCAAACCTCCGACTACAGTCGGGAAGAAGTTGTTCACCGCGGCCGCAGTATAAGTGGCATACAGAGTGCTGCACATAAGCCAAGTCTTTGGATCTCTCACTGCAAGCAAGAACCCTCGTAACGCTGTGACCTCATCAGAAGCATCCTGCTGTTTCAAATCTCTTTCGTAGTTCCACTTGAGCCAGTCCAGCTGCTGTTGCGAGAATGTCCAGATCTTCTTATTTGAGTTTGGAAGGTATAAAACGAAACTGTGGGAGTGTTAGACTGCAATTTAAGTTTTCTCAGGTACTTCGATCGCTTACATGAGGGCGAAGCCTATCGTGAGCACGCCCTCGATCAAGAAAAGCCACCTCCAGCCCTGAAGACCATGATGACCGTCCAATTTCAGTATGCCGATTGCCAAAAGTGTGCCGAAAGCGTTGCCGAGCTGTGAGCCTGAGTAGAGAATAGCAGTACGAAGGGCAACTGTACTGCTCAGCGATGTCTAGGAGCACCACGATCATGACCCAACTTACTCTGTTTCCTATTATAGAACATAGACAGATAGAAGAACGCTCCTGGAAAAAACACTGCTTCAACCACCCCCAGGCAAAACCTACAGGCGATAAGGCCGCCGTAGGATGATACTGCCGCTGTTGCAGCAGATACTGCACCCCAACCAGCAACTGCGCTACAGATCCATACAGCTGGCCACTTGATCTTGCTGAGAACCAGGTTCGAGGGGACTTGCATCAAGACTGGAAGCTTGTGTTAGTCTGATCGAACGCGAGGCTGAGAACGTACGTACTGTAGCCCACAAACAGAATGCTCACACATGTGTTATATTGCTGAATGGACATGTTCAGATCTTCCATTATGTTCGCCAGCTTGCTCGCGGCGATGTTCTGACGGTCCAGATAGTTCCTTTGGTTGGTAGTCAGCATTACTTGAAAGGTACTCGTAGTTTAGCAAACTTACAGGATGTACAGAACTGTTAGGGCAGGCATGACGATACAATCTAGTTTCAACGTCGTCCACTTCCCGATCTTGGTCAACTCTTGCTGACTGAGTTCGCGAAGAGACTCGGGAAGATCGTCAAAATCATGTTGACCATCTTGCACCTTGTCAAATTTTTCGACGTGCTGAATGGCGATCTTGTTCTCGTCGGCAGACATAGTTTTGTATTGTAGTATGATGAAGGGAAGGCAAGGAAGTAGGCATGCGTCAAGCCATGTACTTATGCTGTGATCACTTCGGAAATAATGGTCCTGATGGTGCTCTACCAAACCCCATGGGGTCCAGTGTCGATCATTCATCCTTACAAGCCGACCCCCAAATCTGGCCGCAGCAGATGGTGCGGGGTTCAAACTGACCCCCACGCAGCTACCAGCAGATACATACTCAGGTACTCTCGAAAGTCCAAGTCCAGATCCAGATTGTGCGGGAAGACCGCTATACTAAGAAATCGCCAGATCACCTCCAAACAGTTCTCGTAACAGTCATGTCTGGTGTATTGAGCCTCTTCTCGCTGCAGGACCGGACTGCCGTCATCACTGGTGGGACGAGAGGAATTGGCCAGTCGCTTGCGATTGCTCTAGCAGAGGCTGGGGCCGACATCGTGTTGATACAGAGAGACTCCGAGAATACTGCTACCAAGGAGCAGATCGAGAAGCTTGGGAGAAAGGCGACCATATACGAGGCAGATCTTTCCGATCAAGGCCAAGTTGGCGGGCTGATCAAGCGGATCGTGTCAGACGGCCACGACTTGAGCATATTAGTGAACTGCGGTGGCATACAAAGACGCCACCCTCCACATGAGTTTCCAGATGGCGATTGGAACGAGGTATGTGCGGAACCTCGCGTAGATAGAGGGCGACTGACATTTCGGATTCAGGTACTCCAAGTCAACCTCAACACCGTCTTCACACTGTGCCGTGATGTGGGAGCACATATGATGACACGAAAAGGGCCTCACCGTGGCTCAATCATCAATGTGAGTGCTTGACCGAAGATTATTGCCAAAGACCGTGCTGATGACTGCGAGATTGCATCTCTAGTCTCTTTCCAAGGAGGCCTTAACGTACCTGCCTATGCTGCAGCTAAAGGCGGAGTTGCACAATTGACGAAAGCGCTGTCAAATTCGTGGGCTGCACACGGCATCAATGTCAACGCTGTAGGTGTACTGGCAGAACAAAGCATGATACGGCATCATACTAATCAGCGTGACAGATTGCTCCTGGATACATCCACACTGATATGAACGATGCTTTAATCAAGGACGAAAAGCGTGCAGCGAGTATCTTAGAACGTATTCCTGCTGGACGATGGGGCTTGCCCGACGATTTTGCTGGTTCCATAGTATATCTTGCGAGTCGAGCAAGCCTGTATGTGTCTGGAGAAATCTTGACGGTGGATGGAGGCTGGATGGGTCGATAATTACCTGAAGTACAAAAAACACGATACGACGGACCGCAATGATCACCCACATCATGTTTCCTCAAAAACCCATGTGCATGACCAAAACATGTGTGAGCAACTGTGCTTCAGCATATCCATAACCACCTGCCAGCTAGGTGGTTGAGACGAAGTGAGCTTGTCCGGGTCTTTGCAGGCCGTGAGTGGGGGTCACAGGTCCAAGCATTTCAGAGCGGCATCATGAGCTCGGCCTATAAATCATGCGTCTCCCTCACCTGTTGTTATCACGAACTACACAGCATCCAGAATGGCACCAAAATCGACACAGGATTTCGATGCTACTGCATCCATACCAGCCTCTCGAGTCGAAGCAAAACTGGAAGCAGGCATCTATGTTCCAACTGTGGCTTTCTTCAAAGACGACGAGGAAGTGGACATAGAAACAACACGCAAGCATGCTCTGAGGTTGGCCAGCAGTGGCATAAAGGGCATAGGTCGGGACGCTGAGGTGCAAAGAACCATACACATGCTAACGTTGCGCAGTGACACACGGTAGCAATGGAGAAGCCGCACATCTCAGCCACGAGGAGCGGGTTCTCATCACTCGAACGACTAGGCAAGCACTCGACGAATCTGGCCACGGCCACATTGTCAAACTCATTGTGGGTTGCGGGGCGCAATCAACAAGAGAGACGATCAAGCTCTGCAAAGATGCGGCTTCTGCTGGCGGCGACGCAGCTCTTGTGCTGCCACCAAGTTACTTTGCCTCGCTGCTGTCGTCGAAACTTCTTCTTGACCACTACCGGAAGGTCGCTGAGGCATCACCAATCCCCATCTTGATCTACAACTTCCCGGCAGTCCAAAGTGGTATCGACTTGACGTCAGATCAGATCATCGAGCTGGCTCAACATCCTTCAGTCATCGGTGTGAAGCTCACTTGCGGCAACACTGGCAAGCTGGCTCGCATCGTGGCTGCTACGAAGAAGTCGGGTTTCTTGACGTTTGGAGGATCTTCTGACTTCCTCCTGCAGACATTGGCGGTCGAAGGCGCCGGGGTGATAGCGGGTTTGGGCAATCTCGCACCGGCGACGAATGTGCGACTGATGGAAGCATATGGGGCCGGCGATATAGAGCGAGCACGGGAGATACAAGCTGTACTGGCTGAAGCGGATTGGGTTGCGATCAAGGGCGGGTTCGTCGCTGTCAAGGTCGGCCTCAACCATTCGTTTGGATACGGCGGAGAACCAAGATCGCCATGTGCGATGCCTGAGTTGAAGGTGCAGTCAGAGATGAAAATTGGCTTCTCTCGACTCATGGAGTTGGAGCGCAGTCTTCAGAAGCCTCAGTAGGTAATTACATGCAGCGTCATGTATTCCATTGGCGAAGCTCCTTCATTCTCCTATGCCCGAATTATGTAACGCGTACAAATGTATGCACAATGGTTTCGAGAAGATCACAGGCATCCATCGAGATGCGATACAGTCTTCTCTCTTCTCGATGAACATTTCTAGTCTGGGATTTTTGTGCGTTTTGATTACGAGGATACCGCTCCAGCCCTCCAGATCTTTGGAGGAGGAGCGCGGGCTTCCACTCACCGTCAGACGCGTCAGTCCTTCTCTTCTCAATTTACATCGACGTGACAAGACAATTCTCGTCATGTGCGTACATGGCTGCTCATGCTGCCGGTGTCAATCAATAGTAGTCGACTACCAGAATATCTGCTCGCGAACATGATACTGCACTGCTGCAAACCTTGAATGTGTCACCTCACGAGTTGACACCCCCAAAACCTCCCGATGCCTCCACTCGCGGTGCTGCGGGGTCAACACACCTCGGGAACACCGCACATCTACCTGTCCCACATGTGGGGGTCACATTCACTCTTGCATCCTCTCGCAATCAACCGATCACGCAGTGTGTCATGATGGACACTCCACAGCTCAACGCATCACAGCAAAGACGCAAGAGAGCGAGTCGAAAAAACACCCCCAAACGCTTCAGATGCGATCATGAGGGCTGCACAAAGGTATGTGCATGTTCGGTTGCATTGCGTCTCGTATATTGACAGATCAGATTTACTCTCGAGCCGAGCATTTACAGCGTCATCAGTTGAATCGTGCGTCACATCGAATAAAGCCGGCTAAACCTCCTTGACATGAAACAGACAAGCCAAAGCAATTGTATCAATGCCAGGTTGAAGGTTGTGATCAAACCTTTGTGCGCCTTGACCTTTGCATGAGGCACCAAGCCAGACATGGCGAAGCTTCGATACCCAGAGATCAAGATGATGGCGCTGCAGTCTTTGAAAGCACATCCCAAAGTGCTGTAAACCTTGCTGCGGATACGAACCTGGATTTCCAGAATAATGCTGGGCCCGAATCGGTCGGCCCTCCATCTCTGACACCCGGATTCGGTGTCACAGATCCACATCAGAACATAGCTCTGGACGCAGGAACGCAAATGCTGGACTGGGGACAGAACGATCTGTCAGAGGACTATTCCAGACTCGCAGCAGCTTCTCCTCAGCGAGGAAATGGCAATTTTGTGACATGGTTGTTTGATAGCCCTGGCAGCCAGCAGCAGAACTTCGATCTTTCCAACTACTTGCCGTACGTGGATTTCGGTCTCGATTATTGCTCTCCGACCAACGACTTCTGGCAACTCGAATCCACCCAGGCAAGTGCCAACGCTTCCACTGTGAACCCTGTAGCTACAGCACCAGCGTCTAACGCGTTGTGCGAGAGTTCCAACGACTATGGACTGAAAGACTATGCCCGAGTGTCCACTAGATGCAGATCAAAGATTCTCAACAGCGTCAACTCGTTTCTCGAGAAGAAGCGCCCACCAGGACTGCGAGACACTGTTCGAGAGCAGGATCTGTTGTTCAGCGCTGATGAAGTGGATCTACCAAATCTGACAACGAAAGTTCTACATGACTGCTTGGATAGTTTTTGGTCGCGTGTGGCGATACAACTTCCTGTCGTTCATCAGCAAACTTTCTCGAGCGACGACTGCCAAGCGCTTCTTCTTCTCGCAATGCTTATGCTAGGCGCGGGCCAGATAGTGCGCTCACATCCAATCGGAACACGAAACGACTACCGCGTTTTTGCAGATCTTATAGCCATCAACCTGCGGTGGGAGATTTTCCCAGAAGCCGAACCTCCCATAACACTATGGGTTGCTCAAACACTTTTGTTGCTCGAGTTTTACGAAAAGCTGTTCTCATCTCGTCGCCTCCACGAGCGTGCGTACATCCATCACGCGTCAACTCTCGCTTTGCTGAGGCGGGGCAGTCCTATGGTCGGCCATGCTGAGGACGAAGAGCCCCCAACTCGTTGTCCCTCGCCAGGAGTGACCGCACAAAATCTCAATGGCCCATCCAAACAAGCTACCTGGTGGCGTCGCTGGGCACGAAATGAGTCCTGGCATCGAGTCGTCTTTGCGGCCCTACAAATGGACACACTACACGCCGTAGCCTTTGGACACGAGAGTTCGATCCTGCCTTATGAAATCAGACTTCCGTTGCCGTGCGATGACTCGATATGGGCTGCACAAAGCCCTGAGGATGTCTGGAGGTTGGAGGAAACATTCTCCATGCATGGCATCAGTCAGCAGCCCTTTCTGGATAGCCTCAAAAGATGCCTGCACGGGCACGAAGTCCATTCAAACCACGGTGCGCGAATTATCTTGGGTTCTGGTCTATTGAGTGTTGGCTGGCATATCCGACGCCGCGAGAGAAACCAACAGTTCTTGGAGTCGAACCCATCAGCCCACGAGCAAGAGCGTTGGAGGTCTCTACTTCTCAACGCGTACACCCATTGGTGTCAGAGTTTCCAAAAAGCGCTCGAGAAGTCAAGAGCGCATAGTCGAATTCTTGTCAGCGACAAGGATGTAGTTTTCGATCCATCAATCCTATATCGTCTGGCATTGATCACTTCCCACGTGGACATTCTGGACACTCAACTTCTCGCGGGTTACAAGCGTTTGCTTGGGCGTAAGATTACGGATAAGGATCACCTTGCTTGTGCAACAAGAATGCGTAATTGGGCGGCCACCAACTCGTCCAGAGTGGCTGTCTCTCATGCTTTCTGGCTGCTTGACGAGACACTTCTGGACAAAAACTTGGTGTCTCGCAGTCAACCACTCAGCCATGTTACGACAAAGCACTATACTTGCCGCACTGATGCATCTATATATCGTCCTTGGATCTTGTATCTGGCCGCGTTAACGATATGGTCGTACCAATACGCTTCGGGTCATAGGCCTTCACAGATCATATCGCAAGGACTTGATGCTGATCAATCATCAGGGCAAATCCTTGCTTACAGCTACATTCGGAGATGTGCTGAGTCAGGCATCGACGGCTTTCCAGGCCAGATGTCTGTTCAGGGATGTGGTGCAATCTGCAAGCTCCTGGCTCAAGATTTTGCGTCTGCTGAGTGGGAGTTGCTCTTAGAAGCCTCCAAAATACTCGACTCGTGCGCAACCACGATCCTGGAAAGAGCTTGAAGTGACAGCATAGAGGCAGCTTCAAGCACATATGGCAGGAAGATGTTGTCTAAAACGACATCTCAATCCTAGCTCTCACATGGCTACACGTCATCAAAGTATGGAGGAAAGAATAATATTTTTTCGCATTGTTTGCTATGCCCAAACTCTGTCTACCACTCTCTGATGGAGCCATCGGGCCCAAAGAACTCTTTTGGCTGCCACGGTTGGGTCTCGGCGGATATCTTGCGAATCATCTCCTCATCCACCTCGATTCCCAGTCCTGGTCCAGTAGGAGCCTTGACATGGCCACCATCAATTCCGAATACTGACTGGTCCTTCAAGTACGTGTTGAGATCAATATCACCTGCTTCTGTGTTATAGTGCATACCAAGACTCATTTCCAGGATGACAAAGTTTGGTGTGGAAAGCCCGATGTGCAGCGATGCAGCCTAGCATAGAATGGTCAATCTGAGAAGATGTCCGGTTTCGTCTGGGGTCAAGATCGTTACTCACAAAAGCAATGGGACCCAAGGGACAGTGCGGTGCACTGTGAAATGTCAGCACACGTGCTTGAGTCAAAGCTGCTAGCAGTACGACTGACATCGCAACATCGTATGTTTCCGCCATATTTGCGAGGCGCTTCGTCTCTGATATGCCACCAGCATGAGCGATATCGGGCTGGAGAATATCGATCACTCCTGCTTCGAAGAAAGGCTTCGCGTCCCAGCGATGGTACAATCTCTCCCCAAGCGCAATCGGAATGCTTGTTTGTGCTGCCAACTGCTTGAGGGCTTCTGGGTGTTCCACCCTACCAAATTTCTAGTCAGTATATTACAAGCACACTCTCAGAGATGTTCTTACAAAATTGGCTCCTGAAGTGACGCAGATGTTAGCATCATTATCTATACAGATTACAGCTTCACTTACTTCGATGAAGAGTGGGCGGTATGGCTCCAAAGCTTTTGCCAGCTGTTTAGCCATTGGACGATGGAGTCGACCGTGGAAATCAAGACCAGCGTTCAGACCGAGGCCCTTGACAATCTTCAAACGCTCGACTGTCGCGTCCAGTACTGCTGCATCATCAAGCCAGCCGATGTCTTCTGTAGCATTCATTTTGACACAAGTCAATCCCTGTTCTTTTCTTGCCTTTCTGGACACTTGTTAGCGAGACATTACTTATTTCGTTGATGAATTCACTGACGCAGCGTTCTCTATGTCAGCAGGTCTATCGCCGCCAATCCAGCAGTATACCTGACACTTTTCTCGAACTTTGCCGCCTAGCAACTCATAGATCGGGACGTTTAACCTCCGTGCTGTGCTTGTTAACCTGGCGTTCATCTCATCGTGCTAGCAGACCAGCAGTTTCTCACCTTTGAGGTCCCATAACGCGATATCGATACCGGACAATGCGCTCATAAAGACAGGTCCCCCTCGATAGAAGCCTATTTGACGTGGTCAGAATGGATTTTTGGTCTTGATCATCGATTCCTGTCATACCGAGTCTCCAAATCTACAATCAAACGCGTTGTTAGATATTGTAGCCTACCATGGCTCGAGCGGAGGAACTTACCAATTGCCAGATGTGTTCAATGCGGCTTTCATCAGTTAGCAAAAAGTTCTTGTGTTTGGCGACATGGTGCACACTTCGCATCCTGCCCAATTAAGCGAACAATGATCTCGTCCAGCGCTCCTTCGACAGCCAGAGTATGACCTTCCAGAGTTCCTTCTCCCCAGCCGACGACGCCATCCTCATCAGTGATCTTGACAAAGAGCCAGCGTGGCTTTACTCTGAAATACTCGATGAGCTTAATTGGTGCCATGTTGATTGATATGTTGTTGGTGCAGAAGGCAGCTTGGTATCAAGTCCGGATGTAGTTTCCTCGGCTTCATGTTCTTATACGAATCGTGATCAGCTCTTTTCAGATGCCGAGATCAGGATTCGGTATGTATTGTGACGACGTCGGGGGATATTTTGGAGGAGCGAGCCCCGCAGATCTGCGTGGGGGTACCGGGGTCGCTTTGGGGGGTCCACCATCGTGATCCGATAATCTTGATTGACGGACTCTTTCTTCCTTCATCCCTGCGATCCTCGAAAGGAGACCCAGAGCGATGTCAGTCGCTATGGAAAGGCACAAAGATGGTCGCCTGGCTCTGATCGCATCTCGATGGACACTGTACAGCTCATTGAATGTACTGTGCATTTAGCTATGATACTTTTGCACAGGGAAAGGACCCCCGAAAGGTTGCAGTTGCTCTTTCCATCATAGAGGGTCTCTTTGGCTGCCTGGAGCACAGTACGCCCTCCTGCCCGGAAGCAAGATATCATTGAATACGCGGTCTCAAGTAGCCATGATATCGAGTACCTGAATGGTTAAGCTACATTCAAAGCTTTACCGAGCCTACCATCATCCGCTCCAGCTTTCTTGTATTGACCATGCTACGCTCAATTTCCTTGACGTTGCTTGCGCCGATAAATGCCATGTTTGTCTGCAACTCGTTCCTAAGTATTTGTATCATGCGTCTGATACCGTGCTCAGCGTATCCGCCAGACATGCTGTACAACACTGGTCTTCCAATACCGACGGCAGTTGCACCTAGTGCTAGTGCCTTGATGATATCCGTGCCTCGTCTAATCCCACCATCGACAAAGACCTGCATATGTTTGCCCAAGATATGGGGAGCATATTGATCGATTTCGAGGAGTGTCAGAAGTGGAGGCTGCGCGGTATCTTGAGATCTGCCTCCATGATTGGAAAGGACGATCCCATCGACTTTGTGGTGGAAAGCGGAAACGGCGTCCTCGACTGACTGGATACCTTTGATGACTATTGGCAATCTGGTAGATTTCCGTAGCCAGTCGATCATGTTCCAGTCTAGGTCAGCATTGATGAACCCGGTATTGGCCTTTGCAATACCAATGCTTTGTGGTGTCTCGACAATTTCCTCCAACTTCTCCTCTATCTGCCCGATTGTCAGCGAATCTCGGCCGCACTTGAAGAAGTCAGACGTACGTCCACTACTGATTTGGACCTTTCATCCCGTTCACGATTGCCGACAACAGGAGAGTCAACGGTAAGCCATATCGCTGATACGCCAGCTCTCTCGACTCTTTTGATGAACGTCTTTGACTTTTCCAGGTCCTTGTCTGCATACAGTTGCCAGAAAATAACCTGATCCTGGGCAATCCGTGCACCCATGATATCTTCGATCGGCATACTGGACACAGTATTGACTACCTGTATACAGCCTTACTTTCCAGCAGCTGCAGCAATGGCACATTCACCCGATGGATGCACCAATTTGGCGAGTCCGACAGGCGAAGTGTATATAGGTAGGGTAGAGTGGTAGCCGAGGATGTTGGTACTGCAGTCGACTCGTCCGACTTTTCGTAGTATCCGACCACGTAAGAAGACCTTTTGATAAGCTGTTGAATTCTCTCTCATGCTGATCTCGTCGTCAGCTCCCGAAGAGACATAGGCCCATGCAGTTGGCGTCATAGTCTGGAGGTCAGCCTAAAGTGGATGTTGCTTCGAAATCGCCAACGAACCTTCTCTGCTACTTTTTCGAAGTCATCGACACTGATCATAGAGCTCAACGGCGGGCTTTTCTTGACTTCCAATACTGGATCCGGCTTTTTGTCCATCTTCGGTAGTATGCTTAAGACGTCTATCGTCCCCATTTTTGCATCGGATCCGAGAGTCTCCTGGACGAGTTCAGCATTGTGGAAGAGCTCATACTCGTCAGAAGCATCTGTTCCAGCAACGTTTAGGATCAAATTCGCGCCGCCTGGATGTTGTTCGAGAAAATTGGTGGCATCCCAGACCTCGCCGTGGATAGCAAGCCAGCAAGATTGTCGACTGTTATGCTTCACGAGCTCTGCGCCCTCTACTATCGCCATGTTGTTTGAGTAGGAACATGTTTTCAATTGACCATCGTGATCACCATTACTATGCACAATGGTTGTTTCAAAGACAACCAAGATCTTCGGAGGATCGTGGGGGTCACAATTGTCGCCCCGCATCACCCCGCGTTTGTCGGCCTTTGATACCCACCAAGGTCTTTCCTCATCACACCTCTTGGTCTTCGATGAATTCTTGTTGATGCATCTGATCTCGGATGAAAAGAACATTACTGAGCAGAGATGTCGACACCAGGAAAAGAGATCAAGGTGCTGCTCTTTGGTTTGGGAGCGTGAGGACCTCTAAGATTATTTTCACAGAAGCAATTGGCTAAAACCGTACAGCATTGGAGGCTTCTATGCATTCATCCTCGGGCGCAACAGAAATGTATCTCTCAGCGTAGTAGCGAGGTCCAACTATCAACAAGTCAAAGACAATGGTCTACAAATCGAAAGTGCCACCCACGGTAACCACAGAGTCAACTTGTCTGGAGTATACAAAACGCCAGAAGAAATCACATCGCCTTTCGACTACATCGTCTGCACCCACAAAGCAGTAAACCCATCAAAAATACCTCCACTCTTCAAATCTGCAGTAAATGAATCAACAACCTTCGTCATCATCCAGAATGGCGTTGGCAACGAAGAACCCTTCCGTACCACTTTCCCTCAAAACACAATCATCAGCTGCGTAACATGGGTAGGAGCAACCCAAAAATCACCTGGAGTTATCGCACATCTACAATCCGAAGATATGCAAATGGGTCTATTCCCCAACGCCAACGTCCCTCAAGATCTCGAGCAGAGCAGACTAGACACTTTTGCTACACTACTCAGAACCGGCGGCACAAGGTTCCAAGTCGAGGAAGATATCCAAATCAAGCGCTGGGAAAAGGTCACTTGGAATGCAGCCTGGAACTCCATCACCACACTCACAGATGTCAATACACAAGACTGGCTCGCATCGACTCCCCAAGCAATGGAAATCACCAAACGTTTGATGCACGAAGTGATAGATGTAGCTAATCGATGTAACGTCCCTGTCGAACACAAACTAGCAGATGCTTTGGTGGATAAGATATTGGGCATGCCGGGCATATATTCGAGCATGCATACTGACATGAAAGAAGGCAAGCCTCTGGAGGTGGACGTCATCTTGGGGTATCCCATGCAGAAAGCAGTCGAGTTCGGTATGGATGTGCCGGTGCTGAGTACCATTTATGCTCTGGTGACCGCCGTGAACGGGAGGTTGAGCAAACTTTAGTCTAGACGCAAATAAACATCCCACGCACCACGATATGTGATCAGAAATAGAGGTGAATAATGCGGCAACGCATACATGAAACTTGTATGAGTGGAGAGAAGGTCTAGTCTATCGAGTCTATACTCCCCGGAAGCGAAAAGAGAAAGAAATAACAGAAATAATTCAATCGAAACTTGAAACCTATCCCCAACCTGCTCTGAAGCGCGCGATGTTCCCAAACACCTTGCCCCGTGCATAACAAAAATATCCCTTTCCCCATGCTAATAATACTAATTAATCGTCGTCATGAAACTGGTAAAATTCAATCCGCTCTTGCTCTCAGCATACGCAACCGGGCGTCCTCGTGGGCGTGAAGTTGAGTTAGAGGAGTAAGGCCACTGGGAGCATAACTACCGGGAGTCACAGCGCCAGTGAGTGTCGCGTTGCTCGAGTGAGATCCAGGAGTGCTGATGCCGCTCCTCATATGGACAGCGCCAGGCCTTTGGGGAAGCTGCAGGGTAGGACTTGGTGGTCTGCTGGTTGCTTCCATGTAACTCGGTGGTCCGTCGGCGAAAGGCGTGAACGGTCCAGGCGTACGAACAGCAGCTCCGTAACTCGGGACTCTTGATAGAGTGCCCATGTCGAAGTCGTCCATGTGAGGCAGATCGTCGTGCGGATCCTCGCCATCTCCAGAGGCTCGGCGAGATTCTGGTACACTATGCGCAGGCGATTGATGCGGCGGAGAAGCATGGCCAGAATTTGACTGAGCGAAATGGGCAGCAAAGTAACTGCCAGTGTAGGCAGGAGTATTACCCCCTGATGGTGAATGATGGGCTACCGGTGCGGCGCGGATCTGTCGGCTTGACCCTTGATCTTGCAAGTTGGCGAGACGTGAGCGGAGTTGAGCGGGTACAAAGTGACTCTCGCCACCACCAGCAAGTGCAGCCATGGATTGCGAGTGATGCATATCAGCGATACCGCTCAGAGATTGTACGTTTTCTGAGGATCCGTTGCGGCTCTGAGCATAGAATGGTGTGGCTGATCCACTGGGAGCGCGACTCATGTATCCGCCGGTGTTGATGTCGTTGTATAGAGCGTCCAGTTGGTGTCTTCCGTACTCGGGCGGGGCGTTCAACGCGACTTCTTGTTGATTCAATTCGGCATCGGTCATGGTTCTTGCGGCAACTTGGACCTCATTCGAGTCGTCGACTGGCAGGTTAGGGGAGATGAATAGCTTGACAGGAAGACGGCAAACAAGCTGAGAGACGTGGCCTTCGGGATTGTGAATGTTGACCATCAGCTTGAAACGATGGGTGATGTTGATGTTGTGCGAATCGACGTCTTGCCTGCATTGCTTGAGAGACTTGGGCAGCTCCAGAGTTGCCTTGAAGACGTATTTCTCATCTTCCATGATGGGATTGTCGGCGCTCTCGTCAGCAAAAGTGACACGCGAGTTCTCAGGGAACTCCATTTCAGCTTTTGCAACGTCCGACTCATCGACCTTGCATCTGTCACCACGCTGGTCTGGTACCTCGGCAGATTGTATTCTCTTGGTGACGGCCTCTATCAGCCTCATTTCAATCTTGCCGAGCTTGACACCCTTTCGAATAGGTGACAGTTCGACGTCTGCAACGATAGATGTACCGAAGACGACGGCGTCGGTGGGGATGGAAATGCTGTAGCTGAGCTTGTTTGCCCAAATGTCGGCGTTGGTCTGTTCGAGGCCAAGTCAGCAAGCTTGTTGCAGCGGTCAAATGTGAGATGCATACCCTTGAGCGAGTTGTTTCCATCTGTTCGGGACCCAGGGTTCTCACAATGCGGATGTGCTGAGTGGTGGTGATGTCCTTTGCGTTCCAACCGGGCCTCGAGACACTTGCGTGCAAGTAGTAGACGATGTAGGTGCTGTTCATGCCTTCGATGCTCTCGGGCATGCTAGGGTCGAGAGTGTATTCAAAGGGCCACTCTATCGTCCCCGAGTTGATCTTGTGCGTGCCAGATGTGCCCAGAGCACGTTCCTCGCGCCAAAAGGTCTTTTTGTCCGACACTTCACCTGCCGCCATGCCGCCCATGTAGAACCATCTGCGTACATGTAAGCATACGCACTTCGCACGACGTTGTCAGAAGAGTGACTCACGAGATTCGTCGCTTGCCCTCAAGCCAGATTTTGACGTTCTTGATGCTCATGGCATCCGGAGTAGTCAATCTGACCACACCGTTCAGCTTGATAGTCTGGGCTTCATGCTGGTCTCCGTGGAAGACGATGAAGCGGTTGTTTGGACTATTAGGACCGTCAGCGCTTTGAAAGCTTCAAATCGAGGCGGGCCGCAGGTACATGATCTCAAGCACAGGCTTGGCTCGAGGGGTATGCACCATGGCGACGGTGGGGTGCTGAGGTGTCTGTCGCGAGTGCGCGAGCAATCAGATTGGACAATGAGCAGAGTCGGGACTTCGCGACACAGCAGTTCGGATGGTAGAGGATGCAAAGGAGAGTATGAGGCGCAAACGTGGAAAATGCCAAAAACGAAAGCTTGATCTCGAATGACGTTTCTCAAACAACCAAAGAAGCTCGTGCCCGATTGAGATAAAGATTCGTTGATGTCGGCGCGACACGGGAGACGCTCCTTTGACAAGAAGCCATGACTCCAGACATGCCCAATCACACCGGCCCCCTTCGGCTCCTGGGTCCTTCTGCCTGCCAACTTGACTGGCCAGATAGAAAAGTGCCCGGCCTGCCTGCGAGTGCACTGCTCACTTCGGGCTGCTGCAAAAAGCAAGTCATCCAGCGCCCAAGTCACGCAGCCATGCACATGCGAAGCCCATCATGATTAACGTCTACCATCACTGCTGCGGCTCTCCGCCGATCAAGGGTCCGGTCCCGCCTCGGTCCTATCGACAAAGAACCCTGGTTTTTTCTTGTTGGACAAAGAATCCTCGCTTTTTTTTGCGCCGCCAATTCTGTCTATCCCGCTGTTGGGATTCGAGACATCGTAATCTTTTGCTGCTGTGCAACGCTCTCAAAGCTTGACCGTCTTTCGACTATGGCGTGATGCCTAACGACTCATCGCCCCTGACCTTTGCATCAACCAGCCACAACACAGAGTCATGGAGAACCATTAGGGTTGTTCTTTTGAACAGTAGCCATGAAAATGTCTCTCTATTCTGTGTATGTCCATCCAACCGAGTCTTCTTATACATAGATACGAGAGACGATAACATTCGCTGACAGTGACCTATCACCTCAATAACAGCTGTTCGGAAGACATGAGTGCCTGGTCGATCCACAATATCTATATACAAATCTCACCCAGATCCCTATGGTTGAATTAAATAACGCTGTTGTCGGCATCGTAGGACTTGTGTCCGTTCTCTCCGGTTCCTTCCTTGGGCCTATCCCAAGTATGGATATGACCTGTGTATGGTGTCAGCCCAACGTGAAATCTCGCAGATTGTTTATAAAAGGCCCGATCGGCTTCGCGCGCGACGCATAACAGACGCGCAGTCGACATGTCCGTTGTGGGTCCCGAACATCCCAACACAGAGAAGCAACACTTACCATCTTTGCACGCTGTCATGATACAGTCCTCCTGAAACTCGAGCCAGCTCAACGGATGGTCGTCTATCTTTTTCGACTGCGGCCTCACCATCAGTACGGACGTCAAGAAGCGAGCTTTGCTTGTCACTCACCATGACGGGTGGGAGAATGGCTGTGCTTGCTTTGGTCCTGAAGCCGTGAACCACGTCTACACCATTTGCGGCGCCTCCTGCACTCTCGGAAATGGTCGAATGCGATCTGATACGACCAACAGTGGAATTGGTCTCTTTCCGAGTGATCGCATTAGAAGTCACACTGCCTCTGTGTTTGATCGACATCTGCGTAACGTGTATCAGTAGGTTGTATCGGAAACGGAAGCCGGAAATAGAACTCACTGCTCTCGGCCGGCCGAGCATGCCAACGGAAAAGTCCCAGAGTAAGAGCTTGCAATCTTCGCCAACACTACCGAATCGATAGTTGCGCTCGTCGCACCTCCAAGGATCGAACTTCACATCTGTGACCCAGCTACTGTGTCCCTGACAGCGCGCCACGAGTGTAGCATCTGCAAACGACCAGATGCTAACAATATCATCCTGGCCGCCGGTTAGGATGTATCGGCCATCGGGCGACCAGGTCACAGTGATCAAACCGCCGTAGTACGAGGTAAAGGCGTCCAGTAGCTGTTCCTTGAGGAAGTCGATGATACGCAGAGAACCATCTTCTGATACAACAGCAAGATGTCTGCCATCGGGGGAGAAGGATATACAGTTTATTTGCTGATTGTTGATTTTCCACACAGCGACGGGATTGGTCTTTTGATTACGCGACTGAACAGACTTTTTGATGACAAAAGATGCCGGACCAGATTGACCATCAGCATAGTCGGATGCTTCTTGCTCTGGAACAAAGGGAGCATCTTCCTTTTCCTTGTCATAGACGACCAAGGTACCATCCATATGAGCGGCCAAGAAGAGATTTTCACTGTTTGGCAACCACCAGATAGAGGAGACGGCAGAGGAATTGATGACACCATTTTTATTGATACGGGCATACTTCTGAGAAACAGGCTCGTACCAGATAATGTCGGAGGAGGAGAAGCCTAAGATGACATCCAGGTGGGTGGTGCTTTTGGTGAAAGGGTTTACGTGGTGACACAGGGCATGAGCTTTTGTGAACAAGATTTTGGTGAGATTCTCAGTCTTCACGTCAGAGGAGAGATCTAGCCATTGGAGGGCTCTGTTGATATTGGAGAAAGCAAAGGTGCCCGAGGGGTTGCGCTCTTGGAGGCGCTTCTGGAGAGCTTCATGGGGGATGACCCTGGACACAAATGACGAGTTGCTCTTGACGATGTTGTTCTTGGGCTTGCGCCTCTTTGAGGGGTCCTTGGAGTCCTTGTTGGGGATAGGAGCAAGGGCAGGATTGTTGTCTCCAAAGACAGGAGCGGTAGACGAGTTGAAGAAGGAGGCCGAGTCGGTGGTGGGAGTGAGAGGGTAGTCCTGAGCAGTGGGTTGAGCAGCAGAGCGCTGACTGTTGGCAGTGACAGTACGGGCAAGAGAGTTATCGGGTAGCTTCTTGGGAGCGACTATGCACAGCGAGAGTCTAGTGCCTTGAGTTGGGGGAGCGATGGTGGTAGCGAGTGGGTTGCTGTTGGGCACGGGATTGTCCGAGGGGTGAGGCGGAGGCGTAGCTAGTAGGAGCTCGTCGCGCTGAACATAGGTACCCTCGCCAACGAGCAGCTGGTAGTCGGGGCCAGTATGGTTGGAGAGAGTGTTGTTAGTCTCGATGATGGTTCCCGGAGGGTAGCCTGTATACAGATTCCCACTTGGGTAGCGCGGTGGGGGCGGTAAGACACTGGCAAGCTGTCAGACATGATGACGAGATTGCTTACTGACACGTACAACATGGCGACCAGGCCGAGATTCCAGACAGAAGTGCAAGTCGCAAGTCGCGAACGCAGATGCAGATGCGCGCGACAGACCCAGGGACAGGCCGAGGGTGTGGGGAAGACGGCCGATCGCGGGGGAGATGTTCCGTCAATCTCTAGGTAGCTCCGGTCTTTTGTGAGGTACTAGTAGCTCTGTCAAGAATCAAAGATCCGGGCCATTCGGAGCCACCCAATCTACATCAGCATGGCGACAGTGCGCGTCTGTGTGTGCGGCGACGAAGGTACGGGCAAGTCCAGTCTGATCACATCGCTGGTCAAGGACGTCTTTGTCACCAACAAGATCCAGCCCGTTCTACCACCCATCTCAATTCCGCCTACGCTGGGTACGCCGCAGAGCGTCACAACAACCATCGTCGATACGTCTGCCCTTCCTCAGGAACGCGACAACCTGCGCAATGAACTCCGCAAGTCCAATGTCATCCTGCTCGTCTACTCGGACCACTATAGCTATGAGCGCGTCGCCCTCTTCTGGCTGCCCTACTTCCGTTCCCTGGGCGTCAATGTCCCCGTCGTCCTTACCGCCAACAAGGCCGACCTGTCCAAGAACATCTCCACCCAGCAGCTGGTAGACGAAGAGATGCTCCCCGTCATGCAAGAATTCAAGGAGATTGATTCCTGCATCCGCACCAGCGCTCGTGAGCACCACAACATCAACGAAGTCTTTTTCCTCTGCCAAAAGGCCGTCACCCACCCCATCGCCCCTATATACGACGCCAAAGAGTCTTCTCTCAAACCTGCCGCCATCTCTGCTCTCAAAACTGTCTTCTACCTGTGCGACAAGGACCAAGATGGCCTGCTCAACGACGCAGAGATCCTCGATTTCCAGCTCAAGTGTTTTGAGAAACCTCTATCTGATCAAGACCTCGCCAGCATCAAGCGCTCCGTCAATGCCAGCCAAGCTGGCATCGACATCGATGGCTTCATTCTTCTCAACAAAATGTTCGCCGAAAAAGGCCGCCACGAGACCATTTGGATCATCCTTCGCAAGTTTCAATATACAGACAGCCTGAGTCTCAAGGATACCTTCCTGCATCCCAAGTTCGACGTCGCCTCGTCTTCCTCTGCTGAACTAAGTCCGCAAGGCTACCGCTTCTTTGTCGATCTATTTCTCTTGCATGACAAGGACAACGATGGAGGCCTGAACGACTCTGAACTCGCCGCTTTATTTGCGCCCGCCCCTGGTCTCCCGCCATCTTGGATCGAGTCCGACTTTCCTTCCTGTACCGTCCGTAACGAGGCTGGTCACATTACTTTGCAAGGCTGGCTAGCACAATGGAGCATGACGACGTACGAGGAACCCAAAGTCACGCTGGAATACCTGGCATATCTCGGCTTCGAGAGCCCCCAACGTGGAGGCACGACCGCTGCATTGAAAGTCACCAAAGCCCGCAAGCGACGCAACAAGCCTGGCCGCGTAGAGCGCAACGTCTTTTTGTGCTATGTTATTGGTGCCGGTGGTAGCGGCAAGTCGAGCTTATTATCAGCCTTCCTCAACAGACCTTTCAGCACAACATATCACCCAACCATCAAGCCCGAAATTGCCGTCAACAGTGTCGAGCTGCCCGGCGGGAGACAATGCTATCTCATCCTGAAGGAACTTGGTGAACTGGAGCCTGCGGTGCTGGAGAACCAGGCCAAGCTTGAAGCCTGCGATCTTCTTTGTTATACTTACGATTCGAGTGACCCAGACAGTTTTGGATATATTGTCGAGATGCGCAAGAAGTACGCCCACCTCGAGAACTTGCCGGGAGTATACACAGCGTTGAAAGCAGATCAAGACAGAGCAGTCCAGAGGAGCGAGCTGCAGCCGGATACATACACGGAAGAGCTGCGGGTTCCAAAGCCGCTTCATGTGAGTGTAACCTGGGCATCCGTGTCGGAATTCTTTGTGCATCTTGCCGAAAGTGCGACGTTCCCATCGACGGCATTTCCTAAGAACGAGGAATCGGATGTGGATCGAACAAATTTGTACATTGGCATCGGAGCGGCAGTGTGTGCTGGGGCGGCTCTGGCCATCATGTGGAGGAAGAGCATAGCTGCGAGCAACTGAGAGAGCGAGTATACGAGCAATGAATGCATGGGTGGAGTTAGGCAGTGAATTTAGTTAGCATCAAGATACCCAACTCTGGAAGATTAGATATCGAATTCCAATGGAGGTTCCAATATTGTAAGACAACAGCAAAGACAAAGGCCGTGTGTAAGCGAGATGATGTTGACCAGGCGGGCAGTCTGGAGGTTGCAGTGTTTTGGCTCTTGTCAAGGACGGCGGCTTCTCAGATCCGAGCCGAGCGAGTGAACAGCGTTTGCCAAGGCCTTCTGTCAGGCCTCGAGTAGCGAAGAATAAACATGTCGGCTATGCTTGTTGCTGCTTATGTATTCCTATCCTACATCTCGGACGTGACTCTTTGTGTGTGATTCTGGCACCGAGTCTGATGTGACGGCCTCCATGTCGCGTGTATGACCGGTCTCCTGAAGTGTCTGGCTTCTCCCTCGACTGCCTCTTTTCCCCCTCGCCATGCAGGTGCGTATCATCAGATCAGACGACCCTTAGCAAACGACCATGCCCCAGGCTCACCCTGTGCAGGCCTCACACGATGCGCCGAACTACGTGCGCAGACACACGCCCCAAATCTCGATATCCGACGATGACCACCACGTCACAGAGGCCATCACGGCGGCTTACGGCAGCGACGACGACGATTACCTGACGCCCTCGAGCCGCAACTCGCGACCTCTCAGTTTCGTGGGCTCCGCTATAGAGGCCTATCAGCTTGGTCCTGCCTATCTCGATACGAAACGCAACTCACCGCCTCGATCTCCACTCCAGCAGACGGGCACCAACGAGAGGTTGCCTACCCCCGACACCACTGCGCGCAAGGGCAGCCACGGCTCCGAGAATCTTCCTCTGGAATCATCCTCTCCGCCGACCCTATCCAGAAAGTCTTCGTCGTCCGATACCGCAGTACAGCAATTCCCCCTGACCGACATTGACTCTCCTGCCGCCGTAGCTCAAGAGCTCAACAACCTGCAAGCCATTCGTCGCATGTCCATGAGCGTCGACAATGCAGATCCCGATCTTCCCACCTTTGGCGCGTCAGCTCCCACCTCCCCAGAGCCCAATGACGAAGATGAAGCCTCGCGCCTGTTTTGGGTCCCGGCCCGCCTACACCCCGAGCTCGCCCCCGTAGAATTCAAGACATTTGTCGAGGACCGTGTTGATCGCATAAGAAAGCGCTCCGTGTCTGGTGACTCGTTGATGCCTGGTGTGGAAAGGTCCAATTCCGGCAGTAGTCTCACGAGGAAGAAGAGCATGCTTTCACGCCAAATCGATTCCTCCAAGGGATATGAAGATGGTGCCGAACGCTTGCAACGGAAACGATCAGAGAAGGAACAATCGCTCACATTACCCACTTTCGAGAACCTGCAAGAGTTGGAAGGTCTGGTCAACAACGTCGATCTGGATTCTGCGAGGACCAGTCTTGACTCAGGTGTACAAATGGCCGATGCCCCGATTACGCCTGCTCCAGGACCTGCCCTCAAGCGTTCCACGAGGACGTATATGCGCAAGGATCGTGCTCCCTTCTCCAGACGAGCCCTCAGTCGCCAATCAGACAACACCAGACAGTCCGAGTCCGATGGTGAAGGAAGTCGGGCTCCTTCGCCCGCGCTTTCTATGCGCGAGCCTCCTACTCCAGGAATCAACCGTGTGCAGACCGAGCCTGCAGTGGCTCGTGATACCGCCACAGGAGCTGGCCGCCTCACCTCGGCTTCTTCAGAAGACCTGTCCCAACATAAGATAAAGCCTAGCCAAGCCAACACTAGCACTCCTCTCCAGAGCTCTATCCCTAACACCACTTTTCATTCCCGCATTGCTACAAATGGCCGGACTACCGCCCCCGTCCCTGGTGCTAGCAGTCCAATCCCGCAAATAGTCGAGACTCCCCCGACAGCCAACAGCTTCACCGTCCCAGAGCGCAAATCATCACATATACCACCCTCTGCCCCGCTACCGTCCCAGCAACATTCGACCCCTCCTTCTTCACATGGACTAACGCAACACCATGCCCCTCCTCCTCCTCCTCGTGCTCGTCCCAGTGCCAGAGGTGCTCATACCCGTCCGTCTCTTGTTCACTCCAATTCATCTCGCACTACCAAATCAACCCTGGAAGACATCTCTGCTCACCCCTCACCTCTGCCTGGTAGCGGCAACACGCGGACTGATGCTCTCACGATGGTGCCAACATACGAAGAGAAGAAGGTCGAGAAGAAAGACAGCCGCAAGACTAGCTGGAATTGGCTTCTTGGCAGCGAGGAGAAGGACAAGGAGAAGGAACGAAAGACTGAAGACAAGGAGCGCGAGAAGGAGGCAACCAAGAAGTCAAAGGCTGCTGCGAAACAAAATCCAAAAGCTGCGGAAAAGACTCGCCTGGATGTTCTGCAGTCGTCCATCGATGGCAATCCAACGGTGCCTAAAGGCCGAGAGTCACTGGTACTCGATCGTGAGAGTTTCAAGCTCGAAGAAGAGCGTAGAAAAGAGAGCACGCGAAAATCCTCAGATGGCAGAAAGGACAAGGACTCAGGTATTCTGTCTGCCATTTTCGGAGGTGGCAAGCGATCAAAAGAACAAAAGCATCAACACCAGCCACCGAAAGAGTCTCTGCGGGCGCCCTCTCCAGATCCTATCCCGAGAATTCTTAGACCGGACATTGATTACAACTGGACAAGATTCAGTATCCTGGAAGAACGGGCGATCTACAGAATGGCCCACATGAAGCTCGCCAATCCTAGGAGGCCGCTCCACAGCCAGGTGCTGCTCTCGAACTTCATGTACAGTTATCTCGCAAAAGTACAGATGTACCATCCTCAAAGCCAGGTTCCCGTCGCACAGAAGACAGCTCAGGCTAGACAGCAGCAACAGATGCAGCAACAACAACAACAACAACAACAACAACAACAACAACAACAACAGTCCCAGCAGCAGCAGCAAGACCAGATGCAACAGCAACATCACGACGCTGCTTCGGATGATAGGGTATGTCGAAACAGTGAATCGGCCATGGACCAACGACTAACACTTTCCTAGCAGCGTCAAGTAGATCACACATCTGCTGGTGCCGAACAGTTCACTCGACCTGTCGACGGGACACCAAACAACAACTCAAGCCAGAAGGATTACTTGGGATACTCAGCTGATGCCCAGCCATTTGGCGACCAAGGCAGTCTCTGGCAAGACGAAGAGAAGAGCGAGATGTGGTGATATGTCAAAGCATATGCATTGGGAAACCGGAGTTCTTGCACAAAAGACATATGAGAGGCGTTTATTCTATCTTTCCCTTTTGGTTCTCCTTGCCATGTTGTATGCTTCAAATCCACAGCATATGGCCCACACACTCCTTCTAAGACTGTCTATAGCGGCGTCTCCACTACAGAAAGGCATCATGGCCTCCGGAGTAGAAATCAGATCAACAAGAGACATGAGTTTCGCATGTTGATCGACGTTATGATGCTTCTCGAGATTACTCTATATCCATATAGCTGCGAGAGGTGCGAGAGCTCTAGAGACGGCGCTAGCCTTGTAGGGTTATGGTCATGTGATTTTTGGTAAGGATGCCCTCAGGCCTCTGTTCTCCATCTGATCATCATTTCTTGTTCTCAGTCTCCTGCTGCGAGACGTCCTCGTGCTGCTACTGATGATCATACAGATGCTTGTCAAAGATGCAAGAAAACATGGCGAGCCAGTCTCGCTATCTGTTTACCAAAGTCCATTGGAGTTGATTCTCGAGCACTTGCTGTATTGCTAACGTCCACGCACGGCCAAATTCATGATGAACCTTGGACTAGACAAGCTAGATACGTACCAGAAACTATCTGGAAAGATGTGGTGTCGGCAGTCGATGGCACGTCACTTTCCCATTAACCGCCAGTGTCGTGGTTGGTCAAGGCATGTCCTCAAACGGGTGCATGTGAAGCAAGGCTGGTTGTGTGGCTTGCGGGCGGTGGTGTGGACTGGCCTGAGATTTGAAAGGGTCTTGGGATCTTGTTGGCTGGGAAACGCCATCGTATGCGGGATGGTCTCGAACAAACGCACGAGCGCACAGTTTACGACAGTGGCTTGACTGCTCAAAGGCTAATCGTCATTGAACGGATTATGAGACCAGGATTTGGATAGGAGAGTTGAGGTCCCGAGATCAGCGGGTTGCAGGGTGTCGAGGCTGTGCCTTGGATGGACCATGATATAAATACAAAGGGGGAGTCGTATGCACCTTGCGAAAGGCTACTCTCTATACCTCTTGCAAGTGCGACGATATTCTCACAGATTGCGTTGAACCATCGGGTAAGCTCCAATCTCATTCACCCCGCGCCCCATCACCTAGAGCGAGCGGAACACCGTCTTTCTGTGTTGTCAAAAGCCCCTAGTTTGGACCTTTCAGCTGATTCTCCTGTCGCAAAGAAGCACATCCCCCTTCTCACACACACACAGACAACCGCAAACATGGCCTCCACAGAACGCGCCCTGCCTACCAGAACGGCCACCAACATGACCGACGACGATGCCATCCCTGACGAGGACACCTCGGAGGTCACCAAGCTTTTCCACGAGCGTCTGCAAGCATGGAAGCACGCATGTGGCTACCTCGAGGACTATGTCTCGGCCACTGAGAAGATGCAACATGCCCACGCCAAGGAGTACGAGAAGGTGCTCAAGGTGAGTTCACCTATCTCCCGCTACCCTACAAAAGACACGATCTTGACAAGTCATGGCAGACCGTATCGCACCCCCTCAAGGAAGGCCACCACTTCGATCAAAACCTCGGTGGTGTCGCCGGCACTTTTGACACCATCCGCAGCAACACTCAGGTATGAATCAATCCATGTGAAGCGACAAGCAAAACACTAACGCCAGCAGGGTATCTCCAACTCGCATGCCGAAACAGCAAAGACCCTCAAGGGCTCTGTCCTTCCCATCTTCGAACGTCTCCACACCGAGATCAAGAACAAGACCAAGGAGCTCACAAAGGGTGCTGGAAAGGGAGGCAAGCTTGTCGACAAGGCCCGCCAAACCTCTCAGAAGCACATTGAGCAGCTTGGTCAGCACACAGCTGCCTTTGAAAGCACCGGAGGCAAGATCAGTGCTCACGAAGATCCCTACGTCCTTCAGCGCGGTGTCTACCACCGCTTGAACAAGCAGATCATCGAGGAGAATAACAATCGAAACGATATCATCGCGGTCCAGAACAGCTTCGCCCAGTTTGAAGCCCACATTCTTACCACCATCCAGAATGGTTTGACCCAGTTCAACCAGGTTGTCGGTATTCAGGCCGAGCAGACCCGTACAATGTATGGAAACATGACCAGCACTGCTACTCAGGTCGCACCAGACTTCGAGTGGAACGGTTTCGTCCAGCGCAACAACCAGGTCTTGATCGACCCCAACGCTCCTCCACGCAGCATGTCCAACATCAGCTTCCCCAACCAGAACCACAGATCCACTGAGCCGCTGGTCGCTGGCAGTCTGGAGAAGAAGGGAAAGCTCTTGAAGAAGTACGAAGCTAGCTTTTGGGTCATTACTCCCGCCAAGTACATGCACGAGTACAAAACGGACGACGACTTTGCAAAGGACCCCGTTCCCGAGACTTCTCTCTACCTGCCCGACTGCATGATTGGAGCTCTCGATGGACAGAAGTTCATGGTCAAAGGTAAGGACGTGAGCGGCAGCAGCTTTGGCAACAAGCTCTCTATGGCACACGAGTACGCTTTCAAGGCACACACTCCTCAAGACGCTGCCAAATGGTACGAGGCTCTGAGAGGAACATCTGGCTCGCAGACCAACGAGCTTTCTTCTACTAGCCCTGCTACCTCCAGACAGCCTAGTGCTGCCATGGGACCCGTCTCAACTGAGGAGCCCACAAAGGTCTTTGCAGAGGAAGACACACGTCCTCAAACCACCGAGACTGCCGCTCTCGATGCTGAGAAGAGGGAAGCCGCCTATGCCGCAGCGGGCCCCACTGATACTGTGGCTCACACCAGAGTGTAATTGAACACATCCAGTATGGACAAAGTAGTGGACAGTTGGACGATGATTACGAGTGGTAGATCGATTGAATGTGCATGATACCTCTAGCTAGCAGAGCAGTAATGATTAGATTGATTTTTCGTCTTGTTCATCTATGCCCTTCCCCAATCTGTCATATCCTCACATACCACCCCGCTCTCACCACAAAGCACAGGCGGAACTGAAGCCATTTAAGATGCAGAGTCTCTTCTAGACAAGAGCAGAGTCCATGGAGAGCCGATAGCATAACGACTCTCGATGGATACCTCCCATCTACCAAGGCCACTGTGCATTTCCATAGCTACTTCAGACTGCCTTGTCGTCCTTTCTAAGCATCCATCTCATCTCGTCTGCTTGCTCTTTGGTGACCAACGCCTCCAATCGTTCAATCCTCATAAAGTCATGATCACTGTACTCGAACCCCGGCACCACTGTCTCGCTAATCAATAAACCTCCATTATCAGCGGCATCTTCACCTCCCAGTGGCAGCAAAAAGCTACTCTTGTACTTTCCTCCGTCAACAATCCACTGTAGCCTTTCTCCCTTTTCTACGTTTTGGCCAACGATAAAAGTCTCGACTCTTGCTTTTGCTCTCATCCCAGAATGCGAGTCGTATTCGGGCATGACTTGGTCGGCATGAATAATGACGTAGCGGCCTCTGCCTCTGTGTAGTGTGTGTATCGTTCTGCCTCTGTTCCTGTGGAAAGCGCCCATGGGTGACTCGGGAGTCAAGAGGTAATGGATACTCGTGCTTGCATTTCTCGTCTTCTCCTGTTCGTTTTCCTCGGTCTTGTTTGTTTCGCTCTTGTCGGCTTCAGTGAGCTTGTTGTCGAGGTTTGCGCTCACGGCGCCGGTGGAGGTGTAGAAGGTCGTTTGATCAGACGAAGATGCCGAGGGAGTGGTGTTGAGGAAAGGGTTGGGAACGCGGTTGGTGTCGCGGTCGGTCTCGACAAAGTAGCCGCCTTCAATGTGTTGTTGGAGGGAGAGGAGAGAGATGAGTTTGGCTAGTTTTGGTGATTCGTTGCGGGTGGCTGAGCCGTCTTTTGGTGGGTAGACGGGCGCCAGCGGTGGTAGCGACGAGTCGATTGTTGAAGTCATGGTGGAATGTTCTGTGTGTTGTAGAAGAGGATGCTCGATGTGAAGATGAAGCTTGAAGATGATCTGCAGGAAAGCTGTTTCGTCACGGCTCGAGTCGGTCGGCGTTTGTGCCTCGTCGAATCCATATACATATCAACCTCGAGAAAGACAACGTGACTCGTGTTGTTCGCTGGAGGGTTGAACACATCTAGATCTCCATTCGGAGTCATCGACATGTGTATGCTCCTTCATCATGTGCTCAATTCTATCACTCTCATCATGCTCCACGACAACACACAGGTGGGACTGGAACCATGAAAGTGCACAGTTCTCTCTTGACGGAAGCAAGGTCCATAGAGAGCCGGCGAGATCGCGACTCTCTACGGATACGTCCTATGTGATTCAGGCACTGTGCATCTTCACAGCTGTTTGCGTGGAATATCTTTGCACAGGGCGAGGTGTGGATTTGGGTCATACGTCGGACTACTCCCACATCTGTCTTACATTGAGGTTGATCCTCTTTCGTGCCATCCACCCTTTCCAATGCTCATACGCTTCTTCATCTGCTTCAGCCCCTTTGTGAGGCCAGTCTGCCATCCATTCGGGACAGGTGCCTGGCAATATCTGTGGTACGCCATGCCATGCATAGCGAGCGGGACCAGACATGACAAGAGCATCTCCAGACCGTAGGCGGATGGCAAGACCTTTGCTGCCTTCCAAACCCGCCATGAACACGGCATCGCATCCCAAAGAAATGCTGACCAGCGGTCGATCGCATTCTTCGCTCACGTCCCGATGCAGACTCAGTGTATCACTAGGCGTGTAGAGATTGACTATGGCGGCTTGTGCTTTCATAGACGGAAACAGACCTTCGATCAATGCAGCCACATCATGTGGAAAGGGCGGCGGTGGTGATGCAGGGTATACTTTTTTGGTCCAATCGTATTGGCCGCCAATAGTGACCCAGCGCAATTTCCTATTCAGGCAAGAAGACATTGCGATGGGTTTGTGGACAGCAGGATCTTTGGGCTGGTGTGAGAGAGTTTGTGCCTCTTTGCTGAAGAAAGAGGACGTGTTTTGAGGATATGCCATGTCATAGTGCATGTGCAGGTTTGTCTTGTGAATGGGATTGGAGAGGTCGCGATGTAACAGTTTGTGCAACAGAGCAAGCTGGATCTCTTTGTGCAGCAGGGAAGGGATGATGAAGAGACCTACCGTGGACTCAGAAAAGAGGTTTGAATGCCATGTTCGGAAAGTGGGGTACCTGGAAGATGCGGGTGTTCGTACAATCTAGCAGACGTCACTGACGGCGGCAATGTATTGACATGGTCGTCAAGGAAGGTGGAACAGAGAGTGGCGAGATGATCAGGAGAGTCATGGAAGAAATTGCGGTCGTGGCAGGCAGCTAGATTAGGACGTCGAATGTCAAACAAGTCAGGGTCGTCGTCTAATGCCTGGCGAGAAAGCTTTTGGTAATGCTTGTATTGGAGTCTGAGGGCTTCAGGCGGACGAGCATGGGCGTCCATTGGTAGGGAGATTGGTTATGATGATGTTATGAAGAGGATGCGCCGAAGTCAATGTTTGTGTACATGCAACATGGGCAACAGGTCTTGGCGCGCTTTGTTGCCGACTTCTGTTTACTTTTGGTGGAGCGTAGCTTGCTGCAGAAAATAAGAGAAGTTACTTGACTTGAGTGATTGACAGCTCGCTCTCCTTGGTCTTTTAGCCATCTTGACTAACCTGCAGGAAAGCGCTTGCCTTGCCACCAGTCTGACGCTGCCCCTTTCTCGTCGCCAATCCAAGAGACAAACGGCGGTTGCTTTGAGCCCCGGACGCAGCGCATACGAATACCACACCTCGACAGCCACAACTCGACAAGCAGTCCCACTCACTTCCACAACCACTCGTCATGGAGAACTACCAAAAGATGGAAAAGATTGGCGAGGGTGAGTCGTGTCCAACGCGCCGCCCCTCAGTACGAGTGCCGCACAGCCAAAGCCCACAAACTGACTCTTGTCTTGCAGGCACGTACGGTGTTGTTTACAAAGCCCGCGACCTCAGCACTCCCGACAACCGCATCGTCGCCCTCAAGAAGATCCGTCTAGAAGCCGAGGATGAAGGTGTGCCGTCGACTGCCATCCGCGAGATCTCGCTCCTCAAGGAGATGAGCGACCCCAACATTGTGCGCCTGTTCAACATTGTCCACGCCGACGGCCACAAGCTGTACCTCGTCTTCGAATACCTCGACCTCGATCTGAAGAAGTACATGGAGGCTCTGCCCGTCTCGCAGGGAGGCCGTGGCAAGCCTCTGCCCGAGGGCTGCATGGACGGCCGCGCCGGCCACATGGGTCTCGGCGAGGCAATGGTCAAGAAGTTCATGCACCAGCTCTGCGCCGGTATCCGCTACTGCCACGCCCACCGCATCCTGCACCGCGACTTGAAGCCGCAAAACTTGCTCATCGACAAGGAGGGCAACCTCAAGCTCGCCGACTTTGGCCTGGCCAGAGCCTTTGGCGTCCCGCTCCGCACATACACCCACGAGGTAACCAATTCTCTTGACAACTTCTACACCAAAACTAACTCTTCCCAGGTCGTCACCCTCTGGTACCGCGCTCCCGAAATCCTCCTCGGTGGTCGTCAATACAGCACAGGCGTCGACATGTGGTCCATCGGCTGCATCTTTGCCGAGATGGCCACTCGCAAGCCCCTGTTCCCCGGCGACTCTGAGATTGACGAAATCTTCAAGATCTTCCGCATCCTCGGAACTCCTAGAGAAGAAGACTGGCCCGGCGTCACCAGCTTCCCCGACTTCAAGCCTAGTTTCCCCAAATGGAATCGCAACCCTGACGACGACATCATCAACCACGACGGTGCAAGAGTTCTGGGCGAGGACGGCATCGACCTCCTCGAGTCGCTGCTCATCTACGACCCTGCCGGCAGAATCTCAGCAAAGCAGGCCTGCCTCCACCCCTACTTCAACGACTCAAAGTACTATGGCGCGCGAAACGGCTACCACTGATCCGTCAACCCGCCAAAGTCACGTCTTGATGTCCCCCTTTCGTATTTCTCTTCCCCGACTCTTCATGTCCTCAACAAACCTTCCTTTTTTTTTCCTTCTCAAAACAACTACCCCAATTATCTGCATCGGCATGGCAGGCACTTCACTACTGGCGTTAACAAGGCAATCGACACGGCTTCTGGCTTTTGGTGTCTGTTCTTCATTTCTCTTCCATGCTGTTTCTACTTTTCCGCTTTCGACGACCGACTCGTCGAGCCATGCCGGCTCATGTCCCCGCTTACGTTCAGGAAAGGCTGTTTTTGGAAGGGCGTCTTTTCGATAGGCTTGTTTACTCGCAATGAAACCTTCTTCTAGTCATGTTATGTTTGCTACCTGTTATGCGTCTATGCGTGTCTGGTGATTCATGTACAACAATGTGTTTCAGTTCTCGAAAAGCAACCCCGCAGCATACTCTACATTGCCGCTGGTTGCGTTCAGTGCTGCAATCGCTTGCTGACTCGAGAATCCCAGCTTCTGCAATGTCTCAATGTCCTGCGCAGGGAAAGAGTGAGCTGGTATCGACGGCGGTAAGCCTCCTGCACCAGGTCGCTCCACACCTCTTCCACCTTGGAACTCATCTGACGGCGGCAATGCATGCCTGATTGCTCTCGCCATACCCGCAGCCCACTGCCATGGTTCGCCATGCGCTCCGGGCATTGAGTTGAAGTACTCCCAACCCATCACTCCGCCGAATGTCGGATACTTTGCCCGTAGCATTCTCATCACGTCGTGCGAGATGGTTTGCTCCACATATCCTGCTCCATTTCCTGGGTTGGTCACTAGACCGACGACAATCTTGTTTGCAGGCCATCCCATGCTCATGATGGCATCATACCAGAATGTCGTTGTTGCATCGCCCCAACCGCAGTAGAATTGCGTGTTGTACCATGCGATCTGGTCACCTCTCATCTGTTCCAAGAGTCTGTAGTCAAAGCCCGAGAGATGGGGTTGGTTAGGAAGCAATGCCGTAGCCACCGGAGCCAATGTGATGAGGAATGTAGGTCCAAAGTCTGCGCGCAAGCGGTCGACCAAACGAATCACTCCCGATATCGTCATGTGCTCTTCGACATCCAAGTCCAAGCCTTGAAGATTGCGCTTGGATATCAATGCGTGCAATGGTCTGTAGTAATTCTCAAACTACAGCAATCCCGAAACATTGCATCGTCAGCGGTTTTCTCGTACGACTGTGACATGCATGACACGCAAACACCCTCGGTTTCAAAACTCACCTTTTGATCATCAGGCCCATCCAGTCTTTCAAAACTGCCCTTTGCAGCACCACCCAGCATACCCAACACCTTGACGCCAGACGCCTGCAACCATGCCACTTCTCCCCACAGCGTTTCGTACTTGGAAGCATGCGGAGGATCGTCATTGAGAGTAATGTTGCCCGGGCCTTCGTTCAAATGTATAGCCGCCACTATTACATGCGTCACGCCCGTCTGGTTGGTAATGAGCGGTAGTAGAGACACGTATTTTCCATCTCGGTGTATTGTCTGGTGGTAGACGACGACTCGAGGTCCTTCGTTGATTGGAAGTAGTGTTGTTGTGGTTGATGCCATGAGTTTTTGTTTAACTTTAGGGTAAGAATCTTTGCTCAATATGGACAGTCGCTTCTCGTGCGTAACAAGGCAAGAGTCATGTGTGGGTTGGTGACACAAATTTGGTGAGAAGCGATCTCCTCTCGCCCGCTTTCAGGCGTGGGTCCATGCCGGCTTGGAGATCAGCGACCATCTCAAGTCTACTGACTTTAGTGACACCACACCGCTCGTCCAGTTGACTCGTGCAGCACAATTGGCTACATCCAAAAGAAGGAAACAAAGAGATCGTCATTCAATGAGTCGTGCAAAGAGTACTGGTCGAAATGCTTGTTGCTGTAAACTATGACATACTCTTGATTTTGCTGCTTATATATACAATAATTGCAGAGTGTCCGAGAAAGATGATAACCGAGAAAGTAAGCCCCATAGCCCCGAAAATCCAAATAGCCTGTACAAGTGAGAATGTTCATCAAATGGTATCATAGAGAAAATCAACAGAACGCCACCCCTTCCTTCTGACCGTGGCCTGCCTCTTTTGGAAGCATGCGATGAATAAAGAAACAAAAGAAATATAAAGTATAGGTGGAAGTGTTCACCAGGAGAACTCCTCAAGAGGGCCGGAAGTCGCGGCCATACCGGGAGCAGGAATAAGAGGTAGAACCTGAGGAGTCTCGGAGACTACTGGGATCTTCTCGTCAAAGTACTCCATCATGTCTGCTCTAAGCAAAGAAGCGGTGCGAGGTGTCGAGACGGTGGCTACGTCTGTGGCAGAATCGGCATCGTTTTCTGACTCGTCTGTGCTGTAGAGAGAGCTGGAATCGTCGTGGAAGACCTTGCCCCCGTTCGCTGAGTCGTTTCTAGCAAACTCTTCGGCTTCGGGTGCAATCGAAACATTGTCGTTTTCTAGGTCTACACCAATCAGCCTCGTGCATGGTAATGGCAGCATTAGACCTAACATACCCGAGTCGGAACCTTCCGGAAGAGCGATGTTGGCAGCGTCGACATGGTCTTCGATCTCGTCTTCGAGAGCAAGATGCTCCTCTGCATCTTCGAACAGGGCATCGTCGAGTGCGTGTTCCGAGTCTGGTTCTTCTGAGTCTGTCGAGTGCTGTTCTGTTGCTTGGGTAGGTTGTTCCGGTGTGATTTGTTCGTCATCATCTTCCAGAGCTCTCCGGGCGTTCAGCTCAGCCTGCAGCTCCAGGTATGCTTCTTCCAAGTGTTCGTCGTCGCCATCTTCGCTTCCAATCACACTCAACCGTCGGATCGAAGTAGCGTCCAGCTCGCTGAAGAGGTCGGAGTGATATATGGGCTGACCGGCATCGGACTTGGAGCGATGCTGAAGCACGGGTGCAAGAGAGCCAGGAAGCTCAACGGGAGCACAGTATAGACCACCGCCTTGAGGTAGCTGACCGAATATGGGCCATGATGGAATGTCTGGGCTGTTAAAGACTTCGGGAGCAGCGACGGCCGATGCCGATCGTGGACGTGGTGGGCGCGTTGGCGCTTGTGGCTTCACGACTGCAGAAACGTTGGTGTTGAACTTCCGGCGCCGGAACAGATTTCGAAGAGCGCGTTTGAACTGTCCATACGTGTCGGAGGGAGATACTGGGGACATTGTTAGACAGACCGCACACGGACTCGGAGTCGAGACGACAAGCGATACTGACATGATCCAGGCATTATGTCACACTGGTGGGGCGCTTGCACAGGGCGTGTGCTGTGCAGAACAGGGAAACGGAGATTCTGAGAACAGACGGAAAACGAAGGGTCGAAAAGGAAGGTGGGCAATCAGGTGCAGATACAAGGGAAAGAGCTGGAGAAAAGAAGAAGGGAGCGATGCATGCTTGCGCCGAGGAGGGCAAGAGCGACAGGTGCAGCTAAAGACATCTTTTCAATTCGTGTCTCAAGCCAGTAGATGCGGACCCAGACATGTCCAGCACCCAGCCGGCATTGTGAAGCTTTCGCGGACCTTTCTAGCGCCGATTGACGAGGGTCGAATGCAATCTCGAGCCAGCCGCTTATTGGCCACCCCGCCCTAGCTACCACAAAAATCGTCCGGCTACGCTGATCATCAGCTTCCCACGCGCTGACTCGCTCCCTCTAGCCTCCGGACTATCGCTATTTTGCCTTTTCCCTGTGCGCTGTCCAATATCCAAATCTCCTCTTTCGTCCCTATTTGCAAGCCGTCACACGTGCGTCCGACGCTCTTCCTCGACCTGCATATGTACACACAAGTTCCCCAGTCGCCGTTGGCCATGTGTGCATGAAACATAAACCTTCTTTTCCGCATCCGAGCGCTGGTGTATGCGAACCTCGCAAAGACGTTGAAGCCACGCCGCTTATTCTGTCCTATCGCCTCGCCTATCTTCGTCGCCGTTAACCTTCCAGAATATACAATATGATACATACGCGTCGTCTGCGACGTCCTATCATCCTGGTCGATTGAAACCTGGCGGGGCTTTTGACCATGGTGCTCTCGTGACATTCACTGAAGACGGTGGCCCATTTGCTGCCCATGGTGCGCCCGTCATAGGTGTTGCCGACATTGATGGTGCTGCACCCGACCACGGAGCCCTAGCTGATGGCTGGGAAGAGTCCATGTTGGTCGTGCTGGGCGGTTTCATTGGCTTGGGTTGGGATCCCATGTGAGCAGACGTGACAGGCATCGGAGCACTCGGATCTTGCTCCCATCGAAAGAGAGAACCAAGAGGGAAGTGCTGAACGACTGGAAACTTGGAGAGGACTTCGGCATTGTACATCTTAATCATCCCCTGCTGATCTGTTAGCAACCAAAAGCTCTACTGGTATCAGGATGCTCATAGCTTCTAACCTTGTTAATCTTGGCCCAGCCGTCCTTGATACCGGATATGTCGAACAAGGTAGGACTGTGCTCCCAGAAGGGGCCCTTCTTGACATCGAAGATGAAAGCAATGGCAGAGAAGTACATGTTGGTGTCTCTGTATATTGCGGCCGAGTCGCTCTTTGCAGTCCTGTTTGGCGACGGCGAATTTTTGAGCGAGCCTTCATTAGGAATCTTGGTCGAGTCGACGTCGATAGGTGCACAGTATTGAGCAGAACCTAGGATATACGGTATGAACGAATGATCGTCAAGGCCCCAGACTCCATGGGATCCAGCAGGCTCAAGAGAATAGGTCAGGATGAGTTTGCGGACAAGGTCTAGATATCTGTGTGGTTGTGAGCTGGTCGTCAGCAAGTAAGATCAAGACAGAAGCTCACGGTTGTATAATGGCTGTGGCAATGGCTCTTTCTTGGACGCCCGGATCGGCATGGGCGAAGCCACCCAGCTTCCAGACACAGGCTAAGAAGGCAAGGAAGCTAAGCTCATGGCCTGTACCATAGTCAAGTCTTTCGGGACTTCCAAAACTACCCAGAAGGTATGCAGCCAATTCGGAATTTAGTACATTCAGCTCGGCGTCGTCCCGAGCACGGCCCCACAGCTTGTTCGAGAGGGCGTTTCGCAAAAGAGATGGAGTGGCGTCTCGAACAGCCTTGTGCCAGGTACGAAAAGCTGCGTTGCCAAACCTCCGAGGGCCAGACTCTGGAGGTGCTTTGTCCATGAGAGCATCGAGTGCGCCGATGAGTTGACTCAGCTTGGCCACGTCGGGTGAAATGGTTATGTTCTTGGACTGCAACGGCCATGTGTCTACAAGGCTTGGGTCGCTCGCATGTTTGATAGGAATCATAGAGCGATTCAATTGAAGGACCCAGGTCATGATGTCGGCGTAGGCAGAGCTTCGCAAGAAGAAAGAGAGGTCGTCGCCATCGTTGATGCGTTTGGACGGCGTCTCGAAGGCGTGTTGGACCGAAGGAGCCATGACCTGCAGTAGAGGAATGCCATGGCCGTTGCGCAAGTCGTCAGTCATGATCGGATAAGTTTGTGGTGTTGGATGTGGATGGCGCTTCCCATGTCGCTTCTGACTTCTTCCACGCTGCACGCCGTTGGTCCAAGCGCGCATACCACCGCCAACAACGCCAACCTCTTCTCAGCCATCTACCATTGCACTGCATGTAGAACCATCGCATATATTACAGCGCAACAATTTGACCATGTCACATCATGGACCTGTATGACCTCCCAATGAGCGGAAGCTCAGATGAGGAGCCGGCCGAGGACAACAACATTCTCGACCTCGGCCAAGAATTGCGAATATCAAAACTCGGAAGCAACATACCAATTCCCTCTCAGTCCGATATGCCTGGTATACCTCTTCCTTGATACTTCTGCTTTTCCGAAACTGATTACATGTGATAGAAAGCGAGGGTCCGGAAGAACAAAGTTATGCGCCTGTCGCCTTGATCAACTCTGTGATCATACCTAGTCCTGATACTTCCTGTCTTCCGGGAAAGTTGGCCTCTACTGTTCCTGGAAAGCTGAAAAGGCCCTCACTCAACCAATCTCACAGAGGAACCACACTTGTCCCGCGGGGCGACGTTTTCGCCATCGATGCCTTGCCCGGACCCAATTTGCAGTCAAGCTCTAGCTTACCACGGAGAGAACCCTCCAGAAGGTCAAAACGGATTGCGTCTCCAAGACGCCAGCAGAGACAGATAAGGACTGCCTCGAGACTGAACGGTTTCGACACAGATGCCTCATCCAATCGTGTGGTTGAATCACATTCCACCATGAATCGTGCACACCCAAAGGATAGACCCCAGGAACCTTCGAGGAAGCGCCAGAAACTCGAGTCAACTCCAGTCACTCGACATCAGCTTCATCGCTCAGCGCCCACAATGCATATGTCTGATCAAGAGCGCGAAGAGTCATCTGCTCCCACTTCAACAAGGGGAAAACGAACAACACGCTCTACGAAGGAACCAGAGCTACTCGCGTTCGATTTGACGCGACGTAGACAAGTCGTAGAGGTTGTGATTGATAATGCCGCTTCGATCCAGCGCCTGAGTCATAATGCACACACCGGCAATCAGCCACCATCTCGTCCGGCCGTTGTCCAAAATCCCAAGCCTACAGTGAAGTTTCCAGTCCTGTCGACAAGTGTTTTGCACGATCAAGATTATACGGATTCAACTCAAGAAGCAGGTTCGAAGAATTCTCCATCAAACGAGGCTAACGACGTGCAATCGATCGTAGTGGAACAGGGTCCAGAGCCGCCCCGGGAAGACTCTGCTCTTTTTGCATCGAATACGCCGCCTGCAAGAGATGCGCGGGCTCAGGCTGAGTTGCGGTCGCAAGACATTCGAAGAGCACATGAGCTGTACGATACGGATGGTCTCAGACTCATGTCTGAGAGCCCCATTGCACAGACTGAAGATTTCAGATATGAGGCTGATAGCTCGAAAGATGTTCTTATGCCAGAACAGCTGAACAGGGCTCTTGAAAACGCACACGATATACACAGAGATGCTGAGGATGAGTCGCTGTGCAAGGAGTTCGACGGTGTTCGAATCCTGAAAGATTACGACAGTCTGAAAAGTATCATCGGGCAATGGAGGACCGCGCAGGATTATGGCCAAACTGACGAGTTGATCCAATTGTCGAATCATATCACAAAAGAAGCCAAAGCTATCCTTACGAAGCCCGGATGGGATCGACGTAAAGGACTGAGCTACATACACACACGAGTGCTACCGACACTTGTACGTACGCTGTACATCTCTCTGGCATACTACCTCGCAGAAGTCAACACGATGAAGCGAATGTCGTATGAACAACTGAATGCATCGAAAAGCGTGGTAAAGGCTATCGTCCACCTCGTAAATCGAGTCAAATATGCCAGGCCAACATATCATCGATCACAAGATGTTATCTCCATGGTCGCCAGGATAAAGGAGACAGCCGAAATCTTCGATCGACTGCTGAGAGCATACAGACAGCAGAAAGCAGTGGCGGACTCTGCCCAATGGCAGCAAACTCAGGAATTACGACAGGAAGTATGTGATCGAGAAGAAGCATTTGAGTTGGAACTGAGAGAATGGAGACAGCGTTGGCGAGTGCTCCATGACCAAAGGCTTGGTGCGGAAATGGAGGGTCGCACTCTTCTGAATCGCGAACAAGGCCATCACTTGCGGCATATTCCGCTTGACAATCCTCATGTTCTTCCTCCTTACTGGGATGCAGAGGCGCATGTTGCCTTTCTGGTTGACGGACTCCAGAGATTCGCAGGTATGTTTTATCTTTTCATTGCTATCGTCATACATTACTGACATTCTCAGGACCCAACGTGTATCGAGAGATTTTTCGCGAATATTGTGTGTATTCTGGACCCCTTCGGGCTTTCAACGTGGCAGAGATAATCGATAAAGCGGTCTCGCTCAAGCAACAATTGGTGAAATTGGCTGAGGAGGACGAAGAAGAGGTTGATCAGTGGGTCAATGCTATATTCGATCCTCGAGTGCCTCCGGAGGGCTTGCGTCGAGGCGGGCATCATTTTCAAGGCTAGTTTGTGATGGATCTTACTCGGCACACATGATGTAGAGCTCAAACCTTTGTTGACTTCGTATCTCTCTATCGACTATTTATAAGACTTGGGGCACTTTACTACACTGATGCTGTGCCTCTTCGTGCTGCTTCAGGAATTTTGTTGGCACTATCACCCTGATCCAGATTTCCTAGCAAATTATCTCCAAGCAACTCCCTACGTTCTCCCGTCTATTCTGTCAGTAAGAATGTCAGTGACGCTCTTGAGCTATCAATGGCACAGTCTCATAGAGATGTAAGCATGTGATATACGTCACATGTTGTAAAACGACACGTTGTGCTGAGACCACGATATCTCCAAATTTCGTAAGCGTTACCGTATTATCCATGACCAATTCAGCACACGTTGGTCGCGCGAGTTTGATGTCAATGACCACACTGAGTTGATATATAGCAAGCATATGAGCAATTAAAGTGAGATATGGGACCAGATATATCCGCCTCAAATGCCTGTTACCACTCGACCTCTGTCAACTTGACCCGCAAGCCATTCTTAGGTCGAGAGGTGATGCCACTCTTGACCTCCAGAACATAATCCTTGTCTTCGAACTCCGTCTCAAACTTACCAATCCAAGCTGCAAGAAGACAAGCAAACTCGGCGTTGGCGAACCCTTGCCCGATACACGACCGCGGCCCGTGGAGGAAAGTCATGAAGCTGTAGTTGGACTCGGCACCGCCGTTCTTATTACTGACACCATCCGTCAACCAGCGCTCCGGCTTGAAGTCCATAGCGTCATCGCCCCAGAGGTGTTTGCTACAGTTGATTGCAAGTGGGGCAAGGACCACGAGCGTTCCCTTGGGGATAGGATGACCGTTGATGGTTTCGTCTTGAGCGGCAACCCTCATGGTCAAAGCTACAGGAGCCCAGAGGCGAAGAGTCTCTTTGCAGACTGCTTGGAGGTAGTGGCAATTGTCGATATCAGCAGCAGTAATCTGAGCCTGGGCGTCGCGAACCGAGGGCAATTTGGAGTGTATCTCATCACGTAAACGGGTCTGCACATCAGGATGGCGGCACATCATATAAATGGCCCATTGCATGGATGAACTCGTAGTCTCGTGTCCCGCGGCGCTGAAAGTAAGGTTAGCGCAGCCCATAGAAACAGCAAGCATTTGAAGACATACAGGAAAGTCATCATCTGGCTGACGAGGTTTTCGTCTTCGAAACTTCCACTTTTCAGAGCAACACTGAGAATGTCCGTCTCATCTGCACCGCCCTTTTCCATGCGGATCTTCTTAGCAGCGATCAAATCGCGACAGGTCTGCTTGATGAGAGCAGACCCTTCTGAAATCTCATCGTTGCGCTTGAGCGGCAGACTCTTGAGGAACCACCGAGGCAAGAACATGCCGGCGACTTGCAAGTATCTGGCAGACTTGGGTGGGTGGAAGATGTTCTTGTAGGTCTTGCTCAGTTCGTTGTCTGGGTTCTTGAGAGCCTCAAAATCGCGCCCCATACCGGCGACTCCGATGATGTCCAGTGTGGCTCTACTGCTCCAATCGCTGACTTCGACGACATTGGCCGCGCTTCCATCCCGAGGAAAATCTTCTTGTATGGCAGTGGACATTCTTTCGACCATTTCTGTTGACTTTGACCAGAATACAGGATAAAGATCTTTGATGTGTCTGTACGAAAATGCGGGCATGAGGTTCTTGCGTTGGGTCCTGTGTTCATCGCCCTCTGCGAATAAGATTCCTATGCCTAGGATCTTACCGATGATATCGAGGAAATGTGCCGGTTTGATAAACTCATAGTTTTTGCTCGAGAGAACCTCTGCAAGAGTCTTTGGATTCGTCAAGAGCACTCTCTCGGAGTTGAACCAATTGGTATATCTGATGAGACCGTCGTTCGGAATCGCACCTATCCATTCACGCATCGGATGACCAGAAGGCTGCGCCATGATTATTGACGCTTGACCATTCCACCAACTGCCTCCTGAAGGCTCAGGTAGGCCCTTCAGAGGACTTATAAAATTTGGGTATATGATGACTCTCCATGTTGCCCAAGCGATGAATTCGGTGAAGGCAATGAGAAAGAAGGTCTGAAGACGTGATCCAGGGGCGTAGGCAGGTGCGTAGTGCGCCAACAGCATCGACGCTGCTGCTGAACTAACGAGAATCGGGAGCTTCGGTGGCATGTTCGTGCAGGGTATCGATGCCCCAAAGTTGAGTGTTTGCTTGGAGAGTAACACAACGTGTACGACGACCAGATACGAAAGGCTGTATGGCTATGGAGTTGCCACTTGGGGCAGGCGGTCAGCGTATCGGCTCGGGATCTCGGTGATGTTTCGGCCGTTACGGATGATCGCTTATACAATGACGTTATTGGGGTCGATAATGCAATTATGTCTAAACTTATGCCCCTCATGACGGTTTCTTGCGTGAATCATGTCAAAGTTGGGCGTTCTGTACAATATGATTTGCGAGCGATTGATTTCTAAGCATCCAGGAGCTAACAAATGGTGCCAGTATATAACTTCTCCCCCACCAGAGCAGAGGCTCAATTGCATACATCCACTTAGGAAATAAACCTCTCATCATGCCTGAAGCCATCTCTCACCACAATGTTGTCGAGAACGTAGTTGGAGAATCTCAACACATTAATCGCGCTTCTCCTGCAGTATGTCATGATCGATGTCAGAATGTGAATATGTTAAACAGCTACTGAGCGATCTACTAGGTTCCCTACTTTACTCCTCTCCAATCTCCTCCCGCAGGTGCAGCTTTTATCCGTGAAGATGGCAATCCTGTCCCTAAGCTGTTTCAGCCCTTGAAGCTGCGTGGCTTGACTCTTCCTAACCGCATTTTCCTATCTCCTCTATGCCAATACTCTGCAGCTGATGGTCACTACGGCGAGTGGCACATGGCCCATATTGGTGGTATCGTGTCTCGCGGCCCAGGCATGACCATCATCGAAGCAACGGCCGTTACACCGGAAGGAAGAATTACTCCAGAGGATGTTGGTCTCTGGAAGGACAGCCAGATTGCGCCATTGAAGCGTGTCGTCGACTTTGCTCACAGCCAAGTAAGTAACAACATAATGTAGATTGTATTGCATTCGCTGACTTCAGCGGCCAGAACCAAGTCATTGCTATCCAACTCGCACACGCTGGTCGTAAGGCGAGCTGCGTGGCTCCCTGGTTGAGTGCAGCTGCCGTCGCACCAAAGGAGCAGAACGGATGGCCAGACAATGTCCTTGCGCCTTCTGCTATTGCTTGGAACGAGCACCATGCCCAGCCTCGTGCTATGACCCTCGAGGACATTGAGAGCTTCAAGAAGTCATATGCTGACGCTGTCCGTCGTGCTCTGACCGCTGGATTCGATGCCATTGAGATTCACGCTGCTCACGGTTATCTGCTTTGCTCATTCTTGTCTCCCACGTCGAACCAGCGTACCGATCAATACGGCGGAAGCTTCGAGAACAGAACCAGACTTCTCCTCGAAACTGTCGACCTTGTCAGAGAGATCGTACCTGAGACTATGCCCATCTTCGTCAGAGTCAGCGGAACCGAGTGGCTCGAGGAGGTCGAAGAAATCAAGGAGAGCTGGACTTCAGAGCAGACCGTTGAGCTTGGAAAGATTCTTGCTGACCGTGGCGTCGATTTGATGGACATCAGCTCTGGTGGTAACCACCCCAAGCAGCACCCTCACGCCGCACCCGGATACCAGGCACCTCTCAGCAAGGCCGTCAAGAAGGCAGTCGGCAACAAGATGGCTGTCAGCGCTGTTGGCAGCATCCACACTGGCAAGCTAGCAAACGAGCTCCTTGAAGACGGTCTCGATGTTATCATGGTCGGTCGTCTTTTCCAGAAGAACCCTGGTGTCGTCTTCTCGTTCGCCGAAGAACTTGGCGTCGAGGTCAATATGCCCAACCAAATTAGATGGGGATGGTCAAAGAGAGGTGCTTCTCAGTTGAAGACTCTGCTAGAAGCCAACCTTTAAGATGACTATGAGATGATTGGTAGGTCCGCAGATTAGATTAGATCACAGAGATATGCACCAGCTCAGAATAAATTTCGTAGAACAAATGATCAAGTCATGTTAGACTCATCAACTAGTACGTACGTTCCAGCAAGGTTGATAGGAGAGCAGGATTGTAAAAATGTCTGAAATTGATTAGATGCAATACGAGAACCATGGTGCCAAGTCCGAAAGATGACGGCAAAACGCGAACAACGCCCAAGCAAGTATGGCGCAGACAGGAAAGAAAACGAGCGAGAGATGGAAGAATTAATGTGGAATGGAACTCGAGAAGAAGCAAGAAACAAGGAAATCATCCGGGTATCGCAGAGGGTATCGTGCTTTTCAACAAAGGAGATCTGGAGGGGTTGTTGGATGGGCTATCATCTTGGTGCAGGGTTTGGCGGATTGAGCTCGACAACGAGTTCACCTGGACGGAGGCCTTTGACTTCGTGCCAGAGTTCTCGGTCCGTGAGCTGAGTGGCAGCGAGCCATGCATCTTCATCGACGATTGTGCTTGCTGGTGACGAGGCAGCACTGGAAGAGGAAGGGAAGTGTTTGTTGAGGAGGTAGGGGTAGTCGCTGGTGAGTTTGGAGTCGTGGTGTAAGACGTCGATGAGCTCGCTGCAGGCAGATTAGCGCGTGTGTGTAATGTGACAGCGAAGGACGCACTTGGATGTCTGGGCACAGATGCGCTCCAGGACCTCGCGCTCTCTTCTCAGCTCCTCCGGGTCGGGCTCTGGGAGTGTCGCGCCAGGCGTCACGGTGCCATACTGGGGCTGGGCTGCATCTTGGTACAAGAGACCTTCGCTCTCGGACGCCTTTACCAAGTCAGCAAGGGGCAGCAAGCACCGTGATCAGAATGTACTCACTTCACGCGCAGCTTGCCGGTCAAGGCCGAGACAGCTCGCGCAGATACCCATGGTCGTTGAACGCCGCTGTCATCGAGGAATGAACGCCGAACTGATGCTGTCTCATCCGCGCCCGCCTATCCGTCCATATATACACGCTTTGTGCCGATTTATGCACCCTATGCCAAGCCTCAACCATCTCCCAACCATCACTCCTACAACATGCCTCTCTTCCGCAACACCATTCCATACTCATCACATACCTCATCCTTTGTCCGAGACCACATACGAAAGTCGTGAAACACTACCCGAGAGTCACTATTCCTGGAAATCTCAGAGTCCTCTTCTGCGTCGGAACTCTTCTGAGTCGTAGGTAGGTAGCTACCATTCGACTTTTACTGCCCCTCAAGCGCTGCACTTTTCCGTATTTCTTGCACCCATGAATATGTCTTTCCTTTTTCCTGTGTCCTCGTCATTTCCCCATGATTCAAGAGCCCCAAAATGTGTTTCATGATTCAAGCTTAATCCTCTATGTGGTTGCCCCTGCAGCCTGTTGCCTTCATACCTTCGACTTCGGGGAATGTATACCTCAATATTGCGTACGCGACGAGACGCGCTTGCACCATATCTCTACCGCATGAGCTTCTATGCTGCAAGGCATACTTGCCACCTAGATCGGTGGCTGTCTCCTGATTTACGCGTGCGCTCGGTAGCCTTTCTGTGCACCTATATAGCCCACATCTTCTCCCATCAGACTAGAAACATATCGCGATAGAACGCTACTTCACACAGAGTACAGATACCATCCCTCGCTTGGTGTACTCTCAAACATGCGTTCATTCGTCTTCTTCTCAACATTCGTTTTGAGCTTTGCTCTGTTCCAACTTGTCGCTGCCAGAGCCACTAACCAGCAGAAGCGCACTGAGCAGGAAACCAGTCCCAATGGAGTCGTGAACTTCATCAGAGATCTGTTTGGCCTCACGGCTCGTCAGGAACAGGTCTGTGTTGAAGATGATATCTACACCGAGGTCAACCAATATCCCCACGCCAATGAATTCTGCAACCGATTCCTGGGCAACCCTCCGGACATCTTAGCCGTTTACACTACTCCTGTGACGTGAGTCTCACCTCTCTTGCACATTGACGATCTTTCTGACTTTCTCTCAGTACTGTCACCGACACATACACGACCATCACCAGAACCACAACCAGCACGATCCCAGTCACCGCTACCGTGGCCGCTGGTGTCACCGCTGGTGCGAAAGCCAAGCGTAGCCTCACGAAGAACAGGTTCGACTCTGGTGCAGTCGCTCGGTTCATCCGAGTAGCTGAAGACAACGGTACTGCCACTGTCACTGCCGATGCCTCTTTCATCTCTGCTCTCTCTAGTGCCTGTAGTTGTCAGCCTTTGACTAGATCCACTTCTACTGTTACCTACACCGAGGATGTTTCGGTGAGTTGGTCGAAGCCTGAGCTTGATGGGGACACCACTAATCCGTCTCAGACCTTTACTCAGCGTGCCTATGCCAACACAGTACAGACTGTGAACGCCACGATCACTGCTGCAACTGTTTCCGCCGCTGTCACCAGTGTTCCTACCGCCGATATCCCGTCTGCGGATTCAGTGCCTCCAACTAGGGTCTCTAGCTCTGCAGCATCATCGCCTACCCCAATCTCTCCCGCCATCGTCTGCCCCAACGATGATAACACTATCGACAGCCAGCTCATTGATGGCCAGCTATTCCAATATCTCGTACAGTGTGATACTGACATAACTGACGATAACTTGGCGCAATTCCGTTATCAGACATTCACCGAGTGTACCGCCGCTTGTGGTAGTGCCAACTACGGATTCAGCTCGCCCGTCTGCCAGGGTGCTGTCTTCTATCCTGGTGCGGACTCGGGCTCGAACTGTTTCCTGAAGAAATCTGCCAACTCCACCGTCGTCGCTGGAGGCATCAATACGGTCGTTCTCCTGAGAATTGAAGTCGCAGTAACCGACACCACTCCTAGCGCAGTATACGTTCCCTCTTCAACATCTGCCAGTGTCGACACTTCTTCCATGCTCTCAGCCATTCTCCAGAACAGCACCACCTCCATTCCTATCATCACGCCTCTTCCTGCAGTCGCCCACGCAAGATTTGCCACTAGTTACTCAACCTATGTCTCTGGAGGCAGTACATATTCATCTGCCGAAGTCTATTCCACCTATGTCTCCAGTAACGGCTCGTGGTACGAGTCCTACTACACCACATACACCGTCGCTTGGGCAGCCTCCTCGACCCAGGAAATATCCTACGCAACCTCTTCCTCCTCCTCCAGCGGTAGCAACGGCGAATTTGGAGGTGGTTCGAGCGGCGGCGATTCCTCGAGTGGATCTACTGGCTCCTCTGGAAACTCGACTGGAAGCAATGGTGGAAGCAATGGCGGTGCTGCTGGCGGCTCGGGCTCCGGATCGAGCTCCAGCGGTTACACCATTACCACGACTGTCTATAACAACACTGAGACCAACGGAAACCAAGAGATCCGCAATGAGACCGTTGTGACTACGTACAATTGGTCAAACGGAACCACCACATCGTCTTCAACCACAACAATCACTCAAACCACCATTGGCTCCTCGTCAGGATTTACTTCTGGCAGCTCTTCCGGTGAGGCTGGTGGTTCATCCGGCGGATCCAGCGGCTCCAACAGCGAATCAGCTGGCAACTCTAGCGGCTCTGCCGGAGGCTCGAATGGTGGTGCAAACGGTGGGGGTAATGGTGGAGCCAGCGGCGGAGGCAATGGAGGTGGCATCACAAATGGCACAATCATCGTCACCAACTCTACAACCATCACCAACGGCACCATTTCGGTGAACGGAACGTCTGGCGGTGCAAATGGTGGCAGCAATGGTGGATTTGGAGGTGGTTCGGGCGGCGACGTCAGCACCGATATCATCGTCTCCACGATCTACTCGACCGCAATCTCTACTGTCTACGTCACTGCATCATCTCCATTCACGAACTCCATGTCAGATGCTGGCCGTTCAGGTTTCGAGTCGCCGAGTTCCACTCCTTTCCCCACCCCCACACCATCTTTTCCTTTCAATGGCACCCTCAGTACCAGCATTCCCCTGTACAACAGTTCTAGTGGGGTTTATCTTCCACCCTCAGTAACTGGTTTGCCCAGCGGCTCGCCCTCGCCGTCCGCGAACGCCACGACTTCTACTCCTTTCTCGCCATCATCTTCGGGAGGAAATCGTTCCGGCACAGCAGTTCCTGTGACAACTCCGTATGCGTTCTCGAATGCTTCGATCACTTTTGGACCTACTGGTACCGGACCCATTGGCACTGGACCCATTGGCACTGGACCCATTGGCACTGGACCCATTGGCACTGGACCCATTGGCACTGGACCCATTGGCACTGGATCAAGCCCATTCTCTGGCTCCACTCCCACCGGAGACCGTACTGGCAGTTTATCTCCGCCTTCATCGACTCCGGTCACTAGCAGCACTGTATCCGTTCCTTTGAGCACTGGCGTGCCGAGCCCGAACACGACTTCGACAGCGCCATCTGTCAGCTTCCCCTTCCCTATCAGTAACTCAACATTCGCTGTTCCGACCGGAACTGCCCCTTCGGCTAGCTTCCCCTTCCCCACAGCAAACTCGTCCTTGTCTCTGCCTATCGCAACCGCACCATCTGCCAGCTTCCCATTCCCGACTGCCAACACCACAATCTTCGTTGGTCCCACCGGTACTGGCCCATCATCCGGCTTCCCCTTCCCCACAGCAAATTCTTCTATTCCGATCAGTCCCACTGGCACCACTGATCTGCGCAGCGGCACTCGTTCCCCTTCTGGACCTAGCGCCACATTCCCTTCGGCTGCCAATGGTACATGTACCGACATGACACCTTTGACCGTGACGATGTTCTCTACGGTGACTGAGGCAGCCACTACTGTGTATGCTACTACCACGTTGCTTGGTTGCTACTCCAATTGTCCTCCAGCAGGCCAGGGTTATTACGGACCATTTGGTGGATTCCCTAACCCCTCTACCCCAGCCACCACCTCTCCTGCTTGATGGACGCGAATGAATTCTCACGACTAATGGATGCAATGTTCAGGTTTGAGATGACTAGATTCTCACAATCTACCAGCTCCGAACTAGAAGAAAACGTATTGAGGAGGTTCGGGATACGGAGATATAGCTTTGATTTCGTCATTTCTTAGCGATGATTATGAGTAGCTTTAGACGAACTTAGTAGCATGTTACATAGCAGTCTTATCAACCACCTTGCCGTCACAAGACTGTGCAGCACTTACTAAGTCTCTACCAGATCATGTGATGCAACACGCTAGGATTGCTAAAACTCCAACGCGTTTCTCTTTCTTTTTGTCTCGTTTCCTCCCGATCATCGATTGCTTTGTGCAAGATATCGACTCATTGACACATGAGGTGTAGTGGATGGAAAGTCAATCCGACTAAGCGTCGTGATGGACTCCATTGGTCAACATCATGGTACCTGCATGTATGCACCCGAACACTGCACAACTTGCACAATTTCTCACAAGCACGACACTTGATGCACAAATTGTGAACAACCATGATTTTCGTATATTCGGATACTTGAAAGGAAAAGAGATGAGGACATGAAAATAAGAGAAAGGATACGAGCTAAGAGAAATAAGCAGAACAGACAACCGAAATCTGGAACCAAGGCTCCGTAGGCCTCTCAGGTCCGGATCGTTGCCTCGATTGACGTTCATCCGAGCTGGGAAAAACAGCATTGGCTGAGTGAACGGGAGGAACGCTGGACAATACCCAAACCATCAGCGTGACTTTCCAATCGCCTGAGTCTTTCGCTGCTTCTCGATCTGCAACTGGTAAATCTCCTGGTCGAGGTCTTTGACAATCTCGTAAGATCTCTCGATGGATGCCTTCAGCTTGCTGCCCTCAGATTGCCATCGCTGGATCTTTACCACTTCCGCAGCACGACGGCGGAGCTTGGTGTCAATTTTTTGACAGATCTTACACTTGTCGTTGCTCCTGATGACTGCATAGACAAGCTTCATACCGCAGGTCTCTCCGGTACGGTACTCGCGGTTGCAGTGCTGGCGGAAGCGGTCCCACTTCCAGTCGCTGCAGGTCCACATGACTTGATCGAAGAAGCACATGTCTCTTCTTGAGGATTCTGAAGCTCGTCAGTATGTAAGGCATGGACATCTCAAAAGGTATTGACCACGGACCGAAATCTGGTTGTATACTGGGGCGAGGGGATGGTTTCAACAAGACTCGGATCAACAAAGAGCAGAGATGAGTAGTCAACGATGACTCGGACTACCGTCAATTGGACTTGAGCTGAGGTAGGAGGAAGAGGGAGAGGAAGAGAGAGGATGTCAAGATTGGGTGCTTGGATGGTTGCAAGGGATTTGGGGCGAGTCAATGGCTGATGAGTCTGTCTTCTGGAGGACCTTGGACCAGCTATTTATGTCATTTCTGGCATCAGGAGACTTCGACTTGGTCCAGCCTGCATTGCTTTGCTGTCAAGTATACCTGCAACGACTCCCACCATTCTGCAAGACCGCGCCCGGTGTATCCCCTTGGACCAGTCAATCGATACTGCAGACATGCAATGGGGTACCATTGACGCTAGTCGATCTTCGAGGATGGGCCAATATGACAGCTCGACCCTCCATCGCTTGTAAGGATATGAGCAAGAACATCACACCTCCGTACGATCACCGGCGGTGTGGCTTTTGCTTTGCTCGCCTATTCCTTCTAGCCGGTTCACGATGGCTCAGGTTCGAACTCACCGTCATACCTTGGGGCGTCCTGGATGTGTTGTCGTGGTAGAGCTCCCGCAATGTGCGTATATCTCGAAGCTTCAGGAGTCATACCAGACCTCTCTCTCTGATATCACGTGGCCTTCTCCCTCAAGCACAACTTGCAGTTTGTTTGTTTGTTTACCTTGGCAGAGACCTCTGCCCATCGGGCAATCTTTTTTCACTCCAGTCCGGACTTTGCTGAGCCAGGGAGTCTCTTTGCTCTAGCTGGTCATACCCGCATGTGTCGGCTGTTCTTGCTCTCTGGTCTGCTATAATCTCGAGAGAGAGAGGCGGCGAAAGATGATGCGCATGCTGGCTCGGTACCAGGAATGTAGTTTATTGAGCTGGCTAGCAGGCATAGTAGCGGCCGGAACGTCGGATGACTCGATACGAACGGTCTGCCATGGCCCTGTTGCTGAAGAATGGCCGAGAGAGTTTGAGGCTTGCATGCAGCATTCATTGACTTGGCGAGAGCATACGCGGACAGGAAGCATCGGTATCCAGTCAGCTTATCGTCAAAGACTGCGATCATGTCGGAACATTACCACATGGGTGGAGCATTGCCCGCAAACAAAGTTTGGCCGCCCTTGGTCCACGCCTCATGCGTCTCCTCGCTACTCGGACGATCGTCAAATCGCAGCTCGGAGCCGGAAGCAGCATAACAGGTCAATTCAGCGCAGACGGCAGCGATGGGCTGATGATATCGCCTAGGCCTGAGGAGTACCTTCGTCACCCGTCACCTCAGGCGATCACGGCTGGTGCTGGCCCACGCTAGAACTGAGAGGATGCTCCTTGTCTCCGCCCTTGTGACGTGGCGAAAGGAGTATGGTGGGCTAATGAACAGACTGCCTTCACTGTCATTCTTTCTGAGTCGGTTAGCAGGCTAAAATGACGATCAGGAAAGCTTTTTGATTGATCTAGTGCGATACCATTCTCCATCACAAGGCGCCTGTTGAGGCAACCGACAACTGCCCCCTTGGTTAGCATGGGCAAACAGTCTGCATCAGATTACTGTTCGTAAGCGACAGTAATGCATGACTTCTACAGACCACGAATTCTGATGGCGGGTAGCTTTATGCACGCCCAGCGACAGCCCTGATGTCCGGACTTCCCTCCTGGACAAATCTGACAATTTGACACACACCGTGGCCATGTAGGCACAGAAGCCGAGAACAACGATCAATCATCAGCTTGTTTGCAGCATGTCAACGATGAGGAAGATTTGCAAACACCATCTGAGATAGACTGAAACATTTGTCGCGCTCTACCTACTCGAGCGCCAAAATGCCGTTTCAGAATAGGAAAATGGTGTAGATGCTATGCAAAGCACGGCACATAACCGCGAGAATCTGTTTTGTGCAAGCATTTCATGATAGTGAGGACGAAAAACAGAGCAGGTACGAGTAAGCACAGTCTGGTGTCCAAAAGACAGAGCTCCACGCTGCAGTCGACGTCGAATTTTACTTTTCTCAGGCTTTCTGCAAGAACTGGAAGCCGAACGAGCGAATCAGGTCATGTGAGCGTCAGATGCTGCTTGCTGTCTCCATCTCATAGACCCGCCTTTCTCAATATGAATCGATGGAAGGCGGGAGATAGCGGATTGAGGGGCTGGGAAGTGACAGCAGGGTGGGCCTTCCACAGCGAGTGAAAGTCACGCTGCTGTCCGCCGGACATGCACAAGTTGTTCCGAGCGTAGCCCTATTGGTGGGTGCGATGTATGCCAGCTCGTAGGACCAATTGTAAATCGAGGTGAGGCCGATCTTGGCGCAGTGTGTGGGCACCCTAACCTGAGGCGGCACAAGAAACGCTTTGTACAGTGTTGTTCTATGCATAGACACCTGTAAAATCTGCATGGAATACTGGTTGGTTCAACTCTGGGAGTTCGTGGCAGGCGGTACGTATGCGAGAAAAACGCTACTACCCAGCCCAGCCTCCTCAACTTCCAAGAAAGGTGACAGGAACGCAATCGGTCAATGCTGATATAGCGGCATCTGAAGGAGGGGCAGTTCGTAGAAAGTTATGAATTCAGAGGGAAGTGGGGGGCATTGTTTTTGCAAGAAATGTTTCGCAAAAGGAGAATAAGAGATATATGGAATAGAGACAAAGAGAGATTATATCCTGCTCACATACAGGACAGGCTGTCGCACATTCAACGGCTTTCAGACACACACCGATAGCATATAGGTAGAGGTCGAAACGGAGTGGCACACTGTGCGAGCGCGTAGGCACGTAGTATGCATAGAACGAATGGAATTCACATGGATGTCGAAAGCGCGGCAAGGCCGACGCGCTTGGGCCAGCCCCACCCACCTGCCTCACCGCATCAACGAACGACGCGAGGTCAAGGACATACTCTGAACATAACATCACCAGTATGCCGTCAACTGCTACGGTCAGCACAATGTATCCCATCGAGACCGTGTCGAGTCTCAACACTCTTCCAGACGAACTCCTCCTCCATATTCTTGGACATCTAGACTATCCTTTTCTACTGGCTCTTTCTAGAGTGAGAGACCTCGGTCTATGCTGCGGCTCTTGCTAAACTCACTTTACGATAGGTGTCACACCGAGTCCGTTCCATCTCCCTTGATCGTGTTTTGCATTTGCAGCTTCTTCACAACTCGTCTGTACACCTGTCCGTGTTCCTGTCTCGACGGCCTCCCCTGCGGTCTCTCCAGCCTCCAGCTTCGGCAATTTATCTGACTCGTACGCATGTTGCTGCCCGTCGTCTCCATTTTCGCTTGCTATCAGCAACTTTAAATCGGTCGTTGTCTCGGCGGCCGTCCATCTCGTCCCTTGTTAATGCGCGCATTCTGCCCAAGGATTGCTGTCGCCGTGATCGGTCAAGCGGGGAGATTATTGTCACATATTTCAAACTCTCTGAGCGCAGGCACAGGCTCGACTTTGAGAAGTTCAGAGAAGGCATGCAAGACTGGCTCGAGAAGAAGGCCCGGGCGATCAAGAAGCACAAGTCGCATGTGGGTGGTGTTGGCATTCTGGTATGGAGGTTTACCAAGAGAAACAGAGGGACCGATAGCTCACCAACAGGCTCATTCACGCGTGCATGTTCCAATACGCATCACGTCTCGAGCCTTAGACGTTTCTGGGAAGACGTGGGCGCTGAGGGAAGCTCACTTCGAAATCGCTAAAGCTTCATGATGGAGTTCTTGGTCGATTATCAGACCAGGTTGCGAAGCAACACTCGACATCTGTGGAGTACTTGCAGAATCAACACTCTGTCAATAGCACCTGCTTTATCAGTACAGTCAATGCTATGGGGGCAGATAATTTGCACATCTAGAATGTTCCCGCGATGATAGAATTGCATAGATTGTTCGAGAAACAGTACATTGGTGCCACATGTTCGTGACGAGTGACTCAGAGGTGAGAAGTAAATGGGCAGATTAGTGTATGCTGTAATGATCAGTCCAACGAGGTTGAAATGGTGGTGCATCTACGTTGGCACGTTTCAGAATCGTGTTATCGACAGAGGTGAAGTGTCTTTTCAGAGACTTGTTACCGACGAATCGACTCGAAGCATAATATAGGTGGCAAGATTGATTCTGCCTAAACAAAGAATGGACTTGGACAGATGGCAGTGGCAAGGATTGGCATGTTAGCGAGAGCGACTGAAGACACGTTACCGTAGAGTAGCCGCAGTATGAAACAGCCTTCCGCTGCGCAAAAGTATGTCACGCGAGAAGCTGCTATAGAAATGCACAAGGATACTGGTTGAATCGGTGCGCAGTTGCTTCGGTGTATCAGAAGCATTCACTGGAAGGCGTCATATTGTCAAGTCTCTATCTACTCTCTTTGATGGCTTCAATTGCGCCAGCGCGTGAATGTGAAAGTGGGCGGGAGTTACAGACTCGCCGGGAGGGGAGCTCGGGCGGCGGGCGCATCGGCGCTTTCAGGTGGGTAGGGATATGTGTCATTAAATCCGGAGATGTGGCCACGCTGCAACAACTTCTTTTAGTTTCTATTAAAGGAGCTTCGCCAGACAGTCGCTCCTTCTTGATCTTGTCTACAAAGAAGCACCCATCCACAACTTGGACGCTTCTCTCTTGTCATCTCAACAACTATCCAAGATGGCGAGACGCACAGGAACAGAGTCACGCTTTGCGTGGTCAACCATCTTCTACCTCCTCCTGGTGCTCATTGCGCCCATGGTGCTCTTTGGCTCCAATGCCAGAGCACAGGAGAGCGGCGAGAAAGCAATCTCCGGCCCCGTCATCGGTATCGATCTGGGAACCACCTACTCTTGTGTCGGTATCATGAAGGGCGGAAAGGTCGAGATTCTTGTCAACGACCAGGGTAACCGTATCACTCCCTCTTACGTCGCCTGGAACGACGAGGAGAGACTTGTTGGAGACGCAGGTAAGCACGCATCCGCTCGACCCTCCATACACGCTCGCTGACAATCTGCACAGCCAAGAACCAGTACGCATCCAACCCCGAGAGAACCGTCTACGACATCAAGCGTTTGATCGGACGCAAGTTCAACGACAAGGACGTTCAGCGTGACATGAAGCACTTCCCCTTCAAGGTTGTCAACAAGGGCGGTCAACCCAGAGTCCAAGTCGAGGTTCAGGAGTAAGTCGCAGCCAAGAAATCCGTGTATGATCAAGACTGACATGGCATGCACAGTGGTCAAAAGACTTTCACCCCCGAGGAGGTCAGTGCCATGATCTTGGGCAAGATGAAGGACGTCGCCGAGTCGTACCTCGGTGAGAAGGTCACCAACGCCGTCGTCACCGTCCCCGCCTACTTCAACGACGCCCAGCGTGCCGCCACCAAGGACGCTGGTGCCATCGCCGGTCTCAACGTTCTCCGTGTCGTCAACGAGCCCACCGCCGCCGCCCTCGCCTACGGTCTGGACAAGACCGACAAGGAACGCCAGATCATCGTCTACGATCTCGGTGGTGGTACTTTCGATGTTTCCATCCTGACTGTCGACGACGGTGTCTTCGAGGTCCAGGCTACTGCCGGTGACACCCATCTTGGTGGTGAGGATTTCGATCAGAGAGTTATCGACTACTTTGTCAAGACCTACAACAAGAAGAACGACGTCGACATCACCAAGAACCTCAAGACCATGGGTAAGCTGAAGCGTGAGGTCGAAAAGGCCAAGCGTACTCTGTCCTCCCAGATGAGCACCCGCATTGAGATTGAGGCCTTCTTCGACGGCGCCGACTTCTCCGAGACTTTGACCCGCGCCAAGTTCGAGGAGTTGAACAACGACCTCTTCAAGAAGACTCTCAAGCCCGTTGAGCAGGTCCTCAAGGACGCCAAGCTCAAGAAGAGCGACATCGATGACGTTGTCCTTGTCGGTGGTTCCACTCGTATTCCCAAGGTTCAGGCCATGCTCGAGGAGTTCTTCGGAAAGAAGGCCAGCAAGGGTATCAACCCTGACGAGGCCGTCGCCTACGGTGCTGCTGTTCAAGGTGGTGTCTTGTCTGGTGAGGCCGAGGCCAGCCAGGTTGTCCTTATGGATGTCAACCCTCTTACTCTCGGTATTGAGACCACTGGTGGTGTCATGACTCACCTGATCAAGCGTGGCACCACCATCCCCACCAAAAAGTCCCAGATCTTCTCGACTGCCGCTGACAACCAGCCCGTCGTCTTGATCCAAGTCTTCGAGGGTGAGCGTTCCATGACCAAGGACAACAACCAGCTCGGCAAGTTCGAGCTCACCGGTATCCCCGCCGCTCCCCGTGGTGTTCCTCAGATCGAGGTCTCTTTCGAGCTTGATGCCAACGGTATCCTCAAGGTCAGCGCTGGTGACAAGGGCACCGGCAAGAGCGAGAGCATTACCATCACCAACGACAAGGGTCGTCTCAGCGCCGAGGAAATTGAGCGCATGGTCGAGGAGGCTGAGAAGTACGCCGAGGAGGACAAGGCAACCCGCCAGCGCATCGAGTCCCGTAACGGCCTGGAGAACTACGCTTTCTCTCTCAAGAACCAGGTCAACGACGAGGATGGTCTTGGTGGCAAGATCGATGATGATGACAAGGACACTATTCTCGATGCTGTCAAGCAGGCCCAGGACTGGCTCGACGACAATGCCGCCGAGGCTACCGCCGAGGACTTTGACGAGCAGAAGGAGAAGCTCAGCAACGTCGCCTACCCCATCACCAGCAAGCTTTACGGCGGCGCTGGCGGTGCTGGAGGCATGCCCGACTACGATGACGAGCCCAGCCACGACGAGCTGTAGACAAAAAACACAAAATCAGTTTTTGTATCATGGGTCAGTAAGAGCAGGCATTCTATAGAAACCCAAATGTCCAATCCATTTTTTATATTCAGCACATTTTCCATAGACATCGTTCCAGTTCCTTTTGACACGGTGCAGGTTAAATTGCTAAACATGTTCTACGTACGGTGATGTCAGATTCTAAGTCATACAAGACGACTCTAACTGTGCATGCGAGGGGCAGTCTTCGAAACGTGTTGCAATGTACCGCCCGAAACAAATCGGGAACATGACAATCCGGAGAGGAACAAGAAGACGTAGAAGAAATTGCTACTCCGAGTACATGGAGAGTGTGGTGCAGAGTTTCGGTGCTCTGATGGTGTGAAGGAGCAGGGGCGCGTGTTTCAGCCTGAGGGAAGCCAAACGCGGAAGCTTTCTGAGCAGGACGAGAGGTGATTGCTCGACGACGTTGGCGGCGCGGGCTGGTAGAGTGGTAGAGCCCCTGGGCGCTCGCCCTCGTTTCGTGGGCGCTTGTTCGAACTCGTCCTCTTGGCTCTCGGTACAGGGGAACAGCGCATCGGCCGTTCACTTGCGCAAGCGCCCAAGTGTCTATCGCTTTGTGCAACAGTCAAAGGAGCAGCCGCCTCTGACGGACACTTCTCTCTCGAAGACGCCTTTGTTGCGGCGACCTCTTCGTTGTTCTGTCGACAGAGCCCTTGGAGACAAACGGTCTGGCCGTTGCAGAACCTTGTGCATTCCTTACAATACCTGTCCCAGCCATTCATGGCCTTGCGCTCCCTATTCTAGACTGACCACACTCCTTTTCATCCACTCTTTTCTCTTCCCGATACCACCTACGCGCACGACATCTGCTGGCAGATATCGCGCTTTCCTGTAACAACGCACACGACAAAACGTAACCACCGCAACCAACGGCCAGAACGCCCTGGCTCAATCGCAGCTGGACTGACGATAACTTCGTATCATTCCCACACCGCTCTTGCATCCCGATCTCTGACCCGAATCCAAAATGGGATGTTCGGGTGACAGGGAAAAGGGCAAACTGGATGAGTCGCAGAAATGGGACTATGTGGTAAGTTGATTGACTTGATGCCTCTGTATGCTCGCTAACCAGACAATGTCTAGACCCTTTCCGATTTTCACGCTTCCGGTGCTCTAACTTATCTCTCATATGGCTGGCTCTGGATCATGGCGCTCATAGCAGTTGCTGTGTATGGCGCCGACACTTTCACAGCAGTCAATCTCCTCGCATACGACAAATGGTCTTCCCAAATCGAGCCTAGTATCCCTCTCAAGTACTCGAAATGGATCTTTGCGGCTTGTATCATGTTCTCATGGGTTCTTTGCTTCTTTGAGTGGGTACGCGCCATTCGCGTGATCCGCAGAGGCAGTGTTGCTGAGAGCTACATGGACACGGTTGCCGTCACGATGCAGTCGATGCGACCCAAAGGCTGGAAACGCTTCCTTGTCTTCGCCGAATTGACCAAGAGTAAGAAGGGTGTTGATTACATCGCTCTGTTCGTCTACTTTGCCTTCAAGGGCGCTGTGCGCATCATATTTGCCGAGGGCCCTCGCCAGGTCGTCAACGCCATCACTCTTTACTCTTTCATGCAATCAGATCTCATCCCCGTTGGAGACCACGCTGCAACAGCAGACCACTCTTCGTTCGAGCAGTTCTGGATCAATGTCGAAACGCTAGCCGAGGCAAACCGCGAACAAGCCGTTGTTCTCTTCACCATGCTCTTCACCCTTGTCATTTGGGTCATCTCAGCTCTTTGTCTAATTATCGCCGTTGTCCTCTACCTGGTCTTTCTATGGCACTACATTCCGCAGAGCGATGGCCGACTGAGCAACTACTGTCGAAGAAAGATCGACCACAGACTAGAAAAAGCTGTGGGTCAGAAGGTCAAGCAAGCACTAGAAGAACAAGAAAAGAAGCAGGCACAAATGGAGGCGAAAGCGGCGAAGAAAGCCAATCAACTTCCCAGCAGACAAGTCAACCGCAAACCAACCTTGCCTCAGGTCGCTGCTCAGACGCCTGACCTTGAAGCCGAAAGCGATTTCATGTCTCTTACAAACGACACTGTGCCCCATCCTCTGCCTCCTCTTCGCACTTTCACCGCTCCCGAACAACCGTTGCGTCGCGAACAAACTCCTCTCAGCCTCAACGCAACACAACCTCCATCTCGCACTCACACAGCACCACCAATGGCAATGCACCGCGAACCGTCTCTTCCCGAGTTTCATCAAAGCGGTCGCCCGGCCATGCCTTACCGCTCGGATACCGAAGCGTCCGCCATGTCCAACGCCACGTATGCTTCGGACGCCTCATTACTTGGACACGCCAGCGGCATGGGCTATAGTGACAAGTCGGACTATCATCCCGCACATCCAAAGCCTGCATTTGACAGGTCGACTTCTTATGCTTCCAGGCCTGCACCGCCCATGTTTGACGACCAGTCCGGATATGCAAGTCAACCTTACCTGGGTAGAAGCGCGGCTGCGGAACCACAACAATCCGAAAGATGGAGGCATGACGACTTTGATGAGCGAATGGAATACGACAGAGACACAACTCCAGAGCCGATGGATTACCCGACGACTCGATTCATGTCTCCTCATCCTCAAATGCCCATGCATCAGGAAAGCTTGGGTTATGACAACATGCAAAGCACTGCATTACCGCGACAAAGACCGCAACAGGACTTCCAACGGTCATACACTCCCATATCTCGCATGGACAGCGACATGAGCCTTTCTTCGCGTCGCGCGCCCAATCCCGAGAGCCAGAGCTTCGAGATGCAAACACGGACGACAGCCATGCCGGAGCCCTTCGAGCATCAGCAGGTGCAGCCGCCGCCGCGCTCCGCTTCTGCCGCATCGGGAGGCTACGTTGCTTTCAACCCGTCCTTTACACTGGCGGCAGCCGCACCTTCGTTCACACCGCCAGACCGCAGTACTACGAGTCCTCCGGAGATTGCAAGACCTTCTGTGGCAGCCGGGTCCCAACGCAGTGCCACAGCTCCTCCTGAGGCCTACGACGGGCTCATCGACGAATACCGCGGGCATCCTCAATACAATCGTCGTGAGGTACCTGGCAGAAGTGCCACAGCGACTCCCAGCCAACGACCCGCAGTCCTTGGCAGAAGTGTATCTACTGCTCCATACCAACCATACGGCGTTCCGAGCAGGAGTGCGTCCACAGCTCCTCTCCAACCGCTATACGAAGTTCCTACCAGAAGCGCAACAGCACTCCCTACCCAAAGACATGCAGTTCCCGCCAGAAGCGCAACAGCCGCTCCTCTCCGACCGCATGACATTCCAGGCAGAAGTGCAAGCGCTGCTCCTGGACAACAGTACCGCACACGGGAATGGTGATGATGAGCTTCTACCGAGACGACGATTTCTTTTTTCTATGTCTTGTTCCCCCGATACCCCGATTCAATCATGACCAAAATCCATCATGACTGAAACCTTTTCTTGTACTTGATGTACGATAGCATTATTTAGTAGCCCCTTTCTGTGCATGGAAACTACCATGGACGGTCACCTTGCCAGCTAGGTAGATATACAGCAATCAACTATTCAAACTGCATCCTTACATTTTCTCTCATGTGCCATATAGCTTTCACAAATGAAATCGTGCTCTGCAATCGAAATTGGGGCAAGCCTGTATCAGAGGCAACTTTTAGGTAATTGTATTTCTACATTCCAACATGACATTTTATCTTTCAGGTCAAGCCGGATATCTCCTTTTTGAAAAGTTCGTTTGCCAACGCCATCTATGATATCTCATGCAGCAGAAATCAACACATCTAGAACTCGTTCTCGTCGCTTCCAGCGATGATGACGTTGTTGACCTTGAGCACCATGCGGCAAAGTTGTGTGGCCAGGAGCAGCTGTTGTCTCTTGGAGATCAGAGGGTCGATGACGAAGTTTTCTCTCATATCTGTGTTCATGTTAGCAATTTCTGAACGGAGGGCTGGTGTTGATAGTAGCTTACCATTGCTGCCGGTCTGCATGCAGTCGACACCCAACCTTGAGTTGCCCTCCTTTGCCTGTCGGCTCTTGATCTGGGCCAGAGTCTCGATGGGGCTGAGACCAGAGTTCTCGGCGAGTGCCATGGGTACGCTGTCCAGAGCGTCTGCGAAGGCGCGCATGGCGTATTGCTCAAGGCCAGGAGACTTGACGGCGGCGTCTTCGACGGCGAGCGAGCAGGCAATCTCTGCGGCACCACCACCGTAGACAATTCTGTTATCGCGAACCAAGTTACGGACGACGCAGAGAGCATCGTGCAATGAACGCTTGGCCTCGTCGATGATCATCTTGTTACTACCACGAACAAAGACGGTGACGGCTCTGCTGTTGGCGCATTCCTCGATGACGAGCATCTTCTCTCTGGTGGTTCCGAAGCTCATTTCTCTGACGATGCCAGCAGTTCCGAGCTTGTCAGCGCTGAGATCCTCAAATCTCGGTACTATCCTTCCGTTTGTGGCAATAGCGATCAGCTCAATCTCGGGACCGCCAACCCATCGCACGGCAGGGAGTTTGTTTGTGAGCAAAAGGTGGTTGGCCTCGTCATCGAAACCCCATTGACAGATGACGACGTTTGCGCCAGTGTCCTTGATTTGTTGAATCATCTCGGCGAACTTCTCGCTTTCGTAGTTTTGCAGACGCTTGAACTCCTCTACTGAAGTGATGTCGAGCTTGTGCTTGGTCTTGGGCTTTGGGGGCTCGAAGGCGCAGGTGAGAATGGCCAACTTGGCGTCCTTGACCTCGGAAGGCATTTGGGGGTGTGAGAAGTCCTTGTCAACAATGACACCCTTGACGAGCAGTGTATCCTCAAGACTACCTCCGACTTTTCCATCGACCTTGATCAGCTCGAAATCGACGTCGCGGCGCTCAAGATCAGCGACACTCATGACAGCATCGACGGCAATCTGAGCAAACTGGTCGTGTGACTTGCTGACGATTTTGCTTCCTAGACTGGTCTTTGCGACCTTGAAGAGGTTCTCGGTGTTATCCTTGTCGAAGGGCATGGTGTCTGAGATTTGGTCGAGGCGAGCGACAGCAACCTCGCAGGCGGCGTCGTATCCATCGGCAATGCGGATAGGGTGGATACCCTTGTCGATCAGGTCGGCGGCCTGCTCGAGGAGAGCGCCAGCGAGGACGACGACACCAGTGGTACCGTCACCGATTTCCGAGTCCTGGGATTGGGAAAGGGAGACGAGCAGCTTGGCGACGTGGTTTGAGATTTCCATCTAGATAAGGATCAGAGGCGGAAGTGGATGGACTGAGAGCAGGTGGAAGTGTACCTGGGACAGGATAGTAGCGCCATCGTTTGTGACGGTAATGTCACCATCAGGGGAGATGAGGATCTTGTCGAGACCGCGAGGGCCAAGAGATGTGCGGACGATACCGGCGACCGTCTTTGCGGCAAGAATGTGTGACTTGACAGCGTCGTTTCCGTGTTGTCTCTTCTTCTTGCCCTGGTCTCTTACAATGATGAAGGGGCGGCCGTTCTCGTCTTTGGCGACTTGGGCTGAGGGGAGGATGACGGAATTAGTCTTGTTCGAAAGCGAAGATGGATACAGAGGATTGGGTAGTACCGTTGGACATGTCAAGTTCTATTCGCACATGTCAGCAAGGGGAGCAATAAATTATTTGGACCGTTGTTGGCATACGCATCGACATGGCAGGCAGTTGGTGCTCCTGGGGAGCGTCGGCGAAGGGAGTGAAGCCCGGAGAAGGTGCTGAAAAGCAGAGGAAGGAGCGAGTGACCGGTAGTGCTTGTGGTGGGTTGAGCGGTGGTTGTTGTTGTCAGCTGGTCGCTGCTTGGTTTGGTCGCTGCCGCTTGGCTTTCAGACTTTCGTCGCACCTTCACTTTCCCTCAGACTTTCACGTTCAGCTGGTCTGTGCGCCCAGTTGTGTTCACGGTTCCTTCCTCCGCTCCGCAGCTCTGGAAACACCGAGACGCGTTGCGCCAGTCGCGTCTGCTCGTCTCCATCGACAACAACTTTCACACAAGGCCATCCACACTATCCGTCGCATACTGCAACACCCTTCCGCACCTGTCGCGCGACATAGCACACCGCACCTTCGATTCATCTTCAACATGCCTCGTACGACTATCCTTCTCGTTCGGCGCGTCTTTTGGACCCATCACTGACCAATCGCAGCTGCCATCTCTGACGACGAGGACGAAAGATCCGATTTTCTGTCTGACGACGAGACCCTGCCCCCGAAGAAGCCCGCAACCAAGAGAGTCGCCGCCAAACCCAAGCCTGAACCCAAGAAAGAATATGTTGACGGAGAATCGCACAATGTCAAAGAAGACGACGACGATGATGATGACGAAGACGACGCCGATGAATATGTTGTCGAGAAGATCCTGAACCACGCATGGGATAATGGCAAAACCTGTCTCTACGAAGTCAAGTGGCTCGGCTACGAAGCCGCCGAAGACCGAACTTGGGAGCCCGAAGACAACCTGCGAGTAGTCAATACAACAGCGTCAATTCCCCTCGCACGCCACTAATCCCTCTATCCTAGGTCCGGTGCTATGGATGTCCTCAACGCGTATTGGGACAAGATTGGCGGCAAGCCTCAGGCCAAACCCAAGACTCCCGCTAAGAAGGGTACTAAGAGAAAGTCATTGGCACAACACACACCTGAAGCCGATGCCACATCTACCACCAAGAGACGTGGAAGAAAGTCGATCAAGACAGCCGACGAGCTAGAAGACGAAAAGACGCATGCTCTGCCCGAGGGCTCTTGGGAAGACCACGTAGAGCAGATCGAGTCCGTCGAGGAGAACGCGGGCGGCCTGTTATTCTTCGTAAAGTGGGTGAACGGCCACAGGACCCAGCACTCATCGCAGCAATGCAGGCAGAAATGTCCCCAGAAGGTGATTTACATCTACCCTTGGTCATGCGTGTGTTATCTGCTAACATGCGACAGCTCATCGATTATTACGAATCGAAACTGTACGCCAAATCCTCCAAACCCGTTCGCCGAAGACGTTCGACTAACAAGGCCTAGGGTCTTCAAAAACACTGACCAGTACTAATGTTGCTGCTGCTCTGCATACCCGTTTTTCCGTCGACTCTTTTCAGCATGTTCTCTCCAACCTCCATAAGCGCAAACCGCATGGCACTATGTATCTAGACCAAGTCAATGCCACGACGACTAATCCTCAAGTCCATCTCCTGCTCTTGCTCTTGTTCTTGTTCTCATCAGACGGCGTCTTGCTTGCAATGCCCCGCTGAACGCGCTATCCCACGTGACGTATATACAAGTTTAGGTTTGCTTTTTGCCATATCCGTCTTGACTCTTATCTACCTATTTCCTTCTCGTACGCCCCCACAACCATCTGTTAACTACACTTGGCCTCGCTCAACGTTGTACACTGGTCCTGATGGTTGTTCGCACTACGTTGCTCGACCAGAAATCCTGGACGGCTTCGCGGGACAGTCACGATCTGGATATGAATGTCGCCGAGTCTAGTGACTATGTACCGGCTGGTCCGCAAGCATCACCTGTAGATGAGGACGAGAGAATGCTTCCAAGTCAACCATTACATCAGATGTCCGAGAAGCCCAAACCTGTTTCATGGAAAAGTCTACCTCGAAAGGATCAACTGTTCATTCTCACACTAGCCCGTCTGTCTGAACCACTGACACAGACCTCGCTACAAGCCTATATGTTCTATCAACTCCGCTCTTTCTCTCCCTCTGCTCCGGACAGCACTATATCATACCAGGCCGGTATGCTTCAAGCTGCTTTTACTGGAGCCCAGTTCTGCACGGCCGTCTTCTGGGGTAGGATGGCCGATTGGGAGCACATGGGTCGGAAAAGAGTTATCCTGATTGGACTTTTGGGCACTGCTATCGGAGCTTTGGGCTTTGGCTTTAGCAGTAGCTTTGCCGTGGCATTGCTATGGAGATTTGTTGGTGGAGGTGAGCCTATTTTTCTTTCCTACCGTCGAACCAGAGAGCATCAAGTTATGAGCAGAATTTCATCCTCCATGTCTGAGAACTTGTCGGCATTATATGCTCGTGAGGTCAAGGAAAGCGTGGCTTGTACACTGTAAGGGCTGTGTGACACTATGGCGAATGACGACTTCCGCCCAAACCAGACGTAGAGTATGTCTTTCTGGCTTTCGAGCCAGATGACTGATGACTTATCGTACTCAAACATATGTAACAACAATCTCTCGTGGTGGAGATGTCTCTAGGGCTCAGAGCAGCACTATGACTTGCTCGCAACTCTATGGTTCGGCGGCTCCAGCGCCTCAACGACTGACACAAAACCCAGCGCTCAACGGCAACATCGGTGTGATGAGGACGGTACGTCTAGAATCTCCAACATGTCTTACAATACTGATCGTTTTCCAAGATGATCTCCGAGATCATTCGCGATAAGAAATATCAATCGAGAGCCTTTCTCCTGCTCCCTATGACCTTCAACATTGGTGTTATTATAGGTATGTAATGCACCATGTTCACCGTCCAACCCTTCTTGCTGATCACTTATCGAACTTTAGGGCCGATACTCGGTGGGCTGCTCGCTGACCCAGCGGGAAATTACCCTGCTTCGTTCGGCTCGGTTGCATGGTTGAAACAGTGGCCCTATGCACTTCCGAACCTCGTCAGTGCTGTGTTTCTCTTCCTCTCATCAACGGTCGTCCTGCTGGGTCTTGAAGAGGTAAACAATACTTGATCGAGCACACTTGGCCTGTTGCTGACATGTGCACAGTCGCATGAGCTGTTGAGGGACAAGCCAGACCTGGGCCTTCGCATTGGACGATGGATCGCACGGGCAATATTCAGACTTAACTTCGAGCAGCACTACGAAGCCATATCTACTGTCGAGATCGATCCTTCGACAATGGAAATGCAGTCGCCGACCGACGAGCCACCCACGCCCAGACTTCCGAGGATAAGAAGAAAACTACCCTTTTCACGCATCTGTACGCCCAATGTGCTTTTCACTTTCACCGCTCACTTCTTACTAGCTGGCCATGTAGGGACCTTCAACAGTCTCTGGTTTGTCTACTTGTCGACACCAAGATATGTCCCACATGGCCAGACGAATGATGGCACCAACCCAAATGCGAGTCTAGGGGTACCGTTGAACTACAAGCCTCATCCGCCATTCAGCTGGACAGGCGGTCTTGCTCTCCCGCCTGCGAGAATCGGCTCTGCGCTTGCAATCTTGGGTGTCGTCGGTATATCGTTGCAGCTGCTACTCTATCCAAAACTGTCTTTCCGCCTGGGCACAGTAAAATCATATCGGTTGTCGCTCTGCCTGTTTCCCTTGGCATACTTCTTGGTGCCTTTTCTCTCCCTCGTACCGACAACTTCGACTTCACCTGCAGCAGCTTCTGGGCCATTGCTATGGATTTCGATCGTCATCGTGCTTTGCATACAAGTAACAGCACGAACATTTGCATTGCCTGCCACGGCAATCCTAGTCAACAACGCCTGTCCGCATCCATCTGTCTTGGGTACTGTTCACGGTCTAGGTCAGAGCGCAAGTTCTGCTGCTCGTACCATTGGTCCCTTGGTGCTGAGTTACATCTACGGTGTTGGACTTCGGCGCGGTGTGGTAGGGCTGTCGTGGTGGTGTATGGCGTGTTTCGCAGCAGTGGGTGCTGTAGCAGGACTTTTCGTAAAAGATGGAGATGGTCATGAGATATGGTTGGAAGGAGAGAAGGAGGAAGAAGAACAAAATGCTGTTTCATGAGTAGATCAAGGATCAGCCTTTCGACAAATCGAATGCTGATCTGATAGATCGAGGAGATAGCAACCAAAACACTGCACCTCAAGCAACACTATGCACTTGATCAAAGGAGTTAGTGAGATTGTTGCTCTGTCAGGCTTGTCGATTGTAGGTTGAGAAAGCAGACAGATATCGCGAGGAAGGGGTCGTAAGCAACAGTTCTAGTACCACTGTCCATCTTGCCGATGGACGGCTCGTCAGAAGGCGATGCAGTGTTTCCATGCGATTGAGAAAATGCCATGTCGAGAGGAAGGCAGTCGGTTGCTAGATGTTCATGCGGCTGTGCTTGTCGACATGACATCAAAGGAATCGCAACGACTTCAATTTATTACCCGGTGCCAGGCGAGGGAAAGATGTAAACACCAGACGAAGTTGATCTTGCCGTTCCCTGTGCCCGAATGAAATTCATCCCAAGGAAGTGGAGGTTGTATGTAAGGCTGGTGTGGCATAATATTCTGCATGGGAGCTTCCTTACTGACAACAAGTACGAGTCTGCTCTTCGACGATGTGAACGCTGTTGGCATCAGGTGCCGTCGTCTTCGTTGCAATGCGTTCTCAACCTCGATTTGCGTGGCTGAATTTTACGTACATCCATTGTCCTTCGGTGTTCCTGCCGAAGACTCCAGAAGACCTTCAGACTTCTCGACCACACCTGTAAACGCGCAAATCGATAATCAATCACACGCTCGAGCTGAGTGCTGATCTTGCTCTCTGCCCTCAGCTACCACCGACTTTCGTACCCGGTCTTCGCTTATATTTACGAGGGTCTGAGAGTCAAATTTCGTTAGCATTTGTGTCAAGAGTCACGCGCCTCTAGCACACTCGGGATATTGCCAAGCAACGACAAAGGAACATGAGGGTTGGTTGTACTTGCCTTTTCTGCTCATCCGGGTTTTGTCGCGAGTACCTGGTCATACGTCAGCCCTCATGATCAATTGTTTTCTGTGGTTTCGCCTAAAAGCGGTATTGAAACATCCTGCAGGTCCCGATGGAAACAACGCCATGACACGCTAGAAGCATCGTGTACACAGGTACACAGCTTAGGCTTTCACACCGGCGCGCGGGGAAAGCTGGGGCTCGTGGAGGTCGCAGGATCGTGGAGGATGTGGTCATTCACCAGGAAGGAAGGACGTCATCACCGATGCAAACAAACAGCCATCAGTTTTGCCGCATCGACGATTGGCAAGGAATGGATGCGTGAATCGAGAATGTGATGATGAACGATGGTGAAGAAAATCGTCTTACCTTTGCCTCCCTCCCAAAATCCATGCCCAACTCTCGCAATGAGGCTGGAGCGGCAGAAGTGGCAGTCGTCGGGCCTGTAATTTTGTTCTCGAGAACAATAACCACAAATCATGCGGTTAGCATGTTCGTTTGGATGTGATTCAGCCTCGTCGTGGCATCTCTGCGAAACATTAGTTGTCTTCCTTTGCATCATGTTATGTTTGACCTACATCGCAGGGATAGACTTTGCTGCAGCATGAGAATCTGTTGATCATCAGTATGGCCCGGAAGCCAACATTTTACAAGAAAACAGGCGCGCATACCTGAACCATCTATACGATTTTGCATAGTGCGTGCAACGACCGCGTCTTGGTAGCTCCTGTCCAGCAACGATGCCCAAGTTCTCTTTGACCTTTCTGCGTGTCTGTGCACGGCTTGCTCGGACTGCAGAATATCAGCTGTATTCTTTCAACACGACAGAGGTTAACATACTCGAAGCAGTGCTAACGTGCAGGAACTTGGTCTCAGGTATACGGAAACTCATCTTCCTGTGACATTCCCTACAGATGGCTAGAATTGAGTCTCCACGAACTCCAACAACACCTGGAGCTGGATAAGATGTAGAACACTCTGAGCAAGTCGGGATGAAGTAGCTAGAAAGTAGTTAGTCACGGTATTACATGTCTGTTGTGGTATCAACTTACCTTGGAAGCATGTCGACCACCGTACAACCGTCAAGATCCAGATATCCAGCTCGCACGGAGTTTTGGTGGATTAGGTCCGCTCGAAATCCTATTGCTGTCAGTCATGTTCGGGTAGAAGATTTTAGCCAGGCATTCATACCAACTGCGAGGGTATTGGCACATTTCTTGCAGATTTCATCGCGCATACCACTTGCGTCTCCCTTTGTGTTGTTTCTCAGACGCTGAACATCAAGCAAGTCTTTGCAACGCTCGCACTTGACGGTGATACTGAGCGAGACGAGCTCTAAGAGCTCACAGCCGTACAACTCCAGATTGGGGAATGATAACATGATTCCGCGCTCAGCGAGCCCGGACGTATTGGCAGGTGGTTGCTCTGGCTGATCGCCATCCTCTTCTTCTGTTTCGTCTCCACTGTCGTACGAGTAAGAATCATCACTACTCCAACCATCGGGTCCGTCGTTGACGTTCCATTCCGGGGGTCTTGGGATGACGTGAATATGGGGTCTGTCAGAATCTTGGTCTGCGGTAGTGCCAGATGGTTGAGCTAAAACAGGGACGACGACCTCGGCCTTAGGTGCTTCCTGAGACTTTTCTTGAACATGAAGGACATCGACTGGTCCTCTGGTGGCAGACATAGTATGTGCATTCTGAGTCAAGAAATTGATATGAGCGAGCAAATTCAAGCTAGTCTCACTCTTTACTCTTTCTTGGAACGATTGCTCAAGCATTCTCGCTGCAGGATCGTGGTTCCCAACGACCTCAATCCGAGGCAGATGTAGATTGTAAAGCTGAGGCACAACTAGACGGATCGACTTTTGGTTTCTCAAGGCTTCCGGTACCTTCTTCGTAGGTTGGAAAGGAATAGTGAACGAGATATCGTCAGAAGACTGAACGAAACCTGGCAATCGGCCCAATCTTGCGACAAGCTGCCTGATATCAGACTGACGCTTCTTCTCTGCTTGTAACTTCTGTTCACTGGTGAAAGATGGAGCGGTTTCTACTTTTCGTGTAGTGACCGTCTGCTGTGGCTTGGGTGCCTGAGCAGCAGGTCGAGGTTGTACTTGAGTTTCGGCTCTTGGTGTGTTCCGTACGATTTTGACCGTGTCTGCCTTTTCACCGGAAAGAAGTGTCTCGAGCTGCCTATCGAGACGATTGAACACTCCTAGAAGAGTCGCGTTCGGTGATTCGACTATGATCTGGTCGAATCCTCGTTCGACATTGAGCTGGAACCCGCGTGGCATCTCCGAATTGGTTATACGCAAAGCTGGCTTGGTTTGTGGATACGACAATGGTACGGTCAGAGAACAATCCAAGAAGGGAAGATCAAAGGGAAAGTCGGGATCGCTTGGAGCGAGTTTGAACTTGAAACGGGTGGCATCTCGAAGCTGTTCCTCTGTAGGAGCAAAGCGACGACGCAGTTGACCTACTTGGAAAACTCGTGGATCTTCTTGTTCTGTTTTCGTCACTGGTCGAGATACGACCTTGGACTGGTCCACACGAGGTTCATACTGTCGTTGAGGAGTCGCGGCATCGCGACCATCCCCACGTCCCACTTTCTGCTTTGGCGCTCGAGGTTTGGCTTCAGAAGTCGTCGGTTCTGACTGTCGTACATGCGCAAAGGAGCATTGGGTACCTGCCTTGCAACCTACTCACCACATCTGGTCAGCAAGTGAGTCTTAACACTTTGAACACATCGTACTCGTCGAAATAGCCATTTGCAATGACTATCACGCAACGATTTTTGGCGTTGCGCGGTAGTCCATGAGCCAAAGTATCACCGCTTACCTCTTTTCGAGTTGAAGAATCGACAGACTTGTTGCTTCTCTTGGCTTGCCTGTGGTTTCTTTGAAGAATCTACCCCAGACTGAGGTGCAGTTGCCGGCACCACATCTGCGAAAACCTGTGAGCAGATGACCATCTCGGTGGTGGCATGGTTCCGTGGAGTGCCAGCACATGGAGGTCCGAATTGAACTCACCCGTTTCTTGCCCTCCTTGCGCTGCAGCCGAAGGCGGCTCCGTTGGCATTCTCTGCTGCTGATTCTCGTACACAAGGATCGTACTGATGATCGCTGTGTGAATGATACGCTCGGAACCTGATCACGTTCTGAAACCCAAATGTATCGATAATCTCCTCGTGGAGTGAACTTGTTGTTGTTTGGAGGCTCACGCACAGCTTGGGTTTTCACATGCGATGACGAGCTTAAGATGGATGCTGTCATTCTCCAATCTTTCATGAGTCATGAGGAATATGGAAGTTTGACGAATCAAATGGCCTGTCTTTTGGCCTGCTTTTGCAAGTAACTCGGAAAGGCAATCTCTCTGAGAAGGTCACCAGTAAAAGGCAGCCGCCCATCGTTCATGCGCGATCTATATAAATGTGGGACGTGTTTGAACTCAACAATCACTATTCTGCCGTTTGCGATCCTTCAACAAACGTCGAGCGTGACAATGACCGGGTATCATGACGCGAGAATATGGTTGAGGGCCATTCCGATGATACCGTTCCGCTTCAGCTCTACAGGCACATGTGGTTACTGCGCATCATGAACCATCAGCGAGGAAGGAGCAAGCGGTTGGACTCGAACTCGTCAAGATCTCTCGAAGCTCACATGCGATACACGTCATTGTAGTAGCTTCGGTGCACTCTCCAGTCTCCACAGCTTTAGCTCACTTATATCCACATGGTCGACGAGAACGAGGAGCTTACTTCGAGTGATTTGTGTTGTTGCGCGTGTGAACCGAAGGTCAGAGATGTCTGCCCTGGAGGCGTGTTTCCACTCTATTCATAGTGGGATCGAAGAAGCGGTGAAGAGGTACATTGTGCAGAGTCGCACACGCCGCTTCGTGCTGACACGCTCTCAGAAATGCTGCCAACTGCAATATTGTGATCACAAGGGCTGGGAGCTGTTTGTGTTTTATCGTATTTTTGAATTTTATCGGCCCATCGGCCCATCGGCCCTTCCTTACGGAGGGAGAACCTATGTATACATCGTACAACGATATTCTGTCGCGGCTGTGCCACCGTCGGCAACCCACGCGTCTTTCGACGGCAGTCGGGCCGAGAGCGATGAAAGCCGCCTATTGATACAAGAGACTGGTGAACAAGCGTAATAAAGCAGGTTGAGAAGGAATAGAAAGAGCAACTCGCACATCCGTATCGAAAAACAATTCTTTTCTGTTGGCAATTGCCAAATGATACTTCCGTGAGCGCGTAGAAAAACAGAATCCAAACACCCACACGATGCCTGCTCGCTGATGCATAAAAGAAGAAGGAATAAAAGCAATGCATGTCGCTAAAATGCAGTAGCAGGAATGAAATCAAGTAGAGCGTGAACAGTAGGTGACGGATTTACCAGCCTTTGGCATGATATTCCTGGAGCCCCTGGTTGAAGTATTCGTTAGAGAACTTCTTCTTGTCGTTGTCCTTGACCGACATGACCGTTTGTGGCTCAGGGTGCTGTTTGAGATTCTTAATGTCGTGAGAGGTGTGTCTGCGCTTCATGGCAGCTAGATTGTTGGAGCTCTTGTGCTGGCGCTCCCAGAGAAGGTTCTTACGCAGCGACTCTGTTAGTTCGGTTGATAGCATGTTTCGTCTGGTGGTTCGTGGCGAGAGAGCAGGTTGGTGTGTGTTGGAGGTGGTCATGATTATGGGGCGTGGTTGCGAAGATTCGGAAGCCTCTTGGGCATGTTGAGAGAGTTGGGAGGGATGCAAGGTGTAATCCGGACCCGCACGTTCGATTTCCCGACGATGGGGTGACGGGGTAGCAGAGGGTCCGCTGGGAGAAGCACCGCGCGAACGACGAAGAGCAGGGGTAGAGCGCGATGCAGCGCTTGCCATCGCGCGAGCGCGATCCGGTTCGTGCATCATGGTGGTCAGCATGGAGCGACGTGAGGTCAGGTTTGGCTGCGAGTCGACCCGACGGAACATGCTCTTGTTTTCGTCGGCTGAGGAGTTTCCACTCTCGCCGATGTCATCATCCTCCCAGTCGGACGAATCTTCGTCCTCCTCGATCACACTCTCGAAGGCATCGTCATCGTCCTCGTCGTCAGACTCTTCGAATACAGGGCTATCGGTAATGGCTCGGTCTTGGATGATATCCCTGAACGAGGCGTGCTTCTTCGGCGGCTGCGGCAGGCCAGTCGATAGCGAGCCAACACTGCGTCCCATGTGGCTGTCAAGAGAGCTCTCTTCTTCGCCGGAGGAGGCGCCGAGGGTAAAGGTCGCACCCTTTTTGGGTCGATTGAGGCGGTCCGGGCGATACTGAGGCGATGTCTTGAGGATGGGCGTCGGTTGAGTTGCGGCGAGGTTTGTCTGCGAGCGGTAGGATGAAGGCACCTCGGGTCTGAAGCCTCGTACGATGTTGTGGGTGCTCATCTCGGTAGATGAACTTTGAGATGATGCGATTGCCTGTGAGTCGGTGCTGCTGACGGTAGAAGTAGACGATTCCAGGTGGCCAGGCGCGGCGATGGTAGGAATAGGAGTGGCGACAGGGTGTTCAAGGACTGATGCAGGTACAGGTGCGGGTGCAGGTGTGGGTGCAAGTGCCGAGGCAGGTGTAGCGGATTTCGTGGCGATAGGGGTTTGGCGGTGGTCGGAAGACGGCGGACTCGGCATAGACGGCGAAGGCATAGATAATGCTGATAGCGGCTCGAGACTCTTCTTCTCCTTGATGGAGATGACCATCTTCTCGAGGTCGATGGGCGTGATGTGGTTTTGTTGGCGGCCGCGACTGCGATGCTCCGAAGACTCGCTCCTTCTCAATTCGGGCCTTACAACGGGCGAAGGCAGCAATGACGACACGTCTTCTTCGTCCGACTCGTCCGACGACGACACGCTGCTCGACAGGGCGGGCAGAGGAATGTTTTTCCGCGCGCGCGGCATGCGGGAACATACGAATGTCTCGCGATTCCATAGACGCCAGCTGAGATTTTCTAACCGCTTGCCGTCCTCCATGGCATCGGAAATTTTGTTGAATACTGTAAGACATCAGCAACAATCGACAGGAAGGTGAGGAAATGGTTGCAATAGTACCTGACCACATTCCAAAGAGGTCCTCGACGGAACGGGTGTCGATGGTGTGCATTTTGTCGACGTCAATCATGACTAACGAATGTTGGGGTCGGAAAGGCATGATGTGAATCAGAAGGCAGCGACTGCTGCTGGGCGGACTGAAGAGAGGGCGAGAAGGTAAGGTATATGCAAGAGTGTGGAGGCTCTTGGGGGCGCGCTCTGTTTGCGGACGATTTCTCCGGAAGTGGGATGAGCCGGGTTGACGAGGAACGCAGTCGATTTCTGTGGCAGCATCTAGAGCAGTGTCGAGGCAAGAGTAAAGAGCGACGGCGACCTGGGAAGGGGTAATTGGATCTGTTCCAGTGGTGCGGGGTGTGTGTATCTGGTTACGTGGGCGCGTTCTCTGGGGACGACGAAGGGCACAAAAGGTGGGAGGCCGACTTACTTAACCAATCTCCCGTGCTTTCGTCGTCAAGAAACACTCTTCTTTTCGTGGCTCCCGCTAGATCACCTGGCGCTGAGCTAACCCGCAAGGTGGCACTTCGGGCCCTCGCAAAAAAACAACCTACGCCTCGGTTCGTTCGGAATCTTGTACCGGCATGCCTGTTCGGGATCGCGTCCTCCAGACAGACCATTGCTCGACAAATGCTACACTCTGGGGTTCTGACTGATGACCAATTTGCTGGCCGATTGACTGCCTGCTTCTGGCTTTGTCTCGTCCACACCGTGCGTTGGCTGGTCACGCCGCCTCTTCTTTGTTACACCGTTCGTTTCCCTATCCAAACCCGTCTCCTCATCATGCGCTAGAAGTATTGGCCTTGCTAGGCATCTTCCAGAACCAAGAACGACCCGGTCGCCATTTTAGGGGGGTCTTGCATGCAGCTTGGTCGATAGGACATGTGCTGCATCGAGGGACCCTTACTTCTACTATTGTACATGACTCAAGGTCCATTGTTGGTGACCTGCACAGTCAGATCTCGCTCTCGCTCGCTCACAGCACACAAGCTCCTCTACGAAGCTCTTGGCTCCAACCTCTAAATTCAACTGTTAGGTGCGACTTTGCTTGTCCCTTGTTGGTATCGACAGTCGATAAGACTGTTGTTGGTACGTCGCAGATCTGAAAGGCGCCGTTAGGGGCCACAAAACAATCCACGTGTTGCGCCCGTGGCTGTGACTCCTACTTCGACCTCATGGTCAAGCTTACTAGGTTTGGCCTTTGGTAAGAGCGGGCCCACGAAAACTGAAGCAAGGTTTTGAAGGCCAGAAAAGTCTGTTCTTTACCGGTGCCTTCGCGGCGGTCTGTAACTATTACGCCGTACGGCCTTTCTCTGAAAGAATCAAAGGGGCCAAGCGAACATCCGGCTCCACCTGTTTGATCCAAAGTTTGCCTTGACTCGTCTACTCCCTAGGCCAGACCATCTCATGGACCTCTCTCTCTATCTATCACTATAGACTGGAGACCTAGACGTTGTTTGTATTGGCGGACGCATGGATAATTGCATAATCATTCGACTAGACCACACAACAGCCAGATCAATCTTAGAGGGTCGGTTGACCACATGTCAAACAGACATGTGACCCGGTCTGCTCCGCGATGCCTCCTCATGACTCTTCCGGGTGTGTGGGTACACTGGCTTTGAAGAAAATGCTTGTCAGACCTTGCAAAACCCGGGGTGTCGAAAGCCCATGAGATTTTCAATTTGCGATTGCTGATGGCAAGAACGCCGCATTCCTCTTGACCGGACAGGTACTTGAGAGACCTGCTGGAAGTTCCGATTTAACGTTTATACAGTCTTCGGACCCTTCGCTTGGCTGTACAAGACGGGTATGAGTCGGAATGACTCCGTATGAGGGGTAACCCCCGTACTTTTGATGGTCAGCAGCTCAACTTTGCGAGCTGAACCGTGTGTCTCTCAAATGCTATGCTTACAGTGTGAACTCTAGGCTCTTCCTGTCTCTGTACGTTTGTCAATATATGGACACAACCTCCTGAACCCGTGCGCTTTTGAAGACGGCTGTCTCGAACAGGCTTCAAAACTGACAACCGCCACCGTGCTGCGGGATAGGGCACAAAGGGCAAGATCGGCCAATCTTCCGATAGGACCAGACTCGGGCCGCTATTCGGGCCCGAAGACTCATCACGTTCCGCCGAACGACCCCCTCGAACGATGCAACTCTGGGGCGTTTGCTTCTCATTCTTCGCGTGATTGATTTGTCTTTGAACGATACACACTCAGCTGGCATATTGTTTATGAGCCGACGGACGATATTACACGGATCTCCAGAGGCTTTAGGCTGAGGCAGGCAAATCTGCCGTCTATAGCCGATTCGGAAGTGTGAGAACAGCGCCACTAGTGCACCGCCTACCGGTCACGCGCGTAAGGCAAATCGTCCCACGCGCTGATAAACGATAACCAACTAGGGTTTCTGGGGTGAGGATCCCATACTGTTCGTTGCTAGGAACGGTAGCAGTGCTGCAGGCGGTACTTGTACTTTATATGACAAGCAGATGACCCGTGCCTGGAATTGAAGCGTGGGGTGTCGAAGCGAGTTCAACATGGTCGTACCAAGCACCCTGTTGGCAAGCCAGGTATGCGTTGGTCTTCTAACATGTCACGGATTGAATTGGCCTTGTAGACACTCACACGAGCCAGCTGTCTGCTGATGAGTTTTTGATTTCTTCGGCGGCATGGATTCTCCACTTGGTGACGGCGCCTGTCATGCATGCCCTTGACCAGTTCAAATGTAAAAAGCTGGTCGATGAGTACAGGACGTTAAGATTGTCTCTCGAGTCTGCATGCGCATCGTCAAGCATGGCGGAACAGGGACCAGTCGCGACACCGGGGAACAAACTGCATCGAGCAATACGGGCTCAAGAAAGGTTGGTGAAGCCGTGGCCCTCGTATGTCTACGACTTTTAGGTGTCTGGAGCTTGCGTGCTGGTTCCTCACGGGATCAATCAGCGTTGAGCAGACAGAGCACCCAGGGGATGATTCTGGATGAGCAGCATCGCGCGGAAGCCATGCTACCACCACGCTCGTGCCACTCGATCGCGTAGAGCATCAAGGCGGCATGTGGAAAGCGACAAGAGGTGGTATGGGGCTGTTTGGTTGTTGTGATGCGGCTTGTTTGACAGGCGGTTGTCTAGGACCCTGACTCGTGCAGCAACAGGCATCGTCATGATCGTGGTCGAAGCGCATTGCTTGGCAAAGAGAAATCGCGCACTGTCGCACGTCTTTCTGCGTGCACGAAAGGACTCGTTGCGGCACACGCAACAGCACCTGCTCTCGTGCCATCCACAAGCAGCTCTCCATGTCTCTGAGGCATGGCATACCGACAGCTGCGGCGCCCCGGCGCGCAGGTGTCATGACCCCGGCTGCTCTGTCAATCATCAAGCTTCTCGGAGTCTCGCTCATCAACCTGCCTCTGTCGTACGCTGCTCCGCTGTTTTCGAAATCCGACTCGCCCATCTACAGACGCGAAGAGCCCGAGCCCAAGTCGCCCGAGGATCCTCAGCTATGGGTCTATCTGGGTGTCGCCATTGCCCTTGTGCTCTTGGGTGGAGTCTTTGCCGGTCTGACGATTGCCCTCATGGGCCAGGACGAAATCTACCTGCAGGTTATCGCTACCTCTGGCGAGGGAAGTGAGAAGAAGAGTGCTGCCAGAGTCTTGCGCCTCTTGAAGAAGGGCAAGCATTGGGTCCTCGTCACACTGCTGCTCAGCAACGTCATCACCAACGAAACTCTGCCCATTGTGCTGGATCGCTCGCTGGGAGGTGGCTGGCCTGCTGTGCTGAGCAGTACCGTCCTGATTGGTATGCACCCCCCTGCTCTGTGCACATAGACACTAACAAGTCTCAGTCATCTTCGGCGAGGTCGTGCCTCAATCCATCTGTGTCCGCTTCGGTCTTCCCATCGGCGCTGCCATGTCACCTCTTGTTCTCGGTCTCATGTGGATCATGGCTCCAGTGGCCTGGCCCACTGCCAAACTCCTGGACTGGCTGCTGGGCGAGGACCACGGAACCGTTTACAAAAAGGCAGGCCTCAAGACGCTCGTCACTCTTCACAAGACCCTGGGCACCACGTCCGACCGCCTCAACGAAGACGAAGTTACCATCATCAGTGCCGTTCTCGACCTCAAGGACAAGCCCGTCGGCGACATCATGACCCCCATGGGTGATGTCTTCACCATGTCGGCTGACACGGTGCTAGACGAGAAGATGATGGACACAATTTTGTCTCAAGGCTACTCCAGAATCCCCATCTACGCACCCGACAACACCCGTAACTTCATCGGCATGCTGCTCGTCAAGATTCTCATCACATATGACCCTGAAGATAGCCTGCGCGTTCGCGACTTTGCTCTTGCTACACTTCCCGAGACCAAGCCCGAGACCAGCTGTTTGGATATTGTCAACTTCTTCCAAGAGGGCAAGTCCCATATGGTTCTTGTCTCAGACTTCCCCGGCCAGGACAAAGGTGCCCTCGGTGTCGTCACTCTGGAAGACGTTATCGAAGAGCTTATCGGAGAGTGAGTATCATCCTTTGCTTCACCGCTGCCACCCGCTGACGTGACTCAGGGAAATCATTGATGAGTCTGATGTCTTTGTCGATGTGCACAAGGCGATAAGACGCATCGCACCGGCTCCCCGCACTAGATATACCAAGGGCAACACCGTTGTAGATACCCCTGCCACCGACGACGATACCGACGTCGACGAGCGTACACATCTGCTTGGGCCCTCAACTAGCCAGAGCCGCAAATCTTCGCTGACTGGCTCCCGCGAGGCTACTCTTCTCTTGCGCAGACGTAGTAGTACGAGCAGCGACAAGAACCGTCCATTGCCCCTCCGATCCAACACCGCCGACCTACGCCAACACCTGAAACATCTCGGTCCAAGCAACGTTGCAAGTCGTCCAAAGGCCACCAAGTACACTTCTGTGAAGATCAAGCCTGGAGTTGGAACCATCCCTGAAAACCGTGTGCCCCCTTCTGTCTCGACACAGGATGTCGAGTCTAGCCAAGCAGTCACTCCTCAGACAGTCGTTAACGGCGGCTCGTCCAGGCCTGAAGGTGGCATTGGTGCCGGCCTCATTGGCTCGGCTGCTCTTGAAGCTCAAGACGGAGCACACGCTGTCGCCCAAGTCGCCCATGGATATGGTTCAATCTCTCCTGGCTCCAGGGACCCTTCTATTCACGAAGAATCCGAGGTGCAGGCTGAGCATGACATGTCTTCATCCAAGCCTATGACTGCCAAAGAGGCATCTGCCTTTGCTGATAATCACACCGCAGCAAAGCTCGAAGCTAAAGAGAACAACGCACGCGATCAGAAGCAGCAAAGCGAGCAGCAAAATGACCAGCAAGGCGAGCAGCGAAACGGCACTCACGAGTCTTCCGAACAAGAACAACCCGACTTGCCTCAGAAGCTGGTCGTGCAAGGAAGTACTTCCCGCCCCATTTCTCGTGACAGAAGAGGTTCGGGATCATCTCACTCTACCTTGGGAGAAATGGAAGATCGACCGGGTTTCAAATCTCGTCGTGCTGTAAGATCCGGCAGCATCACCGAGAACATCGTCGATATGAACGGCATGAAGAAGGTGGTTCTGGAGGCCAACAGCTCATCCGATGGAGATGACCAGAAAGGCGCTGACGCGAATGACGGCGCGAACGACAAGAACGGCCATGATGATGATCAAGATGACGCTGGCAACGATGATGCAGGTCACGACGATTCAAAGGGAACCAAGAAAAAGAAGAAGAAGAAGCGAGGAGGCAAGAAGTTCCGCAACAAGGGCGACTCTGTCAAGAGTCGTAGCGGCGACAGCACTCCTTTGTTGAGTCAAGGTGATCGTTAAAAGTTGATGAAGAGGTGGTTGTGTGTTTCCTTGTTTCCTTGCCACTGATCCTCCAAGCATAGCGGCGTTTGAATATATTTGTCTTACAGGTGTACTCGTACCTAGTAGTTTCAAAGTTTATATCTGTGGTTAATAGGAGATACGTGGTTAATACTCATGTTGTTGTTCAAGATGCGTGCACGGTGTGAGACTGGTGGAGACGCCCCTTGAAGTAGGTACAGCAGCACTATTCGTCCTCACAACAGTCACGGCTGTGAGGATCTTCACCAAAAGTGTTATCATGAACCTTTGCGATGATATTACCGAGGGTCGACGGTAGAAAACATCTCATAGGGCGCGTGGTGTTATACCCCGCATTCACAGGGAGGCTTGCATACCCACCTAGGTACCTTGATGGCAATAATGTTCTCCATCTCTATTAATCGAATCAAGGATGTCAACAAGAACAGCAACACGATCCGGCTGGGTATCTATCTTCAAGTGCCAGAGATCGCGTCTGTACTCTACTCTGTCACCCAACGCACGACTGAACACTCCAACGGATTTCGAGGCGACCTCTCTGCTCCATCACAACTCGAGAGCTGCGTTAGCCAGCACTGAACTATCCTCCGATGCGAGAAATGGCACTGCAACGCGACTGAATCTGTTCCAAGCCATCAACTCGGCTCTTTCACATGCGCTTCGAACGGATCCACGAGTCTTGCTCTTTGGCGAAGATGTGGCTTTTGGTGGAGTGTTCCGCTGCAGGTACCGGATCATGTCACTGCACAAGAGATCGTACATCTGGCTAATCATGTCACAGTATGAACTTGGCCTCCGAGTTTGGCGATGACAGAGTATTCAACACACCCTTGACCGAACAAGGCATTGTTGGATTTGCCATTGGAGCGGCTTTTGAAGGAATGCGACCTGTTGCCGAAGTCCAGTTCGCCGACTACGTATACCCTGCGTTTGACCAGTTGGTCAACGAAGCGGCAAAAGCTAGATTCAGAGCTGGTGTGAACGCAAAGGGACAGAGCTGTGGAGGTCTAGTCGTTCGCATGCCTTGCGGAGGTGTTGGACATGGTAAGTCAAGTCAACCATCAGTAAGTTGTGTAATGGGCTAACCAAGTCATAGGTGCATTGTAAGCGATTTCGTGCTGGATATGCTATTGAGTATACTGACAACTGCAGGTACCATTCTCAGTCTCCAGAGTCACTTTTCACACACATACCCGGCTTGCGTGTAGTTATGCCTCGAGGACCCGCGCAAGCCAAAGGTCTCCTCCTCGCTGCCATTGCGAGCAACGATCCTGTTGTGTTCATGGAGCCAAAGATTCTCTACCGTGCAGCAGTGGAATACGTACCTGCCGAGGCCTACGAGATCCCTCTGAGCAAAGCAGAGATTGTCAAGCCGGGCAAGGACATCACCATCATCAGCTACGGCACCCCGTTATACACCTGCGCGAATGCCATCGAGAAGGCTGAAGCAGACTTTGGTTGCCAGATTGAGCTCATCGATCTTCGGACCATCTACCCCTGGGACCGACCTACGATCATCGAGAGCGTCAAGCGGACCGGAAAGGCCATTGTGGTTCACGAGAGTATGACCAACTCCGGAGTTGGTGCCGAAGTGGCAGCAACTATACAAGAGACATGCTTCCTGAACCTAGAAGCCCCAGTTGCTCGAGTCTGCGGATGGAGCACACATATGGGTCTCATATATGAGGTATGCCAATCAACGCTTCCTTCTGTGACGAACGACGCTAACTGCTATAGCGATTCAATATTCCAGATGTGACACGTAAGTGGATGCTGTGAGGTGCAGTATGATACTATGCAGCTAACGAGAGAAACCAGGTATTTACGACGCCATCAAAACAACGCTAGACTATTAGATGGTTCAGTCCTTTGGATCTCATGAACAGGAGATGGAAGGGTTCTGTACTGGCGCAAAGGCATGCATCGGAGCGTAGAAGAAAAGCATATTGGGTGTTAGGTATAGCTGCACCATCATCAACTCAGTGCTGTTCAACTGCTTCCACGCCTCCTGATTCCATGACGCGAGAGGTGATTAGGTGTTCAGGTGCTGTTCCATTCGGTTTTGCCCAGGCGCACAATGTCGCTTTGATTGAGCATCCAGACTTTCTGCTGCACCTTGCCATCGTGACATTGCAAGGCAGCAGATACGGCAGCTTTGGCAATAACATCCGCGTCTTGTGCCCAGAAGTCTTTGAGTGAATCACTGACCATACCAGCCCATGTGGCAATCTTACGGAAAGCGAACTCGGGAGGTCTCGAGTCTTCTCTCTGACCAACAATCAAACCCGGACGTAGGATGACGGTGTGTTCAAAGCCAAGCTGCTTGACAGCCTCCTCCAATTCGCCCTTCATCTTTGGGTATGCGAGCATGCTGGTAGGGTTGGCGCCGCCCGAGGAGACAATAACACATGTTGTAGCACCGTGTTCCTTTGCTGCTTTGGCGAGCTCTAAGTTCAAATCATAGTCGATCTTGCGCTGATTTGCTACACCACCGGCAGCACCACGAGTGGTTCCGAGAGCGGAAAAGAAGATTGACGAAGCCTTGGGGTAGAGCGAGGCCCAGGTCGACGAATCGGACGAGACGAGTGGGTGGACTTTGGCAGAGGTGGCGGGGAGGTCTTTGCGAGCGTATGCGTAGAGACTCGAGACTGAAGGGTGCGACGACAGGATTGAGTAGATGTTGCCGCCCTTGGATGACAGTTTAGCAGCTCTTCGTAAATGACCGTGTACTGTCTAGTCTGCTCGTGATTGTCGACATCGGACAGCACTCACAACCAAGCCTGTACTTCCGGCAAGCGTGCACGTCAAGTCTGCCATTTTGCGACTTTGTATTTCGTTTGTTCAGGACGAAGGTAGGAGTAATTAGCTCGAGTGGCTTGCGAGACTTGCGACGGACGCCGCTCCTTCTCGCTCCAATACACAGCATCGACGAGGCGCGCACGGCCGGGGTCCGGCTCCGGGTCCGTATCGATATCTATCTGCGGCCTGTCTGCCTGCCACACTCGTTATCTAACCAACTTATCAGAATCCTCTCTCACTCTCTAGCCTTGTTTTTACAGACTGGCTTTGACATGCGCCTGATAATTTGTGCTCATTTACCCGTCAATATTTGCCTACCACTCAACCTAACGTCGTCTACCATCCATCGAGCCCTCCACAATCCTCATCCCGGAAACACCACAGTTTGAAGAGGTACGAGTTATTCCATACTTGGAAAATCATACTTATTACTATCCCAATGCCTCTGGACAATTGATCATTCAGTCCCAATTATCCCAGACATCTTCTCTAGTCCACCCCCTGCGCGAGCATATCAGCCGTTCGTGACCCACTTGTGATATGGACTGGATAGCCGAAACTGTTTCGCTGTGTATGAGGTGCTGACATTGTGGACATAGACTCATAGGAGTTGGCTGAATCGCCATCATGTTGAATGTACGGGCCCTCAACAAACTCTTGACCGAGAACGTCGACAACAAGCTCTTCGTGCGGTGGTTGTGAGTGTCCCTTCATTTCCAACCAAGGCACGCGCTTACTTCGGACAGTATCATGACGCCAAACGGATCGTTGATGGCATACACTCTGCCTGCAAACATGAAGGAACTACGCGACCAAGTCGCTCTGGTATCAATATCCTGGAAAGAGCATCTGGAACGCAAAGACAACGAACGATTTGAACCGCAGTATACACAAGGTGGCCCTAACGAACCCTCGAAACGCGTGGTTCGACCTGATGCATTAGAGACATTGACTGTTGAATTCGACCACCGGAACCTGATTGTCAGGTATCTGCAGCCCAAGTTGCTTTTGGTGCTCGAAGGTGGAGTGCCGCCGGGAAGGAAACGCGAGCTCAAAGTGACAGCAGAAGCGCCCGGAGATTCGCGATATCCATCCGAGGACTCGAGTGTGTCTGACCGCACCGATACTATGCTCGGAACATCTGTTGGATCAAAAGCATCGACGACAGTTAGTAGCACACAACGCCTCAGTGTCCTGCACATTCAGCGTAGGAAAACGGAAATCATGGCCGAGACGATAAAGCGCGAACTATCTGGGTTCGAGGTATGTTGCGAATAACACAAAGCGATGCTGCAGTGCAGCTAATATTGTACGTAGATGCCAGATGACCCAACCAACAAGTTTTTCTAGGGGCGGTTCCTCCATGCTTGATATCGTTCGCCTGAGGCTGAGCGACCATGGGGGGGGGGGGGGGGATGCTCAATCTTGTCCATTACAATTCTGGCAGTGTAAGCGTTTCAGCGAGTTCTAGTTCATACAGTAGGGAGGCGGCATAACGAGATTGATATTGGAAGGAAGAGACGAACAAGCATAATTTATTCACAAAATTTGTGCAAAACCCCCAATCATGACGACGTTTCTACCCCAGTGACGTTTTTAAAACAAGCACGTCAAGGCCGAGCTGAGCAACAGATCAAGCACGACCTGACTTTGATTCTCTCTACTCTTTCACTCCAATTCACGCCGACCTTTCTATCAAGCCCAGACACAGATCCGATCCACAAGCAAACATGATCGCTGGACCTCTCAGCCGCCGCCTCTTGGCCCAGCAGCCTCACATGCTCAGCCAGCGCCCCGTCGCAAGAGTCATCAGCAGACCATTGTCGTACACATACCAGCTCCAAGCACGCAAGGACACCCAAGACAAGGACTCGCTCAAGCCCGAGCCCAACGAGTACAGCAAGAGCGGGTCCGACGACGAGGCTGCTCGCGTCGAGAAGACGGCCTTTGATCCCAACAAGACATCTCCCGAGGAGCAACACGACTCGGCCGGCCGCGAATCTCAAGAGGTAAGAACTTGACGCCTCTACCATTGACTCCCCTGCTGTGTTGGAGGAGAGAGGCAGTCGGCAACAGGGCACATGGCGACAGAAGCTAACCACTCGCAAGCTTGGACAGGCATCAAACCCTCTGAACGTCAGTCCTGCAAACCAGGAAGTCAGCAAGCCCAGAAGTCCAACCGAGGGAGGAGCCGAGGGCTCTGCTGCCAACTCGAGCAGCAGCCCCAGCGACAGGTCCCGAAGCAGCGGTAGCGGCAGCCCTACCAAAGGCAGCGAGGGTCAGAAGTACAGCTCGTAGTCATACATGGTGTCTCAAGACGATCATAGCTGTCTCAGTCTAGTCTGGTCTAGCATTGGCATACACGCATAGTAGTAGCTCCAAAGACAGCACTCGAGGATTTTCATGACGTCTAAAATATCTGAATGCATGCATGCTCAGCCGTCCACTCAATCTGTGCCTCATGTCTTGTGCCGTCCCTTGGTCGAAAGCGCATGGCGACGATTTGTCCACAGCATGGTTGGCTATTACTAAGGATGTGCGGGGTATTTGCAGTGCGTCATTGGCTCTTCCCAGCAGTTCGCTCTTTGTCGACAAAAGTCATGTTCAAACCAATTGTTCAACCATTCCTCAGCAGAAGGTCCTTTACATCGTTCCGTACACTCGCCGCCGCCATGTCAGACACTTCGACTTACAAGTTCAACCACACCATGCTCCGGGTCAAGGACGTAAGCACCCATCTCCCACCAGCTTGACCATTGCCTTTGCTTGACCTGACAGAACTCCATGTACAGCCTCAGCGATCCCAGAAGTTCTACGAGCTTCTCGGCATGAAGTTGATCAACAAGCTCGAGAATCCCGATGCCAACTTTGATCTCTACTTTATGGCCTACGACAACCCCAAGTCGGTTTCCCACGGCAAGCACTGGTCAGACCGTGAAGGCCTCATCGAATTGACTCACAATTACGGCGAGTTCGCCCCGTTGCACACCACTAGACAACTCGACTAACACCACAGCAGGTACCGAAAAGGACGACAACTACACAGTCAACAACGGCAACGGCAAGGAGAACCGCGGATTTGGCCATGTCTGCATCAGCGTCGACAACATCCAGGACGCCTGCAAGCGTATTTCTGACGCTGGCTACTCTTTCCAAAAGCGCCTCGAGGACGGTCGCATGCGTTCCATCGCTTTCGCCCTCGACCCCGATAGCTACTGGGTCGAAATCATCTCCCAGAACCCCGTCAGCGAGACCGAGGGCAAGAAGTCGGATGTAGACACATACCGCATGAACCACACCATGATCAGAGTCAAGGATGCTGAGAAGTCTCTCAAGTTCTACCAGGACGTCATGGGCATGACCCTACAGCGTACTTCGGAACAAAAGGAGGCTGGTTTCACTCTTTACTTCCTCAGCTACGGCCCCAAGGCTCCCGAACAATCTGCAAACGGTGTCAACCCTATCGCTGACCGCGAGGGTATTCTCGAATTGACGCACAACCACGGCTCTGAGAACGACGACAGCGTCAAGTACCACAACGGTAACGACGAGCCACAAGGATGTATGTATTCTGCCTTTGCTCCAACCTTGATGTATGATCTGTGCTGACCTACTCCACTCCAGTCGGTCACACCTGCGTCTCAGTCGACGACTTGGACGCAGCCTGCAAACGCTTCGAGGACATGAATGTTTCATGGAAGAAGCGTTTGACAGATGGCAGAATGAAGAATGTTGCCTTCATCCTCGGTAAGCAACGGACCGAACGTGCTGTATGTTCTCTATCTCTGACTTGGTTCTAGACCCCGACAACTACTGGATTGAGGTCATTCAAAACGAGAAGCTCAAGAACAGAGCCAACTGGTAAATCGTTGATCGAATTGGCATAATTGGACAAGCGCTATTGGAACCACATAGATGACAATCCATCTTGGTATAACGTAGATACATGAACAACATGACTGTTTGCAATCTACATATATCCTCTTTATCGAATATTGGTCTGGCTCCATTTTCTACCGTCTACGATTCGCGCGTCTAGCTGTCGGCCATCTCAGAAGTGTGACCCTGTCATCAAGCTCTTGTCTCGACATGTCATCGCATGCTCCCGCCTGGCTTCTCTGTCTTTCCTCTATGTATATCCTATGATATCGCAAAGCCATATCACCACAGAACCTAGTTGGGAAGCTTTGAACAAGTGTCTTGACAAAAAGGAGCAGGCAATTGTGGATTTTTGCCCATTGAAAAGCACGTAACATGCTGCTGTTACCAAAATTACACGATACCGACGCCAATTCGGGTCACAGTCACTTAAAAAAGATGCAGCAATCGTCAATTGTTCCGGAAAGACTCTGTCAAGAGGTAAATTGAGCGGCAAGCCTTGGTTGAAAAGGTAGAGGAGATGTAAAAGGTTATATCAGGGTCATCCCACCAGCCACACCCAAAAGCGTCAAGATATCAGGACGTTCGATGCCACCAGCAAATGAATAATTCGTATCATGTGGCCTCAACAAGAGCAAGAAGAAAACACTTTTTTTATTCAGAATTTGGTCAAAACTACTCAGTCATGATGCTTTTTTCAGAATCGTCTTCTTTCAACAATTCGTCCCCTTATGCCTCATCACCAAGTACAGCCTTTCTGGAGAAGTCGTGCAGAGGAGTGATGTCAGTCCAGTGTTTGAACTGTGATTTGAGATGTCAGCAAATGTGATGGGTACATGATAGTAAAAATGCTTACCTGGTGGACGCCCTGTCCAACCAGAGCCTCGAGGCCGGGGACAGTCTTCCAACCGCTGTTGTCAGCGAGTTGCATCAGCGATGTCACGCGCGGCTTGTAGGCCATCTCAAGAAGGACCTTGGCTCTGTCATCGGGACCAGGGATATCGCGAGGGTTGTTGCCGGCCTCGAACAACGAGCACAGAGTCTCGCGCATTGCAGGATCGATTGGTGAATCGCCGGGGATGGTGCCGATGGCTACAACTGGGTGTCTGTCGACTGACAGCTTGGAAACTTGCTCAGTGTCGCTCAGGACCTCGATATTGAAGGATGCGTCAAAGGAATCAGCCAAAGTCTGTAGCTTGGTCGTGTTACGGCCGACCAGGTAGACCGGGCTGTAACCCATCTTGTGCAAGGCATAGATGGCGGCGCGTGCAGTACCACCACCTCCAACGACCATGGCTGCCTCTTTCAGCACACCGTTGTTACCTTCAGCTCCAGCGAACTGCAAGGCGATAGTCATGCCCTGCCAGTCTGTGTTGTAGCCAGTCAAGATAGTCTTGTCGTCATCAGTCTGGGTAGGTACAATGGTGTTGACGGCACCGATGACCTTGGCGGCTGGGTCGACGTGGTCAAGCAACCCCATGACATCCAGCTTGAGCGGAATCGTCACACTGCCACCACCAAAGTTAGGGGCGCGGATGGTCTTCTCAATGTCTTTTGCCTCGGTAGTCTCGAACAAGCCATACTCGTGCGGAAGTCCCGACTGTGCAAAGAGAGCATTGTGAAGGGCAGGGCTTCGGCTCTGAGAAATAGGCGAACCGAACAGAAAGAACTTCTTAGGTTCAATCTCGCCGATCAGGCTAAGACCGCGACGGATGTCCGCGGCTGAAAGCTGGCCAGGAGCAGCCACAACAGGCAGTGCAGGAGATGAGACCGGAGTCATGAAGCGGTTCGTGATACGGCTGAGCTTACCGTGCTCGCCCATGTTGAGGGCGATGAGCGGAATCTCGGGGTGAGTCTTTGCTGCCCAAGCCTTGAACTCTGCAAGCGCAAAGTTGTCCTCCAAAGACTTTGCGGTACCAACAATCTTGATGATGTCTCCATATTCCAGCGCAGCGTTGTAGTGCGGCATCCATGCACTGCCACCGGTAGCCCATGAGAGCTTGCCAGCGGGGTCATGATGAGATGCGATGATTTTGCTGTTACGCTTGTTCAAAATGACAAACTCCTTGAGCTCCGGCGATGAGGTCAATTCTACATCGACAAAGTCGCAGCCCATACGAAGTGCGACTCGGTAGAGCTTGATTGCCTCTTCGTCAGCACCGTCAGGGAAGCGTCCGCTCTGGGCCTTTGTACGGAGAGTGAAGACGACGGGCAAAGAGCTGCCTGATCGCAAAGCGGCAAGCTGCTCGACAAGGAACTCGGGGCTCGGGCGTCCGTCAGTTGTAGATGGATCTTGCAAGAGGTCCGCACGGAATTCGATAACATCAACTCCGAATGAGATCTCATTGAGGCGAGACAAGAATGGAGCAACCGTCGGGATGGTCAGCGAGACGAAGAATGACTCCTTCTTCCTCTTTAGGCGCTCCAAAGCACACTCACGGTTAGTGAGTAGTCTCAAGAAGCTGCCGAAGTCTTCGATTGTGTTCTTGGCTTTGGCACCGTCCATCGACTCAACTGTCTGACTGTGGTAGTGGAAGTTACTGCACTCCTCGTACCAAGGTTTTCTGCGGAGCCACACGCCCATCATGTCTTCGACGTAAGCTGGACGTGTCTTGTCGATCTGCAAGAAGTTCATGACAAGGTTGATATCTCTAGTCACCAAGAGCACGTTGCCGCCGTTCTTATGATAGGATGTAAGAATGTCACGAGCCTCGGCTGCTTCGACGATACCACCGCCTGTAGCAAAGATGTAGCCAGTAGGCTTCTCTTTCATCACAGTCTTGAGGAGGGAAAGTTCAAGCTCGCGGAAGCCCTCCCAGCCCTTTTCCTTGATAATGTTGGGGATAGTCATGCCAGCAGTTCGCTCCAACTCTGTATCGAGATCAATCAGAGGCCAGTCGAGGAGACGAGAAGCCCAGCCGCCCGTAGTGGTCTTGCCAGCACCCCTCATTCCAATGATAAAGATTGATTTCTGGTTACTCGAGGAGACTGAGTGACCAGCAGAGTGTGATGACTTTGGTTCAACACCTTCCAGCTTGACCTTGAAGAGCAAAGACAATTGGTCCCACCACCCAGGCCAAGTCTTCCCGACACACTCTCTTTCCAAAACAAGAGTGGGCTTGGCAGCCATGGTGGAGAGCACGGAGAAACTCATGGCGACTCTATGATCGTCGTAACAGTGGACGCCACCCTGTGCTTCTTGTAGGTCGAAGCCGCGACCATCAATCTCGATACCGTCATCGAGCTCCCTGCATGTAACACCGAACTTGGCGAGTTCATCTTTCATGGCCTTGATACGATTGCACTCCTTGACACGCTGATTGGCGATACCCAAGATGCGGGTAGTAGCGCCGTTTGCATTAGGCTTGGCAACTGCAGCGAGTACAGAAGCGGTAAGGAAAGCATCGGTCATGGTTTCCATGTCGACTTCGGGCAATGGCTTGAGTTCGCCTACGGGAGGGCCAGTGACTGTGGTAGAAGTGGCAGTCTGTTTGACCTTGCACCCCATTGGTCGTAGTACCTCTACAGCAAAGCGTGCGTCGCCCTGAAGAGAGCTTGAGCCGATGTTAGGAACTGTGCATGTAGTGCCAGAAATGGCGGCCATTGCAAGAGGATAAGTTGCAGAACTGGCATCACTCTCGACCTCGTATTCAGCAGGGTTGGTGTATGCCCTGCGAGGAACGTGGTAGACGTTGGCTTCAGTGTTAGATCTCTCGACTTGAACACCAAATTGAGCCATCATGGCAATCGTCATGTCGATGTAAGGTTGGGAGATGACCTTATCACCGACGAGACGGAGAGTCACAGGGTTTTTGGCGTAAGGAGCGCACATCAAGATAGATGAAACATATTGCGAAGACACCTTGGCAGTAAGCTCAATGACGCCACCCTCGAAACCACCAGCAGCGGCGATACGAAGAGGAAGACTGCGGCTTCCAGGCTTGCCGATGTACTCGATCTCGACACCGTTGGAGCGAAGAGCATCGACAAGGGGACCTTGAGGTCTTTCCTGCATACGAGCATTACCGGTCAGGATGGTGTGATTGACAGAAGACGGCTTAGCGAGGGAAACGGCAGTAGTCAAGAAGCGAGAGGCAGTGCCGGCATTGCCCAGGTAGAGCTCGTCGGAGCTGGCCTTGAGCTCACCACCATTTCCATTGAGTACAAGGACGCGACCTTTGTCTTCCCACGAGTAAGTTGCTCCACCGAGCTTGTTGATAGCTGTAAGCATGACCTGAGTATCATCAGAGTGTAGCAGGTTGGTAATACGGCAGGGCCCAGAGCCGAGAGCAGCAAGGAGCAGCACGCGGTTGGAGATACTCTTTGAGCCTGGAGGCTTGCAGGAGATGTTGAGAGAACTGTCGACGCCAGGATGGACGAGCACGCTGGGAGAAAGAATGATACGGATATCCTTGTCAGCCACAGTGCTAGCCTTTGGTTCATAGGTCTTGCCAATAGCGGAAAGAAGGACAATCTTCTTCTGGCCACCTGCGTTCTTCTTATCAACAGCCATGATGGAGATCAGACGGTCGACAGGACAGTGTTTGTTGGCGGTTCTTCTGCGAACAACCTTGTCTTCGAGCGAAGTGGGCAAGCCGTAGCTCGAGATGCACTTGGACAGACGAGCGACAGCACCAGGAGCAAGAACGCCCAAGTGACGAGCCAGTTCGGCTTCCTTGACCATTCCAATAGCGACACACTCGCCGTGCAGAATCTGAGGAGTCAAGATGGCCTCGATGGCGTGGCCGATCGAGTGACCAAAGTTCAAGATGTTGCGTAGGCCACCCTCTCTTTCATCAGCAGAAACGACCTCAGCCTTGATGCGAGCAGAACCAAGGACAATGCGCTTCAAGATATGGGCGATCTCTGTGAATCTGCCTTGGCCCTTCTTGGTCTTGTCGTCCAGAACCTTCATGATCTCGTCGGCGTTCTCCTCTAGAGTAGCGAATTCTGCCTCGTCCCAGAAAGCAGCAGTCTTGACAACTTCTGCCATACCGTTGATGACCTCTCTCTTAGGAAGAGTCTCGAGGAATTGGAGGTCGATGTAGATGCGTTGAGGCTGCCAGAAAGCACCGACCAGGTTCTTGCCCAGAGGAGTATCAATGGCAGTCTTGCCACCGATGGAAGAGTCGACCATGGCCAGAAGGGTGGTGGGAACCTGAACGAAACGCACACCGCGCATGTATGTAGCGGCAACGAAGCCAATCATGTCGCCGATGACACCTCCGCCCAGGGCGATGACAACGCTGTCTCTGGTGACACCCTGCGAGAGCATCCAGTCTTCGACGGCGGCCTTTGTCGATCTGCTCTTGGAGCTCTCGCCGGGCGCAACCTGGTAGGTAAGAAGTCGCGGCGCATTGTCAAGCTTCGAGGTGTGTTCGTTGAAGGCGGCCTCGAAAGTGGGTGTGTAGAGGGCGCCAATGTTGGTATCAGTGATGAGGATGTAGGTGCCCGAGGATACGTTCTCCAGCAGGTCGGGTACAACGAAGTTCTTCCAGAGTCCGTAGTCAATGATGATGGATTCCTTGCCCAGGATCGAGACCCGTGTGGGCTCGCTTGCACTTGAGCTGTCCGACATGGTGGACGAATGGGCTCACGGCGACAGCAACGGAGCTCAACAAGGTCGGACTGAGCGGGAATGTCAGGTCAACTAGACGGTGACTCAAAGCGCGTCTGGACTGACCATGATGAGCACGCCCCAATTCCTCCCCACAAGAAATGTCCCAAATTTCTGGACGCACATCTCCCGACATCGGGACCAACGGCACACGGTTAAGACTATTTCCTACAATGCATCATCTGGAATTCGAAACATCAACTCGGCTTTGCACAATCACAGTCACACGCAAACAGGCACTCGAGGAACAGGCGAACATATAGTGGCAATGTCTACTTAGATAGGGCAACGTTCAAGTACATCCCTTCGAGACAGCACAGGGCTTTCCCCCACTGGCAGCAAGGCCAGTGGATATCTTTCCCTCATAAGCGCCGTTCTCTTTGATCTAGAGTAGAGCAAGAATCGCGACGGTGTGAAGTGGAACGCCGAGCAGCAGCAGCAAATGGACTTTTTGAACTTTCGTAGTCGGACTTATTGTAATCCCCCATTTTGTTGTATCGACTTTTGTTTCTTCATACCGGCTCTCGCCCCCCCTCGATAATGTGACATTTACCAGGTGGTCTCGGGGGCGGTCTCGGCGTTGGTCTCAGAGGCCCAACCCTCGTTGCCGGTCTGGACGGGAGCGCTCGAGGCGGCCCAGTCAGCACCCTCAGCATCCCAGCTGGAGTTGGCGGCAGCACCAGCGGTGCCAGAGGCGGCAGCGAAGGCACCGGCGTTGGCGCCGCTAACCTCCCAGTCGTTGGCGAATCCGCTCTCGACGGCGGCAGGGCCGGCCTCGTCGACACCGGCAACCTTGGCCTCGTCCTGGTTGGCAGAGTCCTTGTTCTCCTCGGCTTCGGGGTCGCGGTAGAAGTACAAGTCAGTCATGACATCCCACTCGGCCTCACGGCTGGGGAGAGTGCCACGGAGACGGAGGACCTCACGGGCGAGCATCCACCAGACGAGACCGATGGCGTGACGACCCTTGTTGTTGGTGGGGATGGCAACATCGACGTACTCGGTGGGCGAGTCGGAGTCGCAGAGCGAGATGACGGGGATGTTGACGTACGAAGCCTCCTTGATGGCCTGGGCATCGGTGCGGGGGTCGGTGGTGATGATGAGGCGGGGCTCCTTGAACGAACGGGTGATGTAGTTGGTGAAGTTACCGGGGGTGAAACGACCAGCAATGGCAGAGGCACCGGTGTGGGCGGCGAACTTCAGGACGGCACGCTGACCATAGGGACGGGCAGAGATAACGCAAATGTCGGCGGGGTTGTCAATGGCGACGATGATGCGGGCAGCAAGGACGATCTTCTCCCTAAAGGCGCATCCAGGTCAGACAAGTTTCGAAATTTCGAGGCTGCGAAAAGTTGCGGGTTGCGCGCTTCTCGACAGCGGCATCAGCGAACGCACCAGGTCTTGCCAATGTTGATGACGTTGACACCGTCGGGGCGGGTCTTCCAGAGGTAAGGCTCCATGTGGACCTGGAGGTTCTTGGAACCGATGTGGCACTGTTGACCACATTAGTCAAAGAAGTTGACGAAGTGCGCAGTCGCACGAACCTGAGCAGCGAGGAGCATCTCAATGTCCTGGCTGGTGGCAGCCATGGCGGCGGGGGTGTTGGTGGGAGACATCTTGACCGGTATAGAGTTGTCGACGGGTGCTGGTGAAGGGAGAGGGAAGGCGCAACACTGCAAAAAGGAAGTCGCGCCAGAGCTCAATTTTGGCTGCGGCTGTGCGCGGGGACCGTCTCGCCGCGAATTAGCCGGCGTTCTCAAGCTGGCGCCAGGGTCGCCCTTTCTGAACTTGGTCCCAGAACAGCGGCGGAGTGCCAAGGCAACTGTCGCGCTCCGACGGCATTTCCAAATTTCGAGAGCAATCCGAGGTATACTCGGTAGCAAAACATACAATCATGCCGCCACGCGTTCCTCTACTGCCAGGCCTGAGAGCTCTGAGTGGTATGTTACACGTTTGAGAACACCAAGTGCAAAAGCTAACCACCCATTGCAGGACATGGCTCCACAGTATCCCCCTCAACGCACATCTGTCGAACTTTCGCCTCGACGCCCGTAGACCAGGCCTCGACTGTCCAGCAGAAGAGAAGACACCGCGATCCATATGCCCTAGCACAGGCACGCGCCCGTAAAGCCGCCAACATCTCGCGCCAGGAGGTCCTCGAGAAGGAGCGCTCATCAGCCCTTGGTGATCCCGTGCGAGGAATCCCCACTGCCTTTGTTCAGTCGTTCGAGACGGCCATCCCTTCAACACCTACTCCCGCTTCTTCCAACGATACCCATGCTGCCACTCGCAACGAATCAGCATCGCCGAAACAATCCCCTCCTGGCCCCAACGCCCAGTCTGAAGAATACAAGAACTTCTTCCTCACTCAACGAGAAATCAAGGACGCTTCTCTTCGCAGTGAAAAGCTGAATGCACCCGTCGCCGACCAAGACTTCTACGAGACCAACGATCCGGAGGAGAAACAGCGCAGGGAACAGGAACGCCAACAGTATGACCAAGAGCGCAAGCAGAAGCACGCCACGGCCACCGAGGCCCTAAATCGCATCGTTTCACTGTCCAACGGCTCGTCTAAAGACCGTCTTCGTGTCAACATCCAGCGCTGCGTCGACGCCTTTGGCCGCCACCAGACCGACAAGAAGTTGCCTCCCAAGCCTCCGGTCGCCGAGTCCATTCTTCTCAAGAACCCCAGCGCCAACACGCAAAAGGTTGAGCGTGCGGGTCCCGACACAGGCAGTAGCGAAGTTCAAATCGCCATTTTAACGGCCAAGATCAAGACTCTCGCCGATTTTCTGGAAAGCAGAGGAAGACCTGACAAGATCAACAAGCGCAACCTGACCGTCCTGGTCCACAAGAGACAGAAGCTTCTCCAATACCTCAGACGAAAGGAGAGAGGTGGTCCAAGATGGCAACACCTGATTGAGACACTCGGCCTGACAGAGGGGACTTGGAAGGGTGAAATCAGTCTACGATAAAGAACGGATGATCGTGCATAACTCAAAAATCTATGACAAATGGGGGTATCTGTAAAATTACTCTGTTCCTGTATATCCAACTTCCTTTCATCAATGCAGAAGTACTGCTGCCGGACGAGCCGGGTTTCTTACGTTATTATGCACCATTGCATGGATGAACCTCGTTCTTCACAGGCTGCAAGGCTTGCTTGCCTTATTCTTCTTCGCTCTCTTCATCGCTGTCTGCCCCTCCTTGTTGTCCAGACGCAGCATAGTCATCCAGGCCTCCTTCTAATTCGAGCAACATTTGCTTTTCGAGATCGTAGTCGTCGTCACCACTAACAGTTGGCCCGCTGATGCTCGGTTGATGCGTCTGCGCAGGGCTGGGTAGCTGCAAAGCGTCCACATCATCGTCCTCATCCGCATCACTCTCAACCTGATCGTATTCGTTGGTCTCCTCGTCTGGATCCATGACAAGTTCGTCCTCGTCGTAATTTGTTTCCTGGTGCTCGGCAAGTGGACTTGGTCGTTGCGGAGCTGGCGAATTGATGTGACTAGCAGCTGGACTACTTGCCGCGCTTCGCAAACTGCGAGGACCTTCACCCAACCCGTTCGTGAAGCCTAGGCCCAGACTTGACTTTGAGTTGTTGGAATGGTATGACTGGTGCTCCGGTTCATCGCCCTCGAGAATCAGATCCCCGTTATCATCATCGTCATCGTCGAGCGAAAGCTCTTCTGGTTCCCTCTTCTTTGGCGGAGGCTTGGAGGGCAATGCCACCCGTGTCGAAGCACGACGGTCCAGACGAACAGCTGGTACTTGAGCTTGTGTCTTACGATGCGACTGTGTTTCCGGAGATGGCGAGCGCGTCGCATCCGTGGGGATTCGTTCGACTTCGGCGGGTGCTGGCCTCGCTCGGGGTTTCGGTGGTAGTTTGGCCGTCTGCGGAGCGAATGCAAAGGTTTGTTTGCGTATCGACTTGGCGATTGGCGTGTTTGTTCTTGTGGAGGTTTGGGAGGCTGCCGGCGTAGCTGCCGGTGCAGCCCTGACCGGAGGAAGATGGGGACTGGGCGAGTCTTCAACATCCAGGTAGTGTCTAAAGTCGAAAGGGTTGGAGGCATCTGCATCAGCTGGATCCAGTGACACGCCGCCTTCGTGGTCGTCTGCTTTGTCAAAGTCTTCTGCATGCTCCTCATCCTCGGTGGATCGCAGCTGGGGATATCGATCGGCCAGGACTCTGGAGCTCGACTCCCAGGGAGCACGAGTCAAATTCAGAGCGTACGATGAAGCGAGCTTTTCTAGCACAAAGTCTTTACTTTCCTCGTCGAGCAACAGAAGGTATTCATCGTCATCATGGTGGCGTGTGCCGGTATACTTGTATTCGTCGGCACCGTCTTTCAAGGATAGCGTGACTCGGTCGCCCTCGGAGGCATGTGAAATCGACGACTCGGCATTGTCAGGATCTGAGAGATCCGGCTTATGATTGTACTGTATACTAGAACATGACGGTAGCTGTCGGGCTATGCGGATCGTGTAAGGAACTGTATTGCGCAGGTCGAAAGCAGTCGAGGGCCGAGGAGAGACTGCTGCCGCCATGATGTCTACAGCCTTGACAAGCAGCCAAAGAGCCGAGCAAGAGTGCTATGGACAAGCGGACACACCGGCGAGTCTGTTGACAAGGAGCGGAGGTGGACGTCGGTCGGGAACAATGGCCGAGTCGGGACCGACTGGCTGGCCGGCTGTTTCTGTTGACCTTCCCGATACCAACGGCCTCGCGTGTACTTGTACCGCTATCTATCTTTCCAAGAACGTTCAACGATATGAGTAGCCCTAGAAGCGATCAGGCAGTCAGCGGTGGAAGCTGAGTTGACCAGTCTGAATAGAGACCGCTCGTCCCACAAGGCTTCAGTAGAACAAAGAACGACTATCGAGAGACACGTGCTTTGTTCCAGACGCTCGGCGAGCAGGTTTACTCGCATGAGCGTCTCAGTCCATCTTACTTGTGTGCTGCATTCTGCCACTCATACCACGCTCTCACGGCTAGCAGTACGAAGCAAACAAATGCCAGGTCGAGCGACATGTTCTCAAAGGAAATTGGCCTCGGAGATGTTTCACGCAGTACCTAATCTATATAAAGAGACAAGGAGCTGATTGGCTTGAATCAAAGGCTTCCCCAAGCGTTGTAGGCTTCTGATACACGAGTCGCCAGCACAAAACCAGTACGAAGCTACAGAGACGATGCAAAACAGCTGGCAGACTCGTATGACATGTCTACCGATTTTGCAGGAGACAGCAATCCAAGGTGGACGTCAGTCTGTGCATTACAACCAATTATGACGCAGCGCTTGGCAGGCAGCAAGTCATTCCAAGTCGTCCGTACCTAACGTTAGCTACAAGTGGCCAGCTCTAACAAAGACTCTCTCTTTCCAATTCACACTCAATTCCGCCACCCAGAGCTTCCCTGTTGGCGTGTCAATGTCCCGGTGATTCCTGTATTGTAAGTGACTGCCAATTGCAACAGCCCTGGCACGCACACTAGCGTTTCGTTTCATAAGATGAAGCGGCTCGTGCAGCATATTTGTCGACCGACAAGACCAACCTTGATTCCGAGACCCTGCCCAAAGACTCAAAAGAATCCAATGCGACCAGATACACATGCTTACCTTTCGGTGCCAACAGCCATGTCACCAAACCGTTCCAGCAGCCAAGTACGCAACCTGCTCGCCATGTTCGAGAACAATAACAACTCCCCCAACAACACCACCACCCACGCCGACTCAACCTCGCCTGATCGCGGCCGCTCCAACGGCCATCTGTCTCCGGCGTCCAACGGTGATCGTCCCCTATCAAAGGTCCGCTCGAGCTTCGTCTCTGTCGAGCACGGCATCCCAAGCAGCCCGACGCCAGCTATGGACATTGATCCGCAAAAGACAAAGGAGGAGTACCAGTCCAGGCAAGAGAGCTCTGCCAGCCTCCGCCGCCACAGCTTCAGTCTGGACGAAGGCAGCGATGCCATTGCCAACCTCAGGCAGAGTATGAGCCAGGAGTCGGAACGCAGGGGCTCCAACCCCCTGGTCGCAGAGACCATCCCTGAGGCTGCTATTGAGCAGACTCCAGCCGCCACCACACCCGCAGTCGAGGCCAAGGACTACATGGCCGCTGGGCAGATCGCTCAAGCCAACAGCGACATGCCGCAGAGCAAGCTTCGGGAGGAGGTTTCGGTCAACGACGTGGCCACACCTGCCGACACCACTCAGGCCTCAGACAGCGCCGCCTCTCAGCCCATGACATTGCCTTCTGATGACATGCCATCTGACAACCCTGACAAGCCGGTAAGAAGCTAGACCTGTTCCCCTGTCGTCCCAGGTGCTAAGTCTGTTTCCCAGGTATCTGGCGTGCAAGAAGAGGTGGGATCCATGCAACCTTCTGATCTCACCGATCGCTCCCTCGTTTCGCCTACCCCCGAAGCCAGTGCAGACGAGAAGTCGCCGCGCCCTGCAAACCTTCCCTCGCGAGCCCGTCGTGGCACTGTCACAGCCGCGGATGCAGCTCCTGCCTCCGTACCTCACAGACCCGCCAACATTGTTGCAACCGCGCCTGAACCGTCCACCGACGCCCCTCCCAAGACACCAACCTCTGTCAAGAAGGTGCCTGCACCCACTCCTGTCAAGAAATCTCCAGCAGCCAAGTCATCATCAACACTATCGCCCAAGCCGCCAGTTAGGAAGCCTAGCAACTCTTCCCTTACCCAGGCTAAGCCAAAGGCCAACGCTGCTCCTACCAAGACGTGAGGCCAAACGTGTAGAATGTGTTACCATCTGGTTCGCTAACACGTCTTTCAGGACGTCCCCTCAGTCCAAACCCACTCGTCCTCGATCGCCCACACGCCCAATCAAAGTATCTTCGCATCTCACCGCCCCGACTGCCGCCTCAGCAGCAAGACAAGACACGCAGCCTCACAAACCTTCAGTGTCTGTCTCGAAGCCCGCTGTGGCCAATCGTCCTCAAGCGCGTGCTCCTGCACCCACGACAAAGCCTGCAGCCCGACCATCAGCTACATCAACCTCTAGCGCACCCAAAAAGGCCGAGAGTAAACCTGCCGCCACTTCCAAAGGACCCGATGACGGATTCCTTGCACGTATGATGAGGCCAACAGCCAGCTCAGCCAGCAAGGCGCAGGACAAGACTGAAGTCAAAAGCCCTCCCAAACGAACACCCTCGGTGATCAGATCAAAGGCTTCAGTGAAGCCCCGAACAACAAAGGTGGAGAAGCCCAAGTCTTCATCTTTAGCCGATAAGGAGGAGCAAGCAGCTGGTGCTTCGACACCACAAGCAGCATCTGGTGACCCGGATCATGGCAATGCTGGACTAGAAGCCACTCCGGCGTTTGATGCTGCGACGATTCGCTAAAGACCGGTACGGCGATGGGAGTGACTGGGAACGACCGAGTGAGTTTGATAGCGATGCATTTGGGAGCGAACATACCGGCATAGCGTTGTTGGAAACGAAAGGGCAAGCATAGGAAGCTCAGCATTAGACTAAACCAGCAAAGGTGTCACAGACTTGACTGTACGTTCACCAAGTTAGGGGGTTTCAGCTCGCGTTGGTGTTAAGGCCTCGGTAGCATAATTAGCCAGCGTCGACCCTCCAAGGATTCCTTGGGTTCAATTCAAGACAGCATAATCCTATGAGTCCATACATTACATGTAAAGGACAGAAGGGAACTGAATAGCAGACAGTACGTGGTCTACCTCATTGGGGAAAGGTAGATGGAAGGTACCGAGGTGGTGACGCATCTATATTTACTCGGCTGTCGCCGCCGATAGCTACAACACGCCCTCGATCTATCACAATCATGGCGGAAGACAATGCCATGCCACGGTTACTCGGTCTGCCGGCCGAGCTGGTCCAGAACGTGCTTCAATTTCTCGAACCGACATGTCTGGCTGATGTGGCGCTGACATGCCGCTTCCTTCGTAACCATGCTCTGAGTGACGCTCTGTGGCAACAGCATGTCAACGCCCAGCTTCCGCACCTCTTGACCAGTGCGGCTCCTCTACCGTCATTCCGAGATCTCTATATCGCTCACCACCCTTATTGGTTTCTGTGTCGACACAAGATCTGGTTCTCGGATAGTGAACCAAATGGCAAGCTGCTACTTGCCCGTTATGATCCGCGCAGAGGATGCATTGAAGCTTATGCCATAGTCGCCGAGCCTGGCATTCGCCAATTCGAGCACTGGGAGCACGATGAAGACGTCTCCATCCACACCTTCAACCCCAAAGTCCAGTTGGACCTCAACTCGCCTGTTTTGAAGCTTGAATCTGGCAACCCACGTACTCAGGCCCGTGATTCTGAACAGCATGATGACCAGCACACCCAGCCCCTCCCCTCGCTCTCTCGTGAGATCATGATGAATTGCTCTTCTTCACCCGGTCTCTACACATCCTTCATGCTTGCACGCGACCTTCCCCAAGTTGCGATGGGCCCTGGTACCAGAGTATGGCCGCCTATGAAGATACCCGCTCTATCACGAACTCGCAATGCCTCAACTCGATCGTTCCAGGCGCTTTCGCACAGACCGTCAACTCTCGATGAAGTCAGCCAAAACACCTTCCGTCTACGGAAGTGGGTTGAGTTCTCTGGTCGTCGTCATAGCAGCTCAATAATGGCCTTGGGCGCTGCTGACCGTATCCACACTGCTCTGGGATTCGGCGGTTTCGCTCCGACTCTTATGAATGCTGGCGGCCATGTCATGACAGTTCGTATGGGAGAAGAAGTATCCACGTATGGAACACTGCCACCGAGTTGTTATGTACCCACTAAAGAGAAGCCCTGGCAGGGTATCTGGTGTGGCGATTACAGTGGCCATGGCTGTGAGTTTCTTCTTGTACTACAGCCTGAGATGGGTCAAGAGATCCCGTTGCCGGAAGGGATGAATCACATGCTCGAGTGGCTCGCTACGGGTCGTTTTCGACGTAACAGCAACGGCTCTGAGAGCAGTGACAGCAGTTATGCAAGTGCTCAAGAAGATCAAGAGCCCGAGTCTGACACTTCTTCCGCCTACGACCTTCCGACACCGGCTTCATCCAGCACTATTGACGGACAAGACGTGTACAATGGACGTATCGAGGCTATCAAGCTGACAGGTGACCCCAATGTCCCACGCGGAGAATATACTTTCATTGCCCCTGATATAGGCGATGGTGGTCTGGTGCGCATCGCAGATGAAGCGGCTTTCAAAGGTGCGAGGGTTGTCAGGAGTGCTGGGCATATTGCAGGCGTGGGCTTCGCACACGGTAAGACGACTCCATCACAACAACCATTGAACAGTGCTAACGATTGTAATCCACAGACGAATACATGGCATCTCAGCTCATTCTCATATCTCCCGATTGCCTGGCGCAGCACTGGATAGAGTTTGGACACATTTCGTACTATCGTCGTGTCGATATCGACAGTCTCCTGCAAATATAGCAGATCGCTCGGGAGCAGATGGCTTAACTTGATCATTACCATGGCACAGCAAGCATAGTTCAATTTCCTCATCTGAGGTGTTCATTCATTAGAGAGGCAAGAGCTGTTCTGATCTAACTCGGAGCGGTAAGAAAGTGGGCTGTTCTTTCCCTCCTGAGCGAGAAGTCCCACTTCGTCCCTCGCCTGTGCAATAACTGTTCTTGTTATTCTGTTTCATGTCTTCATACTGGTCTCGTCAATGTGGAATGTATCCCCTCTTTTTCCTTTTTTTTTTCCGCAAGCCCCCTGGAACACAATCCTTCTTCTTCTGGAGTTGCTCGATCACCTGAACACAACATGGCCATCAGAGTCCTTGAGCATCACACGACCATCAGGTAGATGGATGACCTCAAATCTGGCCTTGCCTGCCCTCTTCTTTGCAGTACCAGAGACGCGTCGTGGCATGCCAGTAGCTCTTGCGAACAGCGCAGCCCATGCATATTCTGGACCTGCTGGGCGCATGGTGGTAGGGAAGTCGCTAGTTTTCCATGGTGGGGTGCCGTCAGTGTCGGCACTGAGATGATACTCTACACTCTGGCCGTAACGAAGGCCTTGTATGTCGACAGCGACTTTGGAGAGGAGCTGCATCGTACAGTAGATGATGATCCAGCGTCCGAGACGGCCTTCGTGCGTGTCCATCTGGTAGTGCATAATTGACGCTTCATGGCTCAAGAAGGCTTTGCACAAAGGTGGGACTGTGGTCGAGTTAGTTTATGTGCGGACAAGGCTGACATGAGATAGCTTACTGTATGTCTCGGCATTAGTAGCACTTGAGTAGATGTTGTAGAGGTCTGGGGCCTTCTTGCGGTGCTTCTGAACGGCGGGGACGAGGGAAGATCGTCTGTCGCCTTTCTCCTCCTCTTGCTCCATGAACTTGGTGGGAGAGCGAACCGGAGCCATGGCATCAGAGTGTGGTAAAGCAGTGAAGCCGTTCTGGCGGTCCCATGATTTCAGAAGCTGTCTTCGGTCTTCCCTTCGGCCAAAGGGATTAGCATGGGTGGGAGTGATGATTCCATGGCGGATGTGCTTGTCAACAAGCAGATCGTAGAGGTCGCCGAAGTCTTGCTGCAGGCGTTGAGCCACTGAGCGGGTCAACCAGTGTCCACTATTCTGGTGTACAGGTGGTGGCCATGTTCCGTAAATCTGAGCATAATGCTGTTGAAGGAAGTCCTGGAAAGCTAAGACCGACTTTTGCATCCCAGTGTGGTCTTCGAGCTCTCCGAGGATGGTCGAGTCGATTCCGAACTCGGCCATTAGTATCTCCACAGACGAGAGGCGATAATGCATGTGTGTACAACTGTGTTCCAGGAGAGCACGTGTAGTTGGTGACAGAGCATCGAGAGATTCATGATCGAGGACTCCGCAGTTCAGCATGCCCACGCAGTGAGCGAAGGTCTCAATAAACCCTCTTGACCAGCGGACTTTTTCTGTCCATGCTAGGAACTTGCCTATGTCAGCAGGTCTGTTGGCGAAGTTGTCAAGGTTCAGTTCCTCCACGTAGCTCCGGACGAATTCTGCGGCTTTCTCTGGGCGATGCTGCAACTTGAAGATGTGTTTCGCGACGATCTGCAAATCTTCGAGAGCAGATACAAGAGTAGGTCCGACGAGTGGTTTGCGGATGATGGTGGCGACAAAGTTGCGGATGGCGAGATTGTATCTGCCGACTTTTTCAGAGTCCTCGCCAAGTGGAGGCACCTTGAAGTAGTAGTGTTTACCCTTCTCGCAAACACATTCTGCCGTGTGGTCAGCGCGCTGTTGCCTGCACCCTGAAAGTGTCTAGGACTTTGCTTACCTGATAGGAGAGAGATGAGATCCTGGGATTGAGTTCCAAAGATAATTTCACTATCGAAGCAGACATCCTGGGTGTCCAGTCTCACTTGACAGTCGCCTTTGGTGTCCCATAGCTCGTCCTTCAAGAGGTCAGTAGGGACGCATGCATAGCGCAGAGAACCAGTACTCACGAAACCATTGTAGCGCCTGACTCCTTCTGCTCCACCCTCGAAGACGAGCAGCAGATCCTTGATCATGCCATCTGATACCAGAGCGTTGATTGCAGCCATGGTAGAGATCCAGGGCTCAGCTGGGACTAGGTCCGTGGGCTTGCGCAGTGCGGGATGAACCATGATGTGCTCAAGCGGATGGGCTGTATGGTTGGTGTTCGCCATGGTGGGAATGCAAGTTGATAGGCGTCTTATCGCGCTTATCGATAGAGTGGCTTATCGTAGAAACAAACTTGCAGTGAGTGTGCTGATAGAGATGGGGCTGGTGATGAAGAAAATGACTTGGATTCACTCGACGCCAAACTATCCACCATCACTTAGCAGGCAACGACTCTCGGCGCCCAGGTATTGAACGAGGATATTGTCCTTGTTGATCGAATACTTACAAGGCCAGCGTGTTGACCATGAGAGCTGAGGATGGTGCTGTTTTCACGTCGGTGTCCTCGTCGTGGCAGTAGACAGCCTACATGGAGGGCGTGTAGTCCAACACGATACAACTCTTTCAGCGGCAGCACAGAAGGTAATCTCTACATGATTGTACTGTGCGGGTACAAGAAGGGGCAGCAAAGGTAGGTATCGACAAAGATGCAACAGAATGATGTCTTTGGAAGCTTGGAGCTGCTTGCCTCAGGATGCCCTTGGCCAATGAACATATTGCCGTGCCTGGACCATGCTCACAAATATCACGAGCGTCGTCAGATATGTTCGCTGCATCTGGAGTGAAGAAGGGAAGCAAGGAAAGATGGGTTGAGGACTTTGTGGCATTGGAGGTGAAGCAAAAGGATGGAGCTGCCGTGATGTGGCTTGGTATTCTCGTGCGCAAGATTCTTGGCAAGCTTCTGATTGGGAGCTTCCCTCGTGGACTTCCTGCTTTCCCCCATGTCCCCAACCACCTTTCAAGAGCTCTTGCCAGCCCCGCGCTCGCGAGCTTTGTCAGATTCCACCAAAGAGGACAAGAGCGATGGACGTGTTGGCTGCAGATAATATAGTGTCCCAGCCTTTGCAATCAAGATTTTCCCTCTCACTGCATCCTGTGCGAGTGGTCGTCATCACCTAGTACAAATACTCCGTGTCCTCCTCGTCGATTCTCACCAGTCCAAACGAGCAAGCGCTAACCTTTGACTACCCTTCTCTGGACCTCACTGGCATTTGGTCCGATTACGCGGTACCATTCACAGTCATGGCGCTGTCAGGCTTCCTCTTCCTCTCGTTTCGCATCGCGCAGATACTCACCCTGATCCCAATTGTGGGTATGCTGGCGTGGTTCGTCCACGGTTTTGTCGTCAACAACCAGCTCACGCCTACTTACATCTTGCTGCTGTTCATCACCTCGGTTCTGGCAGCAGCCTGGACTCTTGCAACCCTCGTGACCTATCTACGTGCTCGTCACTCCGCCCTCTTTGTTGCATTGGTCGACCTTGCCTTTGTGGGAACCCTGATTGCTGCTGTCTACGAGTTGCGTGCAATCACCAACCAAGACTGTTCCAATTTCTCTACCGGAAGCATCTACCTCAGTTTGGGACCCTTTGGCTACTACGGCCGTCAGAGCGGTAGTGACTGGTCGCTTCACATCAACAAGACATGTGCTATGCTCAAGGCCTGTTTCGCCCTCGCCATCATGAACATCATATTCTTCTTCACCACTTTCGTGAGTTGCTCCCCCATACGAATCTCTGCTGGAAAATCACTTATGCTTCTCCAGCTTCTTGCCCTGCTCGTCCACAGAAACCACCGTGACCGTGACACTGTCGTTGTCAAGAAGGAGTATCACAGCACCCGTCACGGTCAGCGACGTTCCAGTCGTGGCAGCTACGACAGACGCAACTCCCCTCGCCGATCCCACCACAGCAGCAGCAGACGCTACTACGTCTGAAACACCTTTGGCCGAAGAAAGGCTGTGCATACAGCTTAGCGATACGATCAGATCAGCAAGACTTTCCTTCTACACGACCCCATTAACGATAACACGACCATTTGATATACCACAACATGCATCTTCAAACCACTGAAATATCGCCTTGGCGAAGCGTCGAACTGCGTCTTTTGCTTCCATATCCTATGTAGCTCTTTTCAAGGATGGCTGCGTGCTTCTACTTCTAGCTCATCCTCCATCATTCTTGCGTGATCGTTCTTTCTGATTGTCTAGATTAAGCTCGGTGCTCGCTGACATGTTCACATGGAGTCTGGAACGTTTTTTGTTTATGAAGTGTTTCTTTGTATTGCAAGCTGACGAAAGCGTGACCTCTAATTGAATCTCAAACGCCGTGACCTCAGCCCTCCGCGGTCGTACACCAGAAAAGTCCATGGTCAAATATTATAGAAAGATAAATACAAACGCCAATTGCTAAATGCCATAAGAGTCAATGCGATAGTTCATCATGACAGACGCCAAAGTCCGCTTAGTAGACAATGGCAAGCTTCGAGCGAGCGCGCATCAGGTGTCCGTACTTGTAAAATACGAAAGGCACCAGAGTGAGCACACAAGCGATGAGCGAGAGGATGAGACCGGCATATTGACTGCCGACGTTGTGGAAGAATTGAGAAGCAAAGAGAGGAGACACGGCACCAAGTGCGTTTCTCATGAGACCCTGTCCGGCAATAGCTGAGGACGAGCTCTCTCCGTAACAATCAGCAGTGTAGCTGTAGGTCGACTCGAAGATGAAGTAGACACCGAAGGCGATGGGAGCGAGAGCGATGGTGGGACCGACCCAAGACAGGTATCCGTACTGAGTGAAACTGTAGATGAAGAGACCGATAGGCATCCAGACGGCACCCCAAAGAGCAGCCCAAAGACGGTCCTCGGGCACGACCTTGTGGTTGGGGTCCTGGGTGAGCTTGAGGTATCTTCTCATCTGGATGTGATGAGCCAACCAGCCAAGAGTGACACCAACACAGAGAGAGATGTAAGGAAGACCTCCAATGCCTTCGTTCCAGCCACGCTTCTCTTGGAAGGTGATGGGGATGACGGACAAGAACAGGAAGACGATGAACCAAGAGAAGGCGATCCAGATACCGAACAGGAACACGACAGGCTCAGTGGCCAACATGTAGATGGCCTTGACGGAAGACGCCTTGAGCATAGCCTGGACGCTAGGGGTCTCGAAGTCCATAGCGCTCTGGTAGCGATCGTCACCAGTAGCCTTGCGGACAGCCTTGGCACGCTTCTGAAGGGCGACACCTCCGCGAGTCTCCTTGAAGAAGAGGAAGATACAGATAAGGAGAGGGATGTTGCTCAATCCCTGGATACCTTCAATCCATCTCCAGCCGATGGTCATGTCGATGAATCCGGCATAGATGGGAGCACCGACAGTTCCAAGAATTGCAACGTACGAGAACATGGCCATGGGTCTGGCACGCTCGTGCACGTCGTACATATCGCTGAAGGTACCACCGACGAGGATAGTTCCAACACATCCGAAGAGACCGAGAAGTGTACGCATTACGAGGATAGTGGCAATGTTCTGTCCGAGAGCCAGACCGATGAAGCAGAGACAGAAGCAGAAGTATGCTCCGGCGTAGATGATTTTACGACCGACGAGCTCGCAGAAAGGAGCCAGGAACAATGGAGCAAGGGCGCAGGTCATGTTGAAGGTGAACAGACCCAATTGGCCCATCTCGGTAGAGCGATGGAATTCGGCAACCATGCTGTTGATACCGGAACTGTATGCAGTTGTAGCAAGACCGATAAAGAGGGTCATGAGGTTGAGCTGAGTCGAAATGAAACGTCTCTTCCATTTGCCCCACTTGAAAGGGTTCTCCTTGTCGTCTGGTGCGAACTTGAGCTCGACCAGTTGCTTGTCGCCTTGGTTGATGACCTGGGTGCGAGTAAGAGGCATATCGATATCGACCTCGGTCAAGGGACCGTCGAGGTTAAGGCTCTCGTTCTGGCGGAGCTCTTCGAGGTGTTTGCCACCACAGAGCCATCCTTGCGAGTGAGGCTCTACGTTGGTCTCTTTCTTGTCCGTGGCATTCTCGTCGAGGGATCCCGAACGAGGAGACTCGGAGTCTTTTTCCTTGTAGTTCTGCTCTGTCCAAGAGGCGTTCCGTGAAGGATTTCTGAGATGTGTGGGTGCGGTATTCATAATGGGAAACGACAAGGTGGAAGCAAAATGCAAAAGTGACCTCGGGAGGGGAACAGAAACTATATACAATGATGGAGAAGGGAATTAAGAAAAAACTCGCCCCGGAGAGTCTTGGAAACAACCCACATCTTCTGACAGACGTACCCACTGAGCTCACAGTTGGCACGACACGCGAATGCCAGTGAGATCACAGTCTCAACCTAAGGTTCCTCCTCGGTGGACGTTGAAGGGTCCGCGATGTGACCGACTGACGGACCGAAGACTCAGACTTACGGTATTACTCCGTATCCAGCATACGATGCCATCCATCCATCATACTTCCATACTTCCTCACAGCTAGTTCTCTACGGAGTGACTGGCAGATTATGTTGTCTTCGAATCCCTCCTCTATGTGTGGTCTTTCATGCAGATGAGCTTCAAGGCAGTAAAACAGCAAACTGTTCGAGACTTGGAGTTCGGAGCCAGAACTTCACGGGCCGTGATGCGCCAAGAAATATGCTATCTCCAGACGTAGAATGACGTCGATTTCTTCTCTCCTTCGCCCCAACAGACAAAAGATTGCTTGTTGTCTACCCTTTTGCCGAGCAACCGATTCATCTGACGTACAACGCCTCTGCAATACAAAACTCAAACAGCAGTCTGGCACTTGTTGACACCGGAATCTAGGGCTGGCCATTATTGGAATGCCCAGCTCCCGAATCTTGCCTTCCATTGCATGCCGACGGCAGTCCCGGCATCCGAGTGAATTTGATGTTGGAGGAGTCAGGACGATACCAAGGATGTGAACCCTCATAGCATGAGGATCTGTTATCGCCTATTTGAGATGACGCAGATGCTGCTTGGTGATAGAGTGTAGATCCGCCGAGCGCGAGCTGCTTCCCACGGTATTGTAAACAAGCCTGCTCACGTCCTTTGCAAGTTGGACAGACAACTTCTTAGTGACCCATCGAGAACAAACATAGACCACACACTGCTTACTGCAACCTCCCGGTGATCATGCGTCGAAGTCTTGACAAGACTTGCTACGTCCCGCCTACAGGTGCCAGTTACGTTGTACGTGGAAACGAGAATGTTTTGAGACGGTTATACCGTGGCATCCATACCCTCGTTCGACTTCTACCTTGCGATCTTTCCTGAGGACGAACACACTCGAACTCACACAATGCAAGGTCTTGTTGGCAGATCGGAAATGTGGCAATGTGCGATCCTCGATCAGCAGCGTCGTTTCACGCGCGAGCAAGTTGTCCCCTTGAGAACAAAGATGGAGACCGAAGGACGACCGGACCCGTGGTCGCAATGGCGACTGAATCCCTCGACCAAGCACGGGCATACAGCTAACATAACGTAGACATTTCGGATGTTATCAAAGGCGTGGTGCAATGTTCGAGATAGCAAGCACGCAGTGCTACATCAACAGTCGTTTGACTCTCGCAGAGGTCGAGTAGAGCACAAGCGAGCATATCTGGTCAACTGTCACCCAGGTAGGGCGGTGGTCAAGAAAATCTGATATCAATTTGGCATCTGCGGAATCTGCCCGTAGCCATGACGCTGGCGGCGTGTGGTGCGTACACGCCAGCCGCTGAGGATGACAGGGTGCACTGCTTTAAGCTCATAAACATGAGTCGTACCTACCTTAATAACTACCGTGACAAGTTACACCCTCAAAGTAGGCGACAGACACGATTATCGGACTCGATACAATAAGACTTGAGCCTCACTTTAATAGAGCTGGGCGAATCCGAGCATCTGAGCGAGCTTGCATTCCACGCCTTTGAAATCATGTATTTCGCATATGTTACGACAAGGCCGTGTGATACTCGTGATGATGGAGCCTGTTAATTCACAACGTACCATTTGGGTGGGATCAATAACCACAAGCTTTAAATGGCACGGTCTGCTTGCTTATACCATCCGAAAAAATGTAAGGAGCAGAAATACGGTCTTATACGATATTCGATGCGGCCGGGCGTGCCTCTTTAGCTGGAGAGGAGCCCAGACCAGGGTCGCCCTGATAGCATGAGTATCGTGACACAACTACATCCGTGTTATCAACCTTTTAGCACCCAGACCGGGTCAACACACTCTATGCTCGAAAACTTGTCGACTCAAGCAACCTGGTAATTAGAATTGCGCCAAGCATAAACAAGAAAGATCTACATTGATTGAGCTGTGCCCGAAGTCTATAAACAGCATTAATGCTTCAAGGTTGTCGACACAAAGTTGTGTAAGCCTGATAAGGAACGGACCACAGACGAACAAAATATAAAAGAAAGACCGAACCGCAGGTCTCGTAACTAGACACGATACGTCTTGGTTACCTTGGCCAAGGTCGGCCACCCCTCTGGTTGCCTTGACCTCCAGCTCCTTTGCCGTTTTGCCAACTTTGCCAGTTTTGGCCCCAGCCTTGTGTTTGAGTCGAGCCGGCTGCCTCAGTAGTTCCAGTTTCGACAGGAGGGTTGGGGTTGTTTGTATAATACGCTGCGACGGCACTGACGATCTGATCGGTCTCGTCATATGCACCTAAGTTGCCGAGGTAATTGAGTTTGCTTGATATTTGGTCGTCGGAATAGGCATCGGCTGACCAGTCCTGTGCCACAAAGCGCGGGTCATCAGGGTTGTCGAGAGACTCGACGTTATCATATCCCAGAGTTTCAAGCCTGGTGACATTGAATGAAGCCATCATCATCGAATCTTCATGTCGAAGGTTGTGGCAGTGGAACATGTAGAGTCCGTTCCAACTAGATTTGGTCAGCGAGCGATTCTGCACAATCACTGTTGTATGTACTTACGGGCCATAGTGTGCCTCGATGTCCACGGTCTCACCAGGCTCGAGAAGAACGATATCTTTCAAACCCGCTGACTCGTAAGGGAGGACACCGCGACTGCCTCCAGTTCGCGAAAGGATCTACATATGTTTAGTTTTTCGTTGTGTACATCAGCATTGGCTTTTGACTTACCTTGAAGTCTACAAGGTGGACATGGACTGGATGGTATCCAGGACCTCCAGCATAGACCAGTCTCCAACGTTGGGTTGAGCCCTGGGGCGGTCTTGCAAGTATCCTGTTGTTGACGTCGTCGAAATCAACACCGTTGATAGTCCAGACGTTGTCTTCACAGGTTAGCGACGAATTTCTTCAAAGTCAGGCTCGCATTATACGCACCACCACCTCTTTGGAATCTGAAAGTATGGTCGACTTCGTCCCTGTCTTCTGGCCAGTTGATGTTGGGGTTAAGAGTACTGGGAACTTCGTTCGACGACCAATCGTTCACAGAGTTACCCACGACGAAGGACATGACGAGATCCATGTTGTCGAATTGGGGATAGCCTGGGCCGCTCAGAGCGAAGGCATTCTTCAAAGTCAGGTTCTGGTTGGCGAATGCAGAGAAGTCTACCACGATCTCATAACGCTCTGCCATTCCCATGGTGACTTGGTTGGAGTTTACTGGGGAGCCAAACAAGCCGGAGTCGGACGCAATGACCTGGAAGTCAAGCCAATCACCATTGGACTGCTCCACATGAATGTCGAGAGGTCTGCTTGTAGCAGTATTGTAGAGACGCAGTCTGTACTTCCTGGGCTCAACCTCGAGATAAGGCCAGGGTTGGCCGTTGACTTCCATAATATCTCCAACGAAGTCCTCAGACTCATTAGCAACAGAAACGAGGTCGCCCGAGTCGGTGTACATCTTGTCGGTGATCATCAGCGGAACGTCGTATTTTCCAGTGGGAAGATTCAATTTGTCTTCTTCCGGATCATAGATAATGTATGTGCCGATCAGACCTCTGAAGCAATTCAATGTAGTGATACCGTCTGCGTGATCGTGATACCAGATAGAGCGAGCATTTTGACTGCAAGAGGCAAATTGTTAGCATAAGTTTCAGCAGCATACATGCCACAAGCAGATTTGTCTAGCACGACTGTACATACTCGTTTGGGTAGTAGTAATCTTTGTACTGACCGAGCGCGATACTATCGCTCGGCCAGCCATCCCATGGTGTGTGTGTGGCTGAGCCGTGAAGATGGACCACCGAATCATCGGTGTGGTTGTTGTGGTAGCGAATGACTGTTTGAGTGCCCTTCTTGACATAGTATGTCGGACCTGGCGCAACGCCATTGTAACCCACGAGGTTGGCAGGCCCCAGATCAGGATAAATCTGCTTCTGGAACGGCTCGATTGTGACCTCGTAAAAGTCTATTTGTTGACCATTGACATTGGTGGAGCTGAGGGGGATTAGCTTAGCCCTGGATACTTGGTGACCATTAGCTGTATGTCTCACCTTGCCGGAGTTGCGATTGGTGCTAATGGCAAAGGATTCTGGAAGATGGCGCTGTAAGTTGGGCTGCCGGCCAAAGCAAGAGGGACTGAAGCAAGGCTAGCGATCCATAGAAGTGTGCTTGACGCCATAGTGTCTATGTTATGGAAGGAAAACACAAAAATTTGATGAGCGAAAGAATGCGCAAGCTGCGCGAGAGAAATACAACAGGATCAGAGAGAACGAGGTATAGGATGGGTCTGCAGCAGGCAACGCCTTTATGAAGACTTGCGTTGCCTCCCTGCATGGGGTTTGCCTCGAGTGACTTATCTGCTCATGACGATTGAAAATCTCAAGTTCGCCCATCCCCAGCAGGGATCCATTATTCTACGAATATGCACATGTTGCTGTAGCAAGCATGCGGCTCCAGAGCGATCATTAACGCTTCGAGCAAGGTGCTGTCGGACAAGTTGGGGGGGTCCGAAGGATCTTGACGTCTCTTCTGAGATAGAGTTGCAGCCACAGGCAGATACGTTGATGTTATTGGCTGGTCGGTTAGTACCGGTCCACTTCCACTGATCAGGACCCCTGACCATGTCCTAAGATGCAGAGCTTAACTGCACGCCTTCCATCGATGGCCACTGTCCTCAGCTTCAACGCCACGCCTGGGTTGACATGTTAGCTAGGGCATCACATCTGAAACAAAATTCTCGTCGCACTCGGTATACACAATGTCACGCAGCGTGCCTCGGGCCTCATAGCGGTACAAGAACGTCTCGCGACTATGACCTTTTGCATGAACCATGTCCATTCAAGTTCATGGCTACCGGCACGCTGCATGATTGCTGCCGTGCTGGATCGGCATCAAGATCTTATGTACTGCCACGATTGTTTCAACAAAAGTTCGCTACACGGCACCCCGGCACCATCTACATGGTTTTGTTATTCCGCTGGCCTGCAATCCTTGAGACGTGGCACTTTATATCGGCAAACATTTGTGTGACAGCACGAAGCACATACCCGGATTCCACACTTGGGTGCGAGCTCGTCGGATTTAAGCAAGAGACATGGGTCGATCATCACACCATCTCACCACTCTCTAGACCATGTCGGCATGATTTCCAAGCTCTTGGGGGCTGAGTGTAAACCTCAGCGAAGGTCCAGATTTTGCATAGTCTAATTCTTTGTGGTGTACTTGTGTAGCTGTGTCTTTGTTGTTGATTCTATGGACAAAAGCATCTGAGAACAATTCAGACAACAGTGCAACGCTCGCTTATGCTCTTGATTTACAAGTTCACCAGCCTATGACACCCGACAAACCGCGGACAGCAGCGTCATCCTTCTTCTCCGGCTGCTCATCCGCCCACTCTCCTCCATTCAGAAGGTGGAAGAAATCGCCTCTCCTGCGCAACAATCCCTCGTAGCTTCCTTGCTCAACGACTTGTCCCTGAGAAAGTACTACGATGTTCTTCGCGATTCTCATCATGTCTTTGCTATGTGTGATGATGAGCACAGTCATGCCAGATCCGTCGCGCTCAACCAAGCCTTGTATCGTATCTCGGACTAGGTTTGCGCTTTCGACGTCGAGAGCAGATGTTGCTTCATCTAGGATCATCACCGCTGGTCTACTGATTAAAGCTCTAGCAATCGCTACTCGCTGTGCCTGTCCACCAGAAAGTCCGGTACCGCCTTCACCTATCAGTGTCTCGTAGCCTTGTGAGAGACTCATGATAAATTCATCAATACCAGCTGCGGCTGCAGCTCGACGAACGGATGCTTTGTTCCTGTAAGGCGATGACTGTGGTAGCCCATATGTGATATTGTCCGCAACCGTCGCAGAGAACAAGACTGGTGTTTGTGACACGACTGAAATCAACGAACGCAATGTTGGAGTGTGGATGTGCTTCAGGTCACGACCAGAAAGCATAATGTCCGGTGTCTTTCCGCTGCCTTCGGACACCTCGCTTGCAGTTGTGTAAAGGCTCAGAAGCAATGCTGCAATAGTGGATTTCCCAGACCCCGATGATCCGACCAGTGCAGTGGTTTCTCCCGCCGGTATAAGCAGATTGATATTCTTGAGTACTGTGTGATCTGGACGGGAAGGATAAGAGAAAGTGAGGTTATGCAGCTCAATATCACCGATCGATGTGATCTGTGTATTACCAAAATGCTCGTGTGAATCTTTTGGCAGTGTTGAAAGTCGCAGCAGGCGAGACGCACAGTCCTTTGCCAATCCTATCTGTGGTACAAGACCCAGATAGAGGCTCACGTTCGTGATTGCCAAGATGAGTTGTATGAAGACTTCCACGATTTTCGTCGAGCTCGCACCATCTCGTATCAATCTCGCACCAGCATAAAACATGAGTGCCATGACAAAGATCCCAGAAGAATCAGAAAGTCCGAAGAAAAAGCCTATGTAGACAGAACGACGCAAGCCAACCTGAAGGGTGCTCCTAGTTGCGCGGAAGTACTTCTCCCGGAAATGAGATTCAAGAGTCAAGGCCCGTACGGTCTTGATGTTGGTGAATGTCTCAGTGAAGATCGATCCTGCAGCTTCAGCAGCGTCGTTGCTTCTTCTTTCCCAATTGCCACTGATAGTGCTGAAGGATTTGGTGACAAAATACACGTAAGGGCCCAAAGCGACCGCGATAAGAGTGAGCTTCCACTGTGAGGTCAAAGCCCAGACGAAGGCGACGACGCTCAGAACAAGAGCTATATAGAGAGATGATGCGAATCGGCCAAGGAGATTTCGCATCTCTTCGGCATGCCGATCTAGTCCCTCCATCACGTGCGAAACCGAGTTCTCTTCGTGTGTGAACCAATCGCGAGGCTGGTCGAGGATGCGTTCCAGGGACCTTTCGCGCATAGTATTGACCCATACCTGTCCAGCGTATTCTAAGAGCACGTGCATGACATAGCTGCTTATGCCGCTCAAAACCGCGATGCCAAGAATCGAGACAGTGTAGATCACAGCAATATGTTTTTGGTCGTCGCCTTTTCCATAAGTTCCTATCAGCTTCGACAAGATGCTGGAAAACACTGGGGTACATGCGCCGTTGATGGAGGCCGCAATCAGAGCAATGACGAGAACGACTCTCATGTACCAGTCGAGGCTAGGCCAGACAGTGCCTAGGATAGCCCGCAGGGAGAATACCTGCCGACCGTCCTCGAGTGATTCATTCTTCTTGTGCTTTGATATAGGTTGCATCTCAATACTACCAGTGACAGCAGGTATAGACCCATCGGATGGAAGACGTCTTCGCCTCGAGTTTCCCAATGTGAGACGAGCGCGGGCAGCCAGATTTCCGGTCGACTCAATAAATTTGTCCAGAAGCTCAGGCGCTACAGACCTCCTGTTGTTTGTTTTCTGGCCCCCGGTAAATTCCTTGTTGCTTGGATTTGTCGGCTCACCAGTCTGTGGTTTGTGTGAGGTAGTAGATTCTTTACCGCTGGACATGGGTGAGGACGGTCCAGAGGTGACTTGAGAGATTGGTGCGCCAAATTCGCCTAAAGGTGTCGCAAAGCCATATGCTCCTCTGAACGCTGCTTTCGTATGACTAGTCGCGAAGAGTGCCGGCAGGTAAGAATACCGCGGGTTCTCACCAGCGTCCAAGTGAGCCTCCAATGAGTCATCTGTAGTTTTCTGATACGTTGTATCTGTATCTGGCTCTTTCCCCATATCCTCTGATACTTCCAGAGAATCTGGCGGAGGAACCGTAACAGTGGACAAAAATCTTTGGAAGGGCGAGTCGTGTATTTGTTCCATGTGTTTACGGTAGCCTTCCTGTGCAAGTCCACCATCTTCAAGGATCATCGCGTAATCATCGGGGAGAATTTGTGTGATATCATGGGTGATAATCAGAGTCGTCTTGCCGCGGCGCCATCGTCGAATCGCTTCCATCATCAGTGAACGACTGACTTGATCTAATGCACTTGTGGACTCATCCAGAAGGAGTACAGGCGTATCTCGCAGATATGCTCGGGCGAGAGCCATTCGCTGCCTTTGTCCACCGCTCATGGTGCCGCCTTTCGCTCCAACCATGGATTGAAACCTCTGAGGCATGTCATTGATCATTGCCAACAAGAGAGCAAATTCGGCAGCGCTGATTACTGCCTCTTTTGTGACACTATGGGGACGCTCGGTTCCAATGGCAATATTCTCGAAAACAGTATCCTCGAACAGCATACTGTGCTGCTCAACAAGTGTGATGTGGTTCCGGAGCCATAGGGGATCCAAGGAATCTATGGGCAGCCCATCGAGGAGTATCTGTCCCGAAGCTGCTGGGTAGAATTTCAGAAGCAACTGGCCGAACGTGCTCTTTCCGGACCCACTCTTTCCGATAATGAATGTAGTGTCATGTGCCGGAATAGAGAAAGTGACATTCTTCAGAGCGGTCCGATCAGGACGGGCCGGATACGCAAACGACACCTGTGAAGCGGTTAGTACCAACGAAACTACACACGCACAAATCGACTTGCATTTCGAAACTCGATATTGCCTTCGCATCTGCTTGGTTTCACAAGTTCGGGCAACGGCGAAGCGTTTGACCCTCTCGCAATCTGCGCCATAACAGCTCTGAGAGTCGATCCCGCTGTCCTTCCTTTCTGTAGTACTATCATCTGTGGCAGGATGCTAGAGATGGCTTGGAAGGCGCTGATCGCCGAGAAGAAAGTTGTGATGACATCTCCGGTGTTTTTCTCGTGATGATCGACTTGGACACCACCGTAATAGAAACCTTGAACGAACATTGCCAAAGTGAAGAAGCTCATGAAACCGAACTGCTGGGAGTTGACGTTGACAACGCGATAGTACCAGCCTGCGGCTTCCTTGAGGCGGGACGAATATTGACCTAGTTCATGCTCTTGACCGTTGAAGCACTTGACCGTTTCGATGGCATTGATGGCGTTACTGACATATTTGAGAGCTTCGGTGAGTTTCTCTTGCTGCTTCCTGACTGATTGTTGCATAGATGCCCCTAGGTAACCGATAATGATAACGATGACGGGAGCAGTCGAAACGATGACAAGGGTAAGCTTCCAAGAAGTGTACAGAGCAAGTCCTAGAGATGCCATGGCATCTGCGGTAGACGTTATCAAGCCACCGAAGGGCTGTGCGGTAGCGAGTTGGAGGTCTCTTATCTGTCTGCTATCATTAACAAACTACTCCACTTTGTAGGTGAGTAGAATGTAATACTTACGCCTGTAGCCGGGGGATCATTGCGCCAACTCCATTCTTGCGCATATCGTACCATTCGATCTCTTTGCCCAACATACCCAAGAATAGCCGTTCTCTGGCGCTGTTGGCTTGTAGTTCTCCGAATGCAAGCCAGGCTGAGAAGAACACAAAATGCACTAGCCAACTACCAATTCCGAGAGCAGCAAGGTAAACGGTATAGTTGGTGACACTTTTAAGGACAGCGCTGGGACTGCTGGAACTTGTGAAAGCGTCAAAAGCTTTACCGAGGAGATAGGACTGCGCTGGCGCGATACCGCCGGCTGCGAGAGCCGCTGCGAGACCGACAAACATGCATGTCAGGTGTGATTTTGTTGTGAAGAAGAACAGAGCTCTCCACGGCGCTGCTTGCACGTCATCTTCCTTTACGTTGCTAGCCGACACTTCCTTATCTCGAGGAATTGTGGCAGCAACGTCTTGCTTATGGGTAGATTTAGTCTCCCTCGAACGGGTCAGTCTCGGTATCCTGGGCATCTGAGCGTTAGAGGTGAAAGGGGAGGCGAGCAGAAGTTGGACAGCGCTCTGAAACGCTCGAAAACGAAGTACAAAATTCGTGGCGGCTGCGATTGTTCTAGAAAAAACGATTCCTGAGTAACCGCAAAATGTTTACCTAGTCGTACAATGCAGTGGCGTAGTTGCGGCGGTCGGTGTGAAGAATGCGTCGCGTTACTATTGTTCTTGTTCTGGCTTTGAACAGGCCGCGATACCACCCTTTATTTAGCCCTCTCCGAGACGATACCTCCTTTGGTTAACCATGTGTCCTCCGACCGTAAAAGTCTACCGCGAATTTACTTGGGTTCTGCGTGGCAGATTCTAGCGTCCGAACCATGTCGCCCTCATGCGACCACGACTGTTCCTCCCCTTGGCACTTGGTCGTGATTTCATCAAACCATCAAGGTAGGTCGGGAATCATGGTCCTTCGTTTACCGAGCAGCGACTTACTTTGCAACAGATTGCACACAAAGCAGCGGAGTAACGGTCTGTCGGTATGAGTCACGATCCTACCAGTAACCGCCTAGCAAACGTCATTGTCATAGGCATGGTGCTCAAGAAGACTTCTGGCCTTGAGCTTTCTCGTAAACCCAGTCGTTCAGACCTTCGCGATTTCTGTCCAGTTTCATAAGCAGATGAACTCAATGCAAAACCTTTCCAGAGCATACCTCAAGATTTCAAGTGCGTAGAACTGCATGCGAACAGCTGTAATTTTGGATCAGCTAGGTTCCAGCAACATAGGGAAGGTGATGGGCGGTACCAAAAATGGTCTCGTCCTGGCCGTATTCAAAGGCAGGGTTGGAGCGCAACAGTGTGCCGAAGTTGTAGTCGTCGACCTTCTTCTCGTACTGGTTGATAAAGTTTCTCCAGCGCTCCTTGCCTGCCTTGCTCTTCATCTCGTCCTCATTGATGGTGGCCTTGGGGTCGTAGTCGGGGAACTCCTTCTTGAAGTGCTCGTAAATCTCGTCGTCGATCTTTGTGAGGCGTAGCTTAGAGCCGGGGACCTTTTCGAGAATGGACCAGTAGGTAGTCATGTGCTGGACAGCTGTCGACGACAGTCAGCTACGGCATGCTTGATGCAATGGTAGAGCGGCGCTGCGCACCCTTGACGGCGAACTGCTTCTCGATGTCCTCGAAGTTGTCCTGTTGCTCGGCAGTGAGAGACATGACGGCTGTCTTGTTCGTGGATGTGTGCTCGTTGGCTGTTATAGAAGACTTGGTCCGAGTCCGGTGGGCGCGATGAAGTTGACTTGGTTAGCTGGAAGAAGCCTTTCTCAACTGAACTCTGACTTTCAGAAATCTTGAAGTGAACCCCACGCCTTGGCAAGCGCGTCACTTTTGGCCAGCAATCGATCCTTACGAGGCCATGCTCTGCCATCTTCCATCTCCATCGCGATCAGTGAGCCGTTGTCCACCGTCTCCTGTCGACCATGTTTGCAACCACTGTCTGCCATTGGAGGAACTCGAAAGTGGCTGGTCGCGCAAGCACAGTCACCGAGACGACGATAACGATCTTCCATCCTCCGCACAGAGTGAGGCTTAAAATGTGGCCTGGAAGACTCACTTGCTCAAAACGCTAGCCACAACGACTGACTCAAGCTCGCAGCAGCCAAGCTTCTGGTATACACAGGCAGAACTGACCAGCTATGGACGGTGTTGTGTAGAGAGAGTGACAGTTCGTTACGCACAAGTACGGAAACCATGACAGGTTTAATATGAAGCCAATAATGAGGTTTGGAGGCTATCAAAGTCATGAATGTCACCAACCGAGTTTTCAACTAAGCGCTGTGGAGAACGGCCGATGTGTGTTGCATGAAGCCTGTTTTCCAGACATCAGGTGAGCCTGTGTGGCTGTCGGTTATCGTGCAGGAATGTGAGCAAGACGAGCATCATGGAGCAAAGAGATTCTGGACATGGCTGAGTAGCGACAGTTGGAGCGTGAGTGCGATTCTGCTCACAGGCTTTCTGATAGCTTGTAGACTTGTGGGTCGGACGATTGGCTCTGTCGAACGGGTGGTGAGTTCCTTGAATTGGTGGAAACAGTAGCGCGCTATGGATACAGCACGGGCTGTGGCTGCGTGTGGGGAAGGAAGCAATCGCATGTGTGTCGACGTCATCTCAACAAGCTTGAGGCAGGCGCGATCGAATCGAAAGCTCCGCGCGCAGCAGAGCTCACCGGGCAGCAGCTCTCGCAGCTGCCTTGTTTAAGAACGTCTCCCCCTCTTGCTCCTCTTCCTCTCCCCCCTCATCCTCTCTCCTCCCTCTCAACTCACTCCTCTACAATCCACGCCGCCGCCATGATTGTCGACCCTGTTGAGGCCTTCAAGGCCACGAGCTCTGTCGCTCCTCTGCCTACTGTTGTTCCCTCTCTCCCCGAGTATCAGACCGTCACCGAGACCGGTACCCGCACTCTGTGGGCCGTCTGTATTCTGATGCTCCTCTCCATGATTGTCTTTGTTGGCCTTTCGTGGACCACCCCCATCTCCAAGCGCGTCTACCACGTTATCACCACTCTCATCGTCACCTTTGCTTCTCTGTCCTACTTCGCCATGGCCACTGGCCACGGCATCAGCTACCACCGCACCACCGTCACTGACGAGCACCGCCACGTCCCTGACACCACCCACGACGTCTACCGCCAGGTCTACTGGGCCCGTTACGTCGACTGGAGCTTGACCACCCCTCTTCTCCTCCTCGACCTTGCCATGCTCGCCGGTCTCAGCGGTGGCCACATCCTTTTGGCCATCGTTGCCGATGTCATCATGGTTCTGACTGGTCTCTTCGCCGCTTACGGCAATGAGGGCACTCCTCAGAAGTGGGGCTGGTACACCATTGCCTGCATTGCTTACCTCGTCGTCATCTGGATGCTCGCCGTTCACGGCCGCGCCAACGCCATGGCCAAGGGCGGCAAGGTCGGCAAGTTCTTTGCTTCCATCGCCGGCTTCACCCTTGTCATCTGGACCATCTACCCTATGTAAGTACCACTCAAACAAGGCTCACGACACACATTCTAACATGATTCTAGCGTCTGGGGTATCGCCGATGGCTCCCGCAAGATGACCGTTGACCAGGAGATCATTGCCTACGCCGTCCTTGACTTGCTCGCCAAGCCCGTCTTCGGTGCCTGGTTGCTCTTCACCCACCAGAGCATGCCCGAGACTCAGGTCGAGCTTGGTGGCTTCTGGACCCACGGTGTCAGCAGCGAGGGTGCTATCCGTGTTGGTGAGGATGACGAGGGTGCATAGACGCCTCGAGCCAGCAACCATGCTACTCCTGCCATGAATTGAACGAATGATTCAGACCCAGTCTCGAAAAGGGAGCATGAATCAGAAGAAGAGTGTCTTCGGGATTCTCGACTGTCTGGTCGGCGCTTGCTTCGCCGCAGCAGCACTTGTGTATATTAGCCGTTAATGATAATGCAGCTGAAGATGTTTTTACCGCTAGCTCTTTGACCGTGACAGTTCCACTTGTGACACCTTTGCTAAGAACCCCGCACGCCTCATGCAGGGTCCTAGAGCTTGCGCAGGGAGCTCAAGTCGTTGGCTCTTTCCCTTGTCTATAGTCCCTCTCACGTCCCGACACCTGTCGTACATCGTCTCATCCATCACCCTCGTCTGACCGTTTCGAAAGTCAACAAGAATCCTACCAGACCATGTCGGATGCAATGCCCCCTGCCAGCACCAGCCCCATCTCTCTAGAGCGCCGCAACAGTCTGGAGAAGGCTATTCAGAACCGGCCCGAAGCTCACGAGCTCAGGGAGAAGCACATTCTTCTGAATACTAATGCTGCACCGTAAGAATTTCCCCCACTGCACGAGTATCGAAGAGATCCACTGATCAAGCCCAGAGCTCTGCAAGCCCAGCAACAGCAACTACAACGTCACAAGCTCACTGATAGCCTGAACAAAGCTATTGCGTCACGCTCAGAAAAGGATGAGCTGGTCGAACGCAACATCCTGCCTGATTCTACTGCTGCACCTGCCCTGCAGAACCACCAGCGTGAGCTTGCTGCAGCCATGCGTCGTGACTCGATCGAGAAGCACCTACAGACTCGACCCTCGCCAGCTGAGCTGATCAAGGAAGGCATACTCAAAGGTTCCTGCATATCCATCACTTACACGTCTTACTTTAAGCTCATCTTGTGGCAGCCAACGAGGACCCCCTGGATGGACCTTGATCACGCAGTCAATATCAAGGTTGAACGAAACACCACGAGTGAGAAAATGGTTATAGTCCAGAATGAGAACCAATGGCTGCATCGTTATTTGCTTTATCCCCTCGCTTGATACTACGAGCATGAACCAGACTTTCTTCCAACCCGACACGCTTGCTCATACACCATCTTCTGACTGTGCAGTTAGCTGCGTGTCGTTGTCCGACCACCTGCTTACAACATGGTTTCCATCGTCTAAGCATATCGTAGTCTTTCGCTTGTCCACCCAGGTTGCAAATAACTCCAATCCCGGGCAAAATTGAACGAAGTCTCGTAGGTATTATAGGCAAACAGTGTAACATCATCGAGCTTTGCACCTGCATCCGTCTCGGCCCAGACACTCAATGCAAGTGTGTTGTTGCCTTGGTTGTTGATGACGCCAGGTGGAAAGGGGAATCGTGTTTGTGGACCGATATGAGGAATGTACTTTCCATATTGATAACCATTCAGGTATATCTGGACACTGGCGACAGTTCCTGGGGGTGCGGAAAGTTCAAGACCAATGGGGACATCGAGATCTGAATCAATGTCAAGCTCGAATGTCGTCAAATACCACTTGATGCCGCTGGAGTTGAGCCCTCCAGCAGGAGAACCGGCTGACCATTCGTTACCTGAGGGAGAGAAGCCAGGGAGGTGCCATCCGAGACGCTCTCCATACAGTCCACCTTCGTTGAGAGGTCCACGGACAGGATCGATGTTGGCGGATCCCCCAGCATTGCCCTGAATGAGCCACTTCTTGAAGCTGGCAGTGGTGTTACCAGAACTCTTCAGGGCCGCGCCCAAAAGACCTCGAGGGTTTGCAGCGCCTTTGCCCGTAGAAGTCTGATCGTGACCAGTGTAATCGGTGACCACTGTCAGCACGTTGTCCTTGTCATAGAGTGTTACTCCTGTGAAGTCGAGTACATATGATGTTGACAATAGAGAAGCGTTTCCGGAATGGCCACCGACAAGTTTGCCGTTCAGCCAGGCACTCCACCCTGCGGCTGAGCCACCCTGTGCTGTCAGATTGGCTGATGTGACTGACTTGCCGTCAAAGTAGCCACGGTAGATTTTGATGCCAGAATAGTATCCATAGTCTGAACTGTAAAGAACGGGCACGGACAGTGGCTTGACTGGAGCTTGTGTGGTTGTTTTGTTGCATACAGTCCAAGCTGAATCGTCGTAACTCCTGGCGACTTCGGGCAGACAATCGGCCACTTGCCACCTGGTAAGAGAAGGAATGGTTATCTTACGGTCGAGGACACTCGTAAGATCAGCTGTGAGAGCGCCATATGCCGTCTTCTTCGTAGCCAGAATTCGACCGTTCCATGTGATAGTATCAACACTTTCATTACCCACGTAGACTTCAAGTGTCGTTGAGTTGGTATTGTCGCCATTGACAGAGACAGCTTTGCCACTAACACTGGCGTTGCGAACGAGATAAGGACCTATCGCGAAGATCTGTTTATCTGCAGCGACATTAGGGTCCAAGGTAGTGGGTGGTGCCCAGAATGACCAGGCTGTCGACACATCCAAGAGATACAGCAAGACACCGTTAGACAGCTGGACAATCGTCTTACTGGCTGATTGCTTGTACACAAACTTGGTGTAAGACGCAGTTCCGTTGACTTTGACATGAGATGCTGTGACGTTCATGTTGCCGAATGACTTTATGGAAACGTTTCCAGGGAAAGCATATTCACCAATCTGGCCCACCTCAAGATAGAGCACAAGGACTGATTGCCGGTCAAACAAGCCGTATGTCAGCACGTCGACAGAAGAATACAACAGAGTGTGTTCCCCAAAGTGGTAGTCCGAGACTACAATCTTGCTCTGGCGACCGTTGAGCTGGACACTCGGGACTGTAATTGATCCCAAGGATGTTTTGAGGCTTATAGAAAAGTCCGTAACAGCTCTTGAGCTCGATTTCGAGTGTTGCGTCACGTAGAACCCTGCAGTTGTGTTGGGGTTTCTCAGAACCCAGGTCCAGATGTCTTGAGTTGATACAGCATTCCCAGTACCATTACTCTCCATGTTGGTGTAGAGAAGATCTTGTGAAACTCTTGTAAACAGTGCAATCAGTTTGCTAACAATATATTAGCTGATTTGTCAAAGATACAAGGGCGGCCATTAAGCAATGGCGCCATCATGTTGTACTTACGTCTGTGACATCTTGAGTTGAAGCTCACGAGTTTCACGCATGGGCGCAGAGTAGTCGTAGCTCGTATAGACGACAGGAGCTGCGAGGTTGCCCCAGTTTGTTGCTCCCATTGCCATGTAGAGCGACATCAGTGTCCCTCTTTGGCCTATGTTGTTCTTGTAATAGACATCGGCGAAGGCAGGATCGTGTTCTGTGAGGGGAGAAGATAGTCAGCATTTGATACCAGCAGAGAATTTCCCACCCCAAGAATTGGACATGCCTGCCAAACAGTCATCGTAGAAGTTGCCCGCCCACGGTTGGAACCAGCCAGCTTCGAATTCAGGCCAGAACTCGGGCTGGGTGTACGAGTAGTTCTGGAACCATTGGTAATAGTTTCGAACGAGGTTGAATCCAGTATTGATGTTGGTGCAACTCAGACCGCCTGGGTATGAATCTAGACCGTATATATTGACAGAACCTGTGTTGAGGGGTGATCAGCCTCTCAAGGTTGACAGCCTCTCAAGGTTACCAGTATACATACCTCCTACATCCTGGTAGTCGGTCGACCAACTTTGTGATCTTTGACCTTTCTCATTATGCGTTAGAGGAACCACTATTCCGGAATCTCTCACACTCTTTTTGAGCTGCTCCATGTAGGTCACGAGTGTGTTATCAGCCTTGTGTACAGTCTCTTGTAGCTCGTTCTCGATCTGGTAGAGGATGATAGGGCCGCCTTCGGTTATTTGGTTCTTGACGAGAATCTTGTTGACCTCCCTCATCCATGGTTCCCAGGCTTCATAGTAAGCTTGATCTGACGTCCGGTAATCACCTAGTGCTAGTTAGCTAGCTGAAATTCCGACCAAGGGTGTCGATCGTACCTGCGGAACCATCGCTTGTCCATAGTGCCAAACCACCTGCGTTTGTCTCGGCGTTTGCATAAGGTCCCGGGCGGGCAATGATACTGCGTAGGCGCCTGAGATCAGCATGTCGAACACACATGTCCACGACCAAGCAGGAAACGTACTAGAGACCAGCCTCTGCAGCAGCATCTATAACTTTCTGGATGTCTTTGCCTCCAGACGTGAAGTCAAAGATGTCGCGAGAAGCAGAGTGATACGACCAGAAGAAGTACAAGCTGACTGCATTGAACCCATTTGCCCTGAACTTTTGGAAGATATCGGACCACATTTCCGGCACGGGCATGCGTTCATAGGCAAACTCGCCGGAGAACAAGAACAACCGCTCTCCATTGACCAAGAGACTGTAAGGGTCCCAGGTAACTTGAGTGGTCAAGCCATCACCCGTAGCAAGGGCGAGGACAGCTAGAAAGAATGCGTAAACGAGGAGATGCAAGCAGAGTCTCATCGTGGAATGCAGACATGTAGTTGAAGGATCGAGAGTCAAGGTTAACAACCACCTACTTACAGCCGATGCCTCTTATGCAATACAATTCTCTTGCAAAGTGTGAAGTTATTAGAGGGGCACATTAAGAAAGCACCACGCACGATATTATCCGCCAATCGTCGTGAACCTCCCTGTGCGCATCATAAAGGAAGCCGCTTCTCGCTTCATTATATGAGCCGATGTATGAAGATCCTAGAGCTTAGTCGGTATGAATCAGGCTAGAATTCCATCGCCTATGATGAATACGACGTGACGATGGTGGAAAAAGAGGGGAAATATCGGTTGGTGCTGACCCGAGTACCGTGAAAAGTTTTCGGCAGAATGATGGATCAAGCAGATGGATCATCTTCCCTTCGAATTGTTGAGGTAGCAACAACCACCTGACGGAGAATACATGTAAAAACAGCGAAAGGTATCCTGAATCAAGATCTTCATACGTGACTATTTACAATATTTGTGAAGCCGGAACAGGTTGCCCTGTCGCTTCCTTGACAGTGAATTTATGTCAAGTCACGGTGGATTTACTCCCCCTTGGGGAGGACGAGACACCATGTGAACAGCACAGGTAGCTGGCTTTGGGCAGATGTGTGGAAACTCTGCAAAGGTAGCGCTTGGCGCGAGGCAACGACAAGACGGATTGATGCCATCAACGTACATGTCTTGGATCACTGAACAGTGAAGTGAAGGTGAGCGATAGAATGTGAACCAGTTTTGGTCCACATCTTGTGTCAACACTTATGCCAGGCTGAAGTGTTGACGGGAGGGGGAATTTGGCGTTTTGCAGGATTTGGAATCAAGGTAGTCGAGACCATGATTGATGCTCGTGATCACCTCAACCTTCCTCGGTCGCTTCGATGGCGACGCCCTCACCAGCAGCTTCTTCATCTTCCTCGTCACTTGTGAAGTTGGCGAAATCTTCTCCCTCTTCTTCTTCGTCTTCGACCTCCTCTTCGTCATCTTCCTCTTCGGCTTCTCCATCTTCATCTGTGACTGCACGCTTTCTCTTTTTGATGATCTCAGTTTGAAGCTCAGCCTTTGCCTCCTCAGCAGCAGCCCATGCGGCTGCAGATGCTGGTGGTGGGGTGAACCAGGGGATCTTGCCACGAAGGAAGTCATTCAGAACCATTTTGGCTACGCCGTCCATGTCGGCTTCACCACCCTTCAGCAACTTGCCACCCTTGCGAGCGAGAAGTTCGAGGAACTCGGTCGGTGTCTCCCAGTCACGAACGTCGTATGTTCGTTCGATGTGGTGTCTCTTACACTTTTTGAGTGCAGCAGCGACATACTGTTCAGGATTCTCGACGTTCTCAATACGGACGACACCACGCAAAAGAATATCTTCATCCGTATCACCCATGTTTGGAGGAACGACACCAGGGCAGTCGATGAGGTAAATACGCTTCATCAACGTAATGTATTGCCAGACCTTGGTCTCACCAGGAATAGGAGCAACGTTGCACACCTTCTTTTTGCGGAGAGTGTTGATAATGGAAGACTTGCCGGTGTTGGGGTATCCAATGAAACCAACCGAGATCTGCTTGCGAGATGAGTGCAGAGCGGAGAACTGGCGCAGAAGCGAGATCAGGGATCCTTTTCCGAACGAGTTGTTGATTGAGGCGTGGAATGCAAGAGTAGGATATTCCTTGCCGAGAAGGCGAACCCAGTTGGCCTTGATTCAAAGTCAGTACCCTGAATACACAAACTAGAATCGTACGCATGTTGTGGAGGCAGAAAAACAGGAGAGATATCGACCAAAAAAAAAGAAGCAAAAAGAATGCAGCAAGAGATGTGTGGATCATAACTAAGAGAGCCTCCATGAGCCACCCATACGAGCGGGAGAGGTACTCAACTCAAACGAAACACGCTCGAACCCTTTTGAAAGCAAACCAAGACGGCAAGCAATCTACTAGACGTCCATAACGGGGTCTAGCGGCGGGCCGACTTCGATCTGCCAGAGTTGTAACAGTCTCCTTCCATGGTGAAAAACGCACACAAAATGCGGAAGGAGCCTTGACTTAACGCTGGCATGGGATGCGAGGTGGGACAATAGAACATGCGGACGAAAAGGAATGGAGATGAACTTACAGCAACGCTTGTGGGAATCAGATCGCACTTGTTGAGCACGAACAGAAGATGCTTGTGGGGAGCCTCTTCGCGGATATACTTCTCGACACTTCGGCAACGCGTACCAAGAGGATCTCTCGCGTCCAGGACGTGGATGACAACATCACTTGAATCGATGACTTTGTAAAGCTCGTTCCAGATACGCTTGCTCTGACCCTTAGAGAAGATGGCCTCTCTTGCAGCGGTCAAAGCACCGTCGGCCTCGGTGTCTTGTCCGTCGTCGACAGATAGACCACTAGCAAGGCGAGCTTGCTCGAGACGGTCGAGATAGGTTTCGTGCATCTTGTCCGACTCGCCAGCGAGGTCGAGAAGAGAGCTGACGGCGAGCTTTGGGCGCTTACGCTGAGCCTTGGGGCCAAAGGTATCCGAGAAGGGAGCGGTTTCGACGGCAATCTTTGCCTGGTGCTGCTTCAAGCCGTTCTTCTTGGTCTCGTCGTCCTTGATCAAGCTCATAGGCAACTTGTTCTGCTTGAGCAGGTACGAGTAAGGATCATTCTGCTGAGCCTGGACGGCGCCACGGAAGGCGGACAGAGCATCCTGGGAGATGACACGGGTGTTGGTGAACCACTTGCGGTTGGGCTCGATACGGGCCGAGGGCCTTTCACGCGACTGGAAGACGGCGGCTTTTGTGATGTCACCAGCAGCGTTGCGCTGAGCAGTGCCTTTGGTGAGGATGTTGAGCTTCTTGACCTTCTTTGCGTCTCTGCGGGCATGTCAGCATGCTGCGTGTGTGTGTGCAGTCGAGCGAGGCAAACGCACCTGTAGAAGTTCTCGCCCTTGACTTTGACATTGGCCATGCCATCGCCAACCTTGCCCTGACGCGTCTTGCGCGCAGCCTCCTTCTTGCCGGTACCCATTCTGACAGCGGCGACTCGAGGTGTACTGGAAGAAAATATGGCAGGGAGGGAGCTCGAAACAACCCACGCAGAGACGAAGCAAGAGCGAGGGAGAGAAGGACTTTTTTTATGCGCGGCCACTAGCAACTCCGCAGCGCACGGCCGGCTTTTGCGGAGGCCGGGCCTTGTTGATTGGCTGTGTCTTTTTTTCTGGCAGCGACGCCCGCCAAGACAAGACCAGCGAGCCCGCGCAAGAGAGGGCACTTGCCAGTCCAAGAGCAGCAGCAGCAGCAGTAGCAGTCTCGAACAAGCAGGCGCCGCCCACTGTTCCATACACACACGACCCGAGATGCCTGTCCGTCTACCACAGGCCACTGGCCTTTACACATGCCCTTCATGTGCCTCCCGCTCCGCTCCTCGCTCCTTCTCCATCTCGGCCTCCCAGCTGGCCCTGGGTCCCGAATCTCCTCGCTACATGGACATTCCTCAGGCCCCTCAGCAGACTCTCCCGGATAAGACCCGCCTCAAGGGTATCCTCCCCGTTCCACGCAATGTTTTTGCCGGCCAGGACCCCAAGGCACCCCTCAAGGTGGATCAAGCCACCAAAGAGCCCTCTCGCCCACAATCTCACAATGATCCCCGCTCCATCTGGAAAGAGCGTATGGCTGCTTCGCGAAGGAAGAACTTGAAAGAGGGTCTCAATGCTCTGCAGCACCGCAGAGTCAAGTCGGACGAATACATGGCCACTCGTGCCACCCTTCGCCAGCAAGAACGCGAGGCCCGTCTGCATCGTCCAGAACGCGAAGACGAGCGTCTTACTGCCCCCTCTGTCGACTCCAACTTGCTCAGCCTTCTGCAAAAGGGCCCGCTGCAAGACCCCAACAAAGAGGCTCGCCTGGCCGACATGCGTCAACGACACGCCCTGAAGCAGGCTGCTCGTCAAGAAGACCGTCAGGATGCCCTGCACTCGCTCTACGTCAATGCTCGCGACTTCATTGTCAATGACGCTCAGCTCTCCACTGCCATCGACAAGGCTTTTGGTACTGTTGCCGACCCTCGTTCCTTTGGCAACTATGGTGCCAGCGTTTGGGACAACAAACCAAGCGCCCCCAGCTCTATCGTTGACATGCTCAATTCGGCGACTGCCAGAGGTGTCCGTGGTGGTGCTCTCAACCAGTCAACCATGAATAAGGATACTGCCTTGACTGCTGCCAGAGTTCGCAGAATGGCTGCCGAGTTGACTGGAGGTCAGTTGCCTTCAAAGTCTTCCTTCTAGTCTGCCTTCTTGTATAATATCCGTCTTTCTATCACCCCATGTTCTATAGCCTCTCTCATCCATGGACTCTCTTTTCTTGTCTTTGATCCACCAGTTCTCGTGTTTGGTATTTGGCCCCCTATTTTGTGCCAGCTGATTTCTCCAACGATAAAAGAGCAAACTCCCCGGAACGAGGCCTGCAGGGAACACGCACAAAAGCTGGAGGATTCGCCGGATCAAGCTCGGCGTATCTATTTGTCCTCTGAAGCCTGCAGGCTTCCATTCGATGTATCTTCTTCTTTCGTTCTGATCGTTACGACGCTACACATTGGCATAGGCAACAAGTGTTGAGGAAATTCAATGCTCAACTTACCTCGTCGACCCTTCTTTTCCTGGGTTGCAGCGTCGAGTTCGACGTGTGCAATGACCTTGCCCCGGCCCAGCCTGCGCTGAAGTCTACACGCGCATGCTCTATACCGCCAACATGTGTTGTTCACTCACTTCCTAACACCTTCTCGGCACTCTCGATGCGCCCTTCTCGACGAGGACCCGCTTATTTGATCGCAGCAACTGCTTCCCCGTCACTTCTGCTATCTCACTTCAACTTCCCTCACGGACTTCGAGACTTTTCCTACATCACACACCAGGTGCGACCACTTTTATTCTCCTTTCTCATTCAAAATATCGTCCAACTCCTCTATATCTCCAGACAATGTCTGTTACCAGCCCCACCAATGCTCAAATTGAGCTTCCGGACCCGATGACAAGATCTCGCGACAGAGGCTCGAAGAAGGCCATCAAGGCACGAGTCAACAAGATCATCCAGCAGCGCCAGTCTAAAACCAAGTGCAGACTGTCTGATGAAGAGCTTGTTCTCCTCGCTCTTGCTTACTCCTCAGATGAGTGGCTCTTGGTCTCCCAGATTGGCGAATTTGCTTTTACCAATGTTGTCTTCTTCCAGAGACAGGCCGCTCAGTTCTTCTTCGGAAGATCTGGATACCAAACCCATGGTCAGGGTATCCATGACCTTGCTCGTCGCGTCGAAAGGTGTGTTGATAAAACTTCTAGCTTCCACTCATCTAGATGTGCCGTGCTAACCAAGCACTCAAGCTATCTGCGCACCTACGGAATTCCCGTCCACTCCAAGCACAACTCAAGCAACCAGAAGATGTATTCCATGACGGCAGGCGCCGCGTACGCCTTCACCAAGAGATTGTACAGCAAGTGCTTCGGAGACGGTCTCGCCATTGCTGAGCAGGCCACTTCTTCGTGTCTATTCATGAAGATTCCCCTCGAGGTCCGCGTGAAGATCTATCATCTTATCCTCAAAGTCTCCGGCTTTCGCCTGCTTGTCGGCAACAGATCTTTCGTGGCTCACGACGAGAGGGTCCCTATCTGGGAGACCTGCTCTCAAGACGCTCTCACTATGCCTCCCGTCCAAAGTTTCCTTGCGCTCCTCTCGGTGAACAAGGATATCTTCGAGGAGGCCATGCCTGAATTCTTCCGCCAGAACCACTTTCAGTTCACAGACATGAGCAGCCTGAAGGAGTTCTTCCACAACATCGGCCCAATCAGAAGAAAGCATATGCGCAATGTGTCTGTTCACTACGACAACCTCTCGGTCGCCGCGGCTGGAGCTAGGCTCCTTACAGAGTCTGATACGCTCCAGAAGCTCACTCTCATCATGTCTGCCCGTAAGGATCCTGCTGGTCACTTCATGATCAACCACAGCCGTCGCAAGTTTGCAACCTTGAGCAAGATCCCTGGTTTCTCGTCTCTGAAGCGCCTTCGTGGCATTCAGCAGTTGACCTTCGACCCTCATCGTGACCATGCTGTCGCTGACGCTTTCCTGCGTCCCCTCATCACACAGCCTAAGGTTGTCAAGAAGGTCCAGACAGTTCTCAAGCGCAAGGTTGAATCAGACGACGATACCGCCGCCAGAAAGAAGTCCAAGGAGACTTGATCACCAACAAAAGCCGTGACAGCGTCTAGCTACGCTTAGCGTCCGAGTCAACGGAGGATATACAAGATGACCAAGAGGAGGAGAATGGAATGTCATCAAAGAGAAAGGGAACAGAATGTCACCAAAGAGGAAGAAAATGGTGGAAAGTTAATGTGCAAGAGAGCGGAACGTTATACAACGGTGGTCAGATGGCCAGTTGGCAATTTGAAGGTTGTCAAAGGTTCGAGGTGCGACGAGATAGCGATGTTCGTGATGGAGCCAGTCTTTCATACGTCATCTCAACCGTATAGATGTAGTACTGCCTCGAATGCAAGCCCAACCCTCTCTGATATACCAGGATTTTTGCGACTCTCAACTCCCCTTCCATCTTTTCGTAACTCTTGGTTCTGAGGCACTTGCTTGTGAGTATGCTTGTCTTTGTGCTGACAGCAGGATCAATTCCTCCTGCCTTTAAAATCCTAGCGGTCCGACGGTGTGGTGATGGGCTTTGACATCGAGGTCTGTCACATGGCCCATCAAGGTTGCAGATCGGTTCTGTCATTCGATATGTGTATATGCTATCAATAGAATATCATTCCGATTTTCCATGAGCTTGTTTGTTTTGAGTTAAAACACAGGTCAATCGTGACGTTGATTTGGAGGACGTCTGCCAAGCCATGCATGCAGCCTCCGCGTTTGCGGGGTGGTTTCACATCCATCCGAATATCGAGTCCAAGTGAGTATCGTATCACTTCTTCCATTGCTCCGACCGCGAGACCTTTTTCTCGTATAGCTCGTCCACGGAAGAGGCTATGGTGGTATATGCTTCTTTAGACACAGCGCACAAGATGCCGTGTCGCCGTCCGCCCCTCGTATCCGCCGCGTGTCGAGCGAAATATCGCGCTAGGTATACCTCGATGGTGAACTGCACTGTGAGATCGACTAGTCTAATCCAACGTCGACATTCTCCTCGGAGGATCCCAATTGCACGTTGCTCAGATGACCTTTTGTATGGTGCATCGGGAATAGTAGTTCCAACTATGACAGGCAAGACGAGAAGGATCAATTGGCGACATCATTGCTTTGCTGCTCTTACATTCCTAATGCAAACAAGCTCGCTTGTCCGGTACTCCTCATCTTACGATCTCACGGTAAGTCGACTTGGCTGATGGCAATCTTGCTCTCATGACATATACCTTGAACATATATATAGTCCATCCCCAGCAGCTTGATTTGGTCTTCTCTTCATCATCATTAGAACCACTATCAATCGACCAGCGACACACAAACGACTCTCTGCCTCTATCTCAGTGCCAATATCACAATCATGAAATCAATCTTCGTCTCGGCAGCTCTCATTGCAGCAGCAGATGCACTTATTGCTCGCGACTCAACCTGGTGAGTAAGGCGTGCAGTGTTCACTGAGAGCTTGCTAACCTTGTGCCCTCCAGCTGCTTCCATCTGACTGCCTCCGGTGGCCCTGGCGGAGTCGTCGGCCAGGTGAGTTGTTGCACGCCCCTTCACGGCCATCGTCCTACTGTCTAGCTGGACTAACACCTTTTGAAGCTTAGCGATGGTCAGAATAGAATCGGCCAGACCTCTGGACTCGCCAACGGACAGGGAACCTACTGCATCGATTCCAAAGGTGGTCTCACCGACGGTAATGGTCGTGGTTGCATCCTGACCCCTCCAACAACCCAGTTCCAATGTGATGTGGGTGCTAGCCCTACAGATGGTTTCTCCGTCTCTTGTGATGGTGCATTGTCTTACAAGGGCAACACCGACTTCAAGGCTTGCCCAACTGGGGACAATGGTGGTTACAACATTTACACTGTTGCTCCAGCTGGTCAAGGTGGTTGTGTTTCGATCACCTTGGGAGCAGACAACTGCAAATCAGGTTGCCCTGCACCAGCCCCTGCTCCCAAGACTTGTCCTGCTGCCCTCTCTGGCGCTTACGAGTATCCCCATCTCATCGTTCCCGTCGACTCGAAGCAGCCTGACAAGGCCTTTGGCACTCAGTACAACGGCACGGTCTCCAACACTGTCTCCAGCTTGTTCAACTTTGACATACCCAGCTCTGACAGTGGAAAGACTTGTTCTCTAGTCTTCCTCTTCCCTGAGCAGAAGAATCTGGAGACATCGTCGTTCGACTTCTCGGGTGCTGGCGGAATCGACTTTGCTATGTTGAAGGGACCCGCCAGCTCAGGCACTACATACAACAACAAGCCAGGCGTTGCTACCGACTATGGAGTGACCAAGGTGGCTCCTGGAACATCCTCGGTCATCGCAACCTTCCCCTGCCCGGGCAACTCTGCCATTGGCTTCAGTCTATCTGCTTCAGACAACACTCAGTTCTCGTACTTCCAGGACTACAATCCCAGCCCGTAAGTTGTACTGGATGCCTGTATGATTGTTTGATACTAACTGCGAATGTAGTATCGGTCTCTACATCACCGTGTGCTAGATGTGTCTCCAGCCGGTACCCCCTTCTGAGGGCTGGGACTAACGACAATTCCTTCTTGGACGCTCGGTCCACTTTTCGTATTCTCATGCCCTGAATGTGTTTGTTGATCATGCTCTGTCGTTTATTTCTATTCGTATCTACCTTGAATAACATAATGACAATAGTTTCTATGCTGCGAACACTACTTATATTAGCTTTATACTCTCACCGCGTGACAGTTCTGTTTCTATGAGATAGTGTTTCCTCCGTCAATCAAATTTCTATGATTTATATGTTGGTTTATGAGATGACGAGAGGGGTGGCAGATGGTAGACAGGGCTGGCGTGCTAGCAGCCCCGCGTGCCAAGAGTTATGACTCTCGTAGTGACATTTTTCGTCTTTCGTGGGAGGGTCAGAGCTACTCTTATACACGACAATCATGGCCGACCAAGCACAAGCAGCAGCCAACGCTGTCAAGGATGCAGTCAACAACGTCACCGAGAAGGTGGGCGAGCTGACCACAGGCGACAATGCCGCAGCCCCCACCCTGTACACGGACGAGGTGACGGGCGAGAAGGTCAGCAAGACCGAGCGTGAGTGTGTCTGTGGCCGCGTCAGAGTGGACAGAGTATGCTGAGAGCAAGGCAGTCAAGAAGCGCCAGAAGCAGCGTGAAAAGGAGGCCAAGAAGGCCGAAAAGGCTGCCACCAACACTGCACCACCGGCCAAGAAGAAGACGGTCAGCGCCGAAGAGGAGGAGGCCCACCTGAACCCCAACCAGTACTTCGAGATCCGCAGCAGAGCCATCCAGAAGCTGCGCCAGAGCCACGAGCCCAACCCCTACCCGCACAAGTTCCACGTCGACTACGATCTGCGCAAGTTCGAGCCCGAGTTCGGCCACCTCAAGTCGGGCGAGCACCTCAAGGACAAGACGCTGTGCATCGGTGCCCGCATCTACAACAAGCGTTCGTCGGGTGCCAACCTGTGCTTCTACGATGTCCGCGCAGAGGGCGTCCGCATGCAGATCATGTGCCAGTCGCAGGAGTCGACCAGCGACCGTTCCTTCGCCGACCAGCACGAGCTGCTCCGCCGCGGCGACATCATTGGTATCAAGGGATACCCCGGCCGCACAAACCCCCGCAACCGCGACCAGGGTGAGCTCTCGCTCTTCGCCCAGGAGGTTACTCTCCTCACTCCCTGCTTGCACCAGCTGCCCGACGAGTACTACGGCTTCAAGGACCAGGAGCAGCGCCACCGCCGCAAGTTCCTCGATCTGATCATGAACGACCACACTCGCAGCACCTTCATCACCCGCTCCAAGATGGTCACCTACATCCGCAACTATTTCGACACCCGCGACTTTATCGAGGTCGAGACTCCCATGATGAACGCCATCGCCGGTGGTGCCACCGCAAAGCCCTTCAAGACATACCACAACGACCTCGACATGGAGCTGTACATGCGTATCGCTCCCGAGCTGTACCTCAAGCAGCTGATTGTTGGTGGTCTCGAGCGTGTTTACGAAATCGGCCGTCAATTCCGTAACGAGGGTATCGATCTTACCCACAACCCCGAGTTCACCACTTGCGAGTTCTACGAGGCATACGCTGATGTCTACGATCTCATGGACACCACCGAGGACCTCGTTTCCAACCTCGTCAAGCACTTGACCGGTGGCTACGAGACCAAGTTCGAGACCCAGCACGGCGAGGTCTACACCGTCAACTGGGCCAAGCCCTGGAAGCGCATCGAAATGATCCCCGCTCTCGAGGAGGCCTGCGGTGAAAAGTTCCCTGAAGGCGACCAACTACACAGCGACGAGACCAACGAGTTCCTCAAGCGCATGCTCAAGAAGATGAACGTCCAGTGCTCCGCCCCTCTCACAAACGCCCGCATGCTCGACAAGCTTGTCGGTGAGTTCATCGAGGAAAAGTGCATCAATCCCACCATGATCACTGGTCACCCCCAGATGATGTCTCCTCTGGCCAAGTACCACCGCAGCAACAAGGGTCTCTGTGAGCGTTTCGAGGCCTTTGTCTGCAAGAAGGAAATTGTCAACGCCTACACCGAGTTGAACGATCCCTTTGACCAGCGTCTGCGTTTCGAAGAGCAGGCTCGCCAGAAGGAGCAGGGTGACGACGAGGCCCAGCTTGTCGACGAGACTTTTTGCCAGGCTCTCGAGTACGGTCTGCCGCCTACCGGTGGTTGGGGTATGGGTATCGACCGCATGGTCATGTTCCTTACCAACCACTACTCGATCAAGGAGGTTCTCACCTTCCCATTCATGAAGGACGACAAGTCTCAGGGCGAGAAGCCCAAGGCTGCCGAAGTTGTCGACGTCACTCCCATGCCTGAGGAGGGTATCCGTAAGTCTTGCTAAATTCTCTCGTCATTGAACTTTGCTTACTGACATTGTCTTCTGCAGCCCACAAATAGACGTTGTTGAGACGGATACTGTCCGGCTGTGCGAGCAGCGTCTGTAAAGTCAGCTCACGCAATGTAAAAGCAAAAACATTGTCAAATAGAACACGAATCAATACACGCCATTTTCACTCCCTTGCGATTTACTCCTCTATGTCAAACTTCCAATTGTCCATTCTCATCCCAGCAAAATGACAGTTCTGTAAGCAGAGAGGATTCAAGATGTTTATAATAGAGTATCGGCCTATTTTGATATCGTAAGAACAGTAGAGTAATAAGAAAAAGAAAAGGGGGTAGTGTTTCCCATGTACGCCGCAAGAAAGAAGAAAGCCCCGTGAAAATGCTCATGTTTTTTGGTATCGTCAGGAACAGAGAAACAAGGCCTTTACATGATAACCTCGTTGGTCACATCCCTGCGGAGGTCCTTGTAGGGCAAGCAGACACAGTTCTGAACGCGCACCTCGTCGCCGACGTTACACTCCTTGCCCAAAATGGTAACACTCTGGACTTTGACGCCGTTCTTGATGATGGTGGTGTGGTGCTCGCGGACAGGGGTAGGAGTGCCCTCGACACGGGCCCAGGCACCAACGCGCGAAGACCAGCCGATGATGGAGTACAAAACACAGGCGTCGTGCTTGATCTCGGCGTCTTCCAGGACGATCGAGTCCTTGATACGGGCACCGGCACCAACCACAGCACGAGGGCCGATTGAGACATTGGGGCCGATCTTGGCAGTGGGATCTACCTGCGCTGTAGGGTGGATGTAGACGGGAGGAAGGATGACGGCTGAGGGTTTGGCGAGGTCGTCGCTTTGCTGCTGGAAGGCCTTCATGAGGTAGAGGGCGTTTGCGGGCACGGCGGAACCGGCGGTCTTGATCTGGCGCCAGAAATCGGTCGTCTCGAGGACGAAGAACTTTGAGCTGTCTGCCAGGTCGGACAGAATGTCTTGCTCGAGACGGATGACCTCGTTCTTGCGGTTCTCGTCATCGTCATGGTCGTCTGCGTTGTTGAGCGAAAAGTCGCGGCTGTCGAGGGCTTCGGAGGAAGGGTAGGACAGCAGACGAGGGCGGTCGCTGCGGCGCTTGATGGCGGTCTTGATGCTGGGGAAGATGCACTCGGTGCTAAAGAGGTAGACACCGCAGTTGATCAGGTTGCTGATGTGGCCCTCGGGCTTCTCGACGTAGTGCAGGACACGCTTGGTGTGGGTGTCGCTGACAATGCATCCAAAGTTTGTGGCGGCTTCGTTGGACACGCGGGTGCCCAGAATGACGGCCTCGGCATCCTTCTCTTCGAACAGACGCAGCATCTCGCCCAGCGGGAAAGAGCAGCAGACATCGGCGTTGAGGACGAAGAAGCGGTCGGGGCGACCCTTGAGGATGGCATCACGGAAGTGGTAAAGACCACCGGCGGTGCCTAGGGCGGTGTACTCGCGCAGGTAGCGGATGGAGATGTGGGGGTATTCGCGGTGGGCATCCTTGATGAAATCGCGAAAGACAGTCTCGTCGTAGTAACCAACGAGGAAAACTTCGGAGATCTCGGGGACTCTGGTGACAGCATCGAAGCAGTGCTGGATGATGGGCTTGCCGGCGACTTCGAAGAGGGGCTGTTTGGCGCAAGCTGGTTAGATCGAGTCGTTGTGGTTGAGGGATTGCATTGATTCACCTTGGGCACATCCAGAGACAGCGGGCGGAATCGAGTACCTCTGCTGGGTCCTCCAACCTGTGGGATCGCATTAGCAGCTGTGAGAGTCTCTGGCCGTAGCTAGACTCACCAAGATGACAGCTTTGGTAGAGGGCACAGGGTTGCGGCTCCTGCTGCGAGAGGGAAGTTGTAGCGACGACATTATGGAGAAGAAAGAGCGTATATTAGAGAGACGTAGAGTAGAAAGAAGAAGAAGAAGAAGAAGAAGCAAAAAGAGACCAGACAATCAAGGTGGACTGGACAGGATGAAATGAAGCACCAGCTGTTCCAATTCCAACATGGCAGCACCCACGCACCCCGCCGCTACACGAATCACCGCCAGGGGCAACGCCTTAGCAAGGGTCCGCCCCTATTCATAGTCTGCCTTTTGGTTTGGAGACTCCCTTCTTTCATCCAACCGTTTGAACCACCGCTCCCCTTTCTTGTCCCTCTGCGTCTGTCCGTCGAGTCCACTGTCCAGAGCCGCGTCGCACAATTCACTGCTGCTGCCACCCTCAGCTGGAGCCTCCTTTGCGCCTGCTCGACTGGCTTTCACCATCATCCAAATATAGATTATTCGTAGCTTCATTGTAGCGCTTCTAGAGGCCACCAAGACCCATCTTGTACCTCTTTTTCTACACTATATTACAGCTTCTCTGGTCTAGTGAGCTCAGAGCTCTCATTGTTTTCATGTTCCAATCTTGTAGCTCCGCCTCTGCAGCATGCTTGACTTCATCACCAACTCATGCCCACACCGCAAGGCATCGCATCATCATAATCAGAGACAGAGCGAGATAACCTGTATCGCACTCCAGCACTCTTATCTGATTCGACGGACTAGACCTGAGGTACCAGGGCAAACATGCACCACTGCAATCAGCGTGACCTCAGGATTGTCGAGGGCTGTGCAGGCTCACGATGTCGGACATCGAAGGCTCGGGCAATTAGTTCCATCTGATACGAGGCTTTTCTTGTCGCCGACCTGCCCCTGAGCACTGCAACCAGACAAGTCAAACAAGCACTACCCCGAGCGTAATAAAGGTAGTCCAGGTAGTGACTTGATTGATTCATGGTCCACAGAGCATGAAGGATATCTAGATATACCAGTCCCTCTCATGTGACTGACACTTTAGCAAGGACTGAATCAACAGAGCCATTTGCTCACGGTGCTCAGATCCAATCACACCATCAATTGCGGTGTCTTGAGACCAGAAGACGACGATCCTAGAGAGAAGCTTTGATCATTCCGCGGCACCACACCGCCAGACGAGTGTCATCTCAGCATTGATGAAGATCAAATGGTGCTGTCTCTCGCTCCACCCATTATGTACAGTCAAGTGTGAACAAGTTTGCGTTCCTTGTCGTCACAGAGCACATGCGAACCGTTTTTCTTTTGTTATTCCTTGGACCAACTCCATCGTGCTGCGCGTCTTGCACACTAGCGTCACCTGCGGTACAACAGATGGTCTGGTTGCTTTTCCGACACCCATTACCTTCTCGCAAGGAGACAACCCTTTCTTCGAGCAAATTGAGACTGGAAAGAAATTCTCGCGCGCTACATCTCGTTCGGTATGTTCTTGTCGTGCTTCTCGCAATATCAGATGGCTAGCTCGATTGGGCTAGCGTCACCAACCGGTCACCATGCTATAGAGTATTCAACATCATCATCTGATCGCGAGCTCACTGGACGTGAGTATGAAGGACGACGACGACTACGTCTCCTGTTGCTGCACTGAGTGTATTCTCAGAAGTAGTAAAGTGCTGTCGATCGACATCGAATTCCTGCGTTACTATCGCACGTGACCATCAGCCTCCAAATCTAGCATCAAGTGCAGCAGCTCTCGCGGAAGAAGGTTGACATGCTCATTGCGTCACACATAGCGATTGATTGGAGTAGAAGGTTTGAAATCAAATAGGTATCATTGCGAAAGTATCTAAACTTCTTCAAACCTCTGCAAGGGCACGTAAGCACCTCTATCAGTATTGCCATCTCCTCTCTTGCTTCTGATCAATCCCACAAGCCCTTGCGCCCAGTCACTCACACCCCGGCTCTGAACCGCAGTGTCGACATCTGCAAACAACTCGCTCTCACCGACTTCCCTGGCAGCAGCCTCTCGAATGTATCTCGGTGGCTGCCATCGTTTCAACAGAAGACTCGACACTACAACCGTGACGCTCGAACATGCCATTGCGGCTCCAGCGGCCATGGGCGGCAGAGAAAGACCCCAAGGTAAGAAGAAGCCCATCGCGATGGGCAAGCCGATGGCGTTGTAAAGACACGCCCAGATTAGGTTCAACTTGATGCGTCGGAAGATGGCGCGGGACAAGGCAAGAGCGGATGCAATGTCGAGCAGATGGTCAGGACGCATGAGAACGACATCTGCGGCCTCGATGGCGACGTCTGTGCCCGAGGCGAGCGAGATGCCAACGTTCGCGGTCGCAAGCGCAGGGGAGTCGTTGACGCCGTCCCCTACCATGGCTACAATAATGCCTTGTGCTTGAAGCTCTTCTACAATCTCGCGCTTGCCGCTGGGAAGTACTCCAGCGTGGACATTGTGCTTGGGGATGTTGAGGAGTTTGGCCACGTAGTGTGCTGTGCTTGCCTGGTCGCCAGTGACGATCGAGCAAGTGACACCCATGCGTTGCAGAGCAGAGATTGCCGCGGGAGCTGAAGGCTTGAGGGTGTCGGATAGAGACAGAGGGCCGGTGTAGAGACCATCGATCGAGGTGTGGATCGTTGTGACTCCTGCGGATTGCTGCTCAGAGGCCGCGTTTGCGTCCTTGCTAGCCTCGTAGTCATTGGTGTCGTCGGCGTCATCTGGGACTGCCACGCCACGAGAGCGCAGGTATGAGGTGTTACCGATCATGACATTGTAGCGCTTGCGTTCGGGGGAGATGGCTGCTTCCACAGAAGCTGAGATACCCTTGCCAACTGTAGAGACAAAATGACCTACACTGCCATCAAGGGTGCCGTCTGACCCAAGACCAAGGTGTGATTTCGCTGCACTTGTGATGGCACGTGCAATAGGATGCTCGCTGCCCATCTCGGCGAGCCCGATTATGGTCCACCAGAGACGAAGCTTAGCTGCATCGGCGGTCCAGCCACCCTGCACATCGGATCGTGATACACTCATCTTGCCCATGGTCAAGGTGCCGGTCTTGTCGAGGACAATGTGAGTGACCTTCGTGGCCGTCTCCAAAGTAGCTCCGCCTTTGATGAGAATACCTTGCTCAGCGCCGACTCCTGTACCGACCATGACAGCTGTGGGAGTTGCAAGACCGAGCGCACAGGGGCAGGCAAAGACAATCACGGCGATACAAAGCTTGACGCAGACCATCAGTGGCCCGCCACTGGTATCCTTAGTGAAGATAGTAGGCGGTGTCTGCAGGACATGGCTCAAGATCATCCACGCCGTGAAGGTAGCCAGTCCGAGTGTGATGATGATAGGGACAAAGTAGCCAGCAACCACATCCGCCATACGTTGGATAGGAGCCCGGCTGGTCTGGGCCTCCTGAACAAGTCTGACGATCTGACTGAGTTGCGTGTCACGACCAGCTCTCGTGACCTGGAAGTCAAGTCTTCCTGCGCCGTTGACAGTACCCGCCATGAGATTCTTTCCCTTGGTCTTCAAGATCGGCATTGCCTCTCCTGTGACCATACTCTCGTTCACGTAGCTATCACCACGGATGACAGTGCCATCGGCTGGGACCTTGTCACCAGGCTTGAGAATGACCACATCGCCAACTTCGAGCAGTTCTGTTGGAACGGTCTTCTCCTCAAGCGCTCCCCTTGGCGAGTTTTTCTCAGGTTTCTCATTGTCATCATCCCATTCGTCGGCGGCCTTTTGCGCTGCGATAGGGTCTGTGTAAATGAGAGCGGTTGATGGTGCCAGACTCATCAAACGAGACAAAGCGGCCGAAGTCTGGCCCTTGGCTCTGTTCTCGAGGAAACGACCGAGCATGATAAAGGTGATAAGCATAGTGCTCGTGTCGAATGTTGTTGCTGGTCTTGAGTGAGGTGATGTGAAGATCGAGACCAGCATAGCGGCGCAACTGAAAAAGAACGCGGCCGATGTTCCTAGCACAACGAGGACGTCCATAGTGGGCGAGCCATGTTTGAGAGATTTGTAGGCAGATCGATAGAACCGCCAACCAATGCCAAATTGGACGGGTATGGTGAGAAGCAGACAGACAACATCTCCGAGCCACAGTCCAGGAATCAAGGGAAGTTTGATGCTTCCATAATCCAGAGGCTTGATGAACATGGGAAAGATCATGCTAGTAAGGAAGACTGGGATGGCGAAACAAAGCGACACTTTCAATGACCTTGACCATTCCTGAATCTCTTTGGTTTTGGCGAGCGACTCCAGTTGGGCATTATTATCGTCATTCTCAGCGGTCAAAGCATTGAGACCTTCGTTCTCGATCGATTCGACAATTGCACGGAGTCCAGTCTGCGTAGGATCATAAGCGACTGAAGCCCTACCAGTTTTGAAGTCAACTTTGACCGCCGTGCTTCCCTTGCGCTTCTTGAGTGTAGATTCAAGAGCAGAAGCTGCTTCGGCGTTCTGGAGACCAAACAGCCTCAGTTCAACAGTGCTACTCCCTCTTCTAGAACGAGAAGCCCCTTCTTCCCGCGAAGTCAGGACCTTTGCGTCAAATCCACAGTCTTCAATAATCTCAACAATCTTTTCCGGAGAGAGTTTGGTAAGATCGTGCAAAACAACGGCTCTCTCGGCGAGCAGACTGATATCGAATTTCAGAAGGCCAGGAACGTCGTTGAATCCGCTTGTCACCGCAGAAGTACACGCACCACATGTCATGCCTTCGATTGCGATGATGGTGGTGAACAAGACATCGTTCTTCCTGCTCTGTCTCCTGGCCGAAGAGAGCATTTTTGTTCGTGGAGGGTCCGAAGGCTTTGATTCGACGATCGAGGCATCAAAGCCGGTGTCCTCGATGGTCTCGGCGATGGTGTCGGCAGTGATGAGTTTGGAATCGTGCTCAACGACGGCTCTTTCGGACAGCAGAGAAATGTTGAAGCTCTTGATTCCAGCAAGATTTTTGAAAGCGCCCTCGACAGCAGAAGTGCATGCGCCGCATGTCATACCGCCTACACTGAGAGTGGTGGTCATCAGGGCAGAAGAGGCGGATGTGATGCCGAGGCCCATCATGTCTTGATCCGACTCTTCTTCAACGATATCGTCCAGTGATGAGGCGGGCAAATCGGTGTTCAGGACGGTAGCGTCGAAGCCTCGATCGTCGATAAGTTCGCGAACTTGGTCGGCAGAAATTACGGAAGCATCATGCATGACAACAGCGCGCTCCATGACCAGACTGACAGAGACGCTGCCAACACCACCGACATGGGTGAAAGCGGACTCGACAGCGGATGTGCAGGCGCCGCATGTCATGCCCTCGACTTTGAGGGTAGTGGTGGCCAGGTGTTGGGGCTGCGACGAGGGTTGTGGAGGGGTTCGAGGACCCATGTTGTTGTTCCAGTTGGCGAACTGGGTTTGTGGAGAGGCTCGTGGTGAGGGGCCTTCGGATGCGGTGGATGGCGAGCCATGCAGGGCCGTCTTTGGCGGTGAACCAGTGGGAGAGATGATCGAGGTGCTGTCGCGACGGCCGTCTCTTTGTGAGACTTGGAGGTATTTTGGCGCCATGATTGATGTTTGCGAGACAAAGGAAGCGCAACAAAGGAAAGGCGTCGACAGTCGGCACGGCCGGTTAAGAATATGTAGCCTCGACCAGCAGGATGTATAGGATGTGTGGCCTTGTCCAGCAGGATACCAGAGTCTTGTACAGAGGGCTGGCCAGACTCAGCTGACTGCGACGGGCTTCGGAGAGGTACGGTAACACACCAACAAGGGCCTGCCGTGTGGCGCGATATGCAGATGGTGAGCGTCAGCTTTCAGCCAGCAGGCCTACTTGGATACCTCTGGCAAAAAGAATAGCAGTCGAACAAAAAGGCAAACACGATCGCTACAAAACAGGGGCCATGGTCGTTGTTGTAACCAACAAGACACACGACGCAAATTGCATGGCTTGATGGCCGTTTCGTCCGAATGCAGACGACTCCTGCATCTCGAGAGTCTACGGGCGAACCACGACCCTTCGGCTGTCGGACTTCGGACCGGCTTTCTATATCGCTCTAATGCATCCTTCAATAATATCACACACATGCCCACAAGTTCCACTTTCAGATACGTGTCGCCCAAGAACAGCCGTCAACCTCAATTTATAACCTCACATCACTCCCCTTGTTCCGACAAGACTCACCTTTGCCGACTCTTTGCTCCACCATGCTCCCGTGAGCGCCTGTCTCCCGACTCCCTTGACAGTAGACTCTTCTAGTGCCTGTCTCTGGGGAGCCGCAACGGCAACAACTCCATTGGCTTTTACGACAAGTCAACCGACTGATCTTGCTTCTGTCTCCACTCACGTCCACTCTATCTTGTTGCTTTCTCCCAGCTATTGCTTCTTCACCTTGTGACTACTGTCACCAGCTACGTCGTCCGTGCCGAGGCCAACACTCGACGCCATCGACTCCATATGTGGCTTATGCAGCTGCATTTCTTGTGCAAAATCGAGGCCCAAAATCCCGACCCTTCATCCAGTAGCGTTTGACTCTTTTTCTTGCAAAACTCAATCCTCCAGCTTGCTACAGTACTTGCACTGAGCCGCGACTTGGAACTTGGTTCTGCCAATCTCCGCCTCGATCTTCTCATGAGCCTCAGATCGTGGCTAGGGCATTCCAGCCACATCCGATTGTCTCAACTCTGCATTTCGTCACTCCCTCCACTAAGGAACCTTTTTGCGCCGATCTCAACGTGCTACCAGCCTCAAACGTGCCCTTTCCCACGCATCCGCCCAGAACATTCGTTCTTTTGGCAAGTCTAAGAGACTCGTGATGACAGAAGCGGCAGCTCTGAGCAATCCCTCTCCTAACTCTATCCCGTGTCATGTCTCCTTCTCGAGATCGACGTCAGATCCCGTTGCTTAATCTCACATGTTAGCGGCTCTGATTGCGTATCGTCAAGCCTCAGCTGTTCCTTCTCGTACACTGTCTGTTCTGGGTTTGTCGAGGGCTGAAGTCTATGCCTACAAGACGATGACGATGATGAAGCTTGTTCCAATGCCTTCTCCATATCTTCCCCCTCGTGTCTCATCACCTTCTGTCGTTCCCATTCTTCATACTCCCATCTCTAGCCCAATATGAACATCAATCAACCTCTCGGTGGGCGAGGCCTGGCCATCCCTTTCACAAAGGCCGCCAACCCCAATGCCGATCTCGACGATGGAGACCTTCGTCTGCCCTTCATCCATCGTATCCCGGATAACATCAGGTAAAGATCATACTCTTGGAATAGGCTAGGTCTAAACCACTAACATCGATGTCAGAAACCATTTCATCGCCATGTGTGGTGAATTCGTTGGAACTGTGCTCTTCCTCTACTTTGCCCTGTCTGGTGCTCAAGTAGCCAACAGTGTCAACACTTCCAGCGGCCAATCTATTGCCGAGACTGGTAGCAACCCCCAACAGCTGCAGTACATTGCTCTGAGTTTCGGGTTTTCATTGGCTGTCAATGCCTGGGTCTTCTTCCGCATCAGTGGTGGACTCTTCAACCCTGCTGTTACCTTTGGCATGTGTCTCATTGGTGCACTCCCCTGGGTTCGTGGTGGCCTGCTGTTCGTCACCCAGATCCTCGGTGGCATGACTGCCGCTGCTCTGGTATCCTGCATGTTCCCTGGCGAACTCAACGTCCGTACCACCCTTGGCGGAGGCACTACCGTTGTACAGGGTCTCTTCATTGAGATGTTCCTGACTGCACAGCTTGTCTTTACCATCTTCATGTTGGCCGCTGAAAAGCACAAGGGTACATTCATTGCGCCTGTCGGTATCGGTCTCTCGCTTTTCATTGCCGAGCTTACTGGAGTCTTCTTCACGGGTGGCAGTCTTAACCCTGCTAGATCCTTCGGACCTGCTGTCGTCAACCGCGAGTTTTCACACTATCACTGGATCTACTGGGTGGGCCCTGTGTTGGGATCAATCGTCGCAGCTGGATTCTACAAGTTCATCAAGATCCTGGAATACGAGACTGTAAGTTTTTTCTTTGTGCTCATTCTGATCGAGCCTTTCTGACACAACTCTGCAGGCAAACCCTGGACAAGATATGGACCATGCTGCCAAGGTCGAGAAGAGAAAGAACCTGCTCATGGCCGCTGGTATCAACGAAGTCGACGCCCATCACGTCGCAAACGAACTCCAGACCAACCAGATAGTCACCGAAAAGGGTGGACCAGACGGCGCAGTTGTGGCCAATGGTCAAGGCCGTCGTGGCTCTGGAGAAGACACTGCCATGTATGGTACCGGATTCCGATCTAACTCGCATCAACACACTGGCTCTACCAGCTCAGGAGATACAGCTGTTGTTCGAAGACCCCAAGCTGTCACCACCGGAAGCCAGCTCGGTCGTTTCAGTTACCTTGGCCGTGCTGGCGTTCAGCAACCAAGGATGAACAGCATCGCCAACGAGGCGAGATTGGACAGCCCTGCCATGGCGACAAACGAAGAACTTTACGCTCCTCTTGCTGCTGGTGGCGATGAACCGCTTGGTGGTTTGGTTGCGGACCACGACCCCAGATACCGCTACTCTAGAACCATCAGCAGTGGTGTCTAGGTGAGAGTAGTCTCTACTCACGAATTGTACGAGAGATGCTGGTTTCACTTTTTATTCTTTGTAATGTAGTTGACGATATCAAAATCATGTTATGACCATGGAGCTCTATCTGATCCGATTTACCTCACTAAGAATTCGGCGATTGAAGTGCATCAAACGTGCGCCATGGTTGACAGCGAAACCTTAGAAAAGGTAAAGGCTGATAGCATCTTCGTCCACAAGCTGTGATTCGTCCAAGGCTGCGCGATGTCTGGTGATTACTAAATACATACTAGTCATATGGTTAGCTCTTGCTCATCGAGGCTCGGCATGGTCGATTCGATAGACCCCGAGTCGCAAGAGCATATCAAGCCAATATGAGCACCGGCCAACCTTTTCTGCGCATAACTTTTGTAGTGCCTACACGTCTGACTGGGGCTCGTGGATTGCCTGTCCGCAAGTCTCATCTTTCCCAAATACCAAGAATAGTCTCGTCACTTATAGAGACGCGATGGTATCGCGGGTGTTCTGGATGTCCTTGGGGCCGGTGCGGCAGCACCCTCCAATCACTCTCGCGCCCTTGGAGAACCATTCTCGAACCAGCTCAGCATGCTCCTTGCCCTCCACGCGTGGACCATTCCACATCCGGGCTTCGGCGTTCCATGTCTCGCCAGAGTTCGGGTACACAATCAGAGGCTTGTCGGTCAGAGGCTTAAGATAATCCAATGCTGCGGCTACATTCTGCTCGGGAATACAGTTGACGCCGACAGAGACCATTTGTTTACAAGCATTGACCAGCTTGACTACCTCAGCCATTGACGAGCCGTCACTCAGGAGAGATGCGTCCGACTCCCTCAGTGTGACACCCAGCCAGGCGGGTGTGTTTGGGAAGTCGGTCTCGAGCAGTTTGATCAGAGCCTTAATTTCCGGCAGGGATGGAATAGTCTCCAAAGCCAGAATGTCTACATTGGCTGCCACCAGAGCTTCAATGCGAGGTCGGTGGAAGTCTTTGAACTCGTCATCTGACAGGTGGTAGTCGCCTCTGTATTCACTTCCATTGGCGAGGAAAGCACCGTAAGGCCCGACACTTCCTGCAATCAGAAGCTTCCTTGGCTGAGCGGAGGGTTTCTTCTGGTGCTCCTCCTGGAGGACAGTGTCACGAGCTTGTTGAGCAAGCTCTACGCTTTGACGTATGAGTTTCTGAGACTGCTCAAGGCTCATGCCTAGGTGTTGAGATAGACCAAGAGGGGTTGCTTGGTAGCTTGCAGTGATGGCAACATCAGCACCAGCTTGGAAGTACTCAAGATGTACGCCGTAGATAGCCTCGGGTGTCTCTTCCAGAGCTTTAGCAGACCACAACTTTGAGCTAAGATCAAGTCCACGAGCTTCCAGCTCTGTGGCCATGGCCCCGTCGAGAATCAAGGCAGGCGCATCCTTGAGTGACTGTGCTACTGGATCCATGAAAGTAGACATGTCGAGTACAATTAATGGGCTCTCTAACGGAAACAAGATGCCGCGGTCGATGTGTAGAGTAATCTAGGCCAAGCTGTCGGATATGAGATGCCGTATAGTTGATGTGTAGAGCAATGTCAGACGAGAGAGAGGCTCTGGAAGCATTTTCGAAAGATTCGCATGTCTGTCCAGAGATGGCGATTCTAAGCGAGTGCGAAACTCAAACAGCCGATGGAAACAACATGTTTACTTAACGCACATCGACAACGAGTCTAACATGGAGATTATGGATTTCCTCTTGTCGCGATAATGGCAGGGATGCTCGGTACTGCAATTCTTAGTTGTATACAGATCGTGTACGGCTATAAGAGTCAAAGCAGGCCAGGTAGCCGCTCGACAAGCTCGGTACGACTTTGCAAAAAGACCGAGGCACTGAAGGCTTATCGATAATCGCTCAGAGCAAGACCCTGAGAAGAACAAGATTCGCCTTCTCTTCGTTTCGAATGATTGACATGACACAAACCAGTCAAAGATGACAAAGCAGTCGAATCACAATGCGAGGTCAAGCGAGCTCCTCTCGGTGAGATCGAGGGACCCATTCGGAGAGGATGGAGCCCCTCACGGCGCCTTGGTAAGCCTGACGGTGCCTGGGTATTTTGCTTTATAAGCTCCTCCGTGGCCTTGCCTGCGCTTTCGTCATGTTGATCGAGTTGCTCCCCTCTTATTAAGAAGTTTTCCCCTCGTCTTCTTTCCCTCTATCTCCCTCTTCCGCTAGACTTCCATCCTTTCACACCTCACACATATACACAATGGTTCAGAACAAGGCTTTGATCTTCAAGAAGGTCCCCCAGGGCCTCCCCGTGCCTGGCGAGCACCTGACCATCGAGTCGACCGATTTTGATGTCGAGCAGGCACCTCCTCAGGGCGGCTTCACCGTCAAGAACCACTACATCAGCTTCGACCCATACCAGCGCGGCCGCATGCGCGATGCCAGCACCAAGTCCTACTCCCCTCCCTTTGCTCTCGATAAGCCCATCACCAACTCCGGTATCTCGACCGTCCTCAAGTCGGACAACGACAAGTTCAAGGCCGGCGATGTCGTCGTCATGATGCAGGACACTGCCGAGTACAGCGCCGTCTCCAAGGACCAGGCTGCCTCTGCCCGCAAGCTCGAGAACCCTTACAACCTCGACCCCAAGCTCTTCGTCGGTGCCCTCGGCATGCCCGGTCTTACCGCCTACTCAAGCTTCTACGCCATTGGTGAGCCTAAGAAGGGTGAGACCATCTTCATCAGCGCTGCCTCTGGCGCCGTCGGTCAGCTCGTTGGACAGCTCGCCAAGCACGAGGGCCTGAAGGTCATCGGTTCCGTCGGTGACGACAAGAAGAAGGACTACATCACCAACGACCTCGGCTTCGACGGTGCCTTCAACTACAAGAACGAGAAGCCTGCCGATGCCCTCGCCAGACTCGCCCCCAATGGTGTCGACATCTACTACGAGAACGTTGGCGGTGAGCACCTCGAGGCCGCAATTAACGCCATGAACAACTTCGGTCGCATCATCTGCTGCGGCATGATCTCGCAATACAACACCGCTCCCGGCGAGCAGTACCCTATCCGCAACCTCATGCAGATCGTCGCAAAGCGCCTGAAGGTCCAGGGCTTCATCGTTGGTGATGAAGGCATGGGCCCCAAGTACTTCGTCGACCACCAGAAGAACGTCCAGAAGTGGATCCACGAGGGCACCTACAAGCCCCAGTTCAGTGTCACCGAGGGCATTGACAATGCTGCCGAGGGCCTTCTTGGCCTGTTCTCGGGCAAGAACTTTGGCAAGGCCGTCTTGGAGATCTCCAAGCTCCAGTAGATGTGCCACTAAAAAGATATGAGACACGACCCATAAACAAAATACAAATCATTTACCTTTTACCTTCTACCTTTACGTCTGAGGCCACCACTCTTCGTCTTTCTTGCGTGACCATCAGGTGTAATTGTAAACAAATCCTTCATGAATTGCTGGTGTGTACACTGTCACCATGGTTAGACCACAGCCTTCTTCTAGTCGTGAAATCGTGCCTTGTTCTTGGCTACGAGGCAGAGACACGCGATACGAGTGTGAGAAACAAAACACTTTGCTGATGTGATGCGCAGGGAGTTACGTAGAGGTGGGTAGGGACAGCGCGCACTCTCCTCGTTCGCAAGATTATGCAATGCGTGTGGCTGTGAAAGTGCACAGCAGTCTCAAAAACAGAGTCGTTTCTATAGCAAAGCACTACTTTGTCGAAGTTTGCTCTATCCCTTCGTAGGAGGAGTGTGGGAGTTAGATCTAGCATTTGTGGATGCTATTCAAGCCGAACGGCAGGCATAGTGGACGACCTTGAAACAAAAGTGTATTGGAATGAGTATAAAGCTTGAGGAATCAGCTGGTAAACTGTTGATATGCTGGCAATAAGTAGTAAAGCAAAAACGCCTCTGGTTCATGAGTCCATCCCTTGATCTGGAATCTATCCATGTTCTCTGATGATTAGAATACTCTCATTCTGCTGCATCTAATCATGTTGATCTTCGTCGGATCTGCGCCATCCAGCTCTTACGACCAAGTGGGCCATCGAGCTGCCTGAAGACAGGTCTCGTAGACTATTCGATGCTCAGACGTTGCATGCTCTTGCCGAGGTTGTCTCCTTCTTTGGATCCGTTGGTGACCTTGTGAATGACAACTGCAGCTCCCTCCTTGTACCAAGAATATTTCTTGCAGTCCTGAGCTGAGGGGCGTTTCGAGGGGTCGTGTGTCAACATGGCTTTGACGAGAGGAACAGCCTTTGTAGGTATATTGTATAGTGAGGGAGACTCATCGCTGCCAACAGCATTGTTGTGGATCTGTGCGAGAACAACGCCGAGCGAGTAGATGTCTGCTTTGCTTTCGTAGCCGCGAGGGTGTTTGGCTCCAAGCCTCTTTGCGGTCTCGGGAGCTCTGTAGGGTGCATAGGCTCGTCCCGACATGGGCTCAGAGACAATTCTCAAGGCTGGGTCTTCCTCACCATCGTCGACGGTTTTTGAGATGCCAAAATCTGCGAGCTTGAAGAGGTAGCATGGCTTCTGTACTGTGCCGGAGAGAAAGACCAAGATGTTGTCGGGCTTGAGATCTCTGTGAACGATTGCTGGGTCCTGGGAGTGGATGCAATGAAGTGCTTCAGTCATCTCGTAGGCCACGCGCTGCGATAGTGCTGCATGATGCTCCTTGGAAAGACGATAGTAGACGTTCAGAAGACTGCCTTCGGTAGCACACTCCATGATCAGGGCTCCATATTTATCGAAAGATGCAACGTCCACAAGCTCCATGATGTGCAGGTGATGTCCAACTTGCATGAGTCTTGTGGCCTCTTCGCGAAAGATCATCTCATTGGGCCTTTTGTGGTGGGATCCAGTCAAGGGAATAACCTTCATGGCGAAGATCTTGGAATCCTTGGCTCGTTTGACCTCGAACACACTGCCGAAGCTACCCTTGCCGATGTACTTGTTGACCTTGTACTTGAGCTTGACATCGTTGAATGACTCAATGGTCGTGCCTTTCGAAAGCTTGTTTCTGAGATCCATCGCTGATAGTGCGCGATGATACTGTCTGGAAGAGCGGAGGTGCTGCTCTGTAGATGGAAAAGACTGTGTGCTTGAGCAAAAGCATAGTGCCGTTTTTGTAGAAAAAGATCCTGACGATGGAATTTTCCAGATCTTCGCACGTCTGAGACGCTCAAGCATTGCAACGAACGTGATGATGTGGGCAGCTCGTTTTGAGACAAGACATGCATGTCTGCATCTACTTGAGAACATAGGGCCAAACGAGTTGCTCCAGCTTTTGGAACAAGAAGTGAATTCCATAACCAGAAGACAACATCGAGGCGAGCGAAAGGAGTTTCAGGCATTGGCAAGACAGAGAGGATTTGTTAGCGCGAGACGCAGAATCCGTGAAGACATTGCAAACATGATGTCCCAAGTGGCCACAACCGCTGCAGAAGTCTGAGTGTCGCATGCTTCCCTCTTGGTCTAGTTTTATTGCTGGAGGTCGCTTAGCAAAAGTTCCGGTACTAAAGTGTTGTTTGTTGTCAAATTCCAAAAGTGTGTTAGTACCGTACGTATACTACTGCCGATTGTTAGACATGCGAAACCATCACGCATCTCACCATGTGTGAAGCAACAGAGGACTATGTTCGAGGTCGGGTCCGTGAACTTGACAATTCAAGGTCATCCTATGGCCTGCATGCGAAGATTGCCGGTCCTCAAGCTGAATCATGCCTGAGTAACGGATCGTAAATCACAACATACGCCAGCCAAGATTTTGACCTTGAACGATCTTTCGTTCTTGGTCGCTCTCTTTATACGAATTGTAGAGAGATGCACATACAGGATCAACGACGGCGAACCTCGGTCGACAAATGATGTTGAGGGAAATAGCGCAAACGCTTGGCGCCAGCCTGTCATGCGCCTCCGCCTGCAACGGTCCAACACGTTCATCACTTCCCCAACATTCGATTACTGATCTTCTTCCTCTTTTTTTACCATATCCAAAACTTAATTGATCAATTGCAGCAGCGGTCTTTTGTGTCATCGCTACAGTTGAGATTCCCGACTGCAAAACGTGTAAATCGGTTTGAACAGCACGAGCGACTCGGACTTGACAGGACCTCTATCGCCGCTTCGAGGCTTCAAGCAAAGCCCTGAACCAAAATATTCGAGTCGCCCGAATCGGCTGACGAGAATACGGCGCGAACATGCCAGCGAGTCGGATTGATTCACCTCCACTTGAGAAGAAGAACAAGTTGAAGCGATCGAGAAACGAGTCTGACTTGAATAATGACGAGAGCAAGAAAAGAGGAAGACCTCGATTAGATACACAGGACGAATCGAACGCTGATGTAAGTCACGTTAGTCTTCTTTTGTTTACTTGAGGAAAATAACAATATGAACCCGAAAACCAAGAAAGAGAAGATAAGAAAACGCAAACGAACACGAAGATTCGCGCCAAGTGATTGTAACGCCGTTGACACAATATCACCACCTCTCATACCAGCGATATGCTGACTTTGACAGAAACGAAGGTCGCAGATCCGTCTGGCTCAAAGGGCCTACCGACAGCGAAAGGAGGATACCATTACTGAACTCCGTAATCAAGTTGCAGAACTGCAGTCTACCATTCAGTCGATGAACCAAACTTTCATCAACTTTTCCGAGAAATGCTCTGCAACCAATGCCCCACCTCCTATGTTGGCAGAACTACAAAATCTCGTTCAGAAGTACTCTGCTGGTCAGAGCCGAATTGACTCGCTGAGTTTGAGTGGATCTCCGGAGACTGGTCCTTTCGGGATTGAATCTACTGCAGGTTCGAGCTTCTGTGACAAGGATGGTACGGACGCAAGCAGCATCTCGCCTCGCACTGCAGTCAAGCAGACCACATTCAGCCCGCTCACTACTCCCGTCGGCATAACGGACCGCTCGGAGCACACTTCAAACAACCAAGTCTCAGTATCCATGCTACAGTCGCTTGGAATTCCAGCTAGCTACAGCTCTTTTGAAAGGACGTTTGCTAGGAGGCTTCATCGAGCGAGCTGTGAATATGCCTATCGACTTGCTTGCGACCCCCCTCGAGCTCCCATGCTCTTCAACAGCGTGTTCAGATTGACCCTCAAAGCTGCTGGCAGCATCGATCGAGTCAAGTACAGTCTGCAGTCAACTTTGAGTCGAAGTACAAAAGAGCCGCTATCCAACTGGGGCGTCACTTATATTCACGTCGGCGGTGCAGGCACCCATTACCCCAGACCGCCCGAAGAAGGTGGTCTCAGTTACCAGTCGCCAAACTCGTGGGCTGTGACCACCGTCGGTCCGCATAAGATTGGTGGATCTACTATTGAAGAGGCTCTGACGGCAGAGATGTTGCTGCGTGGAGTCATGGGCATGGATGGCTCTTTTTACGATGCATATGACGTCGAAGGTTACTTGGCTGAGAGAGGCATAAATCTGGATCCTGCTGCAACATACGCCCAGATCGAGTTGCCTGACGATGGCTCCTTCAGTCCGGGATCTTCTGGGGCATCATCCCCTACGGACGTGGCTGCGTACGTGCAAAATCTGATATCTTCAGCACCCGTCACTCGTCCAAACCACTCTCTATGTTATCCTGGTCTTCCAAATCCAGGATACATGCGTCCACTTTCGGACATGGTTCCTCACAGGAGGTCCCATCCTGAGTCACAGCCGCAGTTTGTGCCGCAGATTGATGAGCGAAGATCAACGGCTCCCCTTGTCGGCCAGCCGTATGGAACTATGCCTATGACTGATAGCATGTACGCCTATGTCTTGCAGCCAGTCAAAAAGGCTCGCCTCACTATCGACGTTGGAAGATTTATCGAGGGTAAGCACAACCACATAACCATGTTCTTCTATTGTGCTAGGCTTTCCATGCTAACGGAAGACATAGAAATGACTCTGGCAGGTACATGTTTGATGCGAGCACCAGGGTACCGCCGCAAGGACATCGATGTTGCCTTGCGAAAAGCAGTAGTATCAGCGCATTAACTGCAAGATGATTAAGATATAGCTCTGGACTGAACAAGGAAGCAGATTTGCTTGTAGTTAGTCACAAACACACATGCGAGTCAACCCACCACCATGTATCCAGCTTAAAACAAGAGGGCGTGAGAGGAGAGGGATCGTCGTGTAAGAACGGAAATGGGAAGATCATTGCGGGGTATCGGAAGCAACAGCTGCAACCCCTCATTCAGCACCACATTACCACATATAATAGGCAAAGGTGAGCTCGACTGTAACTTCTCAATTGTTCTTCTATTTCAGCTCCGTAAAAGATTGCCCGAGCACTACAGACTACACTCGTCAAGAACAAGCTCTTCATCACGACACAATGTCTTCGTCCTCGGGAACATCACTCGGAGGAGCATCACTCGGAGGAGCATCACTCGGAGGAGCATCACTCGGACGCCTCAAGGGAAAGGTCGCCATCGTCACCGGAGGAGCCAGTCCCTTGGGCTTTGGCTTTGCGATTGCCCAGCGCTTCATGCAAGAAGGTGCAAAGGTCATCATCGGAGATCTGGATGGCTCTGGCGCCGAGAGCGTGGCTCTCTCCTTCTCGTCTCCGGATGTCAAAGGTGTGACCATGGACGTCTGCAAGCAAGAAGACTGGGAAAAAGTCGTCGGAACGGCGATCAAAGATTTTGGTCGGCTGGACATTGTTGTGAACAATGCTGGAGTGACGTACAGGAACAAGCCCACTGCAGAGGTTACAGAAGAGGAATTTGAGAGGGTCATGAGCGTCAACGTCAAGAGTATCTTTTGGAGTGTAAAGACGGTAATTCCGCGGATGCAGAAGCAAGGAAAGGGTGGCAGTATCATCAACATCTCGAGCAGTGGCAGTGTACGCCCTCGACCTGGATTGGTGTGGTACAATGCCAGCAAAGGGGCGGTATCGAATGTAAGCATTGTCAATCAGCCACCATGGTGAGGTAGCTGACATTTCAACAGGCGACTATGGCGTTGGCTGCAGAGTACGGACCAGACCAGATAAGAGTCAACGCGATTGCTCCGCTATTATCTGCAACAGGTCTATTCGAGTCGTTTGTGGGAGTCAAGGACACGCAGGAAAACAGAGACAAGTTCGCAGCGTCGATTCCACTGGGCAGATTAACAGTCCCAGTGGATGTGGGCAATGCCTGTGTGTTCCTGGCGTCGGACGAGGGCAAGTTTGTGACGGGCACCAACTTTAGTGTAGATGGAGGCAGGCACATTTGAGGCGTTGCCTGTATGTAGTTCAAAAGATCAAGCGGCCAAGGCCTTCTCAACCAACTCTTGACATCTTTGAGACATGTGCAGCTCGAGAGCCATCTTGTGGCCCTCAGGACTCATCTTGACCCAGGTCTTTTGCAAAATCTTGATGATCTTATCTTCGTCGAGTGTCTTCTCGAAAGCCTCAAACTGGTCATCAAGGAAGACGAGACAGGCAATGTCCTCGAGGACCTGAGTGTCCTTGTCTCCCTCGCGCAAGCCTTGCTTCTCGATCATAGCCTTTGTCTTTTGGATATCGTCGGCGTTGAAGCCACACTCCTCCATGATGGGAGCAACCAGTTGAGCCTGTCTCTTCTTGAGAAAAGTTCTCCAGCTATGGTAGCCGATGCGCGTCATGGGATACGAGTCTCGAGGAATCTCCCAGCGGCGGAAATGCTGTGCACGAATGGCGAGCTTGAGAGGATCCGAGGCATCGGGTGCGCGTTGCTCGAGATAGCGCGTCATCTGGCGGGCATAGTGAAGCTCGTACGGCACTTCGTGTCCGTCAATCGTGACCTTCTTAGGGTCTTGAGCGTGAGCCTCGTCGATGAGCTGAAGCGCTTTCTCTAGTTGAGGTGCCATTGTTCGGTTTGTTTGGTCCCGCTTGCGAGCATGTATCATCACCAAGACGCGAAACAAAGCAAGCAAGCACTCGGCCGCGAAGTCGGAAGAACGCTTGCTGACCACTCGGCCTAAACCGTAACGGGTTATTCGATGCGGCTTGGCATATTGCATTCGCATCCAATAATGACGTCTATTCCTCTGTCCCGCCACCTCATATTCATGACATCTCTCTGGAAAGGTCATGTTGTATATCGTACGACCAGGACACCGGTCTAGGTAGCGCGACCAGGGCATGTGTAGAGGTCAATGGTCCAGTAGCCGTCTCACCGACCATGCCTCAACCACCTTTGAATCGTGGGAACCACGAGGCCAAGGTAATTAGAAACCGTTGTTCCGGCTCTTGTCTAGCTTTCCCTTCTCCTTTTACATAATGATGTCAAAAACGCCTACTCTTTGCCGCATTCAACTTCTTGTTCAGATTGTCAGAGCCTCATCTTTTATACAACCCGTCTTATGACCTCTTCGCTTTCAGGCCCGCCTTACCAAGCATTCTCACGACCTGTGTTTCTGAAATACTTCCAAGGCCCGCCTTCTTGTCCAGGAGCTTATTTCCACTCTTCTGTTGCTCCCAAGTCTAGTGTCGCTTGGTTCCTTCTGAAAAGACCGCTGCTTTGCTTTCCTTCTTGACATCCACCACATGATATGCTAGAGTCTGTACAAGCTGCTCACGACCAGCCTTCATGGAATGGCAGTAGCTCAGAGACGCTAGAAGCAAATAGGGTCGATGAACAGCAACGTATAGAAAGAGAAAAGTCACATACCAGTCAGAATATCGACCCAGATGTGGTAATTGTTGATTGGGATGGGCCGAACGACCCAGAAAATCCGTATGTTGGCGTGCCATCTCGCACAAAATCAAAGCTGATGGAATTGTGCAAAGGTTCAACTGGCCAGTCCGAAAGAAATGGATTCTTACATCAGTGGCTCTGTTTGGGACATTCATCGCCCTTATAAACGGAACGTCCATGGCTGTCGCCGCTGAAGCCTACAATCGCGATTTTGGCATTAGCGATGCGCAATTTCCGAACTCATACTGGCCTATCGCGAGCTGGGCTCTGGGTGGCGGCATTTTCATGATGGTCCTCTTACCCATCCTCGAGGACTTCGGAGTCAGGTGGGGTTACCTGATAAGTTACATTGTCCTGATCATCTTCATTGTGCCCTCAGCTGTGGCTCAAAACTTCGAAACGTTGGTCATAACACGTTTCATCGCTGGCGGATGCGTCTCACTACTAGGAAACACAATCAGTAGCATTATCTGCGACATCTGGGCTGGCGATCGTGGCAGAACAGTACCCATGGAACTATACATTACCGTCTATCTCTTTGGCAGCACCATGGGTCCCGTCATCGGTGGTGCCATTTACCAGTTTCTCAACTGGCGTTGGATATTCTACATTCAGATCATCTGGTATTGCGCTTTGATTCCGCTCTTCTTCTTCACCATCAAGGAAACCCGCGGTTCTGTCATCCTCAAGCAGCGTGCGAAGAAGATTCGTGCGACGACTGGAAAGAAGGCATATACACGCGATGAATTGAACCACATCCCGATCTGGCAGATCGTGAAGACCTCAGTCCAGAGACCAGCATATATGCTTTGCACAGAGTGGGTGGTGTTCTCGCTCACTTTATGGTCAGCCTTCGCTGTCGGTCTCGTCTATCTCTTTACTCAGAGCATTGAGCAGGTCTTTGCAGGCCTATACGGATGGCCAGCCTACAGTACCGGATACGTTCAGGCCGCCGTCGGTATTGGAGAGTTGCTAGGATTTTTTGTCTCATATGCCAACATACACTTCTACGTGCGATCTGCCAAGTCGAATCCCATCGATCCCGGCACACCCGTTCCGGAAGCTAGACTCTACATGTCTCCGGTAGGAGGCTTTTTCGGCATGACGGGAGGTATGTTCATCTACGCGTGGACGTCTTACCCGCACATACCCTGGATCGCTCCAGCAATTGGGCTAGGAATGGTAGGCTTTGGTATCAATATCGTCTGCGCGTCGATTGCACAATATCTGATGGACGCTTACTCCAAGTATGCTGGCTCGGCCATCGCAGCGGTAGCATTCGGAGAGAATGTCTTTTCTGCTTTTCTACCGCTGGCTGCGTCAAGCATGTATACCAACCTTGGTTATCAGTGGGCGAGTTCGGTGTTGGCATTCTTGTCGTTTGCACTGGCTTGCGCGCCTATCATTTTGCTGTGGAAGGGACCGGAGATCAGAGCAAGGAGTCCCTTCATTCAGGAGGCGAGATATGAGCATGATGTCAAGAGTAGTGTGGAAGAGGCTTGAAAGCGGTGATTTAAATATTTATGTTACTCGTAGATACCCACATAGCAAGAAAAGTTTGGTTTTTTATCGAAGATGTTCTACCCAAACTATAGATGGTTCTTCATGCACCAAAGCCTGGCATGGGCTTGCTTCTCATCAGGCACTGTCCAGCTCACATACCTGGCGAGAAATGTCGCTGGTCAAAGACTCAAGACTCCAGAGTAAACATTCGGGTCATGGTGCCAAGATACGACGGTAAGGTATGCATCCGAGGCTCCAACGCCGATCATGTGGGGAACTGAGATCAGCCAATCGGAAGATGCCTGATTCGGAAGAGCTTCGTTAGAATGCATCTTTTGCAGTCGGACATGTCTGCATCAGGACATGCAAACGGGTGAGAGGGAAGGATAGGCAGGTACGGCGGAGGGATTCGGGCGGCGCAGGCTCCCTTCTGCCTTGACCGCGAAGTGCTCTGACCCAAGCAAGGTGTCTGGGTGCCACGACGAGCGCAGAAAGCAACGATCAAGGATGAAACAGTTCGGATCAAAGCAATTCTACCGACCGAAGCCGAGCGTCGTTTAAAGCCTCGAGGACAAGACTCGTGTTGGAGAGGTGTTTAACCTCGAGGGTCGAGTCGTGGAGCCGGATAATTTGAGGACGAGGCCACGAGACTGAGCTGTTTCGACGAGTGTTGTGCACCACGGCGACCGCTATGGGCATCTCCAGGCCAGGACGACAAGCGTAGGCCGGGACCCTGCAGGGCCGGTCACGGGCGGTCTGGTGTATTTATCCCCCCTCATTGAGCGATCAATTACCCCGCCGGTTAGATATGCGCTCCATGGCTCGTGGGAGAAGCATCTTTTTGCGGGTCAAAAAGACACGAGTCTGACGTGAAGGTAGGTATTTCTAACATTTTCCATCTCTCTGTTGCTCCTTCTCTTTCCCCTTCTCTCTCGACATAGTCTCTTTCCTCTCGCTCGCAGCGTCCTAATCCTCGCCTTCGACATCCTTCCACAGCCATCACAATGACTTCAACACAAACAATCGTCAAGCCGACCTTGTCCAACATTGGTGTTTACACCAACCCTGCACATGATCTCTGGGTCGCCGAGGCCGAGCCTTCGCTCGAGCAGGTTCAGAACAAGGAGAAGCTGGCTCCTGGCGAGGTCACAGTTGCAGTCAAGAGCACTGGTATCTGCGGGTAAGTTCAATATTGCCACATGAGACAGACGACGACAGCTAACGACGACAAGGTCGGATGTTCACTTCTGGCACGCCGGCTGCATCGGCCCCATGATTGTTGAAGACGACCACATTCTCGGCCACGAATCGGCAGGCATCGTTGTTGCCGTCCACGACAACGTCAAGTCGCTCAAGGTCGGCGACCGCGTTGCCATCGAGCCCAACATCATCTGCGGCGAGTGCGAGCCTTGCTTGTCTGGTCGCTACAACGGCTGCGACTCTGTCCTCTTCCGCTCCACTCCTCCCGTCCCTGGCCTCCTCCGCCGCTATGTCAACCACCCCGCCATGTGGTGCCACAAGATTGGCGACATGAGCTTCGAGAACGGTTCTCTCCTCGAGCCCCTCAGTGTTGCTCTTGCAGGTGTTCAAAGAGCAGAGGTCAGACTCGGTGACCCCATCCTGGTCTGCGGCGCCGGTCCCATTGGTCTCGTTACTCTCGCTTGCGTCAAGGCCGCCGGCGCCGAGCCCATCATCATCACCGACATCGATGAGGGCCGTCTGAAGTTCGCCAAGGAGTTCTGCCCTTCGGTTCGCACCCACAAGGTCGACTTCAAGCACACTCCTGAAGACTTCGCAAAAGCCATTACCGAGCTCGGTGGTGGTGTCGAGCCCGCCATCGCTCTTGAGTGCACTGGTGTCGAGAGCTCCATCGCAGGTGCCATTCAGACTGTCAAGTTCGGCGGCAAGGTCTTCGTCATCGGTGTCGGCAAGAACGAGATCAAGATTCCCTTCATGCGCCTCAGCACCCGCGAGGTCGATCTCCAGTTCCAATACCGCTACGCCAACACCTGGCCCAGAGCCATCCGTCTGTTGCAAGGAGGTGTCATGAACCTCGAGAGATTGGTCACCCACCGCTTCAAGATTGAGGATGCCCTCGAGGCTTTCAAGACGGCGGCAGACCCCAAGACCGGCGCCATCAAGGTGCAAATCCAGAGTTTCGAGGAGGGCGAGTCGAGGTAGTGGGGTGACAAGAGAACAGTTACACACACAATCATGCATGGCTTGGACGTTTTTCTTTTTCTCTATAAATATAAGATGATAATGAGGATACTTTTTTGATACACTTTCTGACTTCCAATCTTCGATACTCAGTTGATCGACATAGTTTGGACAAGGGCGCGTCGATCTGGTCTGCCTGTGTCCTATTGCTGGTAGTGTCACCCTGTCAGCTCTTTCAGACATTCGAGAACGCACGAAATCTTTGCAAATGTGGTTGAGTGTTGCTGGTGAGAATAACACACCTCCAGATATCGTACGATTCAGTGCAATAGAATGCCAGATAACATCGTCGGCACTTTGTGGCCGAATTTTGGGTGTTACCAGGATTTTGGACTAAGATTCCAGTGTCAGACATCGGTCCTAAAATGGAAGAAGCAGTAAACGTCTTCGCCTCAGCAAACTTCACTTTTGTCCTCTAGTTCTACTTCTCACTACTGTTCTCTATTATTGCTAATTACTACGTATGTTTTTGGTATGTTTCTTCTGCCAAGAAGGATCAAGAGATATGTCAATCGCGAAGCCTTCCGATGCCAACACTGTCGTGCAACGATTGGAGCGTCCCGTTCGCAATGTAACACCGTTACCTATTTCAGAAAGCATTCCATACATCATTGGTACCCTAGCAATAGATTCGTACGTATAGGGTAGTCAGTATTCATCAGTGAAGGGTTTTGTCTCTGCTCAGTAGTTGTTGGTTTGTCTTTTGGTCGTGTTGGGATGTCGACTATCAATTTGCCGATTGGACCTTCTGTAGTTGAATGAGAATTCGATCTGACCATTGTATCAGACAGACAGAAATGATTGACGAGACCGTAGCAGAGTACGTGCAGTCTAGTTCGAACGAGGACGTTTGAGGCATTCGCGCAGAACGAAGAAGGAATCCAGCAAGTCGAGATCGCTATCGCTCTCGGCGCGAATCTGAAACCTCGAACGTGAAGAATAATCCAGTCCAATCATGTCATGTTGGATGTTGAAAGTGAGCATTGAAGGTTGGTGGAGGGTGATAGGGTAATAGATTCCATGTGACCCTGAGCTGATCTCAAGATTGGGCGCTTCGGCAGATGTGACTAGAGGGGAGCTTCGGATAGAACAGCGCCTATGATGACACGGCAGGATCATGTAACAGGAACGTCCGGAAGGAACACTGCTGATAACAACACCTTGATCATGTGGATACATGTGCATAGGAAGTTGGTATGTACCGGAAGCACCACAGGCGTCTGCTGACGCAAGGCTGAAAGCCTCTCCTGACCACACATCATCCTCCCCATCGTCTCCCCCTCAGAAGCCGATCCTTGCTTGCGACAGAAGCGAGAGACGTACATCTCGAACAAAGAAAAAACCAAGAAAGAACACATCAGAAGATGTACGCGAGTAACGCCACAGAAAACATCAAAACCAAGTGTGCGAGAAACGCCGCAAGACAGACAGCATGACACACCATCAAAGGGGACCTCCAGTGTGCCTCGAGTTGTGACACGATCAATCATGTTTACGAGGGTCTTGCGTTCACAGCTTGATTGCATCTACGATGTATAATCGCTTTTGCACTCCAAGCCAACGCTGTAACCGCAATGCAGTGTTGACATGTACCCGGGCAACGACGGTTTCACCACCCCCGAAGCCGTCGTTGCCTGTACATATCGGAATGCTGCCTATCGAGTACGGAATCTTTGCTTGATCGTAATTCTGGTTTCCTACATGAAGTGGTTAGTGAAGTTCCTTGGTTTAGTGATGGGGTATGCATGTATGCATCGCCGCAGGATGAGGCAATGATATCGATGAATTGAACAACATACCAAGTTTCTCCAAAAATTCTCGCTTCTTCATCCGTCGTGTCCTATTCTCACTGTAGTTGTAGACGTAAACAAACTCTCGAGGCTCCGCTTCGGGCGTTCGCATCAGTTCACTTTGGTCGAAGCTGGAACTCTTCTTCACAGGATATAGATCCTTTTCCTGTTTAGGCAATTCGTCTTCTGAGTTGTGTATGTGCTTTGAATCCTGCATTTCTAAGAAACGAATGTTGCAAGATATCCGATGAAGTTAATATGAGATGAAGATGAGCGGTGAAAGGCTGCCATGTCGTTGCCATAATATATATGACAGTCGAGCGGCCCAAACATGCATCCCGCTCCCCCTCTCCATGCCCGATCAGAAAAGCGGCAGCCATAGCAACCCTATTCTATCACAGGCATGGCTGCATCTGACAACATCATGAACGATCTATTTCCGGAGAGGATGTGCTAGGCTGCTAGCCACGCGAGTATCGAAGGAGATCAGTTAGCATATTCTGCAGTCCTGTTGGCGGGGGCTGGAATTGTTGTGTCAGGTATGATGATTCCGCAATCATTTGGACAGATAAACCGGTCGGCTGTCGCCCATATGTGACCTTGGTACTTTCAGGAGTAAGAGTTCCGGAAAGAGACCCGTGACCGGTCTTGTGGCGCTTGCTAACACAGATCAGGAAAAAGGCAGAGGACCTTGAGTCTTGTTGCCGCTCAGCCTTGCCAATGAGCCAGAACCGCCGGGTCTGATGATGAACAGGTCGCTTTGTTGTGTATGCTTCGGCACAGTGCAGATGATGTTCGAGAGGCAACAAATGAAGCATTCCGGGACATTGCCTGACATCGGGCGGACTGGGCGCATCCTAAGTCGTCGAGACGCGCGCATCTACAGTATGCATCTGCGAATCAGGTATGAAGTCAACCAACCACGACCAGACCCGAAACAAGCAATACCACTACTGTAGAGTGTACACTGCATCAACAGCGCGCCGAAGACTTCCGAAGCGATGATGCCAGCACGCGTGGCGATTCAAAGTCGACAACATCACCTTGTGGAGGATCGGATACTCAAAGAATAAGGCTTCGTCGTTCTGACAAGGCTCTGCGCTACTGTCAGTCATACGAGGCCTTGGAACCGTTCATATCACAAGCATGACTTGGGTGCGGCGCTGGGAGAGGTTGGTCAGGCTTGACGACAGCCATCGCAACTATGTGAAACTCGAATCACATATAGCTCTGCCACACAGTAGTGCAACGTTAGTCATGTCACACACAACTACATGTGCGTCGAGCTCAGAGGCTGAGTCGTGCCTTAGCATGAGACAACCAGTCAGGATTGGCAAGTACAAGTGCTTCGTGCTAGGAGCTGAGTAGAGGAGCAGATACGTGCGGAACGAGTATCATGCATGCACTTCGCCATGATGAGCCCTGGAAGGCATCCATCATCATTAGTGGACTGCTGATGCGATATGCCAGGCTCTTCAGGTATACCGGGGTACTTGAAGCAGATGGAACCCAGACATGAATCGAATCTGCTGGACCTGACCGTCCGGTATTAGCGAAGGTGGCCTCCTGAACGCCATTGCAGCAGCTTTGACAAGCAATGTTCCATCATGGACGCATCGAAAAGGCCATAACTCCGAAACATGTCCTCTGCAGGTAAAGTTGTTGCTACACGGTAAGTTTGTTCATTTCCTCATTGCGTGTTAATATAGTATCGAAGAGACCGGTGGTTTGCCCGACGAGGAAAATCTCGAGTTGGATAGGCGTGTGACTGACCGCCGTGCATAATATTGACGCAGCCTCCTGCAGTCGCATTAATATCAGCCAGGACATAACACGCCGACAGCCCCAACGCCTCAGCCTCAGAGTGTTTTCCTGAGGCTGAGGCTTTGATATGGGCCGCAGCAGAGGATACGCCATTGGCACGAAACCGATGACCACCTTGGTTGCCTTGTTCAGACTATGCGTGAACGTCTTGCAAATACGTCGCGCACTCGATCCGCTCTTTTATCATCAGCCTGTCGCTGTCTCACCACGAACATAGCACCTCGAATGACCTCAGCATGAGTCGGCCAAACCACTGTGATTGTCCAGTCTACAAGAAGGAGTCGGTCTTGACATTCGGTAAGAACACGACCGTCTTTCTTACATGGCCTGTGGCTCTTGAGGCTAACAGTAGATTGACAGATGGCGGCGGCATACGAGGTCTCGTATCTCTTCTCATTCTCCAGCAGATTCTAGTTTTCATTCGAGATGAGGAGCACAGATGTGACGAGGACCTGGCTGCGGCAGGTCAGCAAGCACCGCACGCAGACGAGCGGGATAAAAACGACGTGCCGCTTGCTTGTCATTATTTCAGCTTCATGTTTGGCACGAGCACTGGAGGGTATGTGCGGACAAAGACGAAGATATGCGAGAGATAGAAGGCGCTGACGTCACAGGATCATCGCGATTATGCTCGGTCGGCTTCGTATGAGCATAAAAGACTGTATCAGCACTTACTCCAGTTTGGGCGGCGAAGTTTTCGGGAAGAAGCAGCCGTTCTATCTCCTGGGTCAGAACAAGTATGATTGTACGAAACTCGAGCGGATCATCCGAGACGTCGCGAAAAGCAATAGCAGAAACCCTAAGAATGATCCCTTGATGGCGGACACAAGCGTGCTGAACAGATCTCATCAGCCCAGGGAGCAAAGAGTACAGAATCGATGCATACCATGTCGCGTGTATGTCTCTGATATCGAATCGTGCGGACAAGTGCTGATGGACATACAGTGGCGTGTTTGCGGTGCAAAGCGATGCGGATATGAAAGTACACATGTTTCGATCATATTTCAACCGAACGCCTCCAAGTGCTAATGCACTGGACGACCTCACGATCAGCCTGCACCGACAACCACGCGACATTCCCATCTGGAAAATAGCACGTGCTACGTCCGCGGCTCCCAGTTACTTCAAATCAATGAAAGTAGACGGTCTCAGGTTGATGGATGGTGGTTTGTTGGCGAACAACCCGAGCCAACTGGCCAGAAATGAGGTGATTTCTATGCATCGATATCACCCATCCGGAAGCTGCAAACCACCAACTGGAGAAACATCTGGGAACGGCGCGGACGGCATACGCTTCTTGGTCTCTCTCGGCACAGGCAAGCAAGCTAATCAGCATATCACCAGAAATCTTCTGAGCGTTGTCAAATTCGCATTGAAGCAGATGACTAACCCCGAAGTCGTACACAAGAACCTGCAAGATTCCCTTGACCCCAGGATGTATTACCGATTCAACGTCGAAGAGGGCCTCAAGAAGATGAACCTTGATGAATGGATCGTAAAGGGCGAAAATAATGTTACTCTCAGCAAGATGAAAGACGCAGTCAGCGATTATTTCGACGATGGTGTTGTCAGAGATCGTGCGAGAGCTCTTGCTAGAGAGCTTGTCGAGCATCGCCGAGCGAGACGCATCCCTGGTCATGAGTGGTTCCGCAACCTTACAGTATCCTCCGGTCTGCCGCCAAGTCCGATCGATGACAGATACAGGAGCGAAGATAATGGTTTACCCAACGGAATTACGAACGGTATTCCCAGTGGAGATCGAAGAGTTTCGCTGCCTGAGCCACTACACGGAGCCGTGGAATTGCACACACCGGTGCCAGAAAGTCTGACAGGTCGGATGACACCCGAGCTTGCCCCCGGAAGCCCGATACAAAACTCCACACAGAGTCTCCCCACGAGTCCAACAACTAGGCCCTACGACTCAGCCATGCCTTTACAAGGAGAGTGGAGTGGATCAAGCCCACAAGCCTGACAGTATCACACACCGAGCTGAGCGCTTATCTCTCCAATCTTGTGGATCATCTCTTTTCTCTAGTGTAAGGGTTCTCTTTCCCTTTGTTCCTCTTCTTGACTTGCACATATTCAGATTCCAATCTCTGTCCTTGTCCCTGTCATGACCATTCCCTACATACGCCCGCCTTGGTTTTTGTCTTGATTCCCCATACTCAGACCCAAACTGTTGTCCTTGTCCCTGTCATCAACATCTCCTATGCTTCGAGTACAGTCCTTACCTTGCATTTCGGTTGGATACATACTGGTCATTTCTTCCTACATGACTGGAGCTTCATAGCGTGAGCGCTCATTTAGCATAAGTTGATTTTGATCTCTCGCGACTCAGGTATACTTTTCTTCGAATCTGTATGTGCGTAACATCGATGCTTCTCTATATAGACCAGGTACAAATTGTGTGTTGGCATTGCAAGCAAATGAACGAATGCACCTGTTGATCATGATGTGTCTTCTATTTAAAGAACACAGAAGAAAATGAAGAAGTGTAAATTTTATTTTAGAAACCAAGTAAGCAATAGTCTAGCCAACGAAAGAACAATCACTTTTCTCATAATGCGTGCACCGACAATACTTCTCGCACAAGGATGAGCTTGCCCGAGATGCAGCGGGCAAATCTACTGTTTGTCCATGTGTTCCATGCGAATCTCGACAGCGCGTCTATGAGCTTCGAGTTGCTCGACCTTGGCGAGTTGCATGACTGCCTTGCCAACGTTACGCAGACCTTCGGCTGTGAGGTTTGAGCTGGTGATGTGCTTGACGTAGGAGCTGAGGTTGACGCCCGAGTATTGCTTGGCGTAACCGTAGGTAGCTGTGAAGAGAATGTCAGCTTGGTGTACGAAGAAAGTGGGAAGACATGGTATAACTTACGCAGAGAGTGGTTAACGCCAGCAGAGTAGTCACCAACTGACTCAGGTGTCCAGGGGCCGATAAAGACAGAGCCAGCGTTCTCCACAGTCTCGGTGTAGGCCTCGGCATCCTCAACCTGCAGAATCAAGTGCTCAGGAGCGTAGTAGTTGCTCAACTCCATAGCCTCTTCACGGGTCTTGACGACCAGCGTCAGACTGTGAGCGATGGCGCCACGCACGATGTCTACGCGAGGCAGAGCCATGGCCTGGTTGTGAAGCTCATCCTCGACGGCTTGCAGCTCCTTCTCGCTCATGTCAATGGCGATAAGTACAACCTGCGAGTCAACACCGTGCTCAGCCTGTGATAGCAGGTCAGAAGCAACGAAGGCAGGGTTGGAAGTCTTATCAGCAATGACCATGACCTCTGAAGGACCAGCGGGCATGTCAATGCTGACGCCAGCTGATGTGTCGTTGGAGACGATCATCTTGGCAGCAGTGACGAACTGGTTGCCAGGGCCAAGAATCTTGTCGACCTTGGTGACCGACTCGGTACCGTAAGCCATAGCAGCAACAGCCTGAGCACCACCAGCCAGGACGATGCTTTCAGCGCCGACCTTGTGGGCGACGTAGACAATCTCAGGGGTGATGGAGCCGTCAGAGCGAGGAGGAGAAGCAATAACAATCTTCTTGCAGCCTGCGACCTTGGCAGGCACACCGAGCATGAGAGTGGTCGAGGGAAGAACGGCGGTGCCACCGGGGACGTACAAACCGACACGCTCAATAGGACGAACGAAGCGAGAGCAGACAACACCAGGCATGGTCTCGACGCGAAGATCCTCGGTCTCCTGTGCGGCGTGGAACTTGCGAATGTTTTCGTATGAGATATCGATGGCCTCCTTAGTCTCAGGGGCGATCTGCATGAGGTTTTCGGGGAAGGGAGCCTTGAGAACGGTGGTAGTAAGAGAAGTGGCCTTCTCAAACTTGTGGGTGTATTCGAGCAGAGCCTTGTCACCACCCTTGCGGACACCCTCGATGATGGGGTTGACAATGCCCATGATACGGTCAGTCGACTTTTGCGAGGGACGTTGCAAAGCCTGCTGCACGGTATCCTTGGTCTCCTTGGTTGTGTAGTAGCGACGCATGCTGATTCTGCCATCGATGGTACCTGCCGGGTCCTCCTTTGCCTTTGGCACCGAAGCAGCTTCCTGGACCATCTTCTTGTCTCCATTAACCTGCATGCCGACCTTCTCGGCGAATTGGGGCTTGGCATCACCCTTTCTTCTCTTGACCTTCAAGTTCTTAGCATCCAGGTTACGCTCGATGTCCTCAAGAGAAACATCGTTGGCGATGCACTTGGTAAGAGCAAAGTAGATAACGTCGGCAGCCTCAGCAGCGATGTCGTCCTTGTCCGTGGCATCAACCAACTCTTGTGCCTCTTCGAGGATCTTTGCTGACAGCATCTTGGGGTCGTTGAACAAGCGAGCAGTGTATGAGCCTTCAGGGGCTGAACGCTTGCGGCTCGACAGGGTCTTTTCGAGACGCGACAAGCCAGCATAGTCACCGAAACATGTGGGGGTTGCCAGGTGACAGAAGCCTCTGCCCTTCTGGTGGACAATGAAGCGGAGAGCGTCACCGTCACAGTCCTTATCGATGCGGATCAGCTCTTGGATGTCGCCACTGGTGTCGCCCTTGTACCACAGACCACGCTTCCTGCTGTTGAAGACACCACGGCCGGTGCGCAAACTCTCAGAGATGCTCTCGTCGCTGCTGTAGACAAGGCCAAGAGCGACGCCGCGCTCATCGGTGACAAGAGTGGTGTAAAGACCATCGGGTCTATCGGTGGTGGCGTTTGCGAGGAGAAGAGGGGCGGCGGGAATGAGGTTGGGCTGGGCCTTGGAGTCAACGGTCAGGTGGTGGGCGGCAATGACGGGAGTGGCATTGATGTGGGCGATCTGGAGGGCCTTCTCGAGAGTGGGCTGGGCGAGCGAGACGTAGACGGGCGGTCTTTCTGAGCCGTAGGCTTCAAGCAGGCTCTCGACAGCAGTCACGTCGGCGATAGCGGCAAGGTAGATTCCGACCTCATTGCCCTGAAGGACGTCCAATGCCGAGTTGCCAGCACCGGCGAGCGACAAGACGAGGCGCGAGGCATCAACATTCTTGGTCTGGATGTTCTGTAATTGCTCGCTGGAAACAAAGACCTTGACGGCGCCGGCATCGAGCAAGGACAGGATGTCGTCGATGGAATCGAGCTTTGTTACGTCAAAGTATGTGGCGAAGTGGGTGGCGGTCTGCTTGAGGTGGTCGAAGGCGGCATCGATGGTCTGTTGGGTTGCGACAGCGTAGACGGCGCCGACGTGACCAAGGCTGGCGGCGCTAAGTCCTGTAGAGGCATTGAGGCCTTGTGCCAGGTCAATGGCGGGCAAGAATGGTACCGACATGGTGCGGACCACTGTTGTATGAGTATGAGTTGCTATGCAGATGTGTCGGAGCGTTGGCAGGCTAAGGGAGCGTGATTTCTGTAGAAACGGACAAGAAGTTGAAGATGTGTTGGATCTCGGTGCTTCAAGATGACTCGACGGCGGGGCGCGATCTGAGAAAAAGTTGACTATTCGTCATTGGCTGACAATTCAACTCGTCCAAGCGCCGTCTTGATTCTCCCTCGCAATCGACTGACCAAGACCTGCTGTCTGCTTGCCCATGTTTGCCCTCATGATTCATATTACCGCTGCAGAGAGAGCTTGATCCTCTGCCATGCGCCTGCCATCCCAAACGGCATTTCTTTCGTCGCGTCTGCTGTTTGCTTCCATGTGATCATGCTCCGATGTAGGCCGTCCATCCACGTTCCGCATCGGCGTCGGCTTCTGACCCCTGGTCTTGCCGGTTGTCGTGCCATTCCGCTCACAAACAAAGCTCCAACACTTGACCACTATCATGCGCCCCAGTGACCAGGTCATTCACCCATGTAAGTCGCTTATACCAGACGAGCATAGTGCTTCGTTCCTGATCGCCATCATGATCCAAGCCCGTCCATGTACTCAAGTTCCTCTACATATGTCGTGTGCCCTCCCGTTTCCGCCTTGATATCACTCCATTCCAATCTTCTACCTATCAAAAATGGGTGTCACTTTATCTACACACTCCACGCTAGCTCCTCTCTCGCTAGCAAGCACTATCATCGGATTTATTTCCTTCTCTTTCACCATTGCCACACTGCTTCGAGTCTTTTGGGGCAACATTTCAACTGTTCTCAACGCACATGACGAGATACATGACTATCTGAGCAACCTCCGAGTCCAGTTGTATGAAGAACGTCAGTCTTTACGAAACCTACGACGCCACAACAAAGAGTGGGGCAAGCGACGCCGTACCAGAGGCCTGCCTCTTCCTCGGCTCGACGACCTGACCATCAGGTCCATGCAGGATACTCTTCGCCATCTTACACGGAGATTCAGATCCCTCGAACGACCTTTCCTTGATCAAGATTCTGTTCCCGGCCGCCGGAGATACCGTAAAAGCTTCTCGCCAAATCCAAGAGATACATGGGATTCGGAGAAAGGTCTTCGCAGTCAAGAAAAGGAATGGGATAAGGAGCTAGATGACGAGGAAGACCCAAGAACTCAGGGTGATGTTTATTGCAACATCACTCTTGGAAAACGCATCGTTTGGCTTCGTCAAAGGTCGGATGCGCTTGCCATTATTGAGGCTGTTAGTCGTCTGCAGACCAGAAGAACTGCAAGACAGGTCGGTGAGATTGCTGTTGCACTGTATGAATACGGAGACACGATAGAAGATTTGGACGAGAGTATGCAGGAAATCGAGACTCGGTTCAGCAAGATAGTCGGCATACGGAGGGTGACCTGAGGAGCGAGTAACGAATCATGAAAGCAATGACTTTTTCTTGTATATACCCAAGAGCTTATGCTGCAGATACAGAATGTTCAATCACAAGTAAATTGCGAAAGGGATGAGATTCACCTTCTTTCAAGCATCATGTTTGCAATGCAGTTGGTGAAGTGACAGGGTCGCAATCTGAAGACGAATTGACCCGCCAAGCCAAGAACGCGCCTTCCACCAGCGCGGTTGATTGTTATACGCGTCAACTTATCGACAACATTCTTCATTCATCTCACCACTGAATTCAAAGTCCATCATCGACTGAATGCCTCACATACCGCCGACCATTGAGCTTCTCGAGCATGCACAACTCCAATATAGAAGAAAGGATTATGTCAAAGCTATAGACCTCCTCGATCTGGCCATCAAGCATGAACCGTCGCCATCGGTCAAATTGCTCGATACACGCGCAGCAGTCAATGAGAAACTCGGCGACTACAAGCTCGCCCTCAAGGATGCTCGGTCCTGTATTCGTATCTTCGAGAAGGATCCTACTGGCTATCTGAGAGCAGGAAAAGTGCTTCAAATCATGCAAAAGACTGACGTTTCCCTGAGCATCTACAAACATGGAATTAGCAAAAAGGTCAAGAATGTCGAGCTGCTCCAAAAAATGCATGACAAGCTCCTCTTGTCGCTTGCCCCCGACAAAGCTGCAGATCCATTCGCTCAACTGCCCATCGAAATTGTCGAGATGATTCTGTCCTACCTCAACTTTCGACAAATTGCATACTGCACTCGCGTATCAAAGCAGTGGAATGTCTTCATCAACAGTTTGCCAGGACTTTGGATGCATTTGGACTTTTCGGAAGCCAAGAAGCCCGTCAGATCTGCTTTCCTGAGTCACTGCATCAACACTTCCAAGCGCAAAGTTATCTCTGCCACTTTGAAACATGTCAAAGACATGGGGAAATTCATCAAAGCGCTAGCCCGAAGCTGTCCGGAATTCGACTCTCTCCGTCTCGTCGATGGCGGATTGCACGGCGACAGTCTTGTACACAATCTCAAGTCGGCTACCAAACTCAGAAAGCTTACGCTTGGTACCTCCGCTAGTATCTCATCTATGACCCTTCCCAGTCTGCTTCTGGGTTGTGAGAATCTAGAAGAGTTCGAATGTCGAGCCATCATACCTGGTAGCCTGAATCTGCACTGGAAAGGCGAGTTCCCCAAGCTCCATCGTTTGAAGTTGATCAGAAACTTCCAGTCGCCCAATCGCTCAATGCATATTCTCCGAATCGCCACGCTCCTGGCGCTGACTCCAAATCTGGAATCTCTCTCACTCAATGACTGGGCTGCGCCTTATGACATCCTATCACTCAAGGAATCAGCCAAGCAGCTAGTCGAGTTGGACATGACGTCCGGGGTCTCTTCCGGTCCGGTGCCTTTCCCATTTCGCGATCTCCCACCGACTCTTCGCGTACTGCGTCTAGATCTCGACAGATCGCTCAGTAGTGTTGTGTTACTGAGCCCTAAAGACTTCTTCCTGCCCAACCTGGAGGAACTTGTCTGTTGTGGTGCAGACATGGCCAGTCTTTTTCTGTCAGACCCTGAACTCATCTCAAAGTACCCAGACCCTGCAGACAACAGATTTCTCAAGCATTCCAACCTCTCCAGACTACATACGCTACACGTGCAATGCACAGGTGCAGCACAGTCTGTTACCTCGCTTCTGGCCCTTCCTCGTCTGGAACGTCTTCGCAGTTTACGACTAACACACAACTCCGACGTCGGCGATGATGTGGCGAAGCACATCGCCACAAACATGAAGAACTTGCAAGACATAGATCTCTCCTCAACCATGATCACAGGTGCAGGTGTGCGTGTACTAGTGGATGGTCTCAAGCCATCTTTAAGGACACTCAAGTTTGTAAACGTTTGGCATTGCAGTCCAGACGCACCGGAGTGGGCGAGAGAGCAGGGTATACGGGTTCAGTACTCGCAAAATGCCGACACCAAACCTAAAGGACGCAAAATCCGCTTCGAATGAGATAGAATATGATGGACGCGACGACATCACGACTGGTATGTAAATTATGAACGAGTATGATGATCAATGAGAACTTTTTAATTCCTGTGAAGTCGCAGTGTCCTTGAAGTTCAACTGCGCGGAGTCACGCCGCTTTACTTTACGATTGTAGCATTCAATACTAGCAATGCTCAAATTGGGTGGAGAGCTTGCCCTCTGGTGATCGACAAACAGCACTTGCGAGTCGCTTACAGTAATCTGTCCTAAGGTTCTCGTTGTTCTCGAAACATCGAGGTACATAACTTCGACCGCGACCCTGGCTCGACTCCTGAGTCCTGAGCCATACCTCCAACTCTCTCGATTCCACCAATCTATCTCATGAGACTAGTTTTCGACAGTGGTTCTGATACAAGATTCTACTATGAGAGTAGGTAAGCAGCTATCCAGCCAAGTAGTTTGGTAGGTGAATGTCGTTTCCGACATAAAGACCTCAAACTCACGCATCAAATTTTCGACACCGTGGCGATGACTCTTGCTCGTCCCCAGACACTGTAAGCATATATAAGCGCCAGCTCTGTGTTTTCGATCGCTTCCATCTGGTAAACTACACTTATCAAGTACTTTCCATCGCCCACACACATCGCGTTCATCACCAACGAAACACAACACAAACCTCATAACACATAACAAAAAGGTGATCGAGCTCTTCAGACACCAATTACGACAACCACACAAAACTGTCTTCAAGTATCACCAGAACCACCAGCATCAGCGATTTCAGAAACACGATGGACGCCAACACTCAAACCATCGAAAAGACACTGGTCTCCATCAGCTACAAGCCCAGTCAGGCCTGTGGCGATGAAAACGAGGCACAAACTCTTGTCACGATGCCATGTAACCACTACTGGTGCCACGAGTGCCTCTCTCGTGTCTGCTCGTCCGTACGAAACGGAATCGACTTGCCGATCAAGTGCGGCGAGAATTATTTCGGCGAGAACTGTTGCATCCCAGCAGATCTCGCACTGGAAGCTTTACCACAAGAAGAAGCCCGGAGTTTCAAACAGAAACTGGAAGAATTATACACGCCTACTAAGCAGCGTATCTACTGTGGCAACAGAGACTGTGGGGAGTTTATACCGCCTCTCATGCACGAATCGGATGTTCTCGCTGTCTGTCAAAAGTGCAAACGGTCGACGTGCAAGTCATGTCGTGCTCTTAAACACGACGGGGATTGCGCAGGTCCCTCGAAAGAAGACGAGCAAGCATTCGCTCTCATAAAAAAAGAAGGCTACCAAACATGCTCTGAATGCGACAGAGTGGTCGAGAGAACGGAGGGTTGCTCGCATATGACCTGCGCTTGCGGACACGAATTCTGCTACCACTGCGGCGGCCCGATCAAGACTTGCAACGGATGCGGACACCTAGAACCAGATTCGGAGCCCTTTGAACTCGCTCAACTCGCTCGAATTTGGGGAGCAGCCGAGACCGCAACCCTTGAGCTTGAAGCCGTTCGATTCATCAGAAGCGAAATCGTTCAATTGAGACCGCTTCCACGACCGGTTTCTGCTGATGGCCTCACTGGCTGGTTCATGCATCAAATGCTTACGACTGAATACGCCTATTATACGTTCTTCTTGCGCGCCACTGGGGATGTACAATTTGTCAGGAGCGCTGGAGAGATGCCTAGTCCGGAAGAGCTGAATGTTTCTGATGCAGTGATATTCTCGCTCTTTGGAACGGCTTCTGTGGTGTTTCATGATGATGGAACTTCATCGATAGTGTTGCACGAGACGGAGGAGGAAGATCAGGATGAAGGAGATGAAGGGGAGGGTGACTGGATGATGTAGAGAGGGTGGATACAGGAACAGAAGAACTACTCAAGTCTCACACACGCGGTAACTGCACATCAAGCAGCTATCATGATTACACACAAATGTTTAGGACAAAAGGTGGGGCTTGTCCATATATAGAAAGCTCTGGAGATTCGCAATGCTGGTAACCGCTATTTAGTAGGCTCAAATCTGGTCCCTTTTGAGAGCAAGCATATCGATAAGTTTGGAGAGCATCTTTGGTTTCATGACTAAGATGACTACGACTTTGTCCCGTGCTAGTATCCTGAAGTCTTGATGACGCGATTATGGTGTGATGCAGAGAGGAGAGTGGACTTGCTGCTTGGCGCGTGAGAAGAAAGGTAACAGCTCTTTCGTTCAAATTCAAAAGTTCAATGCTGCGAGTACTTGAGTCAGGAAATTGGAAACAGAAAGCACGAGCTAGTACACATCATCAGGGTTTGTGAAGTTTGGTCAAAAGTAATCCTTTCTTCTATTCGTTTTGCTTTTGTGTATACGAAAATCTAACTCCAGAGTTATAACAAAAAACATTTCATCTATGCAAAACAGGTCGGAAAAGAGTCATGGGAGGGAGTTGTAGAGAGACTGACACTGCTCGAAGCAGCGGACGAGGGGTGGAGAGCATCTGTGGGAGTGGCAGAACGGCTCTACTCGAGGCGTGAGAGGAGGCGGAATCGTAAGGGTATAATCTAAACTCTTCATGCGCTGGCCTCGATGGTACCGCGGACACCGGTCTTGGAACCGACTTCACGGGCAATGACCTGGACGGAAAGGTCGGCGTTGACGTTGATCTGGACCTCGACCTTGCTGCCCTTCTTGACATCCTTGACGGCAGCCTCGGCAATAACATCACCGGCCTTCCAGACCTTCTCGCGGGTCTCCTCGGGCTCGTCATCGCTGTCGTCGTCGGAGTCGTCGTCACCGTTGGCCTCCTTGGGAGCGGCCTCCTCCTTGGTGACCTTGATCTCGCTGACACCCTCGCAGAGCTTGACGAGAACGTCGCCCTCGGCAGCGTTGAACTGGGCAGTGCGGCGGACGGGGACGGCGGTGTTGGCATCAACCAGAGTGACAAACTCGTCGCCGACGAGAACACCAATGGCCTTGGCAAGGTGAGGAGCGACGGTCAGGGCGGGGTGGGTGTTTTGCTCAACGTCCTCTCTGTCGAATTCGCTGATAAGGCTGGCCTGGATGGCGGCACCACGGACGGTAAGCTCGCTGGGGTTGACGGCGTTGGGGTTGGTCGAGGGAGCGACGATGGTGGACTCGGCGAAGATGGACTGGAGGTTGCTGGCAATCTTGGGAGTGTGCGAAGTACCACCGGAAAGGAGGATCTCGTTGATGTCGAGGTTGTCGAGGCCAGCCTTTTGCACGGCAGACTCGATCAGGCGGTTGAAAGAGCCAAGGACCTTGGCGGCGAGAAGCTCGTATCTGGTGCGGTTGACGGTCAAGCTGAAGTCGATGCCGTCGGAGAGGGACTCGATGCTGAAGGCAGCAGAGGCACCGAGAGACAAACTCTTCTTGACGGCCTCAGCCTCGAGCTTCAGCTTGGCGAGCGAACGGTCGTTGGTACGGGGGTCGGTCTTGTTCTTCTTCATGAACTCCTTTGCGGCGTAGTCGATCAGGGCCTGGTCGAGCTGAGCACCGCCGAGCTCGTAGTCGTGGGCAGTGGCCAGGACGGTGTACATGCCACCGCGCGAGGCAATGACGGCAATGTCGGTGCGAGTACCACCAATGTCGGCGACAACGACGTTCTTGTCTTCGGTCGAGTTCTCGTTGAGCTTGGCGTCGTTGGCGAGGAGAGCAGCGACGGGCTCGGTGATGAACTGGAGGACCTCGAGGCCGGCGTCGGTGGCAGCCTTGTTCAGGGCATCCTTCTGGGCATCGGCAAAGTCTGAGGGGATGGTGATGATGGCAGCGTTGACCTTCTTACCGAGGAAGTCGGTAGCGGAGGAAGCGAGACGGCGGAGGTGACGGGTGGTGATGTCGTGGATTGTGCGGGTGTTTTGCTGGTCGGCCTCGGTGTCCTTGATCTGGAAAGAGATGGTGTTCTCGGCATCGACGGGGTGGGCAGAGGCGTGGCAGTTGGTGGGGTCTATCGACTTGAAGTCCTTTCCGAGGAAGTCTCTGAAGTATGCGACGGTGTTCTTTGAGTTGCGGACAAGTTGCGACTTGGCCTCGGTACCCTGGAACTCCTCGCCGTCGACGTATGAGAGGACGGTGGGGATCTGACGGTCACCGAGCTCGTTGGCAATGACCTCGACCTTGGCCTCGCCCGAGGTGTAGGCGATGGAACTGTACGAGTTACCAAAGGAGATACCAATGGCAACCTTGGGGGCAGTCTCGCCTTCGGAGCTCATGTTGTGTGATGTGATGGGGAAGCGGCTGAAGAGACTGGTATCGGGAGTGTCGCAAAGAAGAACAGCAGGGCGACAGGGATAGAAGTGGATTGACTGCTTGTCGAGATGCGACTTTGCGCTCCAGACTTTCTTGACCTCTCGAACAAATTTCCAGCCGACGTTGAGCCGTCACTGCAGTGATCCAACTCAAACCTTCGTCATCGCCGCAGCCGTAAGAATTTCATAGCAACAATAATGTCGTCGTCGTCGGTTCTTGTACTGCCTGGCCAGGAACTGAGGCCTGAACAGCTGCCCTCTCAAAACACTACCCGCACATTGACTCTTGGTCCGGGTCTGCGACACATTCCGCCAGTGACGATTGTCGCAACCCAGGCCGGAGAACTATGCACCGACTCCAAGAAGAATGCCATCTGGATTGAGAACCTCGGCGGCCGCTACCTACCTCACACCGGCGATCTCGTCGTCGCCACTGTTCAGCGATCCTCTACCGACACATACCATTGCACCCTGACGCCCCACACAAATTCTGTCCTGCTCGGCCAACTAGCCTTCGAGGGCGCTACCAAAAAGACCAGACCTCAACTCAACCCCGGAGCTCTCGTCTACGCCCGCGTCTCAAAAGCCGACAAGTGGAGCGACGTCGAGATTGAATGTGTGAACCCTGCCACCGGCAAATCCGACGGTCTGGGTCCGCTCAAGGCCGGCATGCTGTTTGACGTTTCTCCCGCTTTCGCTCGTCGTTTGATGATGGGTGCTGGAAAGGGCGGTGTCGTCTTGCTGGAAGAGATTGGCGAAAAGGTCAGATTCGAGGTGGCTGTTGGAAGAAACGGAAAGGTCTGGGTCGACAGCTCGACCATTGCAGAGACTGTCGCTATTGGAAGATGTTTGACCGAGACGGACGAGAAGGGTCTGGACCTCCAGGCACAGAAGAAGCTTGTGAACAAGATGGTCAAGACTGTTTGAGCCTCGATATCACATTGAGGACAAGATACAACAAAACTGCCTGATGCTTTGCCAGCACTCGCTTCGCATGCAGCTTTCTAGCCCTGCCAGGAACCGAGTCCTCCAGCAAGCATGCTAGAAGCATCCAAAGCAGCACAGGAGAAAGAGCCAAGTTCTCCAATCGAGAGGACTTGGGCTTCAGATGACATCAAGCTGAGTCAGACTCGTATCGCATGCGTCTGGATAAGTACCAGAACTTTTTCGGCACCCGAGCTTGACATGCTTGGGATATGTTCAGACTCGTCGGGCCAACGATGGAGGACAAGAGACCAAAGCTGCGCGAGACATGCAACCAGTAGTCACCCAATAGACAAATAATTCATATTCCTATATCACCCTTTTGCAATGTCCAACTTCATTATGAGTATTCTGCCAAGAATCACAAGCCAAACTTGAAGCTTGCCTCAGGCACCACTCAGAAAAAAAGTCCCGAGCAACAACGTCACCAGCTTGCACCCCGCCATCTTGCAAAAAGTTCAACTCAACTCCACCTTCGTGTCTTACCAATTCGTCCAATAACATATCGCTCGAGCAATCATAGTCACAGTCTCAGTCGACATGAGCACCCGTAATCGCACCCCGCCGCTCCTAGAACCCTACCTCCACCTTCCCCCCGCGGGCTCTCAACTTCTCCTCACCGGCGTCCTCGACTCGACTCCAAACTGGCTAGTCACCCGCCTCCTCCGCAGCGCACTTACCTCCAACTCTGAATCAGAGTCACCAGAAGAGAAGGATGTTACAGTAGTACTGGTATCATGGTTACGCGACTACGATTTTTGGAAGAACGAGGTCAGACGGGGTGCTGGTGTCGATCTTGCGCGTCTGGCTCAACAGGATAAATTTGTCTTTGTGGATGGCTTGACGCACTTGTTTCCTGTCAATGCGACGTCGAGCGCAATCACTGCTGCACCACTGGCACAGCAGTCTATACAGCCTGTACAAAGAAGCCTGCCTGCGAGGAACACTCCAGCTTCGCCGTTACCGAGTCGAGGTGGCCCGCTGCCATCTCGAGGCCCCATACCCTCGCGCGGTCCTCCAGTGCACACACCCGCTCCCTCGCAATCGCAACCACAAGTATCAGGGCAACAGACACAACCACAAATCCAGCAACAACAACAACCTTCGAAAACGACCCACCTCAAAGACGCTTCAACATCCTCAACCCACAGCGCCCTCACAACCCTCCTCTCAGCCCTGCAATCCTCCCACCCCAACCGCAAAATCCACTTGATTCTGGACTCACCAACCCTCCTCCTCTCTACCACTGCTACCCCCTCCGCCTCTGCCTTGTCCTCTCTCCTCCTATCTTTACGCTCGCTCGTCACGACAAGCACCTTGATCACTCAAGCCGATTCGCCCTTCCTCTCTGCCGCGCTGCCAGATACATCTCATCAGTCAACGCCGCTGGAGGCAGCTCATGCGGCTTTTGTGGTGCAGCAGGCCCATGTGAGTAAATGGGTGTTGAGTTTGAGGCCACTGGATACAGGAAAAGCTAGAGATGTCAGTGGTGTGATTAGGGTGAGTCGGGGTGGTGCTTGGGATGATGACGATGAAGAGAAAGAAAAAGAGCAACAGAAAGAGTTGGAAGCCTTGTATTTTGTGCAAAGCGATGGTGGAGTCAGGGTGTTTGAGAGGGGTGAGGCTAGCGTTGGTTGAAAGAACGAAAAGAAAGCGGAAGTGATATAGAGAAAGAAGACAAGTGATTCTGGTTTCTACGGATCTACAAGGACATCATGGCCATCAGACGATCGTATGCACTCTCGCCCTCCTCTGCTCCTTCTTCCTCTCCTCCTTGCTGGTCAAGATCCTCCACTTCGCCTTCATCTCTAGGCTCAGCCTCTCCAGCTCCTGCTTGTTGTGATTCCTCCTTCGATACTCCAGTCTCTTCTTGGTCTTCCTCTTCAGCCTCTTCATCTTCCGAAGTCTGCTCTGCTGAACTCTGCTCCTCTGAGCTCTGCTCTTCTAACACTTCGTCCTCCGTTTCTTCTTCGGTGCCTGCTCCTCTCATTCTGTCGGCACCATCCACTGCGTCTCCATCCGCGGACTTCTTGGGTGTCACGGCCATCTCGTCCATTGCCTTGTCATCTCCTCCAGTAATCTCCAACTTCTCCTCCAGCCTCTGGACCGCTGCGACATCAAAAGCCGTCTTTTCCACGTGGTCAACCACAGCATGCTCCGGCTTCCATTCGGGAAGAGGCTCGAGCTTGATGCTGTGCAGCTCTGCCTTGTAGTTGGACTTGACGACCGGCGCTCTGCGCTTGACATCGCCGTTGGCGGCGAATGCTGTGCGCAGTGCCGAAGGTCCGGACTTCCTGGTAGCGATCTTTCCTAGCTCTCTGCCAAAGAGCCAGGGGTACGTGATCAATGGCGCATTCATGTCGTCTTCGTCAAAGGACACCTGTCTGTTTCCCTTCCACTGTGTCACTTCCTGTTCGGTGATGGTGTACATAGCAGCCACAAAAGGCCCAAGGATGTCGAAGGTCTTCTCAGAGATCATGTAGCCAGAGTCGACGAGCCCGAGATACTCTTTAACCTGAGCCTGGAAGTCTGTCTTGATGCTGCTCATCAGGTTTCCAAGATCCTCTGCCAACGAGTACCAGTGTTGCTCTCTGTTGTGCTCCATGACGAAGGCTGTCCAGACCTCGAACTCGGTCTTGATGCTGTGCTGGACCATGACACGACGAATCTGTTGGTCGTATCCGATCTTGAGCTCTCTAGCCTTCTCCAAATGTGAATCAGTCAAGACGTACGCGTCAAGGATACGTCTGTCGAACGGTTTCTCGAGGCGAGGCGCAAATGGCTCAGGCTGTACCATGTCGTAGAGAACTCCAATCACTTCTCGAGAAATATACTGCTTGGACTTGGGCTTCCCTGGCATCCAATGAGGCCATCTTCTGGGCCAGAGATCATTGTCCACTTTGGCTGGGACACCGGTCTTGTTGAAATCGACAGCTTGCGAGTGCAGTTGAGCTAGCTTCTCGCATTTCCAGTATGCCACTCCTTGGTTTGAGCCCTCATGGTCGGCTATAGCACGGTGACTTGTGGCGATTGCACCAAGTTTGTCGTTCTTGATGTAGTCGACGAAGAACTTGACAAAATGCTCATCCTGAACGGGTCCGACACACATAACAGGGGTAGGTGCATCATAGTTCATGGGTTCCCAATTCCACTTCGCCACCGGTGGTAGCAAGTCATCATCCCACATGATCAGATAATCGTCACCATCCAGGTCTCCACCGGAACACATGTTTGCAAGCGGTCTCTGTCCCCGCTGAGGCAGAACGACAACGTTCTTGAGATGCTTCAAAGCTTCACAGGGCACAGCTCTGACAACGCGGATGTCGCCAGCATGCAAGGATGGGTTGCGTGCCAGAAGACAAACTCCCTCAGCAGTCTTCCACTCGCCTTCCTTCTCTCCAGGTACTTGTATGAATATCTCAGGGAGCTCGCCTGGATCCATCCTGAGCGTGTCTGTTTCGTCGACGCAGCCAAGGACGAACGCACCCTTTTCGATGAAGAGCTTGGCCTTGTATTTGAGATGTTTCAGGTTCCAGGCACGCCAGAGCTGCAGGAGAATCTCGCACATGGGATCCTCAGAGTGCATGAAACCATCCAGTATCATTCCTGACATGGTCAATGTGATTTGATTGAAGTCAACGTTCTTCTGCAGCATATTCAGGGCCATACTCTCGTCCTTCATCGCGAGGTCGATATTCTGCAGTTCTTTGGTCATCTTGTCGACAAAGACCTGCTTTGGTACACCTCGTGTGGTGAGAACCAGGATAAGCTGCTGATTGAGAGTCGAAGAAGAGAACTTCGAAGGCTTGATGATCTCAAGTGTGTGTCCCTTATTCGTATCGAATTTGCGCTGACTTGGTCTGACGTGAATCTTCTTGCTGCCCTTCAATGTCGGGTCGACCACAAGTATACCCTTGTAACCGCCCATTCGGAACTGAAAAGCAGATGGGTAGTCATTGGGAGCAGAGTTGCCATACAATTCGTTGGTAACCATCTTAGCAATGAAAGGGGAGACTTTGCCGACACCGTCTGTGAAGCAGTATCCATTTCGCTCGATATCCTTGATCAGCACATCGGGAATTCCGCCAATACTGTTGGAAGCTCTAGTGGTTGAGAAACACTGACCAATGCGAGCCATGCACTTGGCAACGACGTTGATACTGGAAAAGTCACCGAGCGTCTCGCGGATGCTGCGAGCCGTTATGTTCTCGCTCCAAGGCGTAAAGAAGTATGCGCCTCTCTCACGGAATTGGGAGTTACCACAAGCAAGCCAATCGTAGTGGCGGCCGGCGATATCGATCCCGTGACGAAGACAGCGCTCTATACGAGCCCATACCTCGTGCTGGTTTTCGTAATGTGGCATAGGCATGAGGCGACCGAATGAGTCTTCATCTTCGAACCTGACGCGTAGAAAGTTCTCTACAGCATATAGACGATCCCTGACCACGCGATTCGACACCTCCACAGATGATGTCTTGACGTAGAAGGTGGTGGGAGTGATGATGGCTGTTCTCATCAAGACACAGCCTTTGGGAACGCGGCGCTTTCGTGGATGGCGAAGCTGGTATTCTTGGAAGATGTGCATAGGATTGAAGAACGTCTGCTTAGAGTCTGCGACATTCTCGAGGAGGACAAGGGCTGGTGACATACTCGAGGGGTTGTTGGGGTCGCGTATGAAGTCTTTGTCCAAGGCACTCAGCTCGAAGAGGAACTCCCTGGTCAAGGTGTGTTCGATGAATTTGTTATTCGAGATACAGACCTCCAGTTGATAGCGAATATCTTGCCCAAGATGCATCATCTCGTCTTGCATCTGGTGAAGATCTGACTCGTACGAGGCTTGATGTGGGTCGAGTAAGTCCCAAACGACTGGATCTTCTCGCGGGACGGTCTCGAATTCAGCAGAACCATGTGTCTGAACAGTCACATTGTGATTCTCCAAGACATCAACGATTGTTTGGTAAGTAGTATCATCGACTCCAACAGGGAAACTCAACTTCCATGTCAGCCAGCGACCTGTGTCGACGACTGGGCTGGGTGGTAGAAAAGCCACTGGACTCAGATGGCGCTCTTCTGGATTGAGATCGATGTCGGTGACACGGCGCCAACCTCTCGGCCAGTCTTGGAAGTTGAGAGGTTCGCGATTGTCACTATGAATATCTTGCAGAAGGCTCTCATCTACACTCTGCCACCACCTTGGGGGGAACTGAGAAGTGATGACCAGCTCTTTGTGGCCGTCTTCATGTTGGATTTTCTTGACTTCAAAAGATATGCTGAGGCGAAGTTCAGCGCGGTACCAGGGTGCACCTTGCTCAGCCGTGAGAAAGAAGCGGAACTCCAGGGAGTGTCTTGCGTCAGAAGCCAGATCGAGCATCACTGTGATCGGATGATCGGTAGTGCTAGAGACGGTATGCATAACCATCATATGACGCTCGTTGATCATCACACCAAACTCGATCTGGTTGACAGGAAGGGTAACCTTCTGAGCAATGGTCTTTGCAGTGTTTGTCGAAGACTGGATAAGTCTGGGCTTGAACACACGTCTTCTGATACTGAGCTTTTGTCCTCCGAGACTCAGAGACCTGCTGAAGAGTGATGTGCGGGCGAATGACATGAGAGCCGAAGCTCTCTTGGTTCCACCATAGCAGTTGATAGAGGAAACGTGACCGTACTTGTAGAGAAGTCGATGCACTCCAAGGGCGTTGTGATGAGCATACGGAATGTTATCGATATCGATCCAGACCGGTTCCCAAGATTCTGGTGTGCGGACATTATCATCGCGGGTATCGTTAGACATGACTGTCTGTGGTGGCTGGCGTTGGCGGTTGTAGTTGGGCACAACCCTTTGTGGTGAAGTACGTTGATGATTGTTTATATGACAGAGGGAACTTTGACATGCAGGTGGTGCAAGTGGAGCAGATGCTAGAGGAGGAGGAAGAGGAGATGGAGGAGTAGAAGAAGAAGGAGGAGGAGGAGGAGGACCAGATTGATATCTGCGGTGAGGACCTTGTCTTCGCAGGCGCTCCATGTTTGTTTCAGTGGCCTCCATGGTTGTGAAGCCAGTCGAGAGATGCAATGCTCTCAAACGATCTGTAGTCGTGGAGGTAAAGAGCTTCAGCTGAGAATGAGCCGCGAGGAATGTTGCAAACCCTCCAAGTCTGACGCGTCTGTACTTGTGAACTTCGACAAAGTGCAATGTGAAGCCCGGTGTATCCGTACAAGAAAGGAAGGCGGCAGCGAAGTGCAAACAGAGCAGGAGCTGGAAGCAAAGACTCCTGGAGTATGTCTGTCCGCACGGTCGTCACAACAACATTATCCAACACTTCACTAATGCACAATCAACGCGTTGTAGAAGGTGAATGTTCGTAATAGCCAGGTCATATCTCGACTTCCAGATGTCTGTTTGCGCTTGCCGCCAGCGGCTATTGAACTGCATGATGCTTGCTCAGGTGAAATTATCATTCTTGTTATCACAACTTTTTTCCATCACTGTACCGATCGTGCGATGGGTTTATTCAAGACTTGGGGTGTATAACGCCTGTCTAGCCATGTTTGCTGCTGCTAATCTGTGTTTTGTTAGGAGGAGTGAGGAGGTAAACAAAGACTTGCCAGCTGAACCATGCTGCCGATCTCCACGCTGCATGCGGGACCATGCATCGTGTCATGCATGCATCCTCACTTCACATCGATAGAGCACATGTCACTTTTGGAGAACTTGTTGTATAAGAACGAAGAAGTAAACTCCTGTAGGGTATCCATGGAAAACAACAACTATTACACCGAAACTAGACATCAGTGGTACTCGCATCCAGAGCATCCTCCCCCTTGTCGTTCAAGCCAACACCAGGCGTGCCGGTCATTACGTGGTCTGCAGAAAACGACCAATCTTCAAGTTCCCGCCTCTCGGCAGTATTGATACCGAATCCATGGTTCTGGAGATCGTGAAACGCAACTTTGCTCGGTGATCTAGCCCGTACGGGTGACCGATTGGTCGGCATGTCTTGCAGAGGCTGTCTCTTAATAGCACTCTTTGTTCGCATCATAGCTCTCGCAGACCTCGGTGCCATGCTCATTCTTTTCTCCTGTGTACTTGCTGGCTTCAACGAAGGTCGAGGTCTTGCACGTTTTGGTGTAGGTCCGTTATCTGCAGAGACGTCAGACATGAACGTACTGTTCGGCTCTTCGTCTTCATGCTCTTCATCGGAGTGTTGTGCGTAAGGTGCAGGTGTGAAGGGGACCTGTGATGGCAATGCAGTTCGTGGTGTGGACGAGTTGGTTGAGGCGGACCGCACAGGCAGTACTGACAACTTTACCGTAGGCTCGGGCGGCGGAGCCATCACGCCAGTAAGTCCCATAGCGTTCATCAGTCTGTTTCTCATCTCCTGTGCTTCCAGAACCTGGGCATCTTTCCTTGTGCAGTCCTTCGTCAAACGCTCGATCCGCTTACGGAGTTCGGCAGTCTTTTGCTTGTTTGCATCATGCTGTTGCTGGAAGCCGTCTTCTGCCTCTGCAAGATCCTGTCGTGCTTCTTCCAGTTGCTGCTCGAGATGGTTCTTGATGCTCATCCACTCTTGCTCTGCCTTTGACATGGCATCTTCGAAAGCCGTGGTGGCCTTTTTGGCTTCGTCCTCTGAGTTCTGCTTGATGGCCCGAATCTCAGTGAGAAGGCTTTCATGCTGCATCTGGCGTTCCTTGATATCTTGTTGGAGCTTGATGATATCTTGCTCGAGCAAACTGTGGCCTTCGAGCAGCGTGGCTCGTTCCTCCTCAATCTGTGAGATTCGAGCTTGGCTTTCCAGAAGCTGCTGCTCGAGATGTTTCTTTTCTGATTGTAACTTCTCGTATTCGGTGTTGTCATGTTTCCTCGACTCCATCGTGTTCCCAAGTTCGGAGCGCAAGTCCTCAGCGTCTGACCTGGCCTGGTGGAGTTGTTCACGGACTTGCTCGAAAGCCTCCTCCTTGCAGGCAACAGCGGTAGCATGCTGTACTTCCAAGTCTTGCCTTTCCTGCTTGAGCTGATCGATATCACACTGAGCATTGCGATTAGCTTCTTGAAGCTCTCGCGCAAGCGTATCAATTCGCTGCATCAGATCCCGCGTCTCTTGAGAAGAAGCCGCCAAGTCGTTTTCGTGGCGATCATTCTCTGCTTCGAGCGCGTTGATGCGTAGGTCTCTATCCATGACTTGACCCTCAAGCTCCCCGTACGCTTTGTTCAATCCTGCATACCGCTTCTCGAGGCCATTGAATTTCTGTCGCTCTAATCTCAGAGGCTCTTCTACACCTTCGCATCGTGCTTCGAGATCATGACAGATGTTGATGAAAGAGGCTACCAAGGAAGTTTCCTGATACTTGGCATGCGTCTGCATCACTGCGCCCAGACGCTCCTTCCAATGTAGACTTGCATCCTGAGATTCTGGTGTGGCTTCGATCTCCACAAACGGTGTTGGTCTTTGTGGTGCTTTGAGTTTCGTCTGTACACAGATGGGACATGCTGGTTTACTCGACTCAACGACTGCATGGTGTCGAAGGATCTCGGGCAGCATCCGGCGTATTGAGGAAGTCTCTTCTTGCGGAGCGGCTAAAGCTGCACGGAGCAATAGAGAGCAGAGCGAAGACTTCAGCTTGTTCCTCCAGGTCGTGTATGAAGCAATGCAGAATCTGTTTGTGCTGTGACCTGTATCAATTTCAGGCGATGTCTCCAGATCGGCAAAGAAATACTCCAGCTTCTGGCGGTTGTGACCAGAGTGCAGGGTTGCAAGTATACCGCGACGACAAGACTCGTTCTCGTCGACCATGTCAGCGATACAACCAAGAAACAAGATATAGCTATCGGCCGAGTTGAATAATTCTGTGGGCGGCGAATTTGTCAACAAGTCCATGACCTTATCTAGGAGTTCTCCCCACCACTCGGATTTGAAGTTCGAAGACAAGCGGAAAAGAGATAGACGGAGCGACATGTCCAGATGCTCATGTTTCATGGAAGTGGCGCTTAAATCCAGCAGCGATCTCTCATAGAAAAGTGTTGCTTGAGATGGTAGTACGACCTTGTCAGAAAGTGAACTCAGGAAAGTGAGAACCTGGAAGCGGAGAGCAGGAAGAATATCAGGCACAAGGCACTTCTCCTGCAGCTTTCGCACTATGACTGCATTCTTGTAAGACCATTCTATGACGGCGGATTGGGATACTCCAGCTAAGATCTGGTTGACAAGAGTAACACTAGTAAGACCTTGTCCAGTCGGATCTGCTGATTCTGGCCTGCATGCCCAGATGACTCGCAACACCAGCAGCTGCATAGTCTTGTGCGTCTTGTTGCCGTTGAAGAATTGCTTGATTGCATCAGGCGTCCATTGTGAGTTGGAAGAATCGATAGGATGATCGAAAGTAGGCCACATAGCATCGTTTCCAACCTCGGTCTGAAACTTCTCGAGTATCATTCTCATGATAGCAAGACAGTACATACCCAGAGACTGATCCTCAACGCCAGAAGAGCTCTTCAAGATGGAGAAGATGTAGTCTTCCAGATGGGCCAGTACACCAGGGGAGAGGATGCCAAGGATGGGTTTGCAAGCACCATAGACCAGTCGGTGAATTTGCTGGACGGTGGCAGCATTTGGCTGAGTGGCAGCAAGGTCGAACAGCTGGAGCATGAAGTTCTGAGCAGTTGCTGGTAGAGGCACATCGGAGGGTAAAGGATGAGACAGGAGAGCCACGGCAGCGTCCACATACTATTGTCAAGTAAGTCATGGTGGCGCAGAAGGCACTCATGTCATTGAACCCACCTTTCTGCTCTCGCCTCGCGACTCCAAAGCATGTGTTAGAAGGCGAGGCAACAAGGACGGCTCTCTCAGCACAAGCGAGTTTCTGACATCAAGGGCACAAGATAGGCGAGTGATGATTTCTAAGACATATGGCCATTGTGGTAGAGCATCTATAAGGGCTTGACTCAGAGAAGGAATGCGACAGTGATAGCAGGAAGCCCATAGGCAGATGTTTGCCTCGGATGTTCGAGAAACGATATCATGTAAAGACTATAACGAAGGAGTGTAATCAGTATTGTGCCGTGGCAATGACGTTGGGTACAGTATGACCAACCTTCAACTGGGTAGGATACGGAGTAAAGACGATTCGATCGACCTCTGCAGCGAGGATATCCATATTATAGGGAGTTTAGTGGAGTCGCATGCTCGAGTCTCTTCTAATGCATGCACTTTATTATTCGAGAAGCAAAAACAAACACGCCGTCGGTAGACGCGCACCCGATGAGGCGGCGTTCCACGTCGTCACATGACCACTTTCGGCAGAACCTAGCTCATACCGAGACCCTTCATTCTCCTCGATCGCAAATAATCATCTCGAATTTTCACGATCGACACAACAGACGATATTCTCGATTGGAATAGCCGGTCGACCACCATATCCGAGCTGTCTGAACGGCATAGTCAGGGCATGAAAGCATGATGCCGAGATTCGGGCTCATGAGGACAGCCCACACGCATTGGCAAGAGTGGGGATGATGTGGTGGAGAAGCGGGGCAGTTGATCCAGGGTCGACGAAAGTGCCATTGACAGGAGCCGAGTCATGGAAGGGACAATACAAGACACGCTCGTCTTCTTTCTTGGAGTCTGGTCCCTCTGCCACTGTTCCCTCCATCTCGTCAGCTAAGCAACCATGGCACAACAGAATGCCATCTCTGGCGACTATCGCAAGCACCTCCCGGACCTCAATGTGCCGCGTTTCCAGACGATGAAGCAGCAAGATGCACACGAGTATGCTCACGAGTTCAAAACCAAGCACAACCCACCGTGGCTCCATGCCTTGTACATGTACTGGCGCTCATTGCTCGCTGAGCCCTTCAAGGGCGTAACAAGCGACGGTGAGTCAATTCTGTACCTTTTCCACTTTCAATGACTAACTTGATGCTCGCAGGCACTGTCCGAGAAGGCCTCTTCCACTACGAAGACGAAGAAGTTGACATCGACAACATCGTCACAGCCGCCCAGTCCCTCCTCTCCCAGGTGACAGACGAGCAAAAACAAATCCTCAGCTACCACATCGACAGCCCTGAATGGCGAACATGGTCCAATCCCGAGTTCCTCCTCGCACACAAGGGTCTCCGCCTCGACGAACAATCAGACAAAGTCAGAGACTCCATTCTCGCAATCCTCGAAGCTACTCTCTCCCCCGAAGGCTACCAGAAAGCAATCTCCGCCATGCGCATCAACGGTTTCCTGGGTGAACTAGTCCAGGGCACAAAAGTCATGAATGAGTTCAGTTACAACTTCGTTCTTTTCGGTGAACCCTCTTCCACACAACCCTGGGGCTGGTCCTTCTACGGCCACCACCTCTGCCTAAACATCTTCCTCTTCAAACGACAAATCGTAATCTCGCCCTGGTTCACCGGCGCCGAGCCCAACGAGATCGACTCTGGGCCTTACAAAGGCACCCGCATCTTGACCCGCGAAGAAGAGCTCGGTCTCCAACTCATGCAATCGCTATCACCAGCTCTACAGCAAAAGACGCAAATCTACAAGTTGATCAAGGACCCAGCAATGCCAGAGGGCCGTTGGAACAGAGACGATCAACGCCATCTCTGCGGCGCCTACCGCGACAACCGTATCGTTCCCTACGAAGGCATCACCCTCGCCTCCATGGATGCCTCACAGCGCAATCTCGTCTCAAAAATCATCGAAGAATACTTCCTCTACCTCCCCGCCACCTCTCGCGCAAAGAAACTCGCACACGCAATGTCCTTTGCCGACGAAACCTACTTCAGCTGGATCGGTGGCTTTGGCCCTGAAGACCCATTCTACTATCGCATTCAGTCCCCGGTGGTAATAATTGAGTTTGATCATCATTCGGGTGTGTTTTTGAACAATGAGCAGCCGGCCAAATTCCATATCCACACGCTTCTGAGGACACCCAACGCTGGTGATTATGGCGTTGCGTTGAGGAAGTGCATCCCAGCACAAGAGCAATTTTTCACTTGGGAGCCAGAGGACGAGTCGAAAGGACCTGGTAATCATGCTAGTCGCTTAGATTAGAAGGTTTCGACGCTGTACATGCAATCTCTTGGTTACGCTCTTCTGCCTTTGCACACCGCAAAATTCATCGATGGGCTATACATTCTAGAGCACATTCCCAATAAGCTCGCCCTCACCATCATCATTACGTAAACCCAAATACCTACATCTCCTCTCCCTCAACTGGCCTATACATCCTTGTCATATCTCCTTGGTCATTGATATCCTATTGAGTTGGTTCAGTAATCTACATCCCCTTGTATTCGGAGCCTTTGCTTCCGACATTGGAACATCCTACCTTCAACGTCCCTGCCAGTGAATGCTCTACTGCATGTATGTTAGTCCGTTATACTGTTCGCTTACATTGAGATGTAAGAACCGGAGCGTTTCGTAAAGCGTAGACTGACGCTTCTGAGGTTTCTACCAAGAGAGGTGTGAAGGTCGTGATGGTTGGAGATTATCATATTGTCCTGGAGAGCCGAGTTCTGTTTCATGAACGGGAAAGTGCTTTGGCAAGAGTTGCATGGGTGGCATCAAGTCTTTCGAAATACTCGATAGATGTGGAACATTGCTGAGAATGAAAAGTGTTGGACACAATATTTTGATTATCATCTATTGAATCCACTGCCACAGGGCATCGCTGCCTGTCGTTTCTCTTCCTTCGTGATCATCAGAGGATGACTCCCGCTTCTGACCTGTCATTGATCCTCGTATCCACATCTTGACACCATCCATGGTTTTTTTCAACTGGTCTCGAGCTACCTTAAGGCTGTGGAGCACCACCAGGCATGCCCATGTTTCCCATTAGCGCTCCAAGTGTAGTCACTGGTCCGACCTGAATCCCAAAACCGCCGGCCAGAAGACCCGGAGGCAGGATACCAGGAGGAAAACCTGGAGGAAGATCGGGCTCTTCTTCGGGCTCACGAGGAAAGTTGAGGACCACGAAAGGAACGTGTCCGTGATCGAGCGCATCCTCGGCCAAGCCAGGGTTGCGCTCTTCAAACTTGAGCTTGACGATGTCATCGGAGAACTTGGTCATGTGTGCTGCAACTTCTGGTTTCGGAAAGTCTCGCGGGAAGGCCCAGCCTTGGAATGCTTCGCGGGGTGGTTTGGGTTTGGATAGCGTCTTGTGAAGGCGTGGGCGGTTGAGTAAGCCTTGGAAGTTGACGCACGAGATTGGGAAAGAACCGAAGTTGTTTGATCGAAGCTCGGCCTCGCCCTGAAAGAAACGAAACGTGTTAGCGGAATCCTCTCGAGATGTACAGAGAACTTACTGCAGTGACTCTGCTCAAAAACTCCGAGTCTGTGTTCAAAGGCCGCCAAACATCATCTTGATCGTCCGCAGAAAGCCATCCTCTTGCCTGGTCCAACATTGATTTGCCCAGAGTGACTGCATCATCGGCCAAGGTCGATGGCTCATGCATGCGTAGCCACGCCACGTAATGACTCAGCAAGACCCGGAGGCTAGCTGGGATTAGATGGCGATGGTTTGGGCGGAACGTATGAAAGTCCAGATCCGCGATGAGTTGAATACAATCCCTCAGATGAACATTGTCCCCATTCTTCAGGCAAAGCTTTGCGATTGTGCACAGACAGTCGAACACCAGGCACAGAACAGCCATTTGCCACGAGTCTGCGATCTGAGTCTGGTAATCCTCCTCGTCAAGCTCGTCAAAGGGCAACAAGCACAAACTGATCGTTCTACCGTGCATGTTAACATCGGTGGTCACAGAGGCGTTCTTCCAGAAGCCTATAATATTCAAAGGCCATCCTGCGCAAGCGAGGTCGGTGTAAGAGTGGATGAGATCCAGAAGACGAGCCGAGTCCTGAGACAGGATTGTGTCGAGATATCTCTTTTGAGCTTTGAGGAGGTTGTAAAGGTCCCAGCCGACAGCATTGATGGACAGAACGCGTGGCGTTTCTTGACCCACAACTTTATGAACGATGTCCTTGTCCACTCCGACGACGGAGATTCTCTTTCCACAACCAGTAGAGAAGTTGAGAGGGTCAAGCAAACGGACTTGTCTAGCCCGGCGTTCGGTAACGGTAAAATCCTGACGGTGCGACGGATTGACTTTCCAGACTACCTTGATCTGAGTATCGACATTGACAGGGACGTGCTCGACGGGAGTGACGTCGGACTCGGACATGATGTAAATGGGCTTGGAAGGCCACATGTGATACGTCAAGCGCAATTCTCGCATAAGATGTTCGAGATCGGCGACCAGAAACAAGGCGTGGGTTGCTCGGTCTTTGCCCTTGTGCTTTTGGGGGTTGCAGCATACACAAAGAGTCTCCCCGACATGGGTGATGGTGGCTTCGATGGCAGGGTTCCTGAAGGTTCTGGCGGCCTTGGCTGTAGCGACAGTAGGCAGGAAGCGTCTTCTGTCAATCTCGAAGGCGAAGAACTTTGAGCTGATGAGTGCAAATTCGTTTTGACTATGCAGATAGGTGGTGGCGTTCTCCTTCATATGTTTGTTGACACGCATGATGGACGTGTCGAATTTGTATTTGTAGCCAGGCCATTTCGCGTCGGTCGATTACTTGACTTTAGCAGCGAGTAAGAAATGAGAGAAGATCTCGTTCTTGATCTCAGGGGGAAGAGTCTCTAGAGTCAGCTTGACACGGTTGCTCTGGGTATGCTGACCCGTGCTGTCTGGAGTGTTGTGATGCATAGTAGCAACTGGATGTTCGATGCGTAGCTGTTTCGATGTGAGCCTGCAGTCTAAAAGTGTGCAGGTGGAATGGACAAACCTCGGACAGGCTGTCAGAGACGGTGATATCGGGGGGAGTGGAAGGTGCCATGTCGACAGCGCGTTGCTGATGACTTCCTGAAAACAAGTCGCTCCTTCTGCTGTGATGGTTGAAGATCGAGAAGGAAGTCTGAGTCGTCTGAACTCTTTTCCACCGGTGTTAATGCAATCAGAATGGAAAGAATTAGATCGTTGATAGTACCTTTTCGCTTGGAGGATTGGAAACAACACCCAGCTTCACGGCACAAACGACAAACAAGAGGCCACTGACTGGCGGAGAGTTTGTGTCGCACTTCTGGCAAACCTCAGGGGAGAAAAGAAAACAAGATACTTGGCCATTTACTCAAGTGCCTTCTTTATCAAGAGAGTGCGATGCTATCCAGAAGGTTCCCAGCGGTTACATGCATGCAAACGAGAGTCACGGAAGAGCTTTTATATCTAGACGCGCTGCATGCCTATCATTGCACCAAAATTTCTATTGAAGGTGCACGAATACTGAGAGGCCCTGAGTACTCTCGGCTGGCTGTGTCAGAAAGCGCACCATGTTTGAACGGCAGCAGGTGGAAGTTGTAAGGAAGTGGACTCTTTTGGGACGTGAAAACAGCACCTCGTCAATGGTATCAGGTGGCAGACACACGTCCAATAATATGGCACCAGGATAGTGCCGGAAGATGCATGTCTTTTCCAAAAGATTGGACCTGCAGAAGAACGACAGGTCAGAGAGATCGACAAAGGGACAGGTTCTTGGCAGCGGGCGGCTCTGCGGAAGAGCGCGCGCGCGAGCAAGGGCCACGTTACGAAAGGAGAAGTGTGGACCTGCGTGGTGTTTCATCGACACTGTTGGATCAAGGGAAAAGTTGCTGGCGGGCATCTCTTATACATAGTCTGTTGTAAAGCAATACCGTTGCTGGTTGCAAAATCCAAGCGCCGGTGCATGTCTGCTACGCTGTCCAACCAAGATTTACACGCGCATCCCCACTCTCAGATAGTGGATATCGATAACGAGCCGAGCGATATCCGTCTGGACACGTTTGTATCCAGAGAAAACAGAAGACCACGACCAATCGACGTAGGAGCTGCCAACTCGCACCACTCGCGTCCGATAGACATCAATTTGGCCAACTCGCCTGCTCCGATGCCCAGGAAAGCCAACGGCGCATCCAGCAGACCTAGCAGGGCTACGGGCTCTGCTCCCTCGTCCGCCTCGTCCACCGCAGACGAAAACAACATGTCTGGAAATCTGCTCGAACAACGGCGCAAGCATGCCTCGCTCGAATCGCCAGACTCTGCCACCATGACGGCCAACCTCATGAGCAGGAGTTCTTTCACCCTCGACAATGAACCCCCGCCGACGACCCACAATCAACAGGCCGCTTCCAAAGGCTTCACAGACCTCCCCGAGCAAGACAAGCGCAACTTTCTATTACTCGTCTTGCTGTACTTCTTGCAAGGCATTCCCATGGGTCTGGCCGCCGGCTCGGTTCCTTTCCTCCTCAAGTCACATCTCTCCTACGGCCAGATTGGTGTTTACTCGCTCGCATCGTACCCCTATTCGCTCAAGCTGTTATGGTCACCCATTGTCGACGCTGTGTGGACGCCCAAGTTGGGCAGAAGAAAGAGTTGGATTCTGCCCATTCAGACAATCAGTGGTTTTGGCATGATCTGGCTTGGCTCCCATGTCGAGGAGATGATGGTCAAGGCTGGTGAAAATGGTGGTGCTGGTGTCTGGAACTTTACTGGATGGTGGTTCGCTCTGGTCCTGATGTGCGCCACCCAGGATATTGCTGTTGATGGTATGTGTGCCCTTGACCTTTGAGACGACTCCATGCTAACATTGTCTAGGCTGGGCACTTACCCTTCTATCACCGTCCAACCTCTCTTACGCCAGTACCGCCCAAACCGTTGGTCTTACCGCTGGCCAGTTCCTCTCCTACACCGTCTTCCTCGCTCTCTCCTCCAAGGACTTTGCCAACAAGTGGTTCCGCAGTGTACCTGGAGAGCACGGTCTCCTTACACTGGGCGGCTACCTCAGCTTCTGGGGATGGGCATACCTCCTTGTTACTCTCGGCCTCGCTCTGCTCAAGAAGGAAGACAAGACGAAGGAAAGAGACGGCATCATGGAGGTCTACAGAGTCATGGGTGGCATTCTGAGCCTCAAGAACATCCAGACATTCATCGTCATCCATCTCATTGCAAAGATTGGCTTTCAGGCGAACGACGCCGTCACCAACCTCAAGCTGCTGGAGAAAGGCTTCAGCCAGGAAGATCTCGCTTTGACCGTTCTGATCGACTTTCCCTTCGAGATCTCCTTAGGCTACTATGCTGGAAAGTGGAGTGAGCAATATGCTCCCATGCGTCTTTGGTGTTGGGCATTTGTTGGCAGACTCGTCGCTGCTGCTTTTGCTCAGTTCACGGTCATGATCTTCCCCAGCGGCGGTACTAACCTGCCATACCTCTGCGTCGTCATTGTTGAGCACGTCTTCAGCACCTTTATGAGCACCGTCATGTTCGTCGCCGTCAGCGCTTTCCACGCAAAGATTGCTGATCCACATATCGGTGGCACCTACATGACTCTCCTCGCCACGTAAGTTCCTTTCGTTTTATCCTTCGTCTTGTCGTACACACTAACACCTTTCCCTTGCAGTGTTAGTAACCTTGGTGGCACCTTCCCTCGCTTCTTCATCCTCAAATTCGTCGACATGTTCACCGCTGCAACATGCACACCCGCCTCCATCCCACCTCCCGACTTCAAGGGCGACCTGATCACCAAGCCCTTCTCCTGCGCCCTTGAGAACGACCGCCACATCTGTGTCAACGGAGGCGGAACTTGCAATATTACCACTGATGGATACTATATTGTCAATGTTCTTTGCATCATTATCGGTGTAGTGACTTTCTGGGGCTTTATTAAGCCCAAGGCACTGCAATTGCAGAGTTTGCCTTTGAGAGCGTGGAGGATTGCCGAGCAGTAGTGTTGGAGATTGGGCATTGTTTTGCATATCTGCATCTTGTTTCTAGAAATAAATGTCTTTGTAAACCTTGTCGCACAAGCAAAAAGCATTGTTGTTATTCATATCGAGCATTCACAAGCGATTAGTTAAGGGGTCTCAAGGGATTGAACTTTGCACAATCATAATCTGCATTTCTTACTACGCTCTCTTCTGATGTTACTGCGCCCCTACCTGTAACAAGCCCACTCAACTTCTCACCTCGTCAAATAATCCAAAGGAAACCCCAAAACAGCACACTGCTCCACATCTCTAAACGGCATCATCACCGAATCCCACTGCAACTCCATCATCCTCGGCTGACTCGCAATAACCTTCTCCCAAGATCCCGATTTTGCAATCTGTCCAATAGTACTCCAATACCCTCTTGCCCTCAAATATGCCTCTGGCGGATTCGGGTCACCACCTCTTGCAAAAGCAGTCCAATAATCAGTGATGAGGCCACCAAACTTTGCATCCAAGCCATCGCGGTCGGGGAAGCCTACTCGAGCTACATTGCCAAAAGTATTTGCGAGATCGCCGGCGTGACATTTGAAGTACTCGAGCGAGGGATCGCCATGAGGGTGAGAAGGAGTTACAGGGGCAGCACAGATGCCATTGGGGTTGTATCCTGGATCTTGGTATGTGCGGTTGAATTCGAAAAACCATGTGTTGGGAAGAACTCCATTGGCTACACCTGCGTAAGCGGAAAATTGGTTGACGCAGCGGAAAGAGGCATCGGTCGATATGCGGGTGGTGGTGTTGAAGACGTCCAGGGTGGCGTTATTGGTTGCGCTGGTGCCTAGGGGGAAAAGACCAGAAGAGAGGATGGAAGTGGCGTCGAAGTGGTTCGCTGCTGCTAGGTCTTCGATGCCGGTAGTGAGGTCGGTGGTTGGGTAGATTGTGCCGAGCACGCCTTCCTCGTCGCGGTTCACACCTAGCATGAGAGGAACGCGGTTTGTCGTATTGGTGGTGCTGTTGAGGTCGATGAAGGTGGACAGGAGGTATGTGCCGTCGACGACAGGGTAACTCGAGATATGTCAGTACTGTGAGCTCATGTATGGTTGGCTTAAACCCACTTGAAGACAGTCTTGAGACTGAGCAACGCAGTAGCATTGTAAGCTTGAAGGCAAGCCAACTGGTCGGCAGCGGTAGCACAACCCGTCTGGTTGAGAATAGGCACCGTGGTCTGGTTGATAGCAGTAGCCAGAGGAACATAAGGCTGATAGTAGTTCGATTGCAACATCGCGCCGTGGAAAAGGCCTTTACCCTTTGGAGAAGCAATGAGAGCATTCACAGACTCTGCCCCGGCACTCTCGCCGAAGATGGTAACACGAGATGGGTCACCTCCAAAGTGTTCAATGTACTTCTGGACCCATTCTAGGCCAGCGATCTGATCAGAAAGGAAGTAGTTGCCATTGTGGACGCCGTCGTTGAGAGCAAGGAAGCCGAGGGTTGACAGACGATAGGCAATGTCGACAACAACCACATCTCCGCGTGCAGCCAAATTGCCACCATCGTTGGTTGGATTGCTTGCAGATCCAGTCGTGAAACCTCCACCATAGATGTATACCATCACTGGCTTGAGTTCCTTCTTTGCAGATGGACCAGGCAGATTAGTCGTCCATATGTTAAGGAACAAGCAATCTGTGGATCCATTGTTCGGTAGAGTCAAACACTCAGGCGCAGGCTCGAGAGCTTCATTAACTCCTGTCCCGTCATAGACAGAAGAGTAGGTGAATCTCTCGGGCTCAGCAGCAAACCGAACTCCCATGAATCGGAAAGTCAAGAAGTCGCGGTATCCAACCAGTGTCTGTGAGCCAGCAATTTGGGAGATTTGATATGGTGGAGAGGTGTTCGCATATGTGATGTTGGATGCTGGTGCGGTCTGAGAACACAGAGTGGGGAGTTTTTCGCTGCAACTGACGGGGTGTGTCTGTCCGTGAACATCCATCGCTGTACATTTTGGTGCCTGGTGAGGAGGTCCTGGGTGTACGGGAGGTCCGGAATGTCTTGATTGCAGTTTCGAATGGAATTGACTGATCCACATGAGCTGGTTGCTTGCAAGACGCCTAGTATAGACCTCGTATGCAAGCGAGCTGTTCAATCCAGCTGTGAAGGGTTTGGCAGAAGAAGGTGACCACAGATCCTCGGACAGCGACTCGCATGCATGAAGAGCAGATGTCAGTGTGACTGGACTGCTCAAGAGCAGTGCGGCACTCGTAGTGCTATTGTCCGTTGCTTTGAGCATCTGTCAGTGATGTACGAGTAGTCTGAATATTGAATACATACTGATCAAGTCATCAGCAGCTAGGATATGGATGTCTCCAAGCTGGTTCGTACTGGGAGATGCAAGAGCATTACTTCCCAGAAGGAGCAAACCAAAGGAAATGCGATTCTTCATCCTGTCTCTGATGAACCGAAATCGCAGAGGCTCGGATCGACTTAGTAAATTCGGGCCACACCAGCACTTATATAGCTCTGTACCTACAACTCGTTGTTACAACATCAATGACGATGCTGCTGGGCTCCATAGCGGTATACCGGCTACTCGGCACACAGTCAGTGATCCCCTCAACTACTTCATGGCTGTCTTGGCGGCTAAATCGTACATCCTGGTCTCAATGAACAACGAGATACAAGTTTCATGCAGAAGGGGAGAGAAACAATGACTACCCCACTGGCTAAATATGCCGCTGCCGTTTACCCCACACTCAGAGCGGAAAGTGCAATGCATGTGCGGGCCTAGTCTGCTCTTCTAGCCGATGTGCCAGAGAAATGGTAGTTCAAAAGGAATGAGTGATATACCAGGCAGAAAAAGATGAAATGAACTCGTGGTCGGAGTGAGCACCTCACACGCTAAATTCGAGTCGGTTTCCAGCGTAATCTCTCGCAAAGAATCTGCTTGGGTACTCTACCCCTTTTGCGCCTGTTCCGTGTCATCAGTTTGAGGCCTGCAGAGTCATACAGAGTTGTGCATCAACATACCTGAGTTCTCCGCTCCAGGCTTATCAGCCGCTTTGGGGGCTCCTTTGCCTCCGGCTTCGAAATGCTCAAACACGCGTTTCTGGAGCTTCAGAAGAGCTTCTTGAGACTCTACGCGGAAACATGGGTGGCGAGAAGATTCCTCACTATCTGGGCCGAAGGCGATATGGACTTGCTGACCGTTTGGTGTGATGTCGAACCTGAGTGTTGCTTGTGAGTCACGGCTCTGAACATTGGGCGTGTCGCCGATGGGCGACTAGATATGACATACCAAGCAAGCCTGTCCTGTTTTTGCAAGCGATGAGTACAAGAAGCGGATTGCATACACTGAGAGAACCTTACCTTTTGTAAAGCGGGAACCGGGACGCGCTGCATACCAAGAGTCTTGCTGTAGAACTCCTCCGCTTCATCTAGCGAGTTCGTGGGAACCGTAAGATTTATGTGGGCGATACCTGTCAACATGATGCGCCGGATTCAGCACTCAGTGAGGACACAAAAGATTGCTGGAAAACGGAGTATGTATGATGCTGGTGTGGATTGTGATGTGATGGGAGGTCGAGTGTGTGGAAGGAGTGTGGGGTATCATTGAGAGTCATCAATTAGGGCTATGCCGAGTCCCGGTGACCCAAGACGAGATCGGTGGTTGGGACTTCCTCTTCGTCGCGTTCTGTTCATACGCTCAGCATCCGTAATTCTGTGTGGACATGCTCTAGATGATATGATCATCTTGAATGGCTGAGTGGCCTCACAGAACCCTGCTGAGTTGGTTTTGAGAATAGGAGCCGGGTTAGACTCAACTTGCTGCCAGTGTGGACAGCTGCCAGCACCATGCTTGCACGTGCTGTCAGCGAATTTGCGGCTCGGGACGGGCAGCATTGCAGCAATACTTGGGCTTCAAGTCTTGCGTGCCAGCAGGTTACTGTCGCAACGTGCCTGATGATCCTAAACAAATAGTCCTCCTCTCCTCTATATGCGACGCAAAGTTGCCGAGACGCGATTGTGGAAAGATGGAAGTGGTCAAGCCTCAGGGCCTGGACCGGTCTTTCTTGTGTGGAGAAATTTTGGACCACGCATGCCAACCTGTCGCGCCTTTCTGGCTTCGATTTCGCCCATTCACAGCACTTCATAGAGATCTTGCGCCGTGAGGAGGATCCAGTGCGCAGACTGTTTCGACTGTGTTCGATTCACAACCGACGCCCATCCCCGTTTTGTGCAGGAAACGCTTCGCTACCTGGAGGCTTGCCGTCCGTTGAACTCCTTTCCAACCTGTCAGGCTGCCACACATCGCGGCTCGCGCCTTGACTAATAAGAAGCAAGTCCAGACCCTGGTCTCGCAGGAGTGCATGTAAGTAAGAGTGCCACTCCGGAGATCAGACTCCGGCAACGGGCTGGAACGTCAGTGCCAGGGCCACTCATCAGTCAGGCCACACTGCCACGGATCCAATCTCGACCCTAGGAGGCCCTGGCCGCACGGGTATACACTGCGCGAGAGATATGATTCGTCGCTTCTTATTATCTGGTGCTCTTCCCTTCGACAAGATCACGTCTCCACTCGGACGCGACTTGATCCCGAGTATAACCATTGTTAGCACGATGGCATGGTTCACTGTCTGGTCAAAAACAGACAGCCAGCAGTCAGCCCTGACTTCGGCATGCGTATCGGGCGTGCCTTGAATCATACCTCGACCTTAGTACAATCATCTCTGCGGACCGATCGGACGCAAGAACAACGTGGACGCAAGAACAACGTGGACGCATAACTATCTGATCAGAATGGCATCCCTTGAAGATCGGATTTTGCTAGGAGATCGTTCCGTATGTGTGCAATTCACACGAGCTGTAGCAGACCGGTCTGGGAACAGTCAGGCGGCAAGCCACTGCACCGCCCGGGGCGCCTCTTTTTGTCCGCGTCTTGTCTAGAGCTCGGCGGCGGATGCATGCTTTCACCCTTGAATACGGAGCGTCGATCAAAGTTTGGCGGTATTTTTGAATTGTGTGGCGTCCTGCAAGTATCAGTCGTTCCTCTCTGTGCAGCGAGTCCATGCCAACCTCCAAGATATATCCTCTTCCTCCCCCATTTCCTATCAAACACACTCTGAACCTCTGTAACATTTCAAACACTATGGCAGTCAACCCGCCATCAATTATCCAAGCAAAACGTGCAAGCTTATCCTTGTCGTTTGAACCTATCAATAACATCAAATCGGCGATGTCAACGCAAGCACTCGCATTGGAGAAGCTTGGCCAATCTGTCAACATGGACGTCTTTCAAGAACTCCTCGACCTTGACTCACCAAGCGAGATGTTCAGCAAGGATATCGTCTGTGAATATCTAGTCATGGCTCCAGAGACGTTAAGCACCATGAATGATAGCCTGTATGTCTGACCCTGCTTCCAACATGCTCATATTCTGACATTTGTATCTCTCAGCATTCACGTAAATCTATCACGACTTAACACAAGTGCACAATCCCTTCGTTGCGCGTCCCTGGTCTTGGGCCTCACACGCATCGAGAAGGCATGCGCACGGATAGAGGTCATTCTCAATCTCTGTATCGACCTTCACTACAGTGGCTTTGCCCTAGATCAAATCTGTGACGCCCTCGCCTACGTTGTCAAGGATGCACGTATGCATTTCGAACTGGCAAGAACGGCATTTTCTTTATTCTACGACTTGCCATTACTCTCCCCACGAGAAGACGCTTCCGACACATCGTTTGACAGCATGACGTTGTGACCGACTCGGTTTCCAGACGTCCTTGCTGGCCAAGGTCATCGGCGATCACCTTTACTTTCAACCTCCGAGGTTACACTGCTTCCGGTGTGGAGCTCTGCTTCTATACTCTTGTGCTAGCATCTCCCACGATGCATGCCGAGCCTTCCTCTACGCCTACTTATACCCTTTTCTGGTATACCAGACACTTTGACCCTACGATACCCCCACTCGTTCTTTTCTTTTTTCTTCCTTTGCTTGTAGTCTGGTTGCAACAGATGTAAAGCAGAGCAAAGGCTCTCTCATGGGGCTGAATTATGTATGTCTTGAATAGAATATAATTTAATGCACGAAACGATGTATTTCACCTCCCAATTTTCCACCTCTCACTCCATATCAGAAGGTGCAATCCAAGTTACATGCATGGAGTATCCCGCAGGATATCCAGTTGTCTTGTCGTGGCATGAGATCTCACGAGTAATTATTCGGACAATGCAGCTGTTTGTCGAACATGCATGTGTGTTTCGAGCCACCTCCCAAACAGGCTTCGATCTTTCCAAGAGCGTTGGACAATACCTCTGGACAATTCAACATATGAATATTTGAGAAAAAGAGGTGGGTGTTGCCCACACATCCATCAAACTCTGTAAGATCTATGGCTGAGAGTATCACCCTGCTCAAGTCTTCTTTTTTCTTTTTTCTGTTTTCCCTTTTTTCTTTTTTCTTTTGCAAATACTCCGCCTGACCCAGTGGATTCCCTGCTCAAGTTCTTAACATGCTACCATCTGATTTGACCCAAAGCTACTTGCAAAAAGTCCCGATACTTTCTCATCTGGTTCCTTGACATAAGATGACTACTCATCATGTATAATTTCGATCATCTGATGCTCACAACCCTTCAAATACATGGCAGCAGTATTGCCCAAACCTTGTGCAATCATTCGAATCAGTATTGTCCGAATGTTGTTATCAGTTTCACGACACATCGCGCAGTTGTCTTCTCGAGTGACTTTACAATTGCCAGACGTAGGAGTTTTATCGGTCTTGGTGAGTAATCCTTGTACAAGCTCGTCACTTTGTCAAACCTGGACGACACGCGAAATCACACTCGAGGGTCAACGACTTCCATATATCAAGATAACCAGCCAAAACAGTTCATTTTACCAAGTCTTCCAATATCGGCGATGACACGTAACAAGTCAGACCAACATTGCTATCCAAAACATCCATCTTCCACACTCAAGAAAACTCAGACTTCTGATCAGCTCCCTCCACCGGTTTGGTGTATCCCAATCGATCCTTGTTGTAAAACTCAACCTTGATATCATGATTAGCAGCACCACCATCCAAGCCCCCGCTTTTGACACAAGTCATGTCCGGCATGATCTCTAACTCGGTGTACAAAGAAGACCCGCAAGTTGAGCAAAACCAATGCTTGTTAATTTTCCCAGAAGCACCAGTGGCATCGTAGTCTTTGGGCTTGCCCTTGGTGACGTTGAAGCTTTTGCGTGGGACTACGACGTTAGAGGTGTAGGCTGCGCCGGTCCATTTCTGGCAGTCGGTGCAGTGGCAGAGGGCTGTTACTTCTGGTTCGCCCTGAGGACGGGGTTAGGGTGTAGATGGGCAATGAAGAGCGAGTTAGCTTACGGTGTATTCATAGTGGACTTCGCCACACATGCAACTGCCTTTTGCCATTGTGTATGAGATCTTCCTGGTGTAATGGGTGGTGGTTTCGAATTGGTGCGGAAATGTGTTCCGCGGTGGAGAGCAGATGCGGGGTGTAGAACAAGATGCCGATACACGACAATCGACGTCAAGACTAAAGCAGATATGAGCTCGGGCAGGTACAGGTCAAGGAGGAGGATCAATTGAAGAAGGGAGAATGGTCTATTTGAAGACAGTGCCCCCACTTACATAGAGGTGAGACTGGTTGCAAGAGCCGCCTTACCCCTCATCGACTGCTATGTAATTCAGGACGCCACCTTCCGTATCACCGACCACGAAGGGTTCTCCTGGCCGGGTCCTACATGATCGTCGCTCAACAGGATGCGACGTGACTGTCTGAAGGATTGTGTGCTGGCGCGCGGACTTGTTGAAGGTAAGAGACAACCATGACGCAGGTCTTGCTGAGTTGAGCAGCGTTTAGAATTCGGTCAAGATATTGACTCGACCGTGTCTTGTCTTGCGGCAGTCAGACCCATGAACTTACATGAGGTTCTCCAGCTAGAGGCTCGGGTGGACGTTGTGGATCATGCAGAGAAAGGTAGTGCTTCGATCCTCGAATGCCTGACTTCTGCGAACCCACCCAGTATGCTCGAAGCCCACCTACGACCGATTGAACGAAGATATCAAAGGGAGCTTGTGACATGCGAATTACGAAGCAGAACGCGTGTAGTCAGATCAGAGTGTGCGGGCCATGCATGGCAGCAACTCTGCAGCTCAACAAGTCTCGAGATGACTTGATATTGCGTGGTGCGCCAGCCCCATTGAACACCGTATCCGTGTATGTGTGTATTCCCTTCTCTTTTCTCTTTTGTGCTGTATGGAGCTGTTTGAAGTCGTGGTGATCCATTGTTCAGGAGATGGTCACGGATGCAGAGCAGTAGGATTCATCGATGTTCTTGACGAAGGGGCGGCGGTCCACAATCGTGTGTATGAAAGCCAGAACTGTTCGACATCTTCTTCAATCAAAGGGGCAACGAGGCAGGTGCGACTCTTCCTCTGTGAGATGTGGAGTGTCGTGCTGTGCCTGCCACAACAAGGAAACGACCTGTGCCGGCAACTGCCGTAAAGCCAGTCATGACCTGCAAGCGCGAAGACTGATCGTGATCCAACCTCTCGTCGTCCTGCTTGTCAAACAACCTTCACGACAAGTTTCTGAGACGGAAACATAAATGTTTCCACTGCTACATACAGATGTCTATGGTTTAGCATGGTCTCCACACTGTTCGTGGCAGAACGATGAGTGTCTCAACGGACATCGTCTCGCATCTGTCTTCTTCATCATCTGCTTTCTGAATCTATCACCTCTGACATGGGTAATGTTTTATAGAACATGAGTGACCTATCATCGGCTCGTGTCTCGGATACAGCCACCAACTTGCTTCGTTGGTAAGGAAGTGAGGACGTAAAATCGGCTTCATACATGCATCCCGGTCAATTTTCCGTTTGTGCCCATCACACCGTCAGTTTCACTCGTCTCCAGAAAGATTTCCCCCCTACGCTCTTGTTAGTCTTTTGCACTTTCACTCTCGTTCAGTCCCTTTGTTTTCCTCGAGTCATCCACTTCCACCACCTGCCTCACTCATCGTCAAACACCTGACTATTACCTTGAGCTCCGGCGTCACTCGAGCTTCTCAGTCTCGGCGTGAGCTCAAAACATCACTCTGGTAAACAAACCCAGATTGGTTGTCACCCTTGATCAGCTCCCGCATAACATCACGCCCACCAGCTTCACAGAAAGTGGTGATCGTTCTATTGGTAAGTCCAATCTTGTTCCATCAGCACTTTGACCCGTCTCGTGCACAGCGTCCCACTGTCCCCGTTCTATCATCGCAATTCGTTCTTCGCGTCCGCCAACACGCCGGAGCTGACTAAAGCCGTAGACGAAGATGGAGTCGAACAACAATGCGCTTAGCGTAAAGGACTTACAGGATCTCATCAACCATGTTGCCCTGCCACCTCAGCTGCCTCAGAGCGAAGAGCCTGACCCGTCCAGGATCAACGGCAATCTTATGAAACTCCTGCAAGATGTCGCCGAAACCTTCGATCTCCGCACCTGCGCTGCCTGGGCCTCTGTTTCCAAGATGCTTTCAGCACTCGACAAGACCGAACAGGCAAAAGCTCTGAACGATGTTTCGCTCCGCGCTGATCTGAAGGCTCTGAAATCTGGCGGTGAGTGTCAAGTATAGTCATTCAGAATATCATCTGACATCCTGTAGACTGTTTCGCACTTCACCTTCCGTTGCACAACTCGGCTCTCTTATTCCTACGCAAGGACATACAGACCATTGTCGTCGAAGCCTTCGAGCTCTCCGCTTCGAACGAGAAGGTCATGAGCACACAAGGCCGCTTGACTAGAGACTTCCCTGGTCGTGCAGTCACTTGTTCCTCTGACAAGTTCTTCGATACATATCTCCAAATCGAGTTACACACTGCACTTGATCGGCTCAGGCTCGAAGGTCCACCAAAGTCTTATCAGCCTCGGACTGTCCGCTCCGGTCATGCTGTGCACGAAACAAGAGACACCATGCTTCCTGGATTCGTGAACGACTACCTGATGACGATCCTCAGTGTAGTTGGAAAGAATCACGCTTCGGTCACTAGTCGGAAGAACACTCGTGATGACGTCCTCTGGAACGACACGAAACTTTGCTGGCGGAGGCAACCCTTCTGGCTTCTCTGCAAAGTTGCGGTCCTGCGTACACTTTCGCTCATGTTGCCGCCAGAGGAAGCTCAAGAGCAATACAAGCTCTTCATGCTCGATGTCGTAGCTCGTCTTCTGAAACTTTATTGCCAGATGTCTGCAGATCCTCACATGCTTTCTGTCGTACACGCTAAGCTTGCACGACGTGCTTTGAAGTTTGAGCAGAAGTATGGCAGACCGCCCAGCGCTCATATCCTAGCGATATCAAGCAATGCTCGAACAACTCTGGAAAAGATCTGGTCACAGCACACCGGCAAGATTGACACCGGCAAGATTGGGAGCATTGAAAAGGTTGCTGTGCGGACTTGGACAGACGCCACCCTTCTAGCTCTGCCTAGAGTTAGGGAACAATTGACTCGAGTGCTCTCTCCCCCGGATTGTGTGAGGACCACACGCAAGTTTACTCCGGACTCACAACCGCGCTGCTCCCAGGACCCAAGTGTGCTTCCGTCACTCATGCCCTCCTCGGACAAGTTTTCATTGACCGAGCTTGTGGATGTCGAGACCTGGGTGGAGCACAACCTTGCCTCATGGACCAAATTTGCCTTGAGCAAAGAAATCGATGCACCTTGCGACAAGCTGGAGAGACTGATAAGAACTTACTGGTTGCGAGCGTCCATACGGTATAAGGGCATCCCGACCGCACTGTCGTATGCCTTGCTCGTGATTCTCGAACTCTGGGTTGCGCTCGACAAGATCTGTATCTTACAGATACCCTTGATGGCGGAATACTCTCCAACACTATCAGCTACCGTTGTGCAATGCCTTCTGCTTTCCAAATCACACCAGATGCAACGCCTTTATGCTGTAGAGTCGTACATCAAAGCACGTCAGTCGCAAGCAGCGCTTTCCCAGCCAAGCGTGTTTGCAGAACCTACGCAAGACAGTCTGTGCGTCCGATACTATGATAGCTCTCCACCGCTCCAGAATCTTCGTGCAAAGATCGATAAGCATGATGAAGAGGAGAAAGCAAAGAAGGCTTTGGAGTTAGCTACAGCCATGGATTGTTACAATAAACTCATGGCCGATGCTAAGGCGCTTGAATGCAGTCACTACAACGATCGTCGGGGCGCAAGACACCACAGTCCCGGCTGCGTCAAATGTCAGAAAGAATCTCAAGCAGCTGCGAAGCGAATCAAGTACGTCGAGAAGTCCCTACCAGAGGATATCGTACAGCTCAAGGCTGCCATATTCGAGATACAAGTCCCTGTCGAATTCGCTGCTTGGAGAGACGCCACTTGGTTTATTCTCAACGACGTTGGGCAACGTAAAGCCAGCACTGGCGTGCCCGCACACGTCACGGTACTAAGCTATGCTCAGTTGAAGCCTTATGCCATTCGCAAGACGATGCGCGTCACTCTTGGGTCCTATACGAAGCCTACAGCCTCTATCGCTCACTATGAGTACAAAGCTCTTCCCACCTCAATGCGAGAGCTATGTGTTCCCAACAATCTCAAGTATAAGGTTCGCGATACATCGGCAACCAGATGGGTGGAATGGTCTGGCGCCGCACTCAACTTCAGACCCTATTGTACTCTCTCTCTGCCCCCTGGGGCATACTCGAGTCTCGATTGGGCTATGCGTACTAGCGAGCACTCCACTAATGAGGTCTTGTCACGGCAAAACGAATGTGACGTTCGCCTTGAAAAGAATGAGTATCTTGCTTTTGGCAACCTTCGAGCTGGAGAGCGGATCCAATGGATTAACATTCTACGTGAACTGGGCTGTACAAATCTCGATTTCACACATCCTGCTGTGGCTACTCTTGTCCTGCAGGCAGTTTGGGAGGCGGGCACCCCCTCGAACAACGTTCTCCGAAATGCACATGCTGAGTTTGCCAATCCTACGTTCTGTGCACGGCTTCTGTCGCTGCTTCGAAGCAAGTTGGTATCTGTCGAAAACAACTGGGACAGACAATACAGTATGATGGTTGTGATTCAGCTTACTCTTCGTCTACTGTCTTTGGCTTCCGACAGTGAGACAGAGTCAGGCTGTCTCCAGCTTCTGCACAAAGCAAGAAGCATCACGCTAGACTGGTGCCACCAGATCGAGTTGCACATCCATCAAGCATCAGGTGAGAAGCAGATCCAGAACGAAGGCGTCCAGCGTGTGCTCCTTGCTGCTTTGCTGTGTTACAGCACATTCGATGTTGAAGATCAGCACATCCGCCAGCTTCTCGACTCTGATGAAGACCTTGCCATTGTGGTCGAGGCGCAGTCTATAGTTTGTGATAATACGCCGGGAAACATTGTGTCTCTCGCTCTGTTGGTCCAGCAAAGTCTGATCCATCACCTCAAGATCGCTCACAAACTCGAGCCTCATATTCGTGTCATTCTCCAACGTCATGGCACCGGCCTCACCTCCGCCGTACGGAAGGTCTGGAATGGCGCATGCTTGGGGTCTACTTGGACCATCTCATCGAATAGCTCTTGGGTTTGGAACAACACGGTCCCTGGTAACTCAGGCCGGAGTCAACAAGTTCACTATAACCTTCTTCGCGGCAACTTGCTTGTGGACGGGAAGTCAATCGGCAAGGTTCCTGACAGCATCAAGAACAACAATCTGTTTTCGCAGTTATTCGGTGGTTCTGTGCTTCGGATTTTCGCGTCTGATATACCTGGCATGGACTGTCGGATATCACAGCACATAGAAGGCAACGAAGTCCATCTTGGGATGCGAGATGGTAAACTTATCGTCAAGGCTCGCCTCAACGGCCAGATGTTCGTCGCGATCCCTCAAAAGACGTTCAACGAGGCGTTACCTATTCATTTCGTCGAGTATTTCCACCATTGGATGAATGAGAGCACTGGCGAGATCGAGTTTCGACCCCTCGACCAGCCTTGGCACACAGATGAGGCCAATTGGAAAATGCATTTCTCAAGTATAGACTTTGGCACCGCACAAGCCACGCTCCAACAGGGCTCGAAATGTCTCATAGATGTCCACAATACTGTGGGAAGAACAGTCACGGCTGTCTTTCGTGCGCTCGATACGCCCACGCATTGTCATATCACATTCAACAAACTTGAGCAGTCGCAGCTCGAAGTTGATCTATCGAGATATAACCTGCACTTTACCGTTTCTAACAAGGGGCAAACTAAGTCCCTCGAGTTCAACGCTCTAGTTGACGCTGACCAGGAGATCAATACCTTGATAGGTTTACAGAACAAGCTTGTCCTTCGCAGCGACGCTCCGTCTGGATGTCCACAAGAGCGTCAAATTATTATACCGCTTGGGCCTGTCAAGTTCCAAAAGACAAACAATCATGTGATAGTGACCATTGGCGATTGCACAGAAACCAAGCGACGCCACTTCGTCTACAGACTGAATCGACATCTTCGCAAGCTCCAAGGCGCTCAAGACCTGCTCGGTCATCTGTACCTGGCCTATCTGCATGCAGTCACGTCATTTTGTCTTCCTGACCCTTTCACAAGGGTGTCTGGCACCGAAGAGGCTCTCACGATACTAAGCAGCGCCTCTATCTTTACCTCCTCTGCATTACAACCAAATGAAGTAGCACTGTTGGAAAAGATCTCGGCACTGACGCCTAAGCGCGAATTCTACCCACCACATCTCAGGGTCATGCAGAACGTTTCGTGGGATCCCAATCTTCCGGCCCTAGCCCAACATGACGATTTCTCGCTGGCTGTTCAATCAATTGTAGATCATCATGCTAAGTTCGAACTCGCATGCGGTTTGCAAAACACCAGTCTCGAAGGCGTAGATCGCGGAGATCCTCATCTGCTCGAACGAGCTCGAAAGCGGAACTCTGTCGTCGTGCGAGCTGGTATTGTTACCCCTGTGATCTTGTCTGGAGGGGACGACCTGTCTTACGGTGGCCGCGACAAGTTCAACAAGAATCCACAGGCACTTCGAGTGCATGATATTGCGGCTCTGGTGAAAGAATGGCCTTCTAAGACTCCTGTCCATACGGACCTCGAGGCCGTTCTCAAGAAATGGGGCAAGGTCTCTGGTTACCATACTCCTTTCGACCACGGGAGATTTTCCATGCACGATCTGACCACTCTAAATCTTTCAAACCACTGGGGATCTCTCTACGAGATGTGTCAAAAGGCTATAAAAAGTTCCATGACATACCCGCTCATGTTCACATTTTCTGCTCTGATCTTTGGAAAGGAACCTTCCAACGACCTGCGTGGAGACCTGTGTGACCTCTACACACTTCTCGCATTCGCGATGTCTCCTACTTTCAATTGTGAAGATCCGCCGCTGCATCACTGCTCATACGACTTGTCCATTGGCTCTTCAGCAGACTTCAATAGCATCAGCAAGATCGTTGGTGCACACGTATCCCAGCCAAACATAGGATTTTTCGCCTTCGAGCAGCGAAAAACTTGGAATGCGAAGAGAGATGCCCAGATTGAGCGGGTGACCGAATTCGTATTGCAGCAGTGGCCATCTGAAAGTATAACACCTCCCCCCGGCAATTATCCCGACATTCAGATGGCTCAATCAATAGCAGCATGCCAAGCCAGATTTTTAGAATGGCATAAGAACAGGCACTTCTTGAATCATATCGCATCTGTCAACAAAAAGCTCAGGCCTCTGAATCGCTCTCGAGCACCGTATGCTTGGCTGGGCGTTCCACTTATAAACTCTGATCAGCTTGACAGTCAGCTCTCCATACCCGACCTCAAATCCTTGCTTTCGAAGGACGATATTGTGGTTCAACCGTTGGCCGTCAACTCGGGTTCTTCTTCGCTTTCCTGGTCGAATGACTTCGTGGCTAAGGAGCGAAAGAATCTTGCTACTTTGGACAAGCTTGTGACGATCATGTCCTCTATGGACGGAGAAACGCGTGAGAGGTATGCATCTATCTTGCGCTCGAGCACGGCTGTCTTCCGTCAGCTCAAGCATGTACCAGGCTACCAGCGGCCACCGTTCAGTGTCAAAGCATTTCGCGATCACCGTCTAGAGCTCGCTCGTTTGGTCGACGTTCAGTTCCAAGACATCCGCCAGAAGCTGGGCCCATCAAGTTCTGCGGAGGTCATGCTGGACGATGCGGATTTGTGGCCACGCACTTCTGAGTCAGCTGTTCTTTGTAATCTCACAAATGCTGGAGCCACGAAGTTGGCCGCTCCCTGGAAGACTATCTTGTTAGCATTTGCTGAGAGACTTGCGTCTCTGCAACGTGCCGAGCGTATGCTGAAGTCAGCCAAGCTTGCAGACTACCGAAACCTCTGCAGAGAGCTTGAAACGCCTGGTAGAGAAGGATGGTCTCCTCACGAACAGCCTAGCTGGCTTCTATTAGAAATCGAGAACAATATCACCATTCGTCCATTGCAAGCCAAGGTCGCCAAGGAGATGATGTGTCCAACCTCGGGTGTTAACTCGGTCATGCAGTTGAACATGGGTGAAGGCAAATCTTCGGTCATCGTACCAATGCTTGCTACAGCTTTGGCTGATGGGGATCATCTGGTGCGCATAGTTGTTCTCAAATCACTTCTGCGTCAGACAGAACAAGTCCTTATGCAACGCCTGGGTGGACTGTTGGGACATCGCATCTGCCATGTTCCTTTCTCTCGGAAGACTACCATCAACAACAGTACCATCAGGGGTGTATCAGAGATCGCCGATGGTTGTCGTACACACCGAGGAATCATGATAGTCTTACCTGAAGAGATTCTCTCGATGAAGCTCATGTCCCGGGAGAAGATAGTCTCCGAAAGTGTCTTGGCCTCTTCAATTTTGGACCTACAGCACTTCCTGAAGACACACTGTCGTGACGTGATCGACGAGAGCGACGAGATTCTTGGCATACGCTCTCAGCTTATCTACCCTGTCGGAAGTCAGCACATGTTGGACGGCAAGAGCGACAGATGGATTATTGCGCAAGGTGTGCTTCGCCAGGTCAAGCAGCATGTTATAACCCTTGCGGAACGATTTCCTTCACAGCTCAATGCACACATGGGCAGCAAGTCCTTCCCAGATATCAAGTTCCTGGATCCTGGGGTCTTTGAGAAACTCCCAGACTTGCTTATTGATGATGCCATCGAGGGACGGATTGCCAGTGTATCGCTGCACTATCTTTCGGTCGAGTCTAAAGTTGCTATTCGGAACTTCATCAAAATTCGCAAAGTCTCTAAGCAAGATCTTGCCACTCTTTCTCGTAGTTGCATGGAAGCATCGCACTGGAAGATTGTTCTCCTTCTCCGAGGATATTTTGCCCGCGATATATTGTCCTTTGTGTTACAGCGTAAGCGATGGCTGGTCGAGTACGGTCTTGACTCGACACGATGCTTGATGGCCGTACCATATCGTGCCAAAGGTGTGCCAACCCAGAACTCAGAGTTTGGGCATCCGGACGTTGGTGTGCTGTTGACATGCTTAAGTTACTACTACACTGGCTTGAGTATGACACAGGTCGAGGACTGTTTCAAGATCTTGCTCAAGAATCCTGATGCTCAGGACGTTTACACCGGCTGGGCATTGGCAAGTGGCCTTCCTGCTGATCTTTCTTCACTGGATTCCATCAATTTGGACGATCGCATTCTTTGCAATAACTCACTTTTTCCCAGAATGCAATACAATCTCGAGTGCATAGACTTCTTCCTCAATCAGGTAGTCTTTCCTAAGGAGGGCAAGGAGTTCGCCAAACGATTATCGGCGTCTGGCTGGGACATCCCCTCAATTTCCAAATCACAGAATCTGCTTACGACAGGCTTCAGTGGGACGAACGACAGCCGCATCATACTGCCTCACTCGATTGAGCAGCAGGATCTCGATGAACTGCAACACACCAATGCCATGATGCTGGATCTCCTTCTTCGCCCTGAGAACCAAGAATACATCCATGGAGGCGGTGCTATGGGGAAGAACCTTTCCGTCACCGAGCTACTGTCTTTGCTATCAAAACAGATTCCAGCTCTGAACGTACTCATTGACGTCGGTGCCCAGGTCCTTGAAGCCACAAATCACCAGTTTGCGCGACAATGGCTCCAATGTAGAGGCGACGCAAAAGCCGCGATCTACTTCGACGATCAAGACGAACCCATGGCTCTAGATCGCAGCAACATTGTCACTCCTTTGCGCATCTCACCACTGTTCGGGAAGCTCGAAGGCTGTCTAGTCTATATGGACGAAGTCCACACTCGCGGGATTGATCTGGCAATTCCCGTTGGTGCACGCGCTGCCGTCACGCTGGGTCCCCGTCTCGTCAAGGATCGTCTCACACAAGGTATGCTTCCAGACTCAACCATTTCATTGCTGACTATGTAGCTAACTGTTATTAGCTTGTATGCGTCTTCGTCAACTAGGCAAGGGACACAGCTTGTGTTTCATAGCACCGACCGAGGTTCACAGAAGCATTTGTGGTATGAGAAACTGCGCCGACGATGCAGTTCTGACATCTTTTGACGTCCTCGCCTGGTCCATGGAACAAACTTGTCAAGCTTTGGAAATTGCGAAGCCATTACGAGCAATGCATGGCCTTGAATATCTCCGTCAACAGAGAACCATCGCTCAGCACTTGCCACCTGACTTGCCGTCAAACCGTCTTACACGCAATAAAGCCAAAGTTAAACGGTTCTGGAAAGATATCCAAGAAGATGAATCTCGGAGCTTGGAACTCTTGTATGGCGTGCAAGACGAAAGTATCGGTATGCTCCAGCGTCTACTGTGCCGAGGATCTGACGACCCGATGATGCAACACCTTGTAGCGGAGTACGATTCTATGAACACAGCTGTCATCGAGGACTGTAACGTGGACAATGAACAAGAACGTGAGCTTGCTCATGAGGTCGAAAGACAAACACATGTCGAGCGTCCCGGCCCAGCCGCGCCTCTGCAGCATATCATCGACGAAGCAATGCGTCAGTACATCAAGAGTGGTACTCGTTCGGACCTCCATCGCTGTCTACTCAAGCATGCCTTTAGGATTTTCGAAGAGACCAGCGTAGCTCAGACGATGAAACAGCAGGACATTGATCCCAGAGCTTTCGGGTTGTATGCTAGCAAAGACTTCTGCCTTACTGTTCATCTGACTCAGTCATCTTCTCGCGACCAGTATTTGCGTCCGGTCAACTGGGTTCTAAGAAGCACTCAGCACAATGACCTCCTAGTAGTCAGCCCGTTCGAGGTCAACGAGCTGCTTCCGCAAATCAAGCAATCGGAGGCGATACGCCTTCACACATTTGCTCCGCGCGTCAACAAAGCCATGGTTTCTTTCAATGACCTGCAGTTCTACACCCTCAACGCTAAATCTCGCGATGCCAACGCCGCCAGTTTAGGCCCTCTCAATCTCTTCGCAGGATCCTTGTATCTGGACAGCGAGGCCGAGTACGAAGCTCTTCGCGGTAACCTGGGCGTCAAATCTCGACACCGCCACGCTGAAAACATTCCTGTGCAAAGCGATGGCTTTGTGGAGCCCGAGATCCGCGAGAAGATTGGCTGGCCTAGGTTTTGTGCCTTCACAAAGTCACCGATTCCATTCTTGAAGGAAGTCATTGCACTTCGCAGAAACGGCCAGGGCTTTGGCCATACTCACATGGGTCATTTGCTCAGCGGTAAAGAATTGAGAGCTGATGCCTTTGATAACCTCAAGGAGGAGGAAGGAGACGAAGTCAACAGGCAGAATTAGAACGGTGCAAAAGATTACCGGTGGAGTACTGCATTGTTCTTGCGCTGGGGAGAAGGAGGAGAACGATTCCAGCAGGATGAACAGGTTTCCATAGAAGATAGGAAACCAAGCAACATCCATATGTTCACCACGTTCTTTGGATCATCCTGTGACTGATACATTGCAACTATCTTGACATCCCCTCTGCTTGCTGCTTCAAAACTTCTGACGTGGTGTTGGGTCCATCGCAACAGGAAGGTTCGATAGCAGACAACAGGCGTGTAGCTCTTTCCCTTCCTTGACTCTTTCCTCTCTGCTCACATCTACGTTTGTCTTCCAAAATATTGTCATGACACGCCAACGACAGACAAGATCTTACTCATGACGAGACTGACGAGACTGACGAGACTGACAAACACCATCTCATCCCCCACTTGCGCTCATAGAGGCTATGTAAACTACTCGATTCCCATATCCTGCACCAAACCAATCACATCTTCGCCCCTCGGTTGCCCTCCCTAGCTCGCAAAGGAGATGAGCAGCTGGCCCAGTGAGATGCGGTTGGTTTTGCATTTTGCACGTTTGTTGTAGTGGTCCAAAGGTTTAGTGTTCGACTCAGGAGGTTAGACTTTGTGGTATCTTTTTGCTTTGCTTATTCTCTTCTCTACTTTGCAGACAGAGCTGTTCATGCTGAACCAATATTTTGAACATCAAAGGTGATCTGAAGACTGATGGATGCTACAAAGTCTACTAGCCCTCTTGTATGAATGACCCAGAAGCAGATGTTTGTGCTCTTGAAGGTCGACACTTCATCCAGCCATCCTCTGCTGCTTCACGCCCTCCAACACCTCCAAGACTTGCTGTACGATTTTATCCTTTGCGTTCTTCTTGCCGTATACCCTCTCGACTTTGCCCACTGCACCGCGAAGGCAAGGATCAATCGCATGCTCGAACTTTGCTGCACCATCCCAGAAATCGGGTGTTTGGACAGACGTCGGCGAAAGTACGTATGTCGGAGGCGCGATGTTGAGCTCAGCGCAGAGGGTAGGAACCAGTGACGATGCTGATGGGCTTGCAGTCGTAGGAGTAGCGAGGGCTGCAGCAGCTGTAGAGCTGACAGGCACTTTTGGTGTGCTAGCGGCAGTGGCAAAAGGCAACGAGCCACCAAAGGCAGGTACGGCGGGAGCAACCGACGACACAACAGTAGCACAACGTGCCTTCAACACACCTTCCTCGCGCAAAGCTAATACGGCAGTACGAGCAGCAGCAGTCTTTGCGATTTTCTTGCTGGAGAAAGCGAGATTCTGGTCATTGTGGGTGGCTGAGAGAAAGGTGCAGGTTGCACCGAAGCGTTGGGGACCGAGTTCGTAGATGAGGTATTCGGGTTGCGGGATGCTACGGCCTTGACAGAATTCTGTGAGTTTGTTAGATGGAACAGCCAGCTAGGGCAACGGGGATGGATGTAATCAGTCGAAAGTATCAGGAGGTTGTTGAAGTGGAACACAAAGAGCGGAGGACGGTGTGAGAAATGCCTCTTCCTTGATCATACTCGTCACGTGGACGACTACAAGAGTGCACGAAATCAGCCGGACACGAGCATTCTGTTACAAACGCTCGTCTGAAAGTGGACAAGGCTCTCGCAGACTCATCTCTTGTCTGACTGACTCTGTGCAACATGATAGTCGACCTCGAGCAGAGTAAAATCGTAGGAGAGCGCCAGAAGTATGTCTCACGCTGAGTATGGCCAAGCTCCAGAAAGGTGCTTCCCAGTCTGCATGGCAGAATCTTAATCGACCATAGCGAGTCAAGGTTTGAGGAGTCACTGCCGTTCGTCTCGTGAAGAGCATACTGGTAGTTGATACGAGTAATGCTTTCACCAGCATGACTCCGCATAGACCTGTAGTAGCCGTACGTGAGAAAGGCCTGCAGACTTTGAAGGACCTTCCGGGAGCTCGACCATGCTCAGCGTGCGACACGCTTTTCGCGTTGTGGGACCAGATGTCACGAAAAGACACACGGCAGAACAAAACGACCTACTGTGTAACACACCAACCCAATTCTCGGATTGATCAACCTTCGAAGCTGCAAGTGGCAGCAGTCCAGCATCTTTCGCAGCCTTCTTCGGGACGTCTTGTTTTTCCAGCCATTCCAAAGCCAATCCAGCAGCCTTCTCTTTGGCAGCCTTTTTGCTAGGGTATAAACCTATCGCCTCAAAGCTTTCAATCTCCTGGTCGCCATCTAGCAAACGCAGTGTAGCCGAGAAAGCTTGGGGAGGACCTTCTTCAAAGTCATAGTCGGTGCGTAGATGAAGCAATTGGCATTTGTCGTTGACTTTAGCTGCAGAGTCGCCTCGGGGCTTGGTGGAAAGGAGTGTGCGCGGGGCTGTCGACGAAGACGAGCTGGTTGGGGTACCATCGAGTCTTTGGCGCTTGTTGGCGGGTGTGTTTGGCGACGAGGCGGCTTTCCTGGCTGCGATTTGAGCGTCAAATTCGGCGGCTGATAGGAGGTCAAGACCTGGGATTTGGGATGATGGAGGCATGGAGTTGGATGGTGACGAGGGTGGTGGTGATGCGGCTGCGGGTGTCATGACGTCTTCTTCTTGATGACTAACGAACGGCCGGCCGATGAGGTTGTTGAGATAGTTCATGGTGAAGTGATTGTGAGTATTGATCTGAGTGATGGACGAAGAGTCATTCTGAGTCGTGGAACAGTCTAAATTGTGTTGGTGTTGCGGTCGTGTCACATCACGAGCTGCAGCTGACCCCTTCCATCATCCACCCTTTCCCACAAATTCACTCGCAACGGCTATCCAATCTTCACAACATACACTCAGAATTTGCGATTACGTCTGATCGCGACTACAAGCCCTGGGACAGAGTGATTGAAGGACAGAGCAGACAACAGTATGGAGTGATGCAATTTGATGCAATTCTCTTGAGTTGCACGCTGTTCTGATATCTAAGCAGAGCATGAAGCCCAATCACCGCCGCTGCGAGCAAAAGACAAGCTACCAACAAAATCACTAAGTGTGCATCTTCCCAAGATATCTGCACCACAAGTATGTAGAGGAATTACACGATCGTTGACGATAACTCTGACCAGCTCCTCCCGGTGTCCAAGACATTGCAACTTCTCGATATAAGCTCTTGCACCAAATGGGACAGTGTACGCTGCCGAGTATCCATTGGTCTGCTGTGCCGTCTCGATGGTCGTGTTTGGAAGAGCCGAAGTACTGTTGTACAGGCCCATGGCGAAGAAGATAGCAGTCATGTCGTTGTCGTGACTAAAGTCTGCATACAATGCGCGGTCGAGAGGGAAGGTCGCAGCATTATCGTCCAAGGTGTGGTTCGTCGATGTGTTGTCTACAACTAGCTTCTTTGTGAGACGTGCAATCAGCTCGTTCGTGAAGCCAACGCCCTGGGTTGGGCCGAGGGGGTTGCCAGATCCGTAACCGTAGAACTTGTTCAATGATTCGTAGTATCCGTAGTCTTGCCACTCGGTCTGTGTGAACAGCGAACAGAAGGGCGAGATTGCGCCAGTGGCCGAAGCAACAGTGTTAAAAGGGCACAAGTCCATCAGGTAGATGATCTCAGTCGATGTGAGGTTTGCTCCAACTAGGTCGCCATTGATCCTCTTCTGGATAGCAGGAACGAAGACATTGACCCAAGTCTTCTGGGCAGCATCTGCAATGTTTGAATCAGGTCCATCCTCGAAGCTGGTGCAAAGATCATGGTTGAGCGTGTTGTTGCTGCCAGCAGCTTCGCTGATGACCACATTGACAGAAGGGTACTGGTTGTTCGCCCATCTGTCTCCAGTCTTAGCCTGAGTGAATCCATCTACCCATTTCTCTGCAGACTCCACAACACGAGCCTCACCAGACGAGCGAACGAAAGGCACTGCTTTGCGAGCAAGGTCTGCATAACGCTGATAGTACTTGGTACCAGAGTTCTCCATCTGCTGTCTTCCAAAGTCTGTCAATTGATCCGCTCCCAGAGTGTACTCGTAGTCGCCGAGGAAAGCATATTTGCCAGTAAAGTTGGCAACGTTCTTATGGATTTTGGCGATGGTCTGATTGTACTTTAGTGTCTTTGCAGCAGTAGGGTCTCTAGCCCCGTGCCTCGACAGGATCTGTGCGAATGTGACCGAGCATGTGAGAGGGACGTTCGCGATTATCTCTGATGGGACGGAGAAGTATGGAGAATATTGGCCCCAGTAGTGACTGATTTGTGGCTGGCACTGATAGCCATTCTGAACACTGTCGCATGTTTGGGGGCTCGGGACCGGGATAATGAAGCCCGAGGAGCTATGAGAGTGTTAGCGACTTCCTGACAAGTCGGATATGGCGCAAATTTGGTCAAGGCGATAGTCAAACTTGGTCCGAGGTCAAAGCGACGTTAAGACTCGGATGCCTTCATAGCCAAGTCTTTGTGTTGAGATGGAATGTGTGATCAAGTCGAATGCAATAGATTCTGGAGAGAGATGAGGTTTACCTTGAGATAACGCCCAGAGCGAGGAGACCTGCTGCAGTCAAAGCCATGGTGTAAAGTAGAGAGCGTGATATACACCTTCTTCTAACCTCGTTCTGGTGTCCATCAAGCACTTTATAGCCCTTCCATGCCCCCCACGTAGGGAGCACGTGGGCGATTTCGTTCGCCATACCTCGAGGGCAAGCTATGCCTTAGCGATACCGAAGTGCTTACCTCCAGCCCTGGCCATGTAGGCGTGTAAAGATCTCCGAGGCATATTAACACGGCATATCACGAATGGCAGATGAAGTCCTGAGCAAGCAGCCAAGTACCATCGTGGGATCTAAACACGTGCAGACGCACAGACCATGATCACGGTCTTTGAGCCTTCCACTCTTCTGCAGGTGCGGTGAAGTCAATTAAGATGAAGGTAGGATGCGGGTTTGGCTGAACTGAAGCGGAATACTCGGATCGCTGGTTGCGATAGAGTTGGAGAAAAGGGAAGAAGTGGTATTGATATCGATTTTGGTCATGCCTGACTTTCCGAGTCCTTCCACCTGTAACGCCAGCGCTAAGCAAGCGAATGCGATGAATGCAGTTCTTCGGCAATCTCTATATGCAAAACCAAAAAGAAAGATCCATGCAAGTCGTATACCAGAACAAAGAAAGAAGACATGATAAACATAAGAGCAGATTTCGTGATATGGTCAAATTAGGTCGTGTGACTCGTTTCTTCATCAATAGTTGAGGCAGTCATCGGCCTGGTGTTGGCCGGGAAGTTGAACTGACGAGGCGACTCGGTCGGCGATGCTTCATTGATGCGAATGCTTGGGAGACGGACGATTTCAGGCAAAGAAGATAGCGGACTGCTGTTCTCGCTTCTTCGTGTTTGACTGTTAGTCCTCGAGAGGGACGGCCTTGTTTGGCTGTTGGTCCTGGATAGCGATGGTCTTGTCTGGCTGTTCGCCCTCGAGAGGGACGGCCTCGAAGAGTGGATCTCCTCATAAGGAGGGGCTTCTTCAGAGCCCATAGCGTCGTCGTAACGTGGCAGTTCGGGAAGTGGCATGCGACTCTCGCCCAGATCGCTTTCGACGCGTTGGAGCTGGTTTACCTGAGTGGTTGAAGTTCTTCGAAGACTCAGGTTGATGGAATGGGCTCGGGAAACAGCCAGGGATGAACGTGGGCGAGAGGAAGTGTGTTGAAGAGAGATGACTTCGAAGTCGCTGTCATCCGGGTCTGCACTATCGGCAGTGAGGACCGAGGTAGCCGAGGCCACACGATGATGGGTGGAGAAGGAACCACGAGACAGCCAGGGACGAAGGGGATTGGCAGAGCCTGTACGGGAGGCGTCGTTGAGCAAAGGTCTGCTATCAGACTCTGTGGAGTTTGCGCGCACACGCGAGCCATCGTGGCGAGCGACACCCAGGTCGCCATACGAGACAGCACTGATTCTTCTCTCCCGTGGGCGGGCGTTGTGCTCGGCTACCATCGAGTTCGAGCCGTTGGCACGCTCAAGGGTGACGCGGAGGGCGGTCTCATGGCGCAGGGCGCTGAGAGCCTCCATATCACCACGAGCGCGTGCTTCTCGGCGACGGCGACGACGGTCCTCTCTCTCGGCAGCTTCCTGTCTACGCTGCTGGCGGATTTGCCAGAGCGAAGCCATTTCGGCCTCTCTTCTGCCTTCTTCCTCTTCGTTGGTCTCGGGGAATTCTACAACAGTATCCATGCCTGCTCTTTCGCCTTCGCGACCAAGGACGCCTTCATTTTCGAGGGGTACAGCAGAGTAGGCAGGCAGGGTAGCGATACTACGGATACTCGTATGTCTGTTGACTGCAGCCTCGGGGTCCTGGATCATCTCTCGGGCAGCAGAGGCAGGGGTTTGGCTGTCATTGCGACGGAAGGGCGATGTGAGAGTTTGGATCCACGATCGACGAGGTTTTCGAGAGCGAGCATGAGCACGGGCAGCAGCCTGTGCTTGTCGAATGTTCTTGGGTAGACGGATACTTCGCAGAACGAAGAAAAGGATGATACTGAAGAGTAGGACAGCGCCAACACTGCCAACGACCTGTTGCGAAATGTCAGCCGGGTGCGGCATTAACAAACACACTCGGAGATAAACCTACGATGGCGGCTTTGGTCTTTTCGGAAGCACCAGTCGACTCGAGGGCGCGCTTGGTCATGTTGACCATGTCTGACAGTGAGCGCAGCATGCCGGGAGGGCTGGCAAGCAACGATTATAAGAAGTTGCGCAAAAGGTGCTCAAGACCAACCCCAACACGCCGCACGGACTGGCAGGCCGGAGAGACGTGAATAACGGTGACGCTGATGATGGCTGGAGTGCCGCGGAACTTGGAATCTTGACACGCGACTTGTGCCAGATTGATGCTATGGATATCTTTGATGGAAGTTTGTTGGTCAAACAGCCAGAGGGAGAGAAAGTAAACACAAGATGCTCCTCTCTCGGTCTGAGGCCGACACACGCATGAAGAGCAGACCGAGAATAGATGCTAGCAAGCGAGAACACGCGCGGCTTGGGTTCGTACCTGTACATGCACCACCACCACCACCACAGCCCCAACCTGCCCTGTTATGTGGCGCACCGGCGCGCCAATCATAATCTGCTATCCACCGTCCGAGGTCCGCACCGCCAAGCCGTGCCCCTCGTCCAACTCCGAGCTGGAACTTCTCCTTTCTCAAGAGGTTCGTTCAGTGCTTATTGCTTTCGAGAAAGAGCAAGATGGACACTCAGCCAGCTGGCAGTGTTGTCGAGGACGCTCCTGCCGAAGGGGTTGTCCACGCTGCTCTGGCCAGGAAACAACCTCCACCAGAGTCTCCGCAGGGCGTCAAGACACGTCGATGGATCATCTTCTGTTTCTGGGCCATCGCCGGCCTGCTCGGCCTGCCTATTTGGTACGCCACGACCACTGTTCCCCGCGCTGCACTGCCCTTGGAGTCGATGGATGCGTGGGCCTCAGGTCAGGTAATTATGCCTCGCCTTTTCGCTCTATCTTACCATATCCACTAAACAATCATAAGACTTGTAAACTCGAGTTCCCCGTGCACGTCGCTCTTGCTGCTAGCCATCTTGACTCTGCAACCACCACCGAACTTGCTCAGCAGATTCAACAGGGCTTGGACAGACAAAACAAGTCTCCCATTCACCGCTTGCGAGTAATCACTTCGGGGCACGGTACTGCAGATCGGTCAGCAGATGCGCAACATACCGACCTTTCATCCTCCTCGGCTGTGACCAGTCAGATTGCAGCTACCGTCAATCTCGTGCTTGATGCATCTTACTCTCACCCAGTGGCCAAGGTTCAGCCCTTTGACCCTACTCTCAGTATCTACCATGGGTCCTTGCCGTCAAACCAGCCCACCGCTGTATCTGACCTCGCTGACTTTATCACGACTGAGCTTCTGAAGCTCTTTGTCGAAGAGCAAATCACGTTAGACTATCTCTTGAACGGGCAGACTGCTCATCAAGAATCTCTAGAGGACGTCGATTCATCTTCGATTGTCGAAGGCTACAGGAAAAGGTCTAATCGTGCTTTCAAGTATGCATCAACCTACCATTTGACGTTCTCTCTTTTCACAGGCTCAGCATCGCCTTCTGCATGGGATATCAAAGCAGCGCTCGACGAGTACTTGAGTCCCTTCTTGGCCTCCTTCTCGTCCGTCAGCAAATTCAGCGTTGATACTCAGGTTCAGCTGTACGCATCCCTGTCATCATCACTACACGGCCCTCAGTATGACGAGTCATCAAAGCAGTGGACACTGATGCGCTCCGACTTGAGTGCATTCATCAATGCAGCTGAGTGGCCTCTGAGTCCAAGCATTGGTGTGGGCCCAACCATCAACTTTGTTGCTTATGTTCCCTCCCCTAAGCAAGCTCCGATGGTGATCGAGGAGACTGGCGGCACTAGTTGGCTGATTCCACAATGGGGCGGCGTTCAGATACTGAACTCTGACATGGGTCAGAACAACACCGTCCTCAGCAAGCATGACCTGGAACCGGTTGTGCGCATCTTCGCTGAACAGCTGGAGTCACTCATCGGCTTGCCACAGTCACCGCCTTCACTTCCACTCCGTCTCTCCAGCTTAACACGCGAGAGAGCAGCATCGCTGATCTTGTCGGCTTCATCGACTCTCGGCTCGTTGTCCAGGCTGACACTCAAGCTGACTAGCATCGCCATCCCTGACAACGTCGCGGACTCAGTCCAAAAGACGATTCACCATCTGGAGACCGCATGCTCTCATCTTCACGAAGGTCATTATGATGCTGCCTTGGAACATGCCCGTATCGCAGAAGCTCAAGCAGAGCAAGCTTTCTTTGAGCCGTCTATGGTTGGTCAAGTTTACTTCCCAGACGAGCACAAGGTCGCAGTGTATGTGCCCTTGCTCGGCCCTATGGCTGTGCCTCTAGTAATGGCGGCATTGAAAGAGTTCAAGAAGTTCAAGCAAGCTCGATCGAAGACCGTCTGAGGTGTGCTAAGCCACTATCGACTGTATGCAAACCGCAGAGTTCTAAGAAAAATCACGAGCATGGCTGTTTCCAGCCTAGTCAGCAATCACTCGGAAGCGCGATCTTGATAGGATTAGGAAATCGGTCTTCCTACAGTGTCGCTTTATTAGCTACATCTCACGTCAGCCTCCCAGGCCATCCAAATTGACTGTCAAAGGTACACAGGCTGGAACTGAAGGCAGTGATGAGCTGCAAGACCGATTACGAGTGGCATTGACCTCGCACGACGTCTTGTTGAAGTGCCATTGCTATCGACAGACCAAGCATTCGAAGCAGAAACTACTGAAGGTCACTAGAATCCCAAAAGGCGATAATTACCAGAGACTACTTGCAGAATGCAGTCCACACCTCATACCCTGACTTCCTGTGTCGACTTCGCCCATTGTGTATCTATGTCTGGCCCAACTCGAAGCAAGAGATCGCAATGCTGAGCCACTGATCAAGAATGACCAAATTCTCGGATCAAAGGACATGGGAATCCGGGAATTCCGGGATCCGCGTGGGAAAGCTTGATTGATTTAGACTTCGGTCAACTGCGGGGCATCATGCGGGGTCGTGAGCTCTAGAAACTTTTGCTATGGAGCTCGCAGTTGGGCGGCATGCAGGACCCTGTCAGCCTCGGTCACGTAACTGGAGGGGTCTCCTGGGCAAAGAGGGGCATTCGGGGGAACTGTTATACAGAGGGGGCTGGTAATCCGGGTTTGCGTTCAACTTGATTCTGCGTCCTTGTCTTTGTACTTTCTATCTGAGCATACATACTCTGATCATCATCACACTCAACCCAAGGCCTAGAGCAGCAGTGTACACATCGATATGAGCTCCAAATCAGAAGCCACACACAAGGCAGTCCAAGCCACCCTGGACAGCGTGACCTCCAACCCAGAAACAGGAGTATCCGGTCTAGTCTTTGCAGCAATCAACAAAGATGGCGAAGTGCTCACAGCAAACGCATCTGGCAACCGTGGACTAGACACCAAAGAGCCAATGACTTTGGAAACCACATTCTGGATTGCCAGCTGCACCAAAATGATTGCTGCGATTGCGGTCATGCAGTTGGTTGAGCAGGGCAAGCTTGACCTTGATGATCACAAGCAGTTGTATAAGCTGTGTCCTGAGTTGGAAAAGGTGCAAGTATTGACTGATGATGGAAAATTGGAGGATAAGGAGGCGGAGATTACGTTGAGGATGTTGTTGTCGCATGTGAGTTGTGCTATCTGCTCGACGATTCTGGCTCCCTTCTGACATGCGTCACAGACGGCAGGTTTTGGATACGAATTCTTCAACCCCAAGCTGAGGGATTATGGCCGCCCTGTCGGCTTCGACGTCTTCAGCGGCGACCCGACCGAGGTCTTGAGAATGCCTCTAGTCAATCAACCAGGCAGTAGATGGGAATACGGCATCAACATCGACTGGGCGGGCATCGCACTCGAGCGACAAACCGGCTTGTCTCTGAACGACTACATGCAACAACACATCCTCCAACCCCTAGGCATCAACAACACAACCATGTTCCCAACAAAGGAGATGAAGTCAAATCTCGCTTCCATGCACCAACGCTGGCCCGGCAGCCAAAAGGCCGTCGAAAGAGATCACGTATACCGCCGACCACTGGTAGCTGACGGAAAAGAAGAGCAGAGTAGGATTCTGAACAGTGGAGGCGCTGGTCTGTATTCTCGGCCTACGGATTATATCAAGGTGCTTGCTGTGCTGTTGAACGATGGCACGTGTCCCACGACCAAGGCACAGATTCTCAAGCCCGAGACTGTCAAGCACATGTTTGAGAACCAGATTACCCAGATGCCAGACTTTGGTCGAAGGGGCATCCCTGACGCAAAGCCAGAGCACTCGAATCCACTGGGAGATCTGTACCCTCAAGGAGATGTCGCACAGGTGTGTTATTTGTGTGTCACTGCATTGACTTGACCATATCCTAATAGCGATTGTAGGGTTGGTGTCTCAGTGCCATGTTGACCATTGAGCCCGGAGTCACCGGACGTGGAAAGAACACTGCGTTCTGGGCAGGAATCGCAAACTTGTTCTGGTGGGTGGATCGTGAGAAGGGTGTTGCTGGTATGATTGCCAGTCAGGTTATGCCGTTTGGTGACCCCCATGTGATGGGTGCTTGGTTCGGTGCAGAGACTGCTGTGTACCAGAACTTGGGTGCGTGAAGTCGGTCAATTGATTTTCGGGTTAGTCGGTCTCATAAGCTGACTCTGGTACCTTTTGTCTGAATTGAAGATGCTTTCGTCTTGCCAGCTAGACTTTGAGACAAGATCTGAACATTGTTCGTAAGCCTTGCTCGGTTGCAATTGAATTGTCCTCTTGTGTCTGTGTCTTTCGCGCGGCAAAAGGCAATTCTACACGGCATGCTACGGCTGAGAGCTAGGCACAGAGCCATCCTCCGTTGCGAGCAGCTGATTAAAAGCCTCAGAAGTCTCATACCTATCGATTACATCAATACCACAACGAGGCTCTAAGCCACTGTGTCTTGGGTCAGCACGCGATCAACCAAGATGCAATCAAAGCGACTAGCAACAAGTACAACCGCCGCGAGATCGATGTATCCCGCGCTCACATGTCCAAAAGCGGCAATGTAAGTGGGAATGCGGAACGCGAAGGTTTCGCGATCTGCCGCGTCTCACTCCGTAGACCACTTTACTCCTTTTTCGTTTTCGATCGGCCGAGGCTAACGCTCTCGTCAATGGCTGAGAAGAGCCGCTAAGGGGGTGGTCAGGAGATTGAAGGCAGATCGATAACGAACAATGGCGTAAAGTGGATCGCGTCTTACCGCGTATGTATCGCGTTTTGTGAATTATATCGTGCGAATCATGAGTGCATGGCGGGTATGCAGATGCCGTTATGCTTTTGCTCGAAACGGGGGCTGAACTTGTGAATCCTAGCGGAAACAGCAAGCACATCATTTTTGTGGAGAGACGAAAAGGTACCGTGGAGTATGAACCAGGTTTATCTGTGTCGGCCGACCTTTGCTCATGCGCGAGACTTGTGGGAAGATTGGAACGCTTTGCCGTTGCAGTAGTCAGTTGCGTGCGTGCGGAAACGAGGAGGAAGAACTCACGAGGCTTCTGACACCACGACGGCAGTGACTATTGACACGAAGCGGAGCTCAGGCACATATGATTATCCGGGGGCAGGGCATGGCGACTTAACTTACCATTGTTGCTCATCGAAAGTCATTTCTGCATGTCTTCAAACTATTGGAAAAGCCTCTGCCCGGATGGCGGGTATCCATGTTGATCGGTAGGTGTGGAGTCCGCGCAAAAAGTCTTGCCAAGCGACCCGAGACTTGGTTGCCGTGGTCGACGAGGATGTTTGTGACGGCAAGACCAGGGCAGAAGGATGAAGGTGGTGTGGAGGTTTGAACGTAGCAACTGAGTCGCAAAAGAAAAAGCAACTTTGGCCTATCTGCGAGTGAGCATGTCGAATTAACGAGTTGTGGAAACCCGAGCTCATTCAAAACAGACGATGGATAACTGATGAAACGGATAGTAGGAGGCTCAATTCGAGTATGATGTGTATTAATAAATATGATCGAGGCTTGTTCAGATGATGCCGATCTAATGTAAGCATATCTAAATTAGCCTTTTGTGGAGAAATTGGGAAAGGACATTTTGTACAGGTATACAAGATATGGAGAAACGGGTGTAACATGCTGTACAAAAACGTTTGTTGTCTGGTCGCGTGGCTTTTAGCGAATGTCAATTCTTCTTTCTTTTTGTTCGTTGTAGATCATGCCAGGGCTCTCGCGCAACGTATATTTTGCTGAGACGCGATGTCGGGAGAGCTTCGTTGCTCAAGGAACTGGGTGAACCAGGAAGAAAGGCGTCGCCAAATCTTCCACTGACAGTGTTACGGCCGCGCCTTCGTATGACGGCATATGCAGTCTTGAAATGTTGAATGCATGTGAAGTGGAAAGAAAAATAAAACTGTCGTCCCTCACGAAAGAATGCATAGCCTGGGCTCTCGTATGGTGGGACGATCGTCTATCAAAGTTCAAAGCAAGGACAGCTGGACTGGGTATAAGTCAACCGTACTACATACACGAGCGGCGCGATATGTCATCTTTGACATGCAAGCTGCGCGGGCCGCGAGGGAATACTCGCGAAGCCTCGTCGTACGGCTTCGCTCCGCCGAGTCAATCGACAGCCACCGTGCATTGGCGACGAGGCGGACAAGGGAAAGAACATGCAGAACGGGCGAGGATGTGATGATAAACACACGATCCGCGCAGAGTTTGAAATCTGTGCGTAACACTGTGGAGGAGAAGCTCACCGACGACTCGTCGTTGAGAACTTGGGATGGCTTCATTAGGAAGTGCGAGTCGCCAGATCGAAAATTCTCGTCGGCAGTCTGCATACAGAGCACATGTATGTCTGCATTACTGTACTCAAACAATCGATTCCGCTCGGATACCACAACTGCTGTACATGTTTGCTACTCTCAAGACCGAAAACCGCCGAGAGTGACACACCTGCTCGATCAGTCCAACGGACGACTTTTAACGAGATTGTTATTGGAGGATGATATTGGATATTGCATTTGATTGCTCCCCGTAAAGTGCGCGAACAGGCATAATTTCAAACGATGGCTCATCACGGGCAGAATAACGATCATCTTCGTATAGAGTAACTCAGGGGTGCAGCATTGGATATAATATGAAGCAGATTATGAAATTTGGATATAGAAATCAAGGCGTGGGACGCGTTTCGGCCGCGATCGTGAAGCGCGCATACGGAGACTTTGCAACGGCGTTAAAGTGGTTGCATATGCTTGGTTGGTGATCGGAGGCGGCGGCAGGCAGGCAGGCAAGCCAGCAAGCCAGCAAGCAGGGGGAGAGACAGAACTCTCAAACGGTACTCCGGTGCAGGCTGCGGTGGTGGAAAGATTGGCGGTTGATTTCAAGGTTCTGGGGTATAAAGGAGTTCAATGATGCAGATGGACAATGGTTCATTGGTGGAGGCGCCGGCAGACCGGGCGGAGCTGATATCTCGTGCTCGCCAACGAAGCTTGTCCCTGCACTACTGGACGCGTAGGAAGGGTGGGAAGCAGAGGCTCGACACCAAGTGTGTTTCGTGACGGTTGCAGAAGGATTGCAAGATTGGCTGGGGATTGTCGTCAGGCGTCGTCAGAGAGGCACCTGTCGCATGTCGCATGTCGCATGTTGGGTTGGGCGGTTGCTCAAGCCGAGATTCATCGTCGAGCTAAGCAGCCCCAATTACATGTGATAGCACTGGATCTGAATGCTTGCTGCCCTTGCCATGGATGCACATGAACAAAGAGGCAGCTCGCAGCGGGCAAAGTATGGTAAGGGGCGTTATGCCCCAAGTCAGACGATCGGACAGGATAGTGTTTCCTGCGACGGGTATTCCGACAAGCGTGCGTGTATGGAACCGGTCGATGCTCTTTATTTTATGTAGAAGGCAACGTACCAACGCTTTGACGCGCGACGCTAGCGGCTAGAGTGGCTTCAGCCAAGATTCGTAGAGCCAGGCCGACAGAGCCAGTGCCATCTCCACCAGGAGGCAGAGGCCGTATCGACCACGTCCATCTGCTGGACACGACCTCCGTCCGAGGCTGTCGACTCTTCTTCTCCCTGCTCCTCCCTCACTCTCTCCCGCTCCTCCTCTTCCCCAATCCTTCTCTTTGACCAAGTCAATGGAGCTTTGATAAACGGTCACCGCTCTCAAACGGCTCCTCTCATACCTTACTCCTACCTCCCAGCCCCTCACGAGTCGTTCGTCGTATAACCCTCGACCTCGACCTGTAGCCTGTCGACTCTCACCATCCGACTACCGCCCTTCGACCTCAGGCCCCCATCAAACCCTTCAACACGACCACACATCGTCGCTGCCGCCTTCCCCTCGACCTTTCAAGCCGCCCCGACCTCTCCTCTTCGTTGAACGCAGAGCTGTGGACGGCCCTTTCACCTCTTCTCGTCAGCCTCATCAGCTTGCAATCTCACTTCGACCTCGACTTGAGTCCTCCTCAGTACAAGGTACGTGAGCATTGCTCAAGCTGTTCATCCTTCAACCCCCTATTCTCTGCCCGGCTCTCCCTTTGATTTGATAGGACACATCGTCGATCAATCTGAAACCGAAACCTGCTGTGGGGTCATGACATTGATGAAAAGAGATAAGGATGAGGTCAAGCTGGAAGGACAAGGAAGGAGCAGAGGAAATCGTCGTCGATGGCACCACCGCATTCCAGCACCTCAGAAGGGAAGAAAGACCCTGCTCGTACTGTTTGACATGTCAATGATGCCCTCCATGCTCGCTCATGGTCAGCAACGAAGCCTGCCTCGAGAACGCAACGCAATAGCAGGAACCGTCATATGAAGTACCTTGGCGGTTCAGCCTTGCAAGTCGCAGCTTCTTCTTGCACCCATATCATGAATACCATGGAACAATACCATTTTATACAATGAAGCACTGGGCATATTACACAACACTTCAACAGTGTTGGGTCGACACAGTTACTTAGCGGGGTCTTCACGTTCCATCGCCGTCAAGGCATGGACACTTCCAGCAGCGATCGCGCTTGCATTCTTGACGACTGTAGGCCTGGTTTGAGGCCGTGTCTCATTCCCATACGGCTCCTTCCCTACCCTTCCGGCATGACTTCGGCCGTCAGCCCGTCGTCACTTGCTATCTCAAGCATCCTCAGTCATGACTGACTTACTTTTGAAACTACATTCACTAATATCAACACATCACAGCTCTTTCAGCAAACGATCTCTCAATCGACTCGCATTTTCAAGTCAATCTCTTGAAGACCAGCTCTCTCTGGTGAGTTCCCTTGTCTTGATCCGTCAACACATTTCCATCCCTTGCAGCGCACGTGCCTTTCCATCATTGACCCGTGAATGACTGACATTCCCCAGACCTATCTGCGAACTCCTCGACGCGCTCTCATTAGAATTGGTGGAGTCGTTGATTCGTTCTCTACGCCTCAAGATCGGGCTAGCACCATCTACGGCATTCCGATTTGCAGTCGACATTTGAGCCTTAATTCGCAAGGGATTCACTTCTCTGCATTTTGCCTCGCTGCCACCCCATTTCCCAAGGTATGTGCAATACTCAGCTTGGACAGTCGCGTCCCCTCTCCACTTCCAGAACTAATTAATCTAAGCTCTCTTGTGGACTCCTTGTACCTGCATCTTTCAAGCCATCCAAGGCAGTAAGATCAGTGATTCTAGGACCATCTACAACAGCCCTCGTCCAACTAATTACAGTCCTTCTATTTCATTACCACCAACACTGTCCATTCTTCGGTGTCTACACTTAAGCAACCAGTGTTCATACACCATTCACTCATTAATAGATACTCATCCGTCAATCCTGGCGAATTGACCAATCTCAACCAACAACTTCACCTCAACATGGCTTCCACGACAGCACAGACTAGCTACGGCCACTGCGATACCTTCTTCGTCGAGGGCTACGAAAACACAGATGGCATCTTTGCTAGAGCAGCTGCTGAGAGGGAGAGAGCACGTGCTATCGGAAAGGTTCAACAAAAGCACATGGCTGCCAACTTGTCTCGTCTGACGAGCAAGGTGTACCTGAACGATGTGCTTGAGCATATGGAGGTCATGGAGGTAAGATCTTCCGACTCGTCATCTACATGATGTATTGCTGACCTCTGATAGGCCGAGACGATGCCGGACATCAACTCCATCGAGATTCAAACCGAGATTCAGTGGTTTATGCGTCCCTACCTCCTAGACTTCCTCCTCGAAGCTCACCACGCTTTCCAACTCCTCCCCGAGACCTTGTTCCTTGCCGTCAACCTTCTCGACAGATACTGCTCGAAGCGTGTCGTCTACAAGCGTCACTATCAGCTGGTCGGCTGTGCCTCGTTACTCATCGCCGCCAAGTACGGTGATCGTAAAGAACGTGTGCCTACCATCAAGGAACTCAAGTCCATGTGCTGCTCTCTCTACGACGACGACATGTTCACACAAATGGAATGGCACGTGCTGCAGACCCTCAACTGGATCGTCGGTCACCCAACTGTTACTGGCTTCCTCGAGATTGCTCTCTCCGAAACAGGTGCCGATGCAGAGGTGCAGAACATGGCTACATACATCTCCGAAATGGCTCTCTACCACAAGGAGTTCATCCCCGTGTTGCCTTCAGTCATGGCCAGGTCTTCGCTAGCTCTTGCCCGTTACGTCCTTGGTCGTCCTCAGGTGCATCACCCAGAGTGGGCCGCTAGATATGACTCCAACGTCGTCATGGACCTTTCCAACCAGCTCTCGCGTCCCTCGCAGGCTCTCTTCCGCAAGTACTCGTCCGCCCATCTCTCAAACGTCGCCACTACTCTGGAGCAGTTCCTGCAGCGCCAAAACCTCATGCAGCAACAACAGCAGCAGCAGGCTGCATCGCAACAAACGTACCCCTCGCCAGCACAGTCGACACTGGACGTGCAGCAAGTCTCTGGCGCTATGATGGCACCTCAGACTCCCCAGAAGGCTGTATACGCTGCAGTTCCCATTGGTGTCCTTACACCTCCTGAGACCCCGGAGAAGGACTACTACGACAACTCAAGCTACAACGTGAACCAAAACCTGATGCACCGCCTCCACGCATGCTCAAACATGACTTCTGTCCCAAGCCAATCGTCATACCAGTACAGCTCATACCCGACATCATACCCATCACAATGAGCTTCAACTCTCGTGCCACACCATGACGCTCCATGTTCTTCCGTTGTAACAACATGTATCAGCCAGTCCCTTCGACCTTTTCATTGCATTGCAAGCGTTTTACATACATTAGTATCCTTTGCTTCTCAGCGTTTCTTTTCTCGTACCGTCCATCATCATCTGGTGGACCGCATCTGCACATTATTACCCCGAACATAGCTTATCACGGCCGCAAACACATGCATAGCCGAGTTGCTTCGCCGAAAACTCCGAGAGAAGAAAAAAAGTTGCTCGACGACGGTGGTTGCTTTTGGGACGAGTCTTGCTTTTCTCGACTCGTGCTTGTTGCTTTTCATTCTTTCTTTTGGCCCACGAGGCTTCCATACCAAATTGCAAACATTTTGGAGGGGAAAGGGATACCACTTTGTTTTGTCTTTTCGTTTTTCTTTTCTCGCTTTTTCTCTCGCTCATTTTCCTCCATACCCGGCCATAAGCCAAGAGGCTTGCATAAACACAAAAAGCAGATGTGTTTTCCAATTACCAAAAAAAAGAACTTTTTTTCCAAAACTTTTTCTTCTTGTGTGACTGTGACCTTGATAGAAACGTGCATCGGATGTGCTTGTACCGTATGCAGGTCGGTTTCCTCTCCTTGCTTCACGTAACCTCGTTTTGCCAATTCTCCACAAGCAATGGTTGACAGAGACACGACAGTGTGCAGCATGCGACGCACTTTTAAATATCGTGGATTATGTCCTACTCCAGAATCGATTTGAAGTGGAGCCGAGCGATGGACTTCTATCGGTTCTGTGTGATAAACCCTCTGTCATGATCTGCTGCGCATCCATCATTGACAGTGCTCTTAACGGCAGAAACGCTATTTTCTCTGCTAGCTGCCTAGCGGATGGAGCATCGATATGGTCCGTCGTGGTCCTGGTTGTTAAGGTGATGATGTTGAGCAGAGGACCCTGACTCAGAATGCTGCGTCCACAATTATGCGACTTCCACCCTCCGATACAGAGTTCAATCACATTCAGCTATTAACTTACACCTTATACAGGCTGTTACAACACCTGATGGATAGTACAAACATATGTTTGTCTATATATCCGAGAACTGCAGCGAATGGACGATTTTATTTAGCTTCACATAGGAAGCGCGCAAGCCTCACACCATTTCTCAGCTCCGGTCGCACTCTATAACTGCTTTGGCATGTTCGTTTGCGAGTTTGATTGTTATGTTCATGTCAATGTCTACCTTGCATAAGAAACGTGTGGATTCAATTGCGTTGATGGATATTCGACGGACATCCAGATCAGTGGTTGGACGAACAGTGCTATGGGAGAACTTCGGACAACCCGTTGTGCCAATCAACGCGTTCATCAGGAAGTGAAATTCTTCCAAGAGCAATAGATCGACGTCGGTAAGCAATATCATGCATGCCAAGGCCTTGTTTGAGGTTGATTGAATTGGTGGTCGACCCGTGGTAAACACGTTACTACAGAACCTCTGCTCTGAGCTATTCACACTGTCTTCGAAAGCTTCCAATCACATACGTCCCACCAAAACCGTCAACTTTCGTTCAGGAGAATGTCAAATCTCGCCTCAGTACCAGAAGCATATTGGCCCAAAGGCTGGTCAAAAGACTTTCTACTCCATGCAACCTCCGCCGACATCATGTCCCTTCCAGAAGAAGAAAAGGACGGCATGTTCGACAGTTTGCGTTCCGCACTCGGCACATCTGGTTTCCAGGAACTCATGTCGGAAGCAAGTCGTAATCACAAAGCGCGAGTTATTCAAGAGGACTCCGTACGCATCGCTGCAGGCGGCGAAAAGATACAGACGGTGGATGAGTTGCGCAGGACAGAGGTGCCGTTGTACATGAAAGCTCTGCAGCAATATCATCCTGGAGATGGCACTTGGGGCTTTGTGGTGTTCAAGACTTGTCGCTATGATGACGGTGAGCGATGGAGTCAGTTCAAATCCAAATGGGATGCTGTGATTAGTTCGATGTTTGACGGAGAGTCGATTGTTGATGGGATAGCTGAGGTCAATCGCCGCTTTACGATCAAATGGATCGAGGATCCTCAGTTGGAAGGCGCGAGTCCACAGCAAGTGGCAGAACGTTACAGCAACTTCTTCGCTCAAACGGAAGCAGCGATGCTACCAGAAATGTACTTGGTCGTGAACGAGGCATCGCTGCAATCATTCTTCGACTCCAAAATTCTTACTCCGATTCCATGGACCTCGGAAACGATCATTCCTTACGCTCTTGCGGTTCCATTGGCTTCCCAAGACGCCGACTCCGATTATGGCTCTCAACCATTCTTCAATGTTGCCGTGGGTAGTCTCGATACGCTGTGGGGGGTGATTGCAAGCAATTTCCAGCCATTGAGAGAGCTTAGTGCGGGCATGCGCGACGACCAGATCTGGCTTGCGGATACCGGACTGCGGTTCCAGATGGGTGGTATACAGAACACTATTGGCCGACGAGGATGAATGTGGAAACACTGCTTCGTCATCGACACACCTTCTCCTACATGCAATCTTCTGGCACAGCAACCTCGTAAAATTTGGCTTGCAAAGCCCTTATTGTGTTCTGGAAGCTTTGGGTTAAGCATCCGCGCGCACAAGCAGGCTATGATCATGTGAGTGCATTCCAGGATATCATCAGCGCCGACTTGAATAACCAGGTTACCGTGGCCAAGGCTCTGTTTCCAGACGTATCTTACAGACGCAACGGATACTCGGATGACCCGTTGCTTATCGCGCAGCATGACAGTGTGATGATTAAGGCTAACCAAGCCGCGCTCAAGGACTTTGCAACAAACATTGGAAAGTGCATCGCATACAGCAAACTCGGAATGCTCAAGTAGAAGTAGCCAGTCATAGGTTCCGAGGGCGGGCAAATGGAAGGGAATGTTGAATCATGTAACGAAAGTCCCTACCATGTCTGCAGCAGATTCCGGAAGCACAGCAAATAGAGTTCAGAGCAAGATTTCGAGGACTATGGCTTTCATCTCCTCTATGCTTCACGTATCTCCTGTTCTTGGGGTTTCACGCCGCTGACATATATGCAAGAACTTCAATTCCAGAAGTCCAGAATAGTCTGAGCAACGAGTTCTGCATCTGTAACAGGAAGTTCGTGTCCGCCGTCCATGACTCTGATGTCTACAGCATCTGATCCCAACGCCGATTGTGCATCTTGCGACATTTCGTCAGCAATGACGACATTGTCGTCTTTAGCTAGCAACAGCAAGACTTTGCCTTCGAGAAGACGTTGGGTGGATGGGATGACAGAATTCTGACAGGAAGCAATTCTTCTCCAGATGTCATGTTGTGCACTGATGGGTGCGTGTTGGATGCTGGAGACAAAGGAGGAGACGAAACCGGCATGGTGGTGCAGTTGCCATGCTACGACGTTTGCTATACTGACAGAAGGCCTGCGTGCAGAGATCTGGGCGGAGGAGTCGGGAGCAAGTGCTGGATGAGACGGCGTTTCCTGTTCTGCTGCTTGGATGGGCGTGGTTTTGTTTTCGTCGTTGGCAGCATTCTGAGAAGCAGATGAAGAGGCATCAATGCCGCCCAGACGTCTCCAAACCAGATACTCGACTAATTTGCGAGGTAAAAATCCACCATAAAGAAATTTGCTCGTCCAGTGGATACGGGTAGATCGCATAAGGCCTGCAGGTGCGATAAGCACCAGAGATTCAACGATATTTGGAAAGTACGAGGTGAATGATGCAGCGATGCCTCCACCTAGCGAGTAGCCGATCAAAGCAAATCGATTGCCATCGCCTGTCCAACTTAGTGGGGACGAGGAGAGGACTAAGAGGATTTGGGTGGTGAAGAGTTGAATGTCTTGCGGTTGAGAGGCGGGATCGGGGGTAGATGAGAACCCACGGCCGAATAGGTCTGGATATTTGTTTGAAGGTTAGCTATTCTGGTCCAGTATTGAGCGAGAGTATGCGATGTTGTGTTCTTGCAAGCGTTGTTGATTTCTTGAGATGATCGACAGGTTGATTGAGGACGACTCTCAAGATGTAGTAACTTCCCAACCACATCGAGAGGTTTCTTGTTGAAGTATTGATTTTGAAACACGGTGTAGCGATCCGGTCTCACATCTCACGATGAACTCCTAATTTTTCCGAATTTGGGGCTGAGATGGAGTGGAGTGGAGAGGGGAAAAGAAAAGCAAAGCAAAGGAAAGGAAAGAACAACACACCAAACAACATCACACGACAACCTTTCTGTGCCAGCTCCTCTGCCAGCCCACCCAGAGCTATACATGGCGTACTAATACCATGTACCAGTAGCACTTTCTTGCCCTCTGCTGGTCCCCACTCATAAACTCTTATGCTGCCAAATGGAGTGGCGACATCTCGTGCTCCCTCGAGAGCATCAGGAGCATAAGGAAGTCTCTTTTGCTGTTCGTCCGTCAAACTCTTTTGTATCAACGATAATGGCGAGTCGATAATCCGGCATGGTTGGTGTATATTGCCTCGATACTGCGAGGTGAGAAAGGCAACAATTCCTACAGAGGCCGCGGCACCGATGGCCAGGAATTTAAGGTCTCTTGCTGTTATGTCCATCAGCAGTGAATATTATTTGAGGTACCAAGATAAACTTACAAAGTGTGAAGACATCAAGGTCGATGTCGTCTCGCTCTGATGGGACATCTGTAGCCGAGATGCCGTAAGACGCCGAGGCTTCGCCGCTGGCAAGGAAGGAGGACAACAGTGCTCGTCAGTAGCGAAATGGAGCAAGGATATGGCCAGTCCCCCTCATGAGTTTTGGTAAATCACGCAATTGAACACAGCCAAAGCCGATGTTGTTATTCGCTGGCTGAGATGGTGGTTGCAATCGATTTCCGATCCCCCTTGTAAGGTGTTCAGGGCGTCATACGTGATCGTCAGTAGAGTGTTTTGGCATAGGGCGCTTGAGCCGACATAGGTGATAACAGCTTTGGATGTTGGCTGTCGACCTATCTCTTATAAGAATCATACTCTTCTCGACATATTCTACCAGGTCACCATCATACCATATCACTTCAAAATCTATCAGCACTCTTAAACATCAATCATGGCCCAAGTCTTTGACGTTACTGCTCTTCGCAAGCACTTTCCCGCTTTGGACAAGAAGCAAGTCTACTTTGACAATGCAGGTGGAAGTCAAGTCATCCAAGAAGTAATTGACTCGGTTTCTGAATATCTTGGTGGTACAAATGTGCAACTAGGTGCTTCATACCCCATTGCTCAGAAATCGACCAACCTTTTCGCAGCCGGAAAGGATGCAGTGGCCAAATATATCAATGTCACTTCTGAAGAAGTCGGCAAGTAACTTCAAAGACATGTGTCAATATGAGGAGAAGCTGACTCGATCAGTACTCGGTCCATCAACAACCCAGCTCTTCCGCAATCTCTCCCTGGCACTATACGAACACCTTACTCCCGGCTCCGAAATCATTCTCTCGAAACTGGACCACGAAGCCAACATAGCATCCTGGCTCCAGATGGCTGCTTGGAGAGATCTGACTGTGAAGTGGTGGGACGCGCCCAACAAGCAGAACCCAAAGCTGGAGGTCTCGGTCCTCAAGACCCTGCTCTCGGACAAGACAAAGCTAGTCTGTTGCACGCATACCAGTAACATCCTCGGTACAATCAGTGACATCAAGAGTATTGCAGAGACAGTGCACAGCGTACCTGGAGCTTTGCTATGCGTTGACGCAGTAGCCTACGCACCACACAGACAAGTAGACATGCGGGCCTTGGACGTTGATTTCTACTGTTTCTCATGGTACAAAGTCTACGGCCCCCACATCGCCATGTTATACGCAAAGCAATCCAGCCAAAAAGCCATGCAAACACTAGGCCACTACTTCAAGGGCTCTGCATCTTTGGAAGACAAACTGGGACTGGCAGCCGCAAACTACGAACTCACTGCCTCCATCCCCAAAGTCTGCGAATACTTGTCTCAGATTCCTTGGGACGCAATTTCTGCTCACGAGGAAAAGCTGCAGGAAATTTTGATCGATTATCTCAATTCGAGAAAGGATGTCAAGATTTGGGGTGAGCCTGTTAAGGACGCTGCTAAGCGTGTTCCCGTGATCAGTTGGACGGTCGATGGACGCAAGAGTAAAGATGTCGTTGATGCTGTAGAGGCAAAGAGTGACTTTGGCTTCCGCTGGGGTGCTTTCTACTCGAACCGTTTGGTGCAGGAGGTTATGGGGTTGGATCCAGTGGATGGTGTTATCAGAGTGAGTCTGGTGCATTACAATACTGGTAAGTTTGTTGGATATGGGGATCAATTGACGCTCGAGCTGACAAAACCACAGAGGACGAGATCAAGCAATTCGTCAAAGTGCTGGATGAGGTACTCTCCAACTAGCTTGCTCAATATGTATAATACGACAGTAAATGTGTATGCAAATTACGCGATATCAAAATGCAAGAATGATCAGATCCAAAATCACCAAGGCTCTCCAAACCAGGTCATTAGAATTTTGTCAAACAACGTATCAATGCTTCGCAATTCCCTCAAAAATGGCCGTTAGGGCGTTCATGCAATCGTGTCTATAGCAACGTATGGCTATAATTTTTCTGTCGGCTGCTCAACTTCTCCAATAACGCCCTTCAAAATTTCGGGAAGGATCTGAGCAGCGTCACCCTCGAAGAACCAATCGTTGTCGTCAAGGCCTCCCGCTGGCTCATCAGCACGAGCGGCGTTGATGACGGCGACTCTTGCACCTTTTTCTCTGGCATCGTCGACATAGGCAGCAGCGGGATAGACGCTGGCACTCGTGCCAATGACCATGATCAAGTCGATTTTTTCAGAGTCGTTGATGAAGCTGTCGACAGCATTGAGTACTTTGCTCGGAAGAGACTCGCCAAACCAGACGACTCCAGGACGCAAAAGCCCTTCCTGACACTTTGGACATAATGGAAGGTCTGCTGTCGTGACAGAGGGGAGGCGAACTTCTGCGTCTGCTATATCCAACTCTTTCCGATCTTGTTTGGTGTGCAAAGCATCTTTTGTGGTTGGGTCTGATTCGTCGAGAGGGATTTTGAGGGCGGGAGCGATAGGATCTGTGAAGTTTTGGCCATGGTATGAACAGTAGAAGGAGGTGCACTTGACGTTGAACAAGCTACCGTGGAGAAGTTGAAGCTTTTCTGCAGGATGTTTCGCTCGTTGCGACAGACCTGGTGTAGGGTGTTAGTCAGAGGATAGTAGACGGACGAATAGTGTGTACCATCAACGTTTTGGCTGAGAGCGAGGAAGGCTGGATGTTTCCTCGCCAACTCAGCCAGGGCGAGGTGAGCTCTATTTGGCTGTGCCTTGAGAGCCATGTGACGGCGATAACTGTAGAATTGCCAGACGAGGCCGGGATCGCGACTGAAAGCCTCGGGAGTGGCTAGCGAGGTGGCATCATGAGTTCTCCATAAGCCTCCAGCACCACGAAAGGTAGGTAGTCCAGAAGAAGCAGACAGGCCTGCACCGATCAAGGCCAGGATGCGTTGTGACGACTGCAGATGAGCAGCGAAGCTTTCAATGTCCGAAGACATTCTTCGTATGCGTCCTGCCGACACGTTGGCGGAATCGGCTTGGCAGAGAGATGTGATATGCGATAGAATGAGGGAGCTGGAGCAGCGGTCGAGTTCAAGGTCAAGGCATGGTATGGACAGGTACGACGATAAGCCTTGGAGCGTCCGTCGGTGACCCGCGCTGGCAGATTCGGTGACGTAGGTAGCGAGAGATCCCCGCAATCTGCCAAATTTAAGGTTACAATTGTCTGTGCTTCGGAGTTGACGGCCAGGGTCGCCGACTAACTTTGGCAATCGTCCGAGTCGCGACACGCTCGACAAACATCTATACCAAGCATGAGGAGCTGTCGCACTTTGCTGAGAGCCGTATCGAGGCCTCAGCCAGCACTTCTGCGATCCAGATCATCATGTCTAGCACAAGTCCCTCGCCGCACCTTGATCTCGGCTGCCGACCTGCAGTTTGGTCAGCCTTTGCATGAGACACACCCGCATCTTATTGCGTCAGGCGACTGTAAACATCCCTAGCCCTTTGATCCTCTTTTTGCATACGTGCTTACACTTTTCAATCCCAGTGACTCCCGGTATCTCTGCTCTCGAATATCACGAGCGTCGCGCAAACCTCGCCAAAGCCCTCCCAAAAAACACCATCGCTGTCCTCGCTTCCTCCGACATCAAATACCGATCCGGTGCCGTCTTCTACGAGTTTCACCAAGAGCCGAACTTCTTCTACCTGACCGGTAATCCCCAATCAACTACCAGGGTGCAAAAATATACATACTGAACAATACTCGTACAGGCTTCAACGAGCCCGAAGCACTTGCTGTCATTGGTGGGTGCGTCGCAAAAATGTTATGCAATCAGGACAATAGCTCACAACGCTGCAGAAAAGGGTGACTCTGATGTTGAATACACGTTCCACCTATTCGTCCGACCCAAGGACCTAAAAGCCGAACAGTGGGATGGTGCGAGAAGTGGTATCCAGGCCGCATTAGACGTCTTCAATGCCGATGAGGTACACACCCTGCTTCTGTATATGATTGTCTAGTGTTGACAGTTCTACAGGCCGGAGACATTAACCGTTGTCACGCCCTTCTCCCAGATATCATCGGCCGCGCAAAAGAAGTCTACACCGATCTGCTCGGCACTACTACCAAGTCGGCATTCAAGAGATATTTTTCGAGCTTGAAGAAGGTACCCTCGGAAGGCTTCGGCAAGCTGCTACAAGAGAACAACGTCAGACCTCTGAGGCCTATCATGAACAACCTTCGTGTCAAGAAAAGCGAGTCCGAGATATTGAACATGAGAAAGGCTGGTCAGGTGTCTGGTCGCGCATTCACTGAGACCATGAAGACATCCATCAGTACCGAGAAGGATCTCTGGACCATGCTCGATACCGGCTTCAAGGTTGGCGGTCTAGATGGCTCGGCTTACGTGCCTGTCGTTGCTGGTGGAAAGGTATGATCATATTACAGTCACAGAGCTGAGAGATACTAACAGGCAACAGAATGGCTTGAGCATCCATTACACTCGCAATGATCAAACTCTCAAGTACGTGCAAAGAGCAAGCATATAATTTCTATACTAACAGATGTCACAGGGAAGGCGAGCTTGTATTAGTCGACGCTGGCGGCGAGTACGGTGGCTACATCACCGACATTACACGCACATGGCCAGTAAATGGCAGATTCACAGACCCGCAAAGAGATCTGTACGAGATGATCCTCAAAGTCCAGCGAAGCGTGGTATCGCTTTGTCACGAGGATGCGAACGTCTCGCTCGACAAGCTCCATCGTATCACCGAGGACGGATTGCGCGATGGACTCAAGAGTCTAGGATTTAACATGGACGGCAATGTAAGTCTTGTGACAGCGATGGCTCAGACGCGATGCTGATAATTTGAAGGCTCTCGAGACATTGTTCCCTCACCATGTTGGACACTTTATCGGGTTGGACGTTCACGACGCTCCCGGGCATCCACGAACTGGAAAACTGACGGCGGGAGAGTGCATCACCATCGAACCGTGAGTGACTGGAGATGTACGAGTCGTGAGATGATTGGAAGCTGACAGTTGACAGAGGAATCTACGTTCCAGAAGACGAGCGATGGCCCAAGCACTTCCAAGGACTAGCGATGCGAATCGAAGACAGCGTGTGCATCACAGAGTCGCATCCTTATGTGTTGACAACAGAGGCAGTAAAGGAGGTTGTTGATATTGAAGCGCTCAGGCGTTAGGGGCTGTTTACCAACAAAATAAAAGAAGTGGAACGCGCTAAGATTTGTACGGCCCTAATTAGTGCAGAATGATGTAGTTGCCGGGGCTGCATACAGATAGGCTTTTGAGTGACAAGTTGTGGATATGTGCAATGCAGCCATGCGCGACGACCGGAATAGCAAGATAGACAGAGCAAAGAGCGAGGCGACTATCAGACTATGATCAGGAATGGAAACGGACACAGTAGAATTGCTTGGAGAGAGTTGATGTGTGTTTGAGAGCAAATCTCGATTGGCGGGGAGTTGTGCATACAGGTTGTCGCTCGAGCGCGTGCAAAGCTCGGGGAAAGAGCATGCACACATCAAAACATCCACATCCATCCAGACTCGTCGCGTTTGCAGTTGCTGTCTGTCCATATTCGCTCCTTTCTCTTCTCCTGTGTTCAATCAACCACGACTCTACTGACCCTCAGCCCCTTCTCTCTTGTCCTTGATCGCGCTGCCACAATGTGCCAGTAAGAGCGCGTTCGAGTCGCGTGCAGAGCCGTCCACCACACAGAGACAGCACCACCAGCACACCACCAACACATGGCCACCTTGTCAGCTGTGTCCAATATGACCAGCAAGCGGCTCCCGCTGGCCAACAACTCCAACGCCGTCAACTCTCCTTTTCGTACCCTCAACCCCGTCTCTGGCAAGCGCTCGCGAGCCCAGGACCCGCGTGACGCTGGCCAGCCTCCTCTAAAGAAACAAGTCCTCGAACTCGACCACGATGAGAACCAACAACCGCGTTCTTTGATCCGCCAGTCCTTGGCCTCACAAGAGAAGGATGCACAACTCTTCCTGAAGAAGCCTGGCAATGCCCCTCCCACTGCCTTTGAAAGGAAATTGGCTGCTGCAAGGAAGCCTGCATCTGCACAGAAGCCTCAACAAAGAACAGCCGACAGTCTCGAGAGCATCCGTCAATGGCAACGGCATTACAGAAAGGCCTTCCCCCAGTTCGTCTTCTACTTCGAGAGTGTACCCGATGACGTTCGAACAAAGGTCTCGAGGCAGATTCAATATCTTGGCGCCGTATGCTCTGTCCATCCTCTCACATGTACACAATGGTATACTGACTATGGCCGATAGAAAGAGGAAAAGTTCTTCTCGCGTTCCGTCACTCATGTCGTCACGACCCGTCCTATCCCGCCAGAGCTTGCCTCGACAAGTTTTGATCATGGTCATGGCACCTCCAAGAATGACTCGCACCATGCCTCCCTCAAGACCATCGATCCTTCTCTTCTCGATCGTCCGCAAGACTCGACCTTGACTGGTGCTCAGAAGAAGACTGCTGACCTGCTCGAGGCTAGCCTGCAGGGGCGTAACCATACTTCGAACGTCCAAAGGTATGCTGCCACTCTTCCCACCCCTCCCTCATCGCTGTCTATACTAACCTATACACCTAAAGTCTTCAGACTGTCGAGCCACGCAAGCTTGGTGTCCAGAGCAACGATGTCTTGTCCAAGGCTAGAGAGCTTGGCATCAAAATTTGGGCTTTGGAGAAGCTTCAACGTATGATGACTACCATGTTCGATACTGACACTGGTGAGCAACCTGATCATAGAAGAAACATTGCTTCAACCTTGCGCAGAGGAGAGAAGCCAGATCTACAAACACTTCTGCGGAATGAGAAGGTCATTGGTCCGGCCGATCGTGATCTGGCTGTCGCTGCTCAGGATTCGGTCCAATTCCGAGGATACTACATTTACGTGCACGACATGGATGAGAGAACTCGTCCGGTCATGGTCCGTGATTACCCTAAGGTCACCCATAAGGAGGAGGGCAAGTGGCCACAGTTCCGTCTGACCCCCATTGGAAGATGTCCGTTCGTCGAAGATCCCTCACACACCAAGAAGCTACGTCTGGCAGAGGAGATGAAGGCCGCCGAGGCCGAGAAGGAGCGCAAGCTGGCCGCTGGCGTTCCTGTCACCCGCAGCCGGGCCGCCACCACATCTCAACCAAAGGAACAGGCCGAGCCCCAGAACAAGGACAAGGACACGACTGAAGTTGCCGACGATCATGTGAAGCCTCTGGACCCACCAAAGGGCATTCCTAACAAGAGACAAACCTCCATGGATACTGGTAGCATGCCAGCGCTGTTTGGCAGTACCCAGGCCAACATGAGGGGAGCACCTCGTTTCATCGGAGGAGAACCTGTCGCGTCCGGAGTTCAGCCCTCAAACATCACATCCGCCATTCGTTCGCAGATCGTCTCATCGACTATATCGTCGACAGCACCTGGAACCCGTAACGTTGGTGCGAGCAAGGAGATCACTGCCCTCAAGCGCAGAGCATTGGAGAGAGGAGCCAGCGCAAACTCCAACGAGCCACTGCAGTCCTCATACCTCACCGACATGCGCGCAGCCATCAACGGAGACCGCCAACAAGCACCAAGAGCGGCCAAGCGCAAGGCACAAGAGACTTTGGGACACATTCGTGAAGAAATCGAAATGGTCGAGGCGGAGAAAGCCAAGTCTCGTCGCACTCAGCAGGTCCGCAAGAAGGTCGTTGTAGAACGTGAGATGAAGGCAGGATACTGTGAGAACTGCAGAGACAAGTTCGAGGACTTTGACGTCCACTGCCAATCTCGCAAGCACCGCAAGTTTGCAATGGACAAGGGAAACTGGTCCCAATTGGATGATTTGCTGAATCAGCTGGAACGTCCTCTGAAGTGAAAAACACCAGAGAAGACTTAAATACACACGACACCGTACTAGGTGTATTCACGACGACGACCACTCGTTGACCGATATCGATCGATATACTTTAACCACACCACTGGATTCGTCAACCACATCACAAACCTGAATGGTCGTTCGAGAGTTCAACACGAGACAAGATTCTATGTTATTTGATTACTGTCTGTTTTATTCGGGGCGTTCTATACCTTCTCATGGGGAGGTACATTCTGTTTTTATATCGCATGGAAGGACCGGGAAGAAGGAAGATTGATGAGGGGAGGAAGGAGATGGAGGAAACAGCGCATTGTTTGCAATTATTGTGTTTTGGCTGAGCAGTGAAAAGAGGACAGAGCAAAGAGCAAAGGAAATCACGTTTGAAGGCTGGAAAGCATCCATGAGTTTTTACAGAGCATGGTAAGCATTCTCATCCTGTCATTCCTTGGTTGTCATCTGTTTCTGTTGGACTTTACATCATACTATCTCTGTTCGAGTGATTTTCCAAGCTCAGGAGCGAGAAGCATGTTTGGGAGTATTAGCTAGTTTTGGCCCCCTTTCTTCTTTCAAACGCTTTCAAGTAATAACAAGAAATCAAGGAAAGAACAGATTCCAAATGTAACACTATTGTCATTGTTGACCTGCTCTCATATGGCGACGAGTCTGTGACTGTGCAATCCAAGAACATGCACGGTTGATTCCTGCACCGAGGTGTGGCTACTGAAGGTCCTTGCGGTCAAGCAATTGTCGTCACTACCTCATGTTCCTCTCGGTAATAAGGTAGTGCCAATCTATCATGCTGCTGAGCTGCACAAGCAACCCCTCAATCAAAGGGATAGTTTTGGAGGATACCGACTGTACGAAGACGTCTTTATGAGGACACACATGCTGCTCATGCTCGCTACTCTGACTGCTTTCGAGGCTGAAAACACAATCTCATAACGATGAGATCGTCCAGTGGTGACGGGACTCTTGAGGAGCCTGACGCTGCTGTCCCGGCTGCTGCTCTCGATGCTCGCGAACGCTTCTAAGATCGATCAGATCTTCTTCTGGATCTGGTGTCGCGAGTACCAGGAGCTTTGAGGATTCTAGGATGCCTGGATGTACTCCCAGGGACTGGCCATTAGGATGAAAAGCAGTGGCAAGAGTTTCTTGGTCTAGAGAACTTGTGGCATGTGTAGAGTAGTCATCGTGGTTCAACCCACAGCTGAAAAACCCTCACCGCCAACATGAATCACGAGCTAGACCCCCATCAAACTTGCTCTACTGGAATCGCGGACACACGAGGAGCTGCAATGGAAAAGAAAAGAGAATGACGCGAGTAGGTGGACGAGCGAAAATGAGATGTTATCTTTTCTCTTCGGCTGAGAAGGTGTAGAGTACTTTTTTTTCAAGGGGAAGCAATGCTTCTTTTATCTTGGGTGTCTCTTTGGACAAGATCCTATTTATTGACACCTTTGTACATTTGAGACTCCAAACTAACTATGCTTCCGCACAAGAGAGAGGCTCGAAAACCTCAATATGCACTCTACCGCTTCCCCTAAGCCCTTCCGTAATCACACGAAAATTGTCCTCGTCGAAACACCACTGTATACCTTTCTCCCCATCATGCAGCACGAAAACATCACTCTCGCTGACCTCTGTCTCCAGATCTGTGTGCCCAAGTCTTGCGAGTTGTGCAGGAGGTTTGGTGCATACATGTCCTTTGATCAAGTCTGCACTTTCCAAAACTTCCAAGTGTTGCGGGAGTGGTGACTTATATTTACAGTGCCATATGAATTGCTTCCAATTGTCTCCATACAATAACTCTTCTGTTTCCAAAGAGGTAAGAAGAATATGAGGCATGTCGATGCTGAGCAGGTAGGTAGAAGTGAAGGGACAGCGTAGAGCAATGTACTCCCGAAATTTTTTTGCGATAGAGCGTTGTGGTGAAAAGTAAATTGCTGAGTGCAAGGAGTTGAAGTCGTTGCCGCGGGGAGAGGTGAGTGAAGAGATATTGAGGGTCCCGTCTTCGAGAAAAAGAGGGTCAGTAGATGACAGGGCTTTGTAGAGTGTAGTGTGATCCCCTTCTACTTCTGGGAGTGATCCGGGGACGATGTAGCGCTCAAGATAGCCCTCTTATCCCAAGTCAATTTCTTCGTTGTCGACTCGATCTTGCAAACGCAGCAATGTTGCGTAATTGATTCTGAGTGTATCCTCGATCCAGTATTCCAAGCTTTGCATCCCAAACACACCCTTTAACTTCTCATCCAGTATCGCATCCGAGACTTCCTCCCTGATGCCTAGTTTCGCCATCTTCTCAGCATCTGAGAGTCTGCTGAAGGTCCAACAGTTGACGTGTATGATATGACCATGGATAAAGGAGAAGAAATCGTAGTTGGTTGCTTCTGAGGATGAACAGGAGGGATCTTTGTATCTGGAGTACATCTGGAAGATGTGGCGGGCGATTCTGGGGGCGAAGCTGATGGAGACCAGGCCGAAGATACTGTTAGCTGTAGTTTGTAGGGCGAGGTCGAATAGAGATTGGCCGGATGGGTGGAAGCCGGTAGAGTCGGAAGGTGATGTCGGGTCAGGTTGAAGTTTGGGTCCATGGTTGTGGCGAAGGTTGATCTTGATTTGAAGGAGAGACTCGAAAGATGTTCGGAATTTCGAGGATCCAAATGTTGAGTACTGTGCGAAAAGAGCTGTGATGACTCTTAAGCTGCTTTGAGCCACCGACCCACGTGGCGAGAAACCTTGAATGTATCTGTACAGTACTGCGTGTTTGCCAAACCTGAACTCCCTTTCCAAAACTATATAGGGCGTCATATCTGCTACAACATGGGAAAATCGTTTCTATATTGCGGATGTGACCAAAGTGAGTCAGTCTTTTTTTGAATACTAACACAGTCCTCGAGTCCGTTCTGCTTTAGAATGGCAGAACTCACATACTTTGATGTTTGGGAGGTCAGATGATTCAAGCCATCATAGGAGCAGTTGATATTGATTGAGACTGATGTGTTATGGTACAAGCAAGCAAATCGTCTCCTGTTCGTCATCTCTCATGACTGCTCCGGTGAGTTCTTGTTCTGCATCGTTGAACCGCCGCTCACTTCTTAACCACTCGGAATGCGACTTTAAGCTTGTCATTTGGATCCTCGTCATCGTATTCAGGATGCCATCCATCTCTGCCATGAGTACGGGCCAGGGTATCAATGGTCTCTTGTACCGAGGATGCTTCTTTACTGCTGCCCAGTCCTCTCAAAATCACTCGAGCAGAGGAAATCCTGATACCTCTCGCCAGATGACCCGCAGCGGCTATTGCCAGGCGGCGGTGGCAAAAAGCACAGTAGCAGTTCTCCAGCGAAACCTCAAGCAGTTGCAGATTCATCAAACGACACAGCGATTTTTCGAGGACATACCATCTGGTGAAGAGCTTGGCCTCAAAGTTGTCGTGATTGCTGTTTGTTTGAAGAGCAGAAGGTAGACTCTGACCGTCCCGGAGGTCAAAGGTGATACTCAAAGACCTCAGATGCCGCTGAGCCATCCCAGATGTATTTTTAGCACGAATAGTGATTGCGTGATGAAACCAGGGCCACACGCCGTAGGAGAGGATGAATTTGTTTTCTCCGAAGTAGATGGGTGCTGCTTCATTGAATACTTGTCGACACAATTGAAAGATTTGAGTCTGAGGTCTCTCGAAGTGTGATCGACAATTGAAACGGTCATCTTCGTCGTGCTTTGGTCTTGGGTACACTTCGCCAACAATAAGACAATATCGGTAGATCGTGTTGCGGATCTCGGGCGGAAGCCGAATGAAACTCACAGGTGATGAGTTGTCGATGGATACGATCGGGGCAGGAAGAGCGATCATGAGATCCTGATTGTGGAGAATGTCTTTGACGACTGTGCCAGTCATGTGCGGTGCGTTGGTGGATATAAGGACAGAGTTGACGGCGCTCTTGATGCGTTCAAGTTGCGCGGGAGTAAACTCTTGATGGTCAGACATCGCGTTTGTTTGGCACATGCACTGAGCGATGTCAGACAGGATAGTGGTGATGTATGGGAGAGTCTTACACTTCAAAGCAACAAGGATGCTGGTTGTGCGTGAGAGCCGGAGATTGACTTGAGGAGTGGCTTGAAGCGGACTAAGGAAGTAAGATGGTGAAATTCATACACCATTCAGTGAAGCTGCGAGACAATCGACGTTCAGCAGTGCTTAATCAGTCAAAGGTACTTGGTGTTGTTAGACAAGATGTCGTAGGAATTTGCATGATAGACTAACCTTCGTATGAATTCTGTAGCTAGATGACTTTTGAGGTGTTGATGTGTGGTGGAAAGCACTAGGCAAGTTATAGAGAGCGAGTCAGGTAGAAGCCGATGGGGTCTTGACACCAAACAGATCAGATCAAGGAAGTGAGTGCCTTGAGATTTGCGAAGAGGAGCAGTGAAGGCGGAGAATGAGAAGTGGTCAGCAGCGTTCAAGAATAGAAGTCGAAACTACAACGACAAGGTCTGCGGCTGGCCCACATCCATCGCCCGCCATTACGACACTTGGGTCGATGAGACAGCCAGTGAGAGATGACATCCGGGTCAAGGAAAGCCCAGGACGGCTGCTCCTGTCTCGACCATCCCACTCGGACAACTCCATGTGCTCGGAATATTTCACAATCGTAACCACAGACTGTGCGATGGATATGGGAAGCAGAGCGGAAGCAAGACGGAAGCAAAACCGCAAACCCCGCGCTCCCACCTACCTCGTCTTCATGGTCAGCCATGTCTTTTGTTGGCTTAAGCAGGCGTTTGGCGCTGGCGTCCATACTAGGCTCCTCCACAGCTCATAACGACCATCGTGTGCAGTGTCTTTCTCTCAAGTTGTGCTTCCGCAGAGCAGATCGATCATGTGTTTCAATGCTCTCGTTGCTTACGAGGATAATGTGCCAACCATTCTCTGTCAGCTCAGCAACGTCAGACCTGCTATAGTCCGAATCACCTATCGGGTCGAGACCAACGCCTGGCCCATCTCATCAGCTCCGTCAAATACGCTTTTCGAGGCACGCGACCTCGATAGAGCAAGAGCTCGGAAGCGCTTCCCCTTTGCTGCTACTCAGCGGCGAACTTGAAGATTGAAGTTTTGCCTGAGAAAGCCACGAACTCCAACGCAGTTCTACTCATCCAAGCGACCAATCACAAAGAGATGATATCTATTTGCTGCACACTAGCCAAAAGACTAGCTGCAACTGGAAGATGTGTATTCGTAGTCGACTTCGAAGATTGACATGGTCGAGCAGATATCAATTTCTGATTGTCAAGATCGTGCCGGGGGAGTATGTTGTTTGCGCGAGTATACTTCTGAACTGAGTAGTACGACAGCAATCGAAGCAACCATATGCCCAACGTGCTGAGCAAGAGCACGATCAGTATCCCAGACAATTCGGTAGACCTAGAGAATTTTCGAGCAAACGACACCGGACTGCATGTAAGGAAGCCGGCAGGGCAAAGACCAAAGACCAGAGGCACTGCAAGCTAAATCCGAAGCCAAGAAGGAATTTGGAACACTAAAGACTGTCCCATGAATGGCTGCACAGAGCCATGAAAGCTACAGAGGTCCCAGTAGCAATGGCCTCCACAGCGGCGGCATCAGCGACCTCCTCAGCCTCCTTTCTCCGCCTGTCTTCCTGCAAGTTCTAGACACCTGGGAGCCCGGCATGCGTGGCAGTGGATTCCAGTGTTTGGAACCGTGCGATCATCTGTGAGCTCTCTGCCAGTCGAATTCATAACTTGATGGCATTGTGATTTGAGAAAATGGAAAAAGATTGATCGAGACTGGCAACAAGGCAGACAGACACCTTGTGAGACCGCTTTCTCTGTGGAAGTCATCTCCTTTCAGAAATCACTGTGCATCTCCAGCTGGATTTGGCGCTTGGACACTGCATATCGGGGATATAGGACAAAAAGGGCTTGCTATGATCACCAAGAGTTTCTGTCTTGGTGGCTTCTTTTTGATTGCATCTCTAATCCGGGAAGGCAGTCGTGTGGTGGATAGCTTGAATTAACGTGCTGTTGTGAGGCCTGGGGTTTGCAGGCTTGATCACCATGGCGAGGGAGGATCGGCCACTGTTTGTAATTAGTATAGAGATTTCGACAGGAAATGGGTAGAGGACTTCCCTTCCGACAGCGGACACGCCTTAATGCGAAGAACATGCTTGCTTGACTACAAGCTGATATATCATCACAAGCCAGACTCTACTCTTACATCGAGATCAAGACCAAGCACAAGTAAACAACAAGCAAAAGACAATAGGTAGTGAAATGGAATCTAATGATTTCAATTGACTGTTGGGCGCCCATCCCCAAATTTCACCCGCGCCACTCTCCCACGCGCAACGACCCTAGAGGAAGCTTTCGAAGATCCGTCCTGGTACCGTGCAAAGGAGAGGATAAAAGACTTGGGGGGTTAAGAAACAAGAAAATCGACTTGAGAGGATAAAAGAAAAAAGAAAAGAACCATCTCTCCTTGGCCCGCCCCATGATTGAGTTCTGCTGGAAAGAGACAACACCCGGGTTTGACTGTTCACATTTGCCATGATAACGTGATCCGCCATTTTCAACGAAATGGTAGGAAATTTGTATGTTTGACTGCGATTTACTCGGATGCCTTGGTCTCCTCGGTGGCAGCGGGTGCCTCAGCGGACTCCTTGGCCTCGGGGGCAGCGTCACCCGAAGGCTCGGTCTCGGACGAAGTCCAGAGGGTCTAGTCAAAACAATTAGTTTCGTTACTGAGAAAGATGAATTTGAAGAAATGCTTACGAGGTTGTCACGGAGGAGCTGCATGATGAGGGTAGAGTCCTTGTAGCTCTCCTCGCTGAGGGTGTCGAGCTCGGCAATGGCGTCGTCGAAGGCGGCCTTGGCGAGGTGGCAAGCCTTGTCGGGCGAGTTCAGGATCTCGTAGTAGAAGACAGAGAAGTTCAGAGCGAGTCCGAGACGGATGGGGTGGGTAGGAGCGAGGTCAGTCTGGGCAACCTCGGTGGCGTTCTGGTAAGCCTCGAGCGACTTGTCGGCAGAGGTCTTGCGCTTGTCACCAAGAGCGAACTCGGCGAGGTAACGGTGGTAGTCACCTTTCCTGTAAGGCGCATTAGTATTTCGACTTGACCAGAGAGTAGCGCGGAGATACGAACATCTTGTGGTAGAAGACCTTGGACTCGCCGCTCTGGGCAGAGGGGATAAGGTGCTTGTCAAGAACGGCGAGGATGTCCTCGCAGATCTGGGCGAGCTCGGCCTCAATCTTCTGGCGGTACTCCTTGATGAGAGTGACCTGCTGCTCGTTGCCCTTGGACTCCTCCTTTTGCTCGATGGAGGTGACGATTCTCCAGGATGCACGGCGAGCACCGATGACGTTCTTGTAGGCGACGGAAAGGAGGTTTCTCTCCTCAACAGAGAGCTCCTGGTCGGCAGAAGCAACGTTCTTCATGTTCTCGACCATCTCTGTACTGGAATCAGCTTTGCGCATGCTGTAGATGATAGATCGTGGACTTACCCTCGTAGCGCTCGGCCTGCTCAGCGAGCTTGGCCAGGTAGACAGAATCCTCGTAACCCATCTTTGATGATTTGTGATATGAAGTCTGGTGGGACATGCTGTTAGCGTTTCTGATTGGGATCGAAGTCATTGTTGTAGTGTGTGGTAGGATGTGAACCGAGAAGAGTTGTGAGGAGAGTGTGGAGCAAGCGAGCCAGGGCGGTGTGAAAGTAGATGGACTCAAAAGTCGCTGGCATGTGACAGTTTGCTGCGGGCAAACACGGTGAAAGATCGTGGGAGATGGGAAAGCGCGAGCAAGTCGTGCAAATCGGTTGTGATGACAGTCGCGACGCTGGCGAAAGCTCTGAAGGTCCGGAGGCAGGCGGGTGTTGTCGTGAGCGCATCAACCAGAACAGCTTCTGGGTCGCGCCTTCTTCGCTTGAAGCATCTTCTTTCGTCGCGATCTCGTGGGGTGACAGCTTTTGAAAGAGCTACCATTGCGCCGTGTCGTTGGTTCTCGGTGTGTTTGCCCAGCCACGCGTCCATCAAGCTCTCTGACAGCAGGGGGGTATTCGTGTTCGCACGTAATCTGGCTCGACTTGTGTGTGCAGGGTACGAACGATGGAGGTTCTTACCTTTTGGGGAGCGAAAAGGTGTAGAAACGGCGAGGTTTTTTGGCGGAAAGAGGTGAAGTTGGTGCTGTTTGTGGAGGGAACAAGTCGAGGGGGGCACTTGTGATGGGCGAAGTTGGGGATGAGCGGTTGTCAACCTCCCGACATGATGTAGCCAATCACCGCTCGACAACTAGAACTTTCCACCTCTGTCAAGGCGCCATCCCGCACAGAACCAGACACGTCTTTGTTCTCCGTCGGGCTTCAATTGACGCGGACTATCCTGATTTAGAACTTCTGCTCTGCTTGATTGCTGTCCTATAGACGTCTGCCAGCTTGATAGTCTCATAACACGCGTGAACACGACCTCAATCGCACGGCAAATCATCGAAACACGTCGATAAGGATCGACATGCAAAGCGCGCATTTTGTTTACATACGACTCGTCTTCTGCCGACTGACGCCAGACCCCTGCTTTCAGGAGCCACTGCTCTAGAAGCAGATGATTCATGCCAAGGACATCTTGTTCTAGTCACTCAATATTGATTCCAATCTTGCGGTGCGGTGTGATGATGGTCACGAGATGGGGTATGTTCCGTAGCTAGCCGTTGAGATCCACTTCTAGACCTGTCATGCGTCGTGCATTCTGCCAGGAGAGCTCAGCGTTTAACCAAGTGTATAGCCACGGATGCACTCGAAAGAATAGCAAACACTTGTTTGACTCTGTACTCGATACAATATTGTCCTGCCTGTCTGACACCTTTCCCCTGAATCTTTTCCTTGCCGGCGCGAATGCGCAAGCTGATAGCTAAAGTACGCCGTGAACCAGTTACCCAAGATATATACATGCTCGAATAGAAATACCCATCGTCAATCATTATCTCAATCTGAATCGAAAGCGAAGTCCATCAACTAATTAACCTCCATACCTTCTTCCTCTTCTTCGTCAGCAAGCTCTTCCATGAGCCCGCTCTCGGAGTTCATTCTTCTCTTTCTGCCTTCAGGCCAGTTGCTGAGAGTGCTGAGTCTTGCGCCTCCAAGTGCTCCCACAGCTTCAAGCTCGTCTCCACCGACTACTCGTCCTTCAGCATCCACTTCTTCGCAAAGCTCAAGCATGGCAGCGCGCGACAGTCGTCGGAACCCTTCGGTACGCACCACACGTCCCCAATGTGTCATACAGAAGCTGGCTGCACGACGCTTGAGCCAAGTTTCTTGAGCGACACTCGCACAGTCAAAGATGAGAGCAGCGTGCTGGATGTCGAGCTCACGAACCAATCTTGCGACACACAGATGATGTAGGCGTGGCATGTCATAGATATTGCTCATGACAAGCATGCCTGCTACATCCTCGAGACTGGGTGATGGGGATGCAGAGTTCACGATGGACGAAGGTGCAATGGAGTCCGTGTAGAGGTAGTAAAGGAAGGCGCGCACCGCAGCATACGGCTCTGGAATGTGCATCTTCTTTGTATGGAACTCGGACATCTGAGCACTGTAAAGGCGAGCGAAGTGAGGCCAGCGCGCCGAAAGGATGAAGCGATGAACATGGATGGGTCGAGAGGCGTTCGCAGGTTTCTCGTGAGATCTCACACTGTCCCCATCATAATCCTGGTCGTAGTCATCGTCCGGGTTGGCCGTAATCATGAAATCAGTGCCAGAGCCCTGCTCGGGAGGAACATCGAATGTACGAGCAAGATCGGCGCCAATAGCGGAGAGGTGCGAAGAAATTCGGTTGTCAGAAGTCGGTGTCTGTTGGACAGATCGGGATTCCAGAGTGAGCTTGTTTCCGAGGAGGCCGAGCTTTCGTAGGTCAAGGTGAAGAACATCACTTAGATACTCTTCAGCGTCCGGCGCGTTTCTGGGGAGTGAGTTGGGACATCCAAGCAGCCAGGCGTGTGTGCCGTCCGAATCAAGACAGCAATAATGCCAACGGTAGTTTGGGTTGAAAATGTCCTTTCCATCAGCCAGCTTTTGCCAACGCAAAGAGTCCAGATCGAACGCCGAGAGGCTGGTCTCGGATGCAGACATGAGTGTCGCTGGGGTGACAAAGTCGAGCAAGCATGCAGACGAGAAGACATGGAAATGGTATCCTACATTTTGTACAGGGAGGTTGGGGTTTGAGATGAAACGAAGAGAAGAGATGGAGCCTGGCGCAATGGGTGGATTACGTTGGACCATGAAGCCTGGATTTACCTGGACACTGCTTGAGTTTGCAGCATAGGCACCAGTCGGACCTGCCTGAGGAGTAGCGGAAGTTGGAGAAAACATGGAGGACCTAGACATGTCGTCGGCAGGGTTTGCGCCTTCGAAAGCAGGGATGCCTTTGAGGTCGAGCCACCAGATGTCGCTCGTACGCTCCATGTCTTCGGTCATACCTCCCGACACCCAGAGTCTGTCACGCCAGATCCATGTTGAATGGTCGTATCTGGGGACAAACTTCCAAGGTCGTGACCATGTCCAGGTCTTGAGATCGAGATAGCAAATGTCATCTAGTACTGCATTGTCATGGCCAGTCATACCACCGCTGACGAAGAGCTTGTCTTGATGGATGACGGCAGAGTGCCTGGCTCTTCCGCGGGGAGGAATGCCTTGAACCTCAGGCGAGGTCCAATGGGCTGTCTTGAGATCAAAGATTATGACGTCGGCAAGGTGGGAGCGGTGTTCGTTCTCTCCACCAAATACAAGGAGCTTCTCGTTCTGCCAGAGACATGCAGTATGACCTATTCGAACGTTAGCACATGCAAGGGGCGTTGGTGGAGGTAACAAGCTTACCCATGCGTACGCCAGGAATGTCACCGTAGTTGTCGACCAGACTCCATTGCTTGGCCTGCAGATCCAGTCTGAGAACATGGTTGTAGACTTCGTCCGTGTACTGGTCGAAGCCGCCGAAAGCGTAGATCTGGTCGTTGCCAACATAGGTGACGGAAGCATTCACGAGACAGGCAGGCCTTTGGCCCACTGTGGTCATGATAGTAGGCATGTAGGTATCGTGGGTGCGACGTCGCGACGAGTAGGTGCGGCTTGATCTGGGAGAGGTGGACATGACATAGGTATTGGTGGAGCCGGTAGACAGACGCGACGAAGGCGGCAGAGATGCAGCCGAGAGGTTTGAAAGCGATGAAGCCATATCGTCGCCGACCAACTCGTTCTCGTTACTCGCGGTTGACTACTGTGACAATGTCGCGAGGGCTTGTTCTGTGACCGGCACAAAGAGTTATGTCTCGAGAGCAGAGCTATGCACAGCACAGTGACTGTCCGATGGAAAGCAGACGGGCCAGACGCGGATCGTCGTCAAAGACGTGATGGTGAACAGACGGCAATAAATTTAGTCTGACCTCGTCGTCGTCCCAACGAGCAAACTCGGCGTCGTCGGGCGTCTCGTCTTTAACGCCGGCCGTCGTTCGCTGACGACGCCCAGACTGAGCGGTTGCTGTGCCAACTTTGTTTGCACTTGTAAGCAGACAGCCATAAAGGGCACCACTCCCTCGACCATTCTCTCTGTATCTCCTCACCTCACAACCCAAACCCAGAAATTGCATTCCACGTTATTCAAAAGCTTTCTAAGAAGCACCCTTACCATCCTCTTACCTCTCTACCATCCACGACGACTGCAAGATATCTGCAACCATACTAACAGAGCTCTTCATTGAGACATCTGTACGCTGGCCCTCTCCACAACTTTCTGTCTATCTCTTATCTAACGGCTTTTGCAGACAGCATCACATTAACACACATACTGCCGCAGATATGGCAAGTCCTTCGGTTATGACGCCCATCAAGCGTCGTGATGGCCTCTTCTCAACCCGCTTCGCTGGTGGCCGCGCTCCCTTGACCCCTTCGCCTCAGACTCCCAAGCAGCGCAACGTTGTCTTTGACAAGGATGAGTCTATCCACCGCGGCAACCTCTTCCCCCGCTTCTCGCGCTCTATCTCAAAGACCAACGTCCGTGACTCGCCAAAGTCAAACATCGCCAGACATGTCTCTCACAACTCCCCTCGCCGCCTTGAACTCGGCGTCAGCGACTGGAACCTGACTGGAACCGGTCCCTCAGCATCCACTAAGGCTACTCCTTCAAGAACTCGCAACCTCAAGACGGTCAAGACTGGCAAGACCAAGATCAGCTACACCTCGGCCGACCGCTTCATCCCCAGCCGCACCAACTCGGATGCCATCACCAACTCTGGTGTGAATAAGATTGAGAAGAAGGAGCACTCTCGCTCAAAGTCTTCGGCCGAGTCTGTTCTCGCTGGTGCTGCCTCTGCTTCTTCTGCCTTTGATCTTGGCAGACGCTCAACTCACGATGATGAGCTTGATGCTGCTCTTGGCCTCGACGGCCTGAACCTTGAGGATGACGAGGACGAGAAGACCCACAACAAGCCTTCTCCCAAGACTGCCGCATACCAGGATGAGATTGCCAAGGCTTGCGACATCTCGCTCGGACAGAGAATCCTGGCCTTCAAGCCTGCCGCTCCCGAGTCTTCAAGACCCATTGACCTGCGCTCGCAGTACAACCGTCCTCTCAAGCCTACTGCCGCTGCCACCCAGTTCCGCCGCCGTGTCGCAACCGCCCCTGAGCGTGTTCTTGATGCACCTGGTCTTGTTGATGACTACTACCTCAACCTCCTCGACTGGTCTTCTGGCAACCAGGTCGCCATTGGACTCGAGCGTTCCGTCTACGTCTGGTCGGCTGAGTCTGGCGAAGTCAACTCTCTCCTCGAGTGCCCCGCCGACACCTACATCTCGTCTGTTAAGTGGAGTCAAGATGGTGCCTATGTCGCTGCCGGTCTTGGTACGGGTGAAGTCCAGATCTGGGACGTCGAGGAGGGCTCCAAGCTCCGCAGCATGTTCGGCCACGACACCCGCGTTGGCGTCATGGGCTGGAACAAGCACCTTCTCTCCACCGGTGCTCGCTCCGGTCTCGTCTACAACCACGATGTCCGCATCGCCCAGCACAAGGTTGCCGAGCTTGTCTCGCACACTGGTGAGGTCTGCGGTCTCGAGTGGCGCCCCGATGGTGCTCAGTTGGCCACTGGTGGCAACGACAACCTCGTCAGCATCTGGGATGCTCGTTCGCTCAACGCACCCAAGTTCCAGAAGACCAACCACAAGGCTGCCGTCAAGGCTCTCGCCTGGTGCCCTTGGCAATCCAACCTTCTCGCTACTGGTGGTGGTTCCCACGACCGTATGATCCACTTCTGGAACACGACCTCTGGCGCTCGCACCAACAGCATCGACACTGGCAGCCAGGTCACTTCTCTCAAGTGGAGCACCTCTTACAAGGAGCTTGTCAGCTGCTCTGGCTTCCCCGACAACTCGCTGAGCATCTGGTCTTACCCCACTCTTGTCAAGAACGTCGAGATCCCTGCTCACGAGTCTCGTGTTCTTCACTCTTGCCTGTCCCCCGACGGTCAGATGCTTGCAACTGCTGCTGCCGACGAGTCGTTGAAGTTCTGGAAGGTGTTCGAGAAGAAGGCTGGTGCTTCTTCTGCTGGCGCATCGGGTGCTGCCTCGGCCAAGGCATCTCTCACCAAGACCACCACCATCAGATGAGCTTGACGACGAGTTGAGTCTGACAAGAACATGGCCTTCTTCCTGTTTTTTCTCTTAGTGTGGGAACAAAAGGCCAGAGTAAGTTTTGGACATTGCTGGGAGGTGCATGCTCCTAGGGGTTTCTACTTTCGTATATCAGGGACAAGGACAAAGACGACTGGAATCAATTTTGGAGTTTGGGATTAGTGTTGTCAAAGTTATGTTTATCTTGTCATAGGAGTCTGCCGGTTGGCGACTCGTGTTTTAATCGATGGACTCAAAGTCTACTACCATATTCAACCTGGCTTGCCACTTCTCAAGTGTGAATAGTATGATTCAGACGCATCAGGAGACATGTCTGAGCCGATGGCGACCGGACTGGCGGGAATGAAGATGGTATGGAGTGGTTGAAGGAAGCGTCTCCAGGATCTTGGCAGGCCGATATGGATGATGTATGATGATGCAGGCTGGGGCTTGCTCCATTTCTCCGCCGTGCCCGCGTTTTACGCAAGAGACTGCGGATTCCGTAACAGAAAGAAGATTCATCATTCTCCTAAACACCATGTCGTGAAGTTGATTGGCTTCGTGCATTGGCAGGCCACTATGAGACCATGTTCACTCCCGACACGGACCTGGCGACGCGGCTTCCACGACTACTTTGTCACTCACCTGCCGCAATCATCCTTGCACCCGGACTCGAACCACAAGCTCCCGCGCCATGTCGCCGCCCCTCACGACAAGACCTCTGGTAGACAGCCCGCTATCCTGTCGCCTGCAAGACGCGATACCACTGTCGTCAGAATACCGCTCAAGTCGGCAAAACATCACTATGGAGCCACTTGTTTAAGAGGAGGACGTCCGCACAACGAAGACACGCATCAAGCCGGCACCATCGAGATTCCTGCTTTCGCCAAACGTCAACCCGTCAGTTTGACCCGCGCGAACAGGCAGTTGCAAGAGAACAATGGTGCTGCGAGCGAAAGCGGTGACCCTCAGGTCTTTTACTTTGGAGTCTTCGATGGCCATGGCGGTGCTCAGTGCTCAGAGTTCTTGAGGGATCGACTGCACACCTATCTCGAAGAATCTGCTGCAAAGTTTCATATGGAGAGTAGTCTGCAAGACTCGAAAGAGACCGAGGATCATGGACACAAGCAACTTCTGGAGCTCCAGCGCAATCTGGTGAACTCGTGGAAAGACACTGTAGGCGGCTACTTTCGCCGTTTCCGCCCTCAATACTTTAGTATCTTCAAACCGACAGCGAGTACGGACGAGCAATCCACTGCCGTAAACTCCATCCACGCTACCTTGATGTACGCCTTCCTCCACGCGGATATGGACTTCACAGCCGCCCAAGCCTCAAAGCATACACCTTCGCTGCCTTCCTCCACCGACGACCCCGTCCTCAGCGACCGCCCTCTAAACGACAATGACATTCTCTCTTCCCCCGCCCGCCCCGCCTCCCAAAACCTCTCCAACGTGCTCAATCGCCCCATAGGAGGCCACACACGCTTCCAAGGCGGTTCCACTGCTTCAATAGCCCTCATCTCGACACCAACACCCACGCCCTTCTGGAACCCTGCCTCTCCAGCCACAATCGTCACTGCCCATTGCGGCGACACTCGCATTCTACTCTGTCGAGTTGCAGATGGCAAAGCAGTGCCCTTAACCACAAACCATCACCCTTCTACCCCCGTAGAAGCAACCCGCCTGCGCAGATTCGCCGCAACCTTTGTCACCGACTCCTTCGGCGAAGAACGCATTCTAGGTCTCGCAAACACGCGCTCCTTTGGCGATATATCCTCCAAACGCATCGGTGTATCCGCCGAGCCGGAAATCACTCTCACCCATATGGATCCCAGCGAGTATTCCTTCTTGGTGCTCATCAGTGATGGCGTCACCGCATCACTCGAAGATCAAGAGATTGTGGATATTGTCAAGGAAGCCAGAACGCCCGAGTCAGCGTCGAAAGAGCTAGCGACGTTTGCGACAGAGGTGGCAGGCGTGAGGAGCGACAATGCTACTGCCATTGTTGTGCGGCTCGGGGGTTGGGAGAGGAGGGTCGAGGGCGGTGGTGGTAGTATCGGGACAAAAGAAGTCAGAGAGTGGAAGAAGCAGAGGGCAGAGGATCCGAGGGCTAGTAGACAGTGAGAGGCTGCTCTTCTTCCTCTCTCTCTTCCTTACTCTGTTCATTTTCCTCTTCCACCTCCATCTCTACTCCGTCGACCTTCCATGCCTTCATCCTCCATTCTATATATGCCGTTTGTAGTTTCTACGTCGCGGCGTTCATTGGGGGGGTTTCGGGCATTTCTTTTCTAGTATTTTTTTTAATTCAGGAGGTATGCTTTTCACACCAGGTATTTACTCAAGGCATCTCTTTCTTCAAAGGTCGTATAGCGAGAGCGCATGGCACTTTCTATTTCAGACATCTCCTACATTGTATGACTTCTACAATTGTTCCTTTAGCTCTCTCTGCTCTGCTCTGGGTTGCAAACTCTCACTTGTCTATAGCTGTTTTTTTTCGCTTTGTTTCTGCTGCTGCTGCTGCGTGTCCAAATTTGTCCTGGGAAAAGCAAGCGCATTACACGCAGAGAAGAGACCATAAGTTTGGAATGTTTGTTTTGCATTTGGGGGGTATCGTGAAATCTTTCGAGGGGGATGTCTTGGGATCTAGGTACTAGCTCATATCAAAGTTGCCCAACACTTTCCTCGGTAGAGTGTGAGCAGAAAAAAGTCTAGTCCTCCCTTACATGATGGTGCGCATACATGAAGTCTTTTCATTAGACAGGGGGTGGGTGGTGATGATGATGTTGGATGGGAAGTTGTGATAAGGTGTGGGTATGGTGTATCGTGGGTCAGGGTTGGGGGTGTAGGGTGGTGCGTAGGACCTGCAATCTGATTTGATAACGCGCCGCGCATCTTGTGCAGCTTTCTCCGAAGCTTCTTCGCCTTCCTCCTCCTCGCTCTTCTGCAACCTAAAACGTGGCCCCTAGTCTGCTATGCAGTTGTTTGAAGTGTTGCACTTGAGTCCGCCTCATATAAAGTGCGGACTGGAGCTCGTGGGGAGTGAGTCGGAGCGTCGATGCTTTGTCTCGCAGTCTTCGCGCCGAGTTCAGATAGATGATGCTGATATCGACGGCGCTTCCGTGTGCCCTCAGAAGATCTTCCTCAGGAAAGAGGAGTGTCTAGAATCTGTCGGTCCTTTGCCATAGGGGTGTCTGATATCTGTCGTTTCTGTGCCATAGGGGTCCTCCTAGGACATCTGAACGTTGGCAGCAGCGGCTACAAACTCGTAATTAGCAATGACTTTGAAAGAAAATGTTTGACGTGATCACTTGCCAGATTGACGCTTGATCTGCTCGCGAGCCCAGCGAGCGGTGTCCTGAGTACGTTGAGAGTACTCCTTGTTGGCACGAACCTCGCGAGCCATGTTTGTAACCCACTGCTGGCTGAACGAGGCGCTGTACTCGCCGTCAGGGAATGTCTCGGACAAGTCACCAATGACGCCCATGCTGGTGCGAAGCAAAGCCTCGGAGCGGTTGGGGTCTTGGAAGATGGTCTGCAGGAGGCTGAAGACCGACTCAACGTAAGGAGCCAACAGTTGGCCTACGATATAGTTAGCATCACGAAAGCACGTGGAATCTACATCAAAACTCACTCTTGCCGCCAGTTCTCATGGCCATAAAGGCACCCGACCAGGCATCCATGATACCTTCGCGGAGAGTGACGACATAGTCGAGCATCTCGAAGGAAGTGTCGGGAACGTTGATGGAAGCGGCCTGCTGCAAGACCTGGGCGACGACCGAGAGGTAGGTCTCGAAGGCACCGCCAATCGCCTGAGCAATATCACCGAAGCACTGGAGGATGGCGGGCTTAAATTGGTTGCCGAGCGTCGAGCTCTGTCAAAATTCGTCAGAAAAGTAGTGGAATTCCGGATGGTTCGCTAGACTTACGCGAAGGTCGTTGAGAAGGTTATTCATCAGGGCATCGCAGTATGGCTGGATCTTCTCGTTCAAGGCACGCGAGATGTCGCTGACGAGACCGATAGCCATGGCACAAATGGCAGGCTCCTCCTGGTTGGCGAGAGCAGTGTACAGGAAAGGAGCGAAGGCCTCCATGTACTTGGCAAAGTCCTCCTCGACAGCACTGGCGAGAGCACCGACAGCGGCAAAGATAGTGTCAGGAACCGAGGACTTGGGACCAACGGTGTTGAGGAGTTGAAGCATAAGCTGCATGATACGGTCGGCCTGGGGCTTGATCTCGGTCTCAAGACGCTGGATGATGGCAATGACAACACTGGTCAAGCTGGTCTGCATCTCCTCAAGCATGAGCTTGTCATCCACGCTGACAACCTGCTGGCTCATGGGGACAGTGGACTCCAGACGCTCAAGGATGACGTTGGTAAGGTGACCGACGATGGTAAGAGAGTCGTTGGCCGAGTTGGTGACGAAAGCGTTAAGGACCTCGTAAGCAGCGGTGCGGAGCTGGTTGTCGGCATCGGTTCTACATAACACGTCAGTTGGATCCAAAGACATAACAATACTCATCGTCCATACCTCTCGGTGACCTGCAGAAGGTGGGTGACACTGTTCTGGAAGTGAGCAGACAGAGCGTTCTCCTGGCAACCCGGGTCTCCAGCAAAGCGATCGGCAAGGTTCATCAAAGCCCAGCAGCAGGACGAAGCCATCTTGGGGTGGCTGGACAGACCGTTGAAGAGCGAGCTGATCAAGGGCTGCAAGTGGGTGGTGGGGTCGATCGAGTCGGAGCATGTCTCGCAGATACGGCCAAGGGCGTAGGCCACCGAGTCTCTAACCTGGAGGACGGGGTCTTCCATCATGCCAATCATGACAGGGAGAGCCTGCTTGATCAGGGGGTCGAGGACCTTCTCATCGGGTCCCTCCATAATGGCGCCGAACGCAGAGACGGCAGCATCTCTGTAGTGCCAGTCCTCGGAGCGAAGGTGCTTCTCAACGAACTGGAGAACTGCGGGGACGATGACACCACCGACGGTCTGGGCCCAGAGCTGCAGACACTGGTAAGCAGCGCGAGAGATGTTGTACTCATCGTCGGCAGCATCCTCGTCCTGCTTGGCAAGCAGCTCGAGCAGAACGGGAACCACCTCAGGGGTTGCAATGCGGGCGAAGTTGAAGTACTCGCGCATCTCTGTGGAGCCCTCAGCAGTAGCCTAGTCATCTGTTAGCTTGCATTCTAGATCTTCTCTGGTTCCGTCACGTACCTGAGAGTTGTCGTCCTCGATGGAGATTTCCTCCTCGCAGACAGTGCACCAGAATTCGACAGCGAGCTTGGCAACATCCTCCTCATCGTTCTTCATGCCCTGAATGGTCAGACCGAAGAGGGCCTTCTCCATGTAGAAACGCATCTTGTCGTAGTAAAGACCCATGATTCTGTTCAAGCAACCATATGCGCCTTGCTGGATGCGGTTGTCGTCGGCTTGGGTGGCCTCGCAGATAACCTGCATAATGTAGTTGCGCTCGCCCTCGTTCTCGAAGTTGGTGCGGACAAACTCAAGCGAGTCTCCCAGAGCAGTGATGGCGGCATTTCTGACGTCGGGGTTAGGCTCCTCCTTTCTGGCACCCTGGACGACGGCGGTGAGGATGGCGTTGGAGTGCTGAGAGAGACTATCTCTAAGGTCCTGGTCCTCAGCTTCGCAGATAAAACCAATAGTGGTGAGCGATGCCTGCTTCTGGTGGTCGGCACCCTCGCCAACGTTCTGCACCAAGGTGGGCATGAGCTCGGGCCATTGCTCGCGGGGAATCTCGATAGCGGCGATAGAGGCGATGAATTGAGCTGCTGACTGTCCTGATCTGGAGTCGTTTGACTTTAGTGTTTGGAGGGCGAGAGCCTTGATCGATTGCTTGACGTCCGGCTCGACCTGTTGGATCCATCGGTTCTGTACTTCGCGCAGGCGGGTGTATTCACGGGCGGAGAAGGAGTTTTTCAAGGCAAGACCGGCGGCCATGCGCACTTGAGGTTGTGCTTGCTCGTTGGCGAGTTCTTGTGACAGATGTGTGAGGTATCCAGACTAGTCATCTGCATGTCAGCACGTGCCCGGAAGGCTGTGAAGAGACTGTCAAATACGTACGAAGTTGGCCTCTGCGGCCTGGTTGAGCTGCGCTTCGGCAGCGGTTCTGACTTGGGTGTCTATGGGGCGTCAGCATAGTGTCGAGCCACTGTAGACGACGAGCAGCGCGGTCGAGGAATGAACTTACCAGGCGACAGAGTCGCCGAAAGCAACGCTGAGGCATCCATGATTTGCGCAATTCGTGACAGGTAAGAGGCGTGCAAGGAAAAGAATTAAACAGGCTGACCTGGCCTGGCTACAAGGACGTCGTGGATAGAGAAGGAAGGAATGTGTAGTAAGTAGGTCGTGGCGGAGGAAGCGATGTTTAAGGGGAGCAGCTGCTTTTCCTGGTTCGCGGTCGGAATGAAAATCGCCGGCAGGTGCAAGTGGGACCCTGGGACACGAACAGCAGCCCGCTTCAAAGTGTCTTCACTCTATCCAACCCAAACTCAGGAACCACTGCATTCCGCTCACCCTTTGTATTTCTTGTTCCATCCAGTTATACACTATCTACACAATACAGCCTTTCGTCGCTTGCCATCTTTCTTATAACACTCTCTTTCCAACTTCTGTTTGCTTCTGATTCACACGACTCCAGACGTTCCGTAGAAATGGAAGGAACGCTGTCGTCACCGAAAAGCCAAGACAAAAATGAAGGAAAGCAGAGTGACACCTTGACATCTTTGTACCAGCATGCTCGTTCGACTTGAGCACAGAAATAGACAGCTGCACTATCCTATAGTCTGTCGTTTTCGAAACGTCCTATCATCACCATCCAGGGTCTCTAAACACTGCTGTTCCTGAGAGATTTCCCTCGATTGAGGTCGTCGCCAGGCTGACCCCTCATGGAAGGGCTTTCTGTAAACAAATGGCACAGACCAGTAAACAGTGCGGTGACAGTGGTCCGCCCTCACGGCCACCACCATCATTAGCAAATACCATCACTCGGTCCTTTGCTGTTCTCTTCTCACCTGGCTCTAGTATGTTTTCTAGAACGGCACGATATGACGATTTTTTTCTTTTGAGCAGTGGGGCTGCGAGCAAGCTTGACAGTAGTCCCGTCTTCGTCTCAGCCACTTTCTGTCGTCCGGGCAATCACTGGGTCAAAAGAGCACAGCATCTTATACTATTCTGAAACACCTTATACATACCACTATGATCGTGTCGATACTGAGTTCTTCACATATAACTCCAAACATGTCGTACGAGTATGGGATGGTTCGTTGCTTCATTGCTATCTGCGAATACAGTAATGGTTTATAATACAGTGCGGCCGCTCCAGCTAAATAGAAATTCCGGCTATCACCAAGTCTGTCTTTCCTTGTAGCCTTTCGTTACTCTAGAAGAGGCCGACAATCTTCAATCTCCTTTGTGTGATCCGGTTCGTCGACGACGAGGTTCGGCTCGCTTATGCGTCCCCAGCATGCTTTCTAAGCTTTGTCTGTTTCGGACTTGAGATCTTGTGTTTCTCCCTCCTTCTTCAGATTCTCCTTCAATGCATCGGCGAAGCTCTCGGGCTCGGTATGTTCGTGTTCAGAACCAGAGTCAGCGGCATCCGTGTGGTCGTCGACATTATCGGCGCCATTGGTAGCCTGCTTGTTCTTGTTCTTCTTGTTCTTCTTCTTCTTTTGTTTCTTGCTGGGTGTAGCAGGTGCATCGGTCGACTCGGGAGCGCTGTCCTTAGCAGACTCGTTCTTGTCACTGGTCTCCTTCTTCACTCTTTGCTTCAGCTCGTCCAGGTTGTCGGCGGCCTCTTCCTTGATCTGTTTGGCGTCCTTCTTGGTAGGAGTCATCTTGCGCTCGAAGCTCTCGACACGGTCGCTAACAGGTCTGTTGGAGCGAGGCAGTCTGCCATCCTTAAGGGCTTGGAGGTCCTTCTTGACTTCCTCGGGCAAGTGACCAAGCTTGTCTTGAAGTTTCTTCTCTGCGGTCTTCAAGTCCTCTGGCAGATGGCCAAGCTTCTTTTCAATTCTCTTCTCAGCAGCTGCAAGATCCTCAGGGAGGTGGCTAAGCTTCTTCTCGACTACCTTGCCAGCGTGCTCAACTTCGCGGTTGGTTCCATGTGCGGCATCCTTGGTTGCGCGGCTAATAGACTGGCGCTTGCTCTTCGACTTGTTCGAACCGCTGCGGAACACATAGGCGCGCACGAAGAAACGAACGAAGAGGATAGTCAAGGGGAAGAGGTAGAGGATGTTCAACCAAACAGCAAAGCTTTGACCAGTGGTGTCAAGGCAGTTGATGGTAGCGTAGTCGGTTCTGTAGCGGGTCTCCTCATGGTACTTTTGAATGGCCTCCTGTGCTTTTTCCATGATGATGTTGCCCTGGCTGTCGCGGACGTTCTCAGCAACACCTTCATCGCCAGCAGCACGGAGAAGAATACGACGAAGAATTGCGCCGTAGGTCTCGGCTGAGACAACGCTGGAAGCGGTCGAAGAAGCCTTTGCAACAGCGGAAGAGATAGGGTGGAAGATGCTGTATGCGGTCGCGATAGGAATGTCGTACTTGACGAACAAGTGGATGGCGGCATAAGAGGCACCAAAGACGAATTGAGTGATCTGCATGCTGGTCAAAGTACGCTTCAGAGCGTTGGGCACACGGATGTTGACAGCAGAGAGGGTGAAGTAAGTGTACTACATGACGATCAGCTTTGCGCTCTCTTTCATGGGTGTTGATTACTTACCATCAGAGTGTGGATGAAGGAGTTGATGAAGACAAACATCCAGATGGGAGGGGACATGTAACGGATGCCGGCCCACATGCACAACATGGCGCCTGCGTGGTGGTATGTCTGGAGGGTTGCACTTCTCTTGCCCTTTGCGACAATGATCATGGTGTCGACAACCTCGTAGAACTTGGACAGGTAAAAGAACCAACCCCAGAATGCAAGACCCTCGTTCCAGAGACGGCCAACATCGGTAGAGTCAGGAGTTCCCTCAGGCAACAGCTTGATCAGAGCATTCTTAGTTTGCCAGACGTTGGAGGTTGCGTTGTAGTGAACAGCATCGCCGAGACCGCGGGGACCATTGATCTTGCATAGAGAATCGGCAACACCAGCCAGACCAGCGCTGTTGTCAAGTCCGGGCCAGGTAGCGTTGATAGCGCGGCACATGGCGTAGAAGGTAACACCAGAGTAGACGGCCAAGAAGACGTTGTGCAGGACGACGAAGAGCTTGAAAGCGCGGGTCTTACTGATGGCCCATGGCTTGTTTCCCTGGCGTCTGTTGTAGGCGTTGATGCCGAGGACAGTGATGACATAGATAGTCGCGATGGTAATAGGGACCTTTACGTCCAAAGCGCGATTGTAGACATCGAAGTCGATAGGGAAGGGCGACTTCCAGGTAGCCTCGTCGGACGGAGGAGGAAGAGCAGCGGGGAGATTGTGCGGCGGAAACTTGAAGAGCGACGGGTCGGGGAGGGTGAAGTGGATGGAGGGGCCCGACATGGTGATGGAGCGCACGCGACGCGACGAGTCAATGATGGGGTGAGACGGAGCGAAGAGCGGTAGTAATGTGGATGACTATGCACACAGCATGGCCTGTGATCTTCTGGACTCGAGTTTGATGATGAGCGTGTTGAGAAGGAAGAAGATGTGACCAAGAGGGCGCGTGTGTCGCGTAGAAATCCAAGGGCAGCTCTGCCTCTCCAACTTTTCCACCACAACGTCACTGTGAGATCGCCCAGCCACCTTCCCCATCCGTCGCACAAGACCGCCATTCCTATTTCGGTACTGCTTGCGATCCTCGCACTCCTCGCACTGTGACAGTCTGACAGATAGGTACTCGAGTAGTGATATCGAGGCTGTGACAATACATGAGGACAAATCAGAGCTCTGTTTCACAAAATATCTACTCTCAATCGATGTTGCTCTGTTTCCTGCCCACGTCTCCTGATTGCAGTCTTACGCGTGACGAACTTCACAACACACGGGATGAGAATCCACATTCCTCGCTGCCAATGTTCTTGGAGTATTGAATCATCATATAATTCCATAGCACATTATTACTATTGTACCTCGGTTCATCTAGAAGCTCTGCCTAGGAGCTTGGCCCTTCTCGTCTCCACTGCCGTACTTCTTGACTGGCAGCTTGGCCGCGTCCTTGTCCTTGATGAAGTGTTCTACCTCGGGTGAGTCCATCAACTTGACAACGTTATCTGCCTGCCATTTTTTGAATGAGAAACTAGAGTGCAGTTGGCATTAGCGTGGGTTCATGGTTTGGTTGGTGACAATACCACGACTTCGGTGGCTGGTAGGTTCAACTATACAAGACGCCATCCAAGACAGTGTCCAGTTTGCACAGACATCCCTTGGTAGGCATCTTGATAGTAAACGCAATCGCTAGCTCCAGTCGTGGTATTCGCCATTGTAATAAACGTACCCTAGCCCTTCGTGCGAGTAGTCCTTGTCGTTCGCCTGATCCTTATGATATTTGACTTGGATAAAGTCCGAGTCTACGGTGTCGGGGTCGAGAGACAACGACACGAGTGCGTTGATGGTAGCGGTCTTGGGGATGATCTTGAAGGTCCATGACTGTGTACATTAGCAACGGTCCTTGTCAAGCGTTGTGTGTTCTTAACCTACCTGCTCATTCTTGAACTGGATCAAGTCTCTGTCGTTCTTGATGATCTCGTAACGCTCGTTCTTGCTCGCCTTGAAGAGCTTGGGTAGAGCAAACCATTGTCCGGCCATCTTGTAACGATCGTTGGCGTAGACCTGAAGTACTATTAGCTTAACGTCACCGACATATCGACCAGGGAGAGCTCAAAAAAATTGATCGTCGTAAACGCAGTCTGCCGTATAGCGCTCGACTCTTCGAACTGTGGGTTCGCAGGAGTAAAGGGCGATAATATCGTCAATCAAGGCCTGGCGCTGGGGACTGAGCTTGATCGACTTGGAAGGATCAGGTGTGTAATCCTCAGATGTCGAGGTCTGGCGAACTTCGAACTCTTCTCCTGGCTTGCTAGACATGGTTGCGGTATGTGGTGTAGATTAGGGGTATAGGTTGGGCGTATAGGTTGGGCGTATCGGAAATTGTGTAGAAGAGGAAATGGTTCAATATAAGCATGTTGATTTGTTTGTCTTATTAGCCATCCTAAAAGTCGTGACGTCTAACATCCACATCACATATGCCATCTGGTCCGATCTGCTGCACGAATGCTAATTGCTCCTGAATTGTCTCTGTCATCGACGAACCAGAGGGTGAGGGTAAAAGGCGGAGAACGCGGAGGATCGATGATGATGCGGAGTGATGTAACGCACAGTCCCGGCTGAACTTGCCCGTACATGTCTAAGACCTTGATGACAACACTTCTGGCCATCAATTTCATCCATGTCATCTCACCGAGGACGGTAACATACAGCTGATCAGGTTCGGTGGGCTTGTCACAAGCAAATGTCTGCAGCCCGTCTTCATTTGACACCTGTCAGATCTCATTGGTATCTCGTCCGCCATCAACCAATCGCAATCAAATGAACGGCCACTTAAGTCGCTCCCGACTCTGAGACGAGACACCGTTCTCTCCATCGGAAGGCCACAAGTTTGCATACAACTATAGTTTTCCTTCTTCGGTCTCTATAGGAGCCCAACAATCAGCCAGTATCGGAACAATAAAGCGTCGGTGGGGTATGGACATGCTTCCTAATGGTATAGCTCTGACCGTGCGATTCGTCATTGTCAGATTACCATCGTCAATGCTACGATTAATGATTGACATGGACTCTTTTGAACACAATAGACTGTTGTGGTAGGTGACTGTTGTCTACATACCCATCCTTGCACTTACTCGTGTTCTGGTTTCACGCCTCGAGTAAAGGCATAAACATCGAGCGAGATATGTCGCTTGCACGAGCAGATGCTTCTTGTCTACTACTTGAGACATACCTGATTCGTTGCAGTCAACATCTTCACAGCATCAAGTAGCGTCATCCAGCTGACATAAGACCAAGTCCTCTAGAAGCTCGTCGCAAGAGTGTCTGCCACTCCTGGTCTGGATAGGAAGGTACGTCTCAGAGAAAGACTCGAGGTTGTTTCTGAAGCAACCTGGAATAGTCCTCCCAGCAAACATACAACACTATTGTCGATGGTGCCTTGCCGGAAGAAGCGAGCGATTGCTTTCCTTGGCTCGTCTACAGCATCGCGTCTGTAGGCAAGTCACTAGGAAAGAACGGCGGCTTGGCCGAGATCTCCTTCACAGGCATCCCTACTGTCCTTCGCAAGCATGTCACGCGCTTAGACCGTTGATCAGGAGAAGGTGGAAGCTTTACTCAGCGAGCATAAGGAGCATGCGCAGAAGTCAAAGGAGGCGCGCAAGCCTAAAACCTCCCAGAACGCCGACCAAGACCCGTTCATTGTGTTGTCTGACGAGGAGGATGATGACAACAGTGCCGATGCCATCAATGCTGCCAATGCCGCCAACTCCGCCAACGCCGTCAGACATCAAAACTAGAACAGAACTAGCAAGGGCCAGGAGACCAAGGCCAATACAACCAAGGGCACCAGAAAACACCTCTTCAAAAAGAAGGCTATCGAGGACAAGATCACTCCGTCAGATCACGACAAGAACTGGCAGCTCGCCGCTGCCAAACACATGCGTACCTTGGAGATGTCGTCACCTCGAAGCAATCAATGGCATTGCAAGGACTGCTGCGCTTTGTCTTCTCGCTTGGCGCTGTCCGCCACGTCGCCGACGCGGCTGTCGAGGCACGCGAGAACGCCGAAGTAACCCAAGCCGCCATCGCTGTCCGCCGGGCCCCCAAAGACGCTGAGAATTCGTTGAGCGACCTCTCGCAAGCAGTCGCCAATCTTCTCCTCATCGACAGCAACGCCCTAGTGGCCTTATACCAGTCGCTAATTACATACACTATCACTGCCAGCATCCTCCGCCAGCTCGTGGCCAGCGTCGTCGCCCGTACCTCGTCGCTGTACTCAGACTACGTCGTATCCACTGGTGACAAGATCGAAATCACTGTCACAGGTGTACGCCAGTGAACTGTGGACTAAGCGACCGCCGATGTCTTCGGCGAGAACCCCTCAGCATCGCAACGGACGCTGGCGACGAGAAGCAGAAGAACCGTGAGAGACAGATTTTACAACTTCTCGACCGCTCCTTCCATGAACGTGACCACTACGACCATGCACAAATTCTTTCGGATGTTACCTAAATCCACGGAAGACACGACATTGGCACTACTAGTCGATGGGTCCTGGAGCAACCATGGTCTCTCCGTGCGCAAAGCCATGTCACGCGTGCAGCTATAGAAATGCACAATGTTTTCTAGATCAGATATCTATCCGAAGAGAGCCCTGCATACACATGAGTCTTGCGACAGGGTCAACATAACCTTTAGAAATGTTAGAAGATCTCATTGCGGCTGTGATTTTTGCTTGTTTCTTGACTTGAGACGCAAAGCAGCCTTTATATCTGCATAATCCGATGTTGCAAAGGCTAAATCTGCCTGCAGGGCTCCGACACTAACTGGCAAAGTATTAAGACACAAGTACGATAGAACTTCTCTCTGACCATCATGAGTTTAATCAGGAGGATGATTAAACAAACACTGCCCTGACTGAGAGAGAGACCAGATTTTCCATGACCTATCAAACCACACGAACCAAAAACAGGCCTCATAGAGCGAACACAGAGCAGGAAAACATTACACTCGAATTTCGCAATCATCAGATTTATGGATTTCGACCCAGAAAGAAGGGAAAAAAAGTCTATCTCCTAAAAAACAGCGCCAGAAGAAAGGCAAAGAGAGAAATAAGCATTGACTGCTCATAACATGCACCAAACAAGCGAATCAAAACATCATACTCCCAGATCTAGAACAGCTTTTAAAGATCGTACTCGTAAACGTACTGGACATTGCATGGTCCATCCTCCGAGCTGCCGGTAGATGAAGGTGCAGTTGCCGATGAGAGAGAAGTGCTGGAGACTTCGACGGCGGAGTATGAAGATACGATGGGGGTGGTGGGGGTGTACGCTGCGGCAGATGACTCAATCGCAGATGACTCGACAGCGGGAGCAGTATAGGGAGCGGCAGACGACTCGACAGCAGACGAATCGGCGACCGGGGCCTTGTAAGCAGCAGCGGATGAGACAGAGGCTTCAGATGACGTGGTAGCCTCGGAGGTCGAGGAAGCAGCAGATGTGACCTCAGCAGCGGAAGAAACGACGGGAGCAGCCTCAGTAGACGAGGCAGCAACGGGCGACGAAGAAGAGGCCGAAGAAGCAGCAACAGGCGATGAGGAAGCAGCGGCGGCGGCGAACTTGAGCTGCTGGCCATCATCATCTCTCTTACATCCACTCTTTGCCACAATCTCAGCGGGACACTCGACACGCTCAAACTCGACTTCAGGGTTATCGGCACCCTCGAACCAGTCAAAGCGGAAACCACAGCCTGCCTGCAAAGCTTTGGGGAAAGAACTGCAAGTGTTTGTGCTGATCCCTCCGTACTGAGCTCCCCAACCTGACGAGGGAGCATTGTACTCATCGGTGCATGCATTGAAGATACCAGTTCCTCCGCCCGGGATCGCTTAGGTTTATCAGTCCTCTCGTCGACACATTAATTATGGGGTGGAATGCTTACCGATATCGAATTGGTTGCTGCCGAGGTCGCCACCGGTGTTTGTGGATTGCACGATCATGGTTTTGCCGGCGATGGAGGTGGTGGTGAAGGTGAGTCTGCATGGGTGATCAGCATGGTTTCCTCGGGCGTGAGGTGTAGCGATGGATAGACTTACTTGTAGCAAGAGCAGCACCAGCTTTCCTCTGAGCCACCAGCAATGTTGGTGGCAGCGAAACCGTAGGCCAAGGTGTCAGAGACTGCCCAGGGGGATTGGTCAGAGCACATGTAGGCGGAGCCACCGTCACAGGCAGAGGCGGTGTTAGCATCAGTCAAAGGGTTGTCGCTCTTATCACAGGTGGTGACGGGAGCAGAGACAGCTGCTTTGCCAGGCCAGGAGCAGGAACCCTTGCAGCAATCCCAGTAGCGAGTGGTTTTGCCGGTCTCTGCTGCGTTGACTACGCTGGCAAATCCAGTGGCCAGAGCCAGGAGGGCGAGAGATTTGATAGAAGACATGATGATTTGTTTTCTGCAGAGTCGAAAAGTGATGCAAATGTATGGTCAGAAGGTCGCAGACCTGTTAGAAGAAGAGAGTTTGGGAATGAGCGTAATGTAGACTGGCTACTAGAGAAAGAACGACTGGTTTCTTGCGAAAAGAGATGATGTTGTATAGGGATGTCTCAGAAGGAAGAAGAAAGAGAAAAGGCACTCGGAAAGACCTACCATTTATCCTATCATTTCACTGTCGGAGTACGGAGCAAAACAGCAGAAGAAGAGATGAGACCTGAGGATCATCCGAGATCACATCTCGTCTAGGGCTTGTATACACGAAACAACCTTAACAAACCCTGCCCTGGGTCGGGCCACTCGGCTTTACCGTCCTGCGCATGTCGAATCCAGGTTTCATAGGTTTTGGTGAGCAGAGTCTGGAGATCGTATTCATCGCCTCATTCGACATCATGAAAGCTTGGTTCAAACGTGCGACGTGAACGACGGGGGTGTTTTACAGTAGGGCTTGCCGAGGCGAGGATTGGAAATTGCGTTTTGATCCGGACTAGGCGTTCTGATTTCTTGAGGATCCTTTCTCCTGCTGCTTGCATCGAAAACTCGCGCACGACAGATGAACACGAGATGTTAGCGATATGGTTAGGGCTGTCCTAATGGTGATAATCAATCGCTTGAGAGAAGTCTGTCTACAACATTGTGTCGCGGTTCCGAGAACCACCAGGGATCGTTGTTCGTTTCTTATGACACTGAAGATTGTATGTCGGCGACATGTTGACTTGATCTTTGGAAGGGCGGCGAGAACACGGAAACAAAAAGACTCGTGACACTCATGCGATGGAGTGAGAGACATCAGTGTGGCCGCGGCGTGTGCGGGCAGTAGAAAAGAGACAAAAAAAAAGAATGCCTCGAGGGAGAATCGAACTCCCATCTAAGGATTACCCAAGCCATGCTTGGTCATATTGATGACCGATATGAGACCTTCGTACTAGCCGTTATACTATCGAGGCTTGATGCTCGAAAATCCGTTCCCCCTATATATTGTAGTCGATCAATTTCGTGTCGACATCTAACTTTCAGGTCACATCATATCAACTCTGCTTCCCTACTTCTCAAAAGAGACCATATTAACAAATTGTTTCGTGTATCTTTGCGTTAGCTGTCTCAATCTACGGCATGTTCAATGTATCGTCATCGATTCTGGTGATTTGACGACGACCCGGAACAAGCGTCTTGTTTATAAGTTGTTAAGCAGTTTTTGCAAAGATCTACGGCTTTGTCAAACATGCAGGTCTGCTTCGTACCGAGCTCCCATTGAGCCCCGGAGCTCTTTGGAGAGCTCTCAAGGCACGTATAGTGCCTCGAAGATGGGACTGCATGCACGAGAAGACTAGTATATTGCTGTAACGTCAGTCGAATTTTCACAATCGTAGTCAAGAGTATGACCCTGCCTCGATGCCTGGTTAGCACCGTCTCTTCACAAATCGTGACAGAATGAACGGAAGTTTAGGGCATGAGTTTCATTTGTGGCCCCTCTAGGTTCTTTCCCAAGGGGGTTGTGTTCATCTTTCATTCCATCCGAGACTGATCGAGTACTATCGAATCATATCTTCAACGCCGCGCATAAAACATATTTTCCTACCCTCATCCTATGGTTGGTTTTGACAGGATGTATCTCTAAACTCCTTGAATGTTACTCTTTCATCTTCTCAAGCTTCTCATAAATCCTTCAACACCACCTTCGTCGCCTACTCTACCACCAAAGCCACGGACCTCCTTTTGTGCACTTTCCACCTTTTGTCTGAGTTGCTCGGCGCCGACATCGATTTGTTGCAGTTGACCAAGATGTGCATTGAGTACACGGACGATCTGAGACAGAGGATCTGATTCGGCGGTCTTGGAAGACTTGGAAAGGTTTGTGGATGCGAGATTGATCTCGTCGATCATTGAGGTCAGGTCGTGGGACATTGTGGTGAGACGAGCGGAGCAGCGCTCAGCGGTTTGATAACTACCTCTAGGGTTAGCATATTGTTCAGGTAGAAGATTTTCAGAATATACATACGTTCTCTCGCGTTCAGCATCAACGCCGCTGTCAACACCACCAGCTTTGGCGGCCATGTCGTTCAGGACTCGCTCGTAGTGGTCGAGCCAGTGGCTGAGTTCTTCCTGCTGACCCTCGACAGAGGCGAGCTGACGCTCAACCTCGGCTGTGTCACGTTCGGCTTGGAAAGTGCGGCTGTACAACTTGCTGATCTTGTCGCTGTTCTCGACCAACATGCGGTCCCACGATCCGATCTTGTTGGCCAGGTTAGAGAACTGCTTTTGGTGCGACGAAAGAGATGTGGTCCAGAGGGTGATGATCTCGTCGAGAGACTTGGAGTTTAAGCGTGATGTAGCAGGGGGAGCGGGGCCAGAAGTTGATGCGTTTGTAGTAGGGTTGCTACCAAGACCGCCACTAGTGGTGTTGGCAGTAGGACCGCCACCAAGGCCTCCGGTGTTGTTGCTGCCAGTCAGACCATTGCTGCCGCCTGCGGGTGGTGCTGCCGCAGAAGCTGTGGAAGGACCACCACCATTGCCACCAAGTCCTCCTGCACCACCTGGTGCGGACTTGAGACTGAAAGTGGATCCGCCAGTCGAGGCGGGTGTGCTCGAATCGGCAGGCTTGGCTCCTAGTGAGAAAGCAGGTGTTGATGCTGCAGCGGCGGTCGTGGGAGTAGAAGCAGCGTCATCCTTCTTTTGACCGCCCAGATTGCCAAATAGACCGCCAGCAGGAGCGGCAGGCTTTGCAGCATCGTCCTTCTTCGCACTTAGACCACCAAATAGATTGCCAGCAGCAGGAGCGGCAGGCTTGGCAGCCTCATCTTTGTTTCCGGCAGGCGAGAAAAGCGACGGGGAAGAAGCAGGCTTGTCGGTATCCTTGTTCTGAGTCAGACCGCCAAACATGTTTCCACCAGGTGCGGCGGGTTTGCTAGCACCATCGTCCTTTTTGGCACCAAACAAGCCACCTGTCGGAGGAGCGGTTGAAGCGGGAGCAGCAGGTGCTGCGGCACCGAAAAGTGAAGGTGCGGACGGTGTAGTGGCTGAAGCAGGGGCTTGTGACGTGTTTCCACCGAGCGAGAAGGCGGGTTTCGACGAGTTGCCGCCCAGAGAGAAGCCAGACTGGCCAGCAGGAGCAGATTGGGGAGTTGACGAAGCACCACCAAGGTTGAACATGGGCTTGTTAGCAGGAGCAGCGCCTTCGGCAGGCTTCTGGCCGAACATGGAAGTGGGAGGTGCAGAAGCTGAGGTGTTGTCGTCAGGCTTTTTGCCGAAGGAAGCGAAGGCGTTGTTGGCAGGAGCAGCACCGCCTAGAGCGGCGCCAAATGTCGGAGCAGACTTGGGAGCTTCGGCTGCCTTATCCTCAGGCTTGCCAAAAAGAGGTTTTGCGCCGGCGCCGGCAAACATACCACCAGTTGACTGGCCAGGGGGAGGTCCGGCAGGTGTAGTAGAGAACATGGGCTTGTTCGTGGCAGCGGGAGTAGTTGAGTTGTTACCGAGAGAGAAACCTCCGGTGGGAGCAGCAGCAGCAGCACCGAAAGGATTGCCAGTGGCAGCGACGCCAGGAGTTGTGGGGTTACTAGACTGAGCAGCGGGCTTTTGTCCAAAGCTGAAAGTCGAAGTGGTGGGAGTCTGTGTGGAAGGAGAAGGAGCACCGAAAGGACTTGGTGCTGAGCCAGCGCCGGAAGTAGGAGCAGCAGCGTTTCCAAAGCTAAATCCAGAGGTTGTAGGAGTCTTGTTTGTGTTTCCGAAGAGACCACCGCCAGAGTTCCCGTCGGCCTTGGGGGCGGCGGTACCGAACAGACTAGGAGAAGAGGTTCCTGACGACGAGCCAGCAGGCTGGCCGAAGCTGAAGGACATGGCGATGTGAATTTAATCGGGGTGATGGACCCGTCGAGGGCGCGTTTGGTAGGAGGGTGGTTTGGCAATCCGAGTCGCGGGAGTTTTGCTGATCGATATTGGAGTCTGTGAGCGATGCGACTGAGGTTGTCGAGAAAGGGCAATGGAATAGGCGGTCACAGTAGATTGTCAGAGTGAAGCTCTGTTTGACAAGCATCGAGCAACACGCAGAGACGCGACGCTCGGACGTGAATCTGCAGTTTCCCTGTGCAAACACGGCAAACACTCGAGTCGCTCTTTCCCTGGCTCGACTCAGCCCCCAGAGACCCGCAGCTTCTCCACGGCACCAATCGCTCGAGAGCTGCTGCGGACTGCGCATCCACCGCCTCGACTGCGTCTCTATCTCTCCGCTGCCCGCTCGTCCCTCGTCTTCAAGTTCTGATCTTGCTTCTTCTCCATACTCGCTGTCTCTCCGCCCCTCTCTCCAACACCGACTCCCTCTCCACACTCCACACCGCCTAACACATACACATTATGACTCTCCAACCTCCGTCAGAGCCCATCGAGAACCTGAAAGACCCGGGTGCCCATGAGCTGCCCGGCGTGCCCAAGATCACCGGTAGCCGACTCTAACTCTCTGCCTCACGCTCCCCCACTGATTCCCTCACAGAACCCGAAGAATCCGATGACCACTTCTCTGATGCCTCCGAAGGCACCCCCTCATACCCTCCTGCTTTCACTGGTCGCAACCGTGCCCTGTCAATTCCAGTCACCCGCGTCGAGAAAGTAGACGATGAGCCCAGACATGGCGAGGTTCCCGGCACCGCAGCCTACAACATCAGAACCCAAGACGCCGTACCCGATGAGATCGAGATTGTCCCCGACGGCACCAGAAGCCGCAGCACCTCGCATGTCAGCGAATCAGACAGACCAGTGACCCCTGGTGGCACTCCCGTCCCTCATCTTGTCGTCGAAAAGGTTGACCCTAGCGCCCCTAGCCATGGCGATGTCCCTGGCACAGACGCCTACGACATGCGAACTGCCGATGCTCAGCCTGATGAGGTCAAGCAGGCACCCGCCTCATCAAGCGCCCCTCTTGAGCGTAAGTACACCATCCCCACGAGTTCACGCGACCTCCTCCCCAAACCAAGCCTTCATGTTTGACGAAGAAAGCATCACCAACTCCCAATGACAGATCTCGATCCCCAAGCCCACACCTCGACCAACAAGAAGTCAACGTCCTGATTCCCTCTGAGGCCCTCAATTCACAGGAATCACCAGAGACCTCCCACTCCGAACTCCCACTCCAACCCAAGACCGACACTACCACGCATCAACCAGCAGAGGGAAACGCAGACGACTTTGATGATTTCGACCAACCGCAAACAGAAAACACACACCAAGCCGACGATGATGATGATGATGCTTTCGGTGACGACTTTGACGATTTTGAAGAAGGCGGCGCGGATCAGGCAGATGGGGACGAGGATGACTTTGGTGACTTTGACGATGGCTTCCGACAAGCAGAAGAAACTCCTGTTGCCGCTCCCCCTCCTCAGCCTGTCCAGCAGCCCCTAGCACACCTTGTAAGTAGCTCTGCCAAATACACATATCAGAAACCCATGTACTCATTCCATTCGTGCAGCCCAATCTGAACTTTGCCGATTTGCAGACTTCGGATGATATACTGTCAGCGATGTCGCCCTACATGCTTGAGCTCTTCCCCGAACTATACGACCAAGAGAATGGTGCCTCGGACAAGTCAGCCGCTCTATCTACCGATCCGATCCTCACCGACCGCAGTGCATCTCTCTGGTCGCAACTTGTTGCACCCCCTCCTTTGCAGCCTCCGAACTGGATTCGCAGTCGCATCCGCCGCCTGTTCTTGGTATCTCTCGGTGTGCCTGTCGACCTTGACGAGATCCTGCCTGCCAGCAAACAAAAGAAACTGGTCCTCCCCAACATTCATCTGCCAGAACAAAAGAAAGAGGATGGCAAGACTAAGCAAGAGGGTGGTAGTTCTACTGGAGGAAGAAGAGGACCTGCTCCTCCACCAGAGTTCAATGCCAACGAAGCAGTCATGCTTGCCAGAACGACAGATACAGCGACCGAGGCCTACTCGGATGAAGAATTAAAGGCGCATGTGAAAAGACTAGAAGAACTGATCAAGGATGCGAGCACAGTGCTTGAGTACTGGGTCAAAAGGAAAGAAAGTGCTGTAGGCGACAAGGAGGCATTCGAAGGTGTTATCGAAAATCTTGTTGGCTTTGTCAAGAGCAGACGATGAAAACCAAGGAAAGTCTGTTTTGAACATAAAAGTACCTATATATACCAAAAGTAACCACCAGAATCTTCAATCGCCGTCACTCGATCACCAGTCCTATGACAGATACTTCTTACTCCCAGAGAGTTATTACACCACGGCCACCAAGTCCAAGTAGGACAAAGCGAAGGCTGGACAGATCATCATCCATCATATAATCTCCAGTCGGTACTTATCTTCTAGCTAGCAAGAGATGGTGTTTACTGCAGTTGTTTGATCAATAGGCACTTTTAGGTATACGGGAGGCTCGAGTCGCTCTTCTCACACGTCATCCTTCCTGCAAACGCCATGATTTTCGACCTCTTCCCAGCCACTTGCTTTCTTAACAACCAATTCTTTCTTCACTACGAATTGATAACGTTTCCGACTCTTGACGCTTCACGATGTTTTGCTTCGAGGATGTCGCGGTGTCTCCGATGAGCGTCAGTTGTCTTCTCAACGCGATGGATGAGTACAGGCGAGTTCTGATACCAATCTCGGTGTAAGAGAAACCACGACTGCCCGATACTTCATTCAGCTTGCCCAAGTGATTATGTCTTGTCTAGAGTTTGGAAACAGTGCATTCCAGATATGACTTCGGACGGCTGTCTCGAAGCCTCAAAGACATGAATTTGCACCTGTCTCAGACCCAAAGATGCGGTATGTATATTTAGTCGTTCGTTTGTACAAACAGCGACTCCTTCCCTTCAACAACCCGTACCGTTTTTCTCCCACATGTATCATCAACGTCAAAAGTCCTCCTCCTCAGGACGATCTGATCTTTCAAACCATTCATATCTCTCTGCACCGTCCTCTGGTAGTCCCAGACCAACCCCTTCTTTTCCTTCCCCATCGGTATACGGAAACTTGCTATCTCCAGCCGATACTCCCCACAAGCGCAATCGGTTCAAGACTCTGTACTTTGAACCTTCGATCAGAGATTCCGGCATCTCGCTTAGTACACCAACTTCGGATCCAAGGTTCCCTAGTCCCCTTACACCGCCTTGCTATCCTGTTCCTGGTATCCCTACCGACGAGGAAGCTCTAATCAAGAGCGAGCTAGACTTTCTGGTGGACGAGCTTGCTGCTCGATACGCCGGCGACGATAGCAGGGATTTCGAGTTTCTTGTTCCTGACCGCTGTGATTCGCCTACCCTTGGTTATTTCCCTGTTACAATGGCTTCGAGGTCCCGCGTGCCACTGCCATTGCGCGGACAGAACGACAGTAACAGCAACGGCAAGATCAGAAGGCACCCTCCGGCACTACCAGGTGCAAGCCATCTCAACTCACCAGTCAACCTCTCGATTCGCGATCTGGCCACAAGCCCAACACCTATCAATGTCAAAGAGACCAGTCCCCGTCCGAAACCGACCATCAATCCATCTTCACCTCTCCTCGGTCTACCCCATGTATTTCGCCGCCTCGCCATCACAGACCCCCATATCAACGGCCAACCTATCCGCTTCTTGTCTCGAGACTACGTGGCTGGAGCAAATAGTCTACAAGTGGGCAGTTGCACGTTCATGAATCTGGCTTACGGCGCAGACGTCGAATGTGGGTTGCGCGTCGAACCAAACTCCTCTCGAAATACCTCTGCATCACAAACAGTGATCTTGCAGATTGTACAGAGGGTGGTCAGAGTCAGGGATGGAAGCAGCGTATGGCTTCTATGCTCTGAAGTCGATGTATCGTCTTCATTCACTGCACTAGTGAGAAGGGAAGTGGCACTTGCTGCTTCTGCACGTACGCCAGATACAGCGGGATCGAAACACAAGCGCGGTGCTGGCAACGAAGACGATATATGGGTTTCCCTGGCTCAACAATTGGAGACTTCATCCTACGGCCCAAGTACAACTCGTTTGCCTACTTCCTCCTCCTCCGCCGTCAAAACCAAAAGCACAACAACACCAGCATTATCAGACTTGCTCTCTCTACTCACCGAACTCCGCTTTCTGCACCGCCAATTCTTTGTTCTTTCACCCAAAAAGTCAAAGTCTGGAGATGACGTGGAGTTTGGTATCCCTTACTTATCTAGTAGTTTGCATACTTCTCTGCTCTCTCTGCCCTGGCCCAAACCTTCAGCACATGAGAAGGGAAGGCAGAACACTAATCCCCATGGCCACAACACTTCCATCTACACCTCTGACCTTGATGCTCGCACTCCTTTGACAACTTTTATCAACACAGCGGCTCTTGCGGCAGGAACTTGGCTTGGAGGGAGTTGGGGTCAACCCACGATTCTGAGGGAAGTGTTGAGTCTGCCGCCCATGGCGAAGAAGGATGGTAACGAGGAAGAAAGGATTGGAATCTACGGTGTCAAAGTTGCCGAGGCTTGGGGGCAAGGAAAACAGGGTTTGGGGTGTTGGATTTGTTTTTTGGTGCCCGAGGGTGTGGAGAGGGAACTTTGATGTCAAGTCTGATTTGTTGGAGTTCTTTTTTTTTTTCTTCAAGAGAATGTCAACTGTTTCTATGTCGATTTTGTTGCTTCTCCGCATGATTCTGGCATCCGGTTCTTCGGTATGCTGAAGTGCTACGGTGGTAGCGTTTACGAGCAGCCACTGCTTCTTACTTTTGTCTAAGGCGGAACCAGGTGAACGAATTCAGATATATGTTGTAATGTATTAATATTAGATCTTCCTTTGGGACTACTTGCCGGTACCATCAATCTCGTATCTTCCATTGTCCCAATCTGCTTCGTAGGTATGTACCATCGGGACTGCACTCTGCGGTGGATTGTATGGTTGTTGGGTCATGGGAGCGCTGGAGCTGGAGTATGACTCTTGTGACCGGAGAGACTGCATCTCTCTCTTCAGGTTCTTGACCTTTCTCATCATCCAAATCAGGCCGGCGAGTGCAATCATGCATGCGACGCCTAGAACAGCGCCTACAGCTGCACCAACAACGGTTGTGGTGTTCGAGTCCGAGTCGCCAGATGGAGTTGCTGTGACAGTTGACGTGACGGTGGCTGTTGCAGCTGTCTCGGTGGAGTTTGAGTCGTCCGAGGTGGTAGAGGTACCCGGGATTACATTGTTGATGAATTGTCCGAGGTATGTCGTCTGATCTTTGTCAATGATCATGCTGGAGTTGTTGCAGCAGTTTGTTCGATCCGAAGCTTCACGGCAGCACCATGTGTCTAGTGCGCAGGGCAGCACGTTGTAGGCTTTCCATCCATTTTGCTCTGTGGAAACTTGTCAGAGAGGACAGCGAGGTACGAGTCGTTGAGATTTGCTTACTCGCCATGGGACACGCATATGGACAAGTTTGATCGCTGAAGGTGCTGTCGGTGCAGCCGTTGCCGTATATGTAGCCGCTGTAAGAGCCTTGTTGTGCGTAACAGAGGCCTCCTTGGATACAGATATCGCCGTTCCCTTTGTTTGACGCCTGTAGAGTATAAGCATGACTATCATAGCCCATCGAAGCCTGGTATGGTATACGCACGCAACATGCGCTTTCTGTTGCACTAGAATTGCAAGGCACAAACGAGCTATCTGTGATTGCGATGCCTTGAGCGTTGAAACATCTCTTATCTGCGCGGGCGACATATAGCAGCGAAGCTAGCAAGAAAACGAGACGCATGCTGAGGGAGAGAAGCAGTCAAACGAAGGGTTGTGCGATGTGAGGAAAAATAGAGGACAAAAGAGAAACAAAAGAGAAATGCCGAAGGAGAACGAACTGGCATAATATAAATCACGGTGCTGACAGGCTGAGCACATGGTGCTGTATGGGTACTCAGCCTCTTGGGATTAGCTGCCGTGCACAACATCTCGGTTGATCTAAAAGTAGTGTAAGATAGCCATGTTTTCAGCGGCAAGGATTCAGGCCTTGTATATTCATCCAATTAGATGGCTTCTGCCGACGATAGGCCTACACTGTATGATGGTACGGCGGACATCAATATCAATAAGTTGACGCGATGGATTGGTGTCGATATTAAAGCGATGAAGTTTTTGTTGGTGAAGCGTTCTCAACAAGCACGCGTCAGAAAGATTCATGTCGTACAGATGAGGACTTGATGCGGCTAGAGTTGCCATTTGGAGCGTGAGCTGGCCATGGAGCGTTGCAGACCGCGATCGAGCGTGGCGCCATGTCAAATGTCCAAGTCATGGCTCATGGGTCACTTCTCTTCTTGCAGCCAGCATAATGGACGAAAGGTTGCAGGCAGATATACGGGAGGTTGACCCTTCGGTCGCCTTTCCAGCTACCCAGCAGCACGTACACTCGACATGGGCCCGCACCTTCCACTCGCGACCGGAGCTGTATATCCAACCAGAAACTACTGAGGAGATTCAGAAGATTATCAAGCTCGCCCGACGAAGCAGGAGACGCATCGTTGTTGTCGGCTGCGGTCACTCGCCTAGTGACATTACCTGCACCTCATCATGGATGGTCAACCTCGACAAGTACAGCCGCGTCCTCAATGTCGACCGCGAACGCAAGCGCCTCACTGTCCAGGGTGGCATCCGTCTGCGCGACCTGAACTTGGCCGCCAACAGTCATGGCCTCACCATGCCCAACCTCGGCAGTATTCACGATCAGTCCATCGTTGGCGCCATCTCAACTGCCACCCACGGCAGCACCCTCAAACACGGTCTCATGTCCGACTCGGTCAAGTCCATTCGCATCGCTCTCTCCGACGGCTCTATCGCTTCCTGCTCACCCGACGAGAACCAAGACCTCTTCCGTGCCGCTCTCACATCACTCGGTGCTCTCGGTATCATCACTGAGGTCGAGTTTGAGATGACCGACGCCACCAACATTGAATGGGAACAGACTCTGAAACCCCTTGACTGGGTGCTTTCACGCTGGGACAATGAGCTGTGGACAAACAAGGAATTCACTCGTGTTTGGTGGCTGCCCTACATGAAGAGAGCTATCGTTTGGTCTGCCTCCAAGACAGACAAACCAGAGAGACCTCCAGTCTCGAGCTGGTATGGCGGTTCTGTTGGCTTCCACACCTACCAGATCCTGCTCTGGATCTCAAACTACGTTCCTCGCATTCTTCCCGCCATCGAGTGGTTTGTTTTTGGTATGCAGTATGGCTTCTCTGACCATGCTGTTACTAGTGGAATCGAGCCTCAGCGAACTGGTCTGCTCATGAACTGTCTCTACTCTCAATTCGTCAATGAGTGGGCTTTGCCTCTGGAGAAGGGTCCTGAAGCCATCACTCGTATGTCTGCATGGATCAACGGCGAAGAAGGCTCTGGCATCCCCTTCAGCAACAAGGGGCTCTATGTTCATGCCCCTGTCGAAGTCCGTGTTTCCGACACCTCTCGCGTCCAACCCAGACCCTGGATGGACAACACCAACCCCAACGGCCCGACTCTCTATCTGAATGCCACTCTCTACCGTCCCTTCCTGAAGGATCCTCCTTGCCACGAGCGTTATTACGAAGCGTTTGAATACCTCATGAAGGAACTCGGCGGCAAGCCTCACTGGGCAAAGAACTTCTCCACCGTCACCCACGATGATATGCAGAACATGTTCGGTGATAACCTTACCTCTTTCCTGCGCGTGCGCAACGAAGTCGACCCTGAAGGTGTCTTCCTCGGCGCATGGCACCGTCGCTACTTGCTGCCTGCCGACACCCCTCACTTCGCTTGTGAGGAGAAGGAGTTGGCAAGGACCCAAGCTGCTGATGGCGGCAGAAATTGGTTTGGTGATTTGACGAGTCATCCAAGAACCGCAGATGAGAAGACTGCTCTACTCTCGACAGACCATGGTCCCGAACATGATGATCTGGAGGATGCACGTCGCATCAGAGAAACTTCTGTCGAGAGCCTGTTTGGCACGAAAGTCTTTGATAAGATGTAAATGATAATGTATGCTGTATTCTGTAAAACTACTGTATTTAGTGTTCCCAACTGAACGACTTTACCAACGGACAAAACTGGCCAACATGGATCAAACTAAATAAAAGATCGTAAGTGAGCTTCCCAACACTCTTTGAGTGAGCATTATCGCATGGAAAACGTGGCGTCTTGTCGTCGCAGCTTCCAGCTTGAGGAAATTTCGGCTTTGCTCACTGCGACCGTGACTTCCTTCTTCGCTGTACGCCAATGTTTACATCTCGGCATGAGAAACATCTCTCAACTCTTTATGAATACCATTTCTTTTAAGTACCTTACCACCTATTACTCGCCTCCCCTTATCTTACTCGTCTTTCGACGTAAATCTTCTATCCGTCCAATTGCTACGACTACTCGCTACTGGATGCGCAACATCAATAATCACACGTTCTCCAAAGGTTGATTCCCTCAGCTTCGACCCATCGCGCCCATCTATCTATTTCTCTCTCGGCCTTTCGATCCGACACCTGTGATCTGTAGTTCCTACACTCCACTGTTTGCAACATGAATCGTCCCGCATCAACAGGAGAGCAGCAATCGATACCTTCGACAGCACTCTCCGATACTGGACTGCCTTCGAATGAGCAGCGGGCTCAAGAGCTCGACAGATACTACACACCAAGCAACAAGTCAGCTCTGCGATTGACAGACCGAGATTCGGCTTTGTCAGCATACATGCAACTCTTATGCTGGCGTCTAGGCATGCGCAGGGCATTGGTCAGCCTCATTGATCGTGACACCCAATACTACGTTGCCGAATCTACAAGAACTATGGACTTACACAATCCGAACGATTTCGTTGATGAGGGTGATGGTCCGCTGTCTCTCGTACGTACTTTGCAGATGCAGTGTTAGCGCTGTACTAACGTATCGTTTGCAAGCATGAGAGCCACCCCAAGACAGGTATCTTATGTGCTGAGACCATCCGACAAGTGGCTGCATCTACCGAGGAGCCTGCTTATTTCGAGATCTGCGATTTGGCTGCCGATACCAGATTTTCCCAGCTGAACATTGTCGAGGAACTGAAAATTGCCTACTATTGTGGCGTGCCTATGTATGTTACCCACCCACTCGACTACTGAAGCTTCGCTGACACCCTGCTCCAGACGTACGAGCAACAAGATTGTGATTGGCACTGTGTTTGTTCTGGACGATAAAGTCCGCGAGCCTCTTTCCTTGCAGTACATACTTTGTGAGTGGCACTATACAGACTCGCCGTTCAGCCTCTCACTTCGCTTGTACCTACTGCACACATATGCATCAGTTACCACAGACTTCTCTTTCTTTTTACTATTCCTACCATATCTTACACGTCACTGACTTGTCAAGTTCTCACATCAATCGCCGACAATGTCATGCTGCATTTAGAGTATCGCAAACAACGAATGGATGTTGCCAGGATCATGGAGATGAATAAATCCCTCGCGTCCTTTATGGACTCTCACCAGGAAGATCAGAAGCCGACCCCACCATGTAAATCGCGTACTAAGGTTCAAGATCCCCCAGCAACCAGCGAGCAGAACAGTCGACGTAGCAGCACAGACAAGTCTTCAGAAGATGAACTTCCCCTAGGCAACGGTGGAAGGGATTACAATCAAGTCTTTAGCCGTGCTTCTGCTCTGCTGCGGCAATCCTTGTCCTTGCTTGAAGATGGTGGAGGTGTGATCTTTTTCGACACGGTGCCAAAATCCTCAGGAGGAAGTAGCTCAGGTCATAGCCTCTATCGAAGCGACAGAGGCCCGAAACAGGATTCTTCCAGACTGGCTCCTGATACTGCTCAATTGTCACGTACTCCCTCGGATGAAGACGGGAACAGAAAGGACAACCTTGGAGCTCATGCCGCTATCCTTGCTTACAACATCCGTAATGCGTCTTCTGGCAACCCAGACCAGGCGTGCCATCTGAGCGAGGAACTGCCTGCAAAGATACCGGTCAAGACTCTTTTGAAGTTTATCAAGAAGGTTCCTGGGGGACAGGTCTACCATTTCCCAGAATTGAACTCTCCTAGCACGGGAGAATTGACAAGATCAAGGTCTGGGAATCCGCAGCATCAAGGCAACATTGAGGAGGCTGATGTGAGATCGCTTTTCTCATATCTTCCTGGAGCCGTGGAAATCATCTTCGTCCCGTTATGGAACACACATCTTGATCGATGGTCAGTTTGCCTTGCCTACACACTTTCGAGCGAACGAAACTTCACCTGGGAAATCGATTATTTCTTCTGCCGAGCATTCTGCAACTGCGTGAAAGCCGAAGTTGACAGATGTGCCGTCGTGCTCGCGGATCGACAAAAGGTATGCCGTTCGGGTTCAAGTAAAACCAGTCATTCTCGGATCAATAGCTAATTCCTCGATCTTGATGTAATAGGGTGACTTCATTGGATCAGTCAGTCACGAATTGCGGTCTCCACTGCACGGTATTCTGGCTTCTTGCGAGCTCATTCAGGAAACCGAGATGTCACGCTTCCAGGCATCACTCATTGATACTACAGAGAGCTGCGCGCACACGCTCCTAGACACCATCCAGATGGTTCTCGACTACAGCAAGGTGAACGCATTCACAAAGCATCCACCAGGGGAGAAACTTAACGTCAGACCACACGTCGTCAAAGGAGGCGTTGAGCCACTCCTGAGCACATATTCTCACGTCAACCTCGCGGCAATTGCAGAAGAGGTTATTGAAGGTGTGACTACCGGCTTTCTTGCAAAGAGTGATCCAAGTATGGAACTAGGTTTTGCAGGAGAAAGAGCAAAACGCGACGCCAAATCATTTGAGGACCTGGTAGCCACGCCTCAGTCACCTGTGGAAGTCATTCTTGACGTGAGCCCACCACAAGATTGGACTTTCGTCACTCAACCTGGAGCATATCGGCGTATCATCATGAATATCTTTGGAAATAGTCTGGTAAGGGAACACCCTCAAGGCAATAGCGATATCGGAGATGCTGACAAACAACCATCACAGAAGTACACAGTAAACAAAACGGTGGCTAGAATCAAACTTGAATTGAGTGCTAACGTTGATACAGGAGCATGGCTACATAAACATTTCTCTCAATTGCGAAGAGATGAGCACAAAAGAATCAGATCCTTCCATGGCGATAGTTGAACTGAACGTCAAAGACTCTGGCAAAGGGATATCACAAGCTTATATGGACACCAAAATGTTCACGCCCTTCGCGCAGGAATCCGCCTTGGCTCCTAGGTAAAGAATATGTTCTCATTGTCTCGCAGAATGCAGAGCTGAATTATTTAGTACTGGCCTTGGACTGTCTTTGGTCCGATCTCTGGTCCAGATGATGGACGGAGAGATTGAAGTTCGGTCTGAAGTCAATCACGGTACACAGGTCAAAGTAAGGATCCCGATGAAACGCGCGATGAACCATCACGGGGATCATGATCCCCGTGATGGTTTTCACAGACCCAACGAAGACGACATTCAAGTTTTACGCACAATTGAACCTCGACCCCAGATTGTGAACTTCCTACAAGATATGCTGCCTGATGATAGTCCACAGAAACAGGAGGGGTACCAAATGCAAAAACATGCATTGGCTGCTTGCATCAATGGTTGGTACAAAGTCGAGGATCTTCACCATTGGGATGCAAGTATGGACACCAAACCCGACATCATTCTTGTCGACGATGTTCATCTACTCGCAATGACGAAACATCTCAAGCTCCTGAAAGAGATTGATGCTGTTGTTGTCATTCTTTGCTCCGACCGATCGAGAACGACAGTCATCTCGAGAAACGTCGACTATCCCAAACTGCACATCATGCCGAAGCCATTTGGACCTTTCAAGCTCGCCAAAGCACTCAAACATGCTCTCGACAGGCGGGGTCCTGTTTCTAGAACACCACGTGGCCCTGCTATCTCAGAGGAGACTGGGCCCATTCAAGAGCTCAAGCAGTCGAGTCCGACTTTGAGAAGAGTCCCTTCCCCTTCGGAAACTTTGTCTAAGCTAATAAAGAAGCCATCCTCCAAAGGAAGCTTCCCTTTTCCGTCAATGACTTTCAGTCCACCCCCAACATCACCTACACCGCACATACCAGTGACCACGCCTCAGATTGAAGTCTCTGGCACCTACCAGCGAAGGCTGAAGACTCTCGATGTGCCAATGGCAGACCAAAAGCCTCTCGAGAAGCACAACAGACTCACACGCAGCCAGAGCGAAGGCCAGACCAGTGTTCAGCTCAGACGTATCAAGCCCAGAATATTGCTTGTGGATGATAATGAAGTCAATCTCAAACTTCTGCAAACCTTTTTCGTACGCCGCGGCTTCACGGACATGAGATTGGCTCGAGATGGCAGTGAAGCGGTTAAGGTCTACGAAGACGCTTTAGGTCATCGCGAACCATTTAACCTGGTCTTCATGGATATCAGTATGCCGGTACGTTTTGGAGCCTCAGCTTGTTTGGCATTACTCAATTTTAACTCCGAGACTAGGTCATGGATGGTTTCGAAGCGACGAATCTCATAAGGCAAAGAGAAGCCTTGATGGCTAGACCACACCACAGCTTAGTCGTTGCTTTGACAGGCAACGCCAGTGCAGAAGACCAGACCCAGGCCTTCACGAATGGTATGGACATGTACATGACGAAGCCAGTCTCACTCAAGGAAGTCGGAGAGCTGATGAAGGCATGGGAGGAGAAGTCAGCGATATACGGAGCTGAGGGTGCAAGATCTGCACTTCTTGAAAGCAACGCAGCTGAGTAGGAGGTATGAAGGGCGTGTTTGCATTCAGTGGTTCTGGTGGTCACATATCACCCACCCCACACCGATGCGATATTCTTCCTTGGTGTATCGAATTCAATCCTCCTCTTTCCTAGTGTATTTATTCTTCCCCCTTCAACCTTTGAGTTGCGTTCGTATCGAGACAAGAACATCAAAACATCAAGAGAAAGTCATGATAAAAATAAGGAGGTAGTAGACTTTGGTGATTTCTTGATTGTTCTTTGCAGCTACGTTTTGTACATTCTGACCGTAAACACATCACACCACAGCAAAAAGAATGACCGCTACAGAAGAGCTGCGAGTCACACATGCCTCCACAACCATCGACCACCCATACATATCCACTATTCCTCTGGATATCTCTACGTGTCCCTCTCTTTTCAGTCACCTCACATGGTAGACGAATGACTCACCGTCCTCCCCTTTGCAAACCAGCCCCAAGCCCCCACTTTCTGCCCATTTCCTCCCGTAGCAACCGGCGCCAACATCTCCGGCGTACCCATAGGACTAGGCCCCTGCATACTCCCCGGCGTATCAGGCCTCGACACCAACATTTTCATCCTTTCCATTTCATTTTCATGCGCTTCCATTTGTGCTAGCATCATTGCCTCCATGGCGTCAATCTTTGCTTGCATTTCTTCCTTTTGCTGCTCCATTTGCCTGCGCTGTTTGTCGAGGGAGATTTGGAGGAGTTCGTTTTCGTGGATGGCGGTTGCTTCGCGGGTTTTTGCGGCTACGAGTTCGATGAGGAGGGTTTCGTCTGAGGGGGGTGCGTGTGAGGGTGTGGAGAGGATGGTTTGGGATGTCAGTGACGAGTTGCGTTTGGGTATTGTTGCTGCTGCGCTGGTTGTGGGAGTGACAGAGCCAGAGTCTTCTCTGGAGTAGTAGTCTGCTTCGGTGGCTTTTCTGGCAGAGCCGAATTTTTGGGGTTTGGCGCGGATTTCGGTTCCGTCTTGAGATCTGATCATGCGGAGGGGAGGTCCAGGACGGTGTTGTTGGGTTGTAGCTTGAGGCGATGGGATTGTTTGATGAGGTCGCACGCGGGGAACGGAGATTGTGATGTCGGGGAATGAGCCTGAGAGGTCTCGAGATGCCTTGTTGTTCTCGTGGCGACGGTAGAGGGAGCGACGGACTCTGATTGACTCAGAGGAAGGTGCTTCACCGGCCTTGAGAGAAAGGCGAGCGTCCTTGAGGTCTGATGTTCGCTTCATGTGACGGTACGTGCGGTCCTTAGCCACCCGCTGGCGCAACTTGACAAGCTCACTCTCCAGCTTGACAGTGTACTCGCTGGGAAGGGGTACTTGCGAAGGTGCTATTTCGCCGTTCTCGGATCCACTGTCGGAATCAAGTGATGTTTCGGCATCGAAAAGAGCACAGAGCTTGAGCAAAGAAGAATGAAGACCAGCATCTCTGTCTTGGCCAGAAGTGTTGCCGGCAATGATGCTGTTCGTCACTGATCTGACAAAGTTGGATTGTCTCTTCAGTGCCGTCACCTCATCTCGAGTCTTCTCGTGGTCGATTCTGGATGGCAGGGTCGTGCGACGCTGCCTACGGTACGCGTCTACAGTCTTCTTCTCACGGAACAACTCGAGAAGATCAGCAACAATCTCTTGAGCTCTAGTTCTTCTGGCTTCCTCGCGCTGGAGGTTCGCTGCAGTCTGGGCTGCCTCGCGTTGGACTTCACTAAGCGCAATCAACAGACCCTCGACCTGTTCGTGCAAGTTCCTGTCTTGCGAGATGAAGGATCTGTGAGGCTTTGTTGGCGTAGCGCTGTCTCTTTCGGGGTCGTCGACCTCGGTCGGTGCGGTGCTGGCGTAGCTATCCGTGCTGAGCATGCTGGCTCCACTACCAGAGATAGAGTTGAGCGTTGAGAGCGACTGACCAGACGCTTTGCGACGAAGGGGTGCAGCTGGCGAAAGGGAATCGCTCTTGGACCAAAAGTCAAAGAGCCTGAAGGCGTTTCCATAGGTGCTGGTGAAGCCTAGAGCACGGACGGTTCTATCACCCGAGCCTCTTTCAGCCTGTTTGAGGAATTGCTTGCCTAACTTGTCGAGAGCATCACGGGATACGACCTGCTTGAAAAGGGTGGTGACTTCCTCAATGAGTTGATCCGGGTTGTTCTCATACGGTTCCCAGATTTGGCGAGAGAGAAGCAGCTGCAAGACATCCTCCAACTCGGCCATAGCAAGCAGTTTTTGCTCGTTCTTAAGGATGAGAGCCAAGGCAACACGCATGACAGTCTCATCTGCACCCTCGGCAAGAACAATATCGTAGATGCGGAAAAGAGTGTCTAGAGGACATGTCGTAGCAAAGATGGTCATGAACCACTGCGAAAGGTACGCAAACTCGACACCCAGATCTTTGAAGTGGGCGACAAGCTTGGGAGCGATCGGAGTAAGGAGCTGTTGGAACTGGAAAATGCGCGAGTGAAGGCCAGTCAATGAGTGTGAGTACGAGTCGCGCAGTCCGTGGTTCTCCATAAGCCTAACAAAGACACAGAAGGCGTCTCTGGCATCCATCTTCATGAGCAGGATGCCAACGATGAAGCCCATACCCTGGCAATAGCCAATCTCGGGATCGTACAGGTTGTAGCACTTCAGGACCTGGCCAAGCATGGTCTGGCCCTCAGCACCAGGCTGGGCAAACAGAGGGTGGTTGGGGAAGCAGCGGCCAATGTCCTTGTCAATGATAGTGTCCGAGGTAGGTGGTTCGCTCTCGATCTGTGCTAGCAGACGGTCGAATTCCGAGTAGAGTCTTTCTTCGCGTGCACCAGCAATGCCTCCCCAGACGACAGGCCGCAAGAAGTCGGGAACTCCTTTGTGTATCATGATTGGGGTCATGGTAGGCATAGATGCCAAAGCCTCTTGGTAGTCACGGGTGACAAAGGCCCAGAAGTCGCCGAGGCTCATGCCTAGGGCCTCTTTAGGTATGTGTAGACTGAGCAGCGAGGCACCGCCGACGGAAACAATGCGGTCGTTGTGGGAGAGGGTGACGGCGGTGATGCCAGCCTTGGGGTCGGTAGCGAGGGCGTTGTTTTCCATCTCGAGGCGGGCGAGGAGAGCGGCCATGTGCTGTGCTTGGGTTAGTGCTTGTTGGTTTGTCGAGGGAGTAGTGCATACCTCGTCATGGTCGAGTCCACCAGTTCTGGGAATGGACTCTTCTAGTGGAGAGCTGAGGACCGAGTCTGTGAGGGGCACGCTGACCAGCGAGTCTGTTTGCGCGTGGTGCGAGTGGGGGAAGTCGGGCGAGAAAGGCGTAGGCGTGTCTGCGCCTGTCTCGTGGGCCATTGTTGTTGGCGGCGTGTATATTGTTGATGCTCTAGAGCTATGATGTCGTGTATCGTGTGTCGTGTCTAAATATGCAATTGAGGGTGACCAGCAATCCCTGTGTTCGTCTATAACATGTCGCTCCGACTCGGGGGCAGACAAGAAGCAGTGTGCAGTGTATCGAGTATTGCTGAAAAGCAGTGACCTAAGGAAGGGACGCGTCGAGAACAGCCAAAGGAATGAGACTGGTAATATCGTCGCTGGACGTCGGCACGTTGTCCGTTTTTTGCACTCGCAGCTTCAGGAGCGATGATAGCGACCTGCAGTCCGAGTAACCAAGGAGCAATCCTCGCAGAGTCCCATCAACGGCCAAAAGATGAGGCAGCCAGAGGCCTCGTTGTATGAAACGGCCATCTCCTCAGGGGATTGCATTTCCGCGCTAACCGAACCTTTTTCCACGACTCCCACGCGCCCCCGAGTCAAGCTAATTTTACCGCCTGTTTGTTCTATCCATCTTCCATCGCTTCTGTAGCCATCCAATCACCAATATATCATGCAATATCTCCTGTCGAGCCACGTCTCTGAACGCTCCCTACACGCTTCAGATGCTCAGCATCCTGACCCACACGCACACACAAAACCAGTACAACTCTCCCCCACGTTGTCATGGCAAGTATCTCTTTACATTTCCACACCGTTGCAACCTCGACATAACCGTCTTCTACCGTGTGCTTGTACATCCTCATCAAATCCATCGTGGACACCGAGCCACCTCGCAAGTCTCTCCCCTCGAAGTCATTGATGAAATCATAAAGCGGCACAATCTTCATATATTTGAGAAACGCCATCCATGCCATATTTTGCACACCACGTCATGTCAAATTTGGAAATGAGATTGGACAAATTATTCGAGAAGACTTCGCCACCACTTCTAGAAGTCTCGAGTTCTTGCCGGAGGAGATGTTCACAAGACCTGCGACGTGAAGCATGGCGGACTCGACTTGTGCTTAGAGTACTGCATTCGTGGATGAAACCGGTAGATAGCTTTCCTGTCCTCGATTGCACCTTCGACCATCTACTCAAACTCTACGCGCTACCAACACGCTCTTCACTATATTTCGCTGTTTCCTCGAAAACGGTTCAAGAATACAAGCCTCCCGGCGGTACAGACAAGTCACGGGTGGGAGGCTCATCACTAGAAAGGGGCAATAGTGCTAGAGTATGCTGTAATTGACCTAAGACATGCATGCAAAACTACTCAACAGGAGTACTCCTACCAGCTTTCTACACTCCTCATGGTCTACAAGGTAGAGTGTTGTTTGCAGCCGCGCGGTTGAGCAGTCATCCTTGTGCATCAAGGCGGCTAATTATTTTGCTTGCCTTTGTACAAGACAGCTCGGTATGTGGTCTGTGCATGGCTGTGTGTTGGGTTCGAGTTCGACTCTCGGTTGCGTTCTTGAGGTGCTTCAAAGATTCAAAGTTTCAGAGCTCATGTAGGAGACTCAGATGTTGACTCTACGGCGGGGTGTCCAAATCTATGTAGGAAGCCTTCCCATGCTGATTTCTGCAACATCCAAGGTGTATCAGCACTATCGTCACCATATCTAGCTACCCACTACTCGAGGACGGTGTCCATGAAGAGAGAGCACCCACTAAGTCATGATTGAAATCTCTTCCGTGGTTCTTGCCATTCACGACATCTGATCCCATACTTCCTGACTCGGCCATATGCTCCATCACTGATAACTTGGCCATTGCGCTGATCAAGCCTGATCCTGACTCTCGTCCCTTACCTCTTCTTTGACTTTGACTTCGATGCCACGGTCATTGCAGACATTCTGGGCATCGTCTTGAGCAGAAGCCCGTAGACCAGCTCCGGTCGTGCATCATGTCGCGTAAGTTGTGAGCTATAGGCTACTAAAAAGAGACCTGAAGGAAAGTCCGGGCATCAAGCTCGTGGAGTAATCGCAAAGAGTTGAAGGCAGCCACGAGAGCTCGCGCTATTGTGTGTTGTCTGGGCGTTGGGCCAGGTCTGTGGCTGAAGCGTCTGGGTGTGGCAGCAAGTGTAGTCTGGTAGGCATGGGCTGGCTTGGTAGAGCTATGGCTTAGACGGTGGTGTCGTGGTCGGCCGCCAATTGGGGGTCTAGGCGAGCTGACGGTTGTGGCTTGAAATGATGCAGATCCTGGTATCCCTGGGAACAGCCATCAGACCAACGTTTGCGCCAGCGGAATGTACAAATCAAACTGCAGTTCCAACTGGCCGCTCCATCGTACTCTACAAACAACAGCAACATACTTCGCATCCACTCGGAGCAGCACCTTTTTGCAGCTTGACCTTCGCAGAGCGTTCAGGCACGAACCATATCCAGACCCTTGTGGGCCCAAAGCAGCACGCAGCTTGGACATCTTCCCGCATCTTGGCACCCGTTCAGTGCAAGAGTGATCTCACCGACGTCATTATTTGGACAGCCGAACCTTGTTCCACTCAGACAAGCCAAAGCAAAAAAGCTGCCTTCACGTCACCGCAAGACACCCACTGTCCGACGACTCGTGCGACTCTTTAAACCACCCTGTGACCTGCCCTGAACCATCATCTTCCTCCCTAGACATAGCATCCCCACAACCGCTCGACGACCGTCCTAGGCCACACATTAATTAATCGCATATCGACCTTCGTCACATCAACACAATGGCTGTAGCGCGTACGTCCAGCTGCCTAACACATCAGAATCGCTTCCAAAGCTAACACACCTCGCAGGACCTATCTTGGGATTGATTTCCCTCATCCTCTTGGGCGCAGGACTTCTCTTCCAATTCTTCGTCATTCTCTCGGGCGTTGCAAACACGACTCCCCTCAACAAGACATACTTCATCCAGGTCGACACAGCAGGAACCTCGGCTGCTCGAAACCCTTTGCGCTGGACCTTCTTCTACCTCTGTGGTGAACAGAATGGCCTCAACGCAAACTGCGGTTCTCCCGTTCCTGCTCGTCCTTTCGACCCTCCAAGAAACTTTGGCAGTGACCAAGGCGTTCCTCAATCCTTCATTGGATCCAACCACTACTACTACCTCTCGCGCTTCATGTTCGCTTTCTACCTGATCGCTCTCTTCTTCGCTGCCATCGCTTTCCTCACTGGTATTCTGGCTCTCTGCACTCGTCTCGGTTCCTACCTCTCCGGCCTCACTGTTGCCGTTGCTGCCTTCTTCCAGGCCCTCGCTGCCGCTCTCATGACGTAAGTTGTCGATCACAATTTGGTCACCTCTGGTCAACAACCACTAACGGCTTTCACAGTGCATGCTTCGTTCAAGGCCGCAACGCTTTCCGTCGCAACGGTCAGGATGCCCGTCTCGGTCGCTACGGCTTTGGCTGGACCTGGGCAGCCTTTGCCGCCTACTTCCTCGCCATGATCCTCTTCTGCGTCGGTGGTGCCGTTAGCAAGTCAAGCGACCGCACTCCCCGCAAGGGCGGTATGTTTGGTCGCAAGGCCAGCACCCGCTCGCGTGGCAGCTTCATCGACTCCGAGAGCCAGAGACGCGTCAAGGAGGAGTACGAGTAAAAACATTGATTCACTCTCGAACAACATTCGCCCTGTTTACGAGTTTCCTTGTTTGTCTCCTTCTCACGCTCATGATATACCCTAGCCACGAGACTGCCGCTTCTCCCAGGAATGCGGAGATCTCGTGGGTACCTCACCTATTTCGTAATGTCCTCAGTTTGGCTTGTATCATTACTACCCAATTTCCTTGTTTTATGTCTCATGCGAGCAACGAGCAAGCAACAATACCTAATGTCTTTCATCTTATAATACATTTTTGTGTAATATATTCATTGCTCCCATCGTCGTCTTTCCTCTCCATATCTTGACACATCGTATACACCCCCAGACTTAATAGGTAATTGACCACGAGCACGACCATACTTCTACACGGCAAATGCTATACGTATGCTTCCTTCTCTCTTTGTCCGACGAGTGAGACGGGGAACGACTCCAAGGGCCGCGACCCATGTGCTCGGCTCGGCATTCATGACCTCGACCTTCTCAAAGACAGGGTCATACCTCAAACACTCCTCTGAAACATTATTTACTATGTCATACTCATCACAGCGTATTTTCGGTTGGTACCAATATTCCATACTGTTCTAAATACTTCTTCATACCTCAAGGGTGAGTCTTGGGTCGCCTGAATCAATGGTCTTCGAGAAACCCTTCCCTTCGATGTCCTGACCCCCTTTCCTGAGAGATAACCTTTCAGAACACTGACATGCACACCTCGCAACTCAAATATCCAGGGACCTACTTACAAACTATTTTATACCACTCAAGTCATCCTGACGCCTGTATACAAGCTCATCTGACCCTAGCAAAGAGCGACCATGGATCTCCTAAACTAGGAGCACTTTTCTGGGCTTTCTGCCCTCTGATGATGTCAAACAGTGTTAGATCGTTTTTGACCAAGCCTTAGTACATAATCACCTCCGGTGTGGTCTAACGGCTAGGATTTCTCGCTTTCACCGAGGAGGTCGGGGTTCGATTCCCCGCACCGGAACATCTTCTTTTGTTTTTTCTATCCCATCCATCGGCCACTTTTCTCAGGTTTCCCATCAGCAAGGAGAAGGTGCTTTGCTCTTGTTTTGTTGCTCATGAAAATTACAACATTGGAAACAGCCGGGTGAAGCTTCGTCTCATGGGGCTGACATGAACATGCATAGTCTCTAAACCATGGGTTGGCATTCTTCACTATAGAGTTCGAAGCACCCTTGGCTCTCTGCGGAGACTCACCTATATAGTCTATAGAGAGATATATATCATAATAGCATTGATCACCGTGGGAGGAGGACGGAGGGAAAGTTAGAGATCCGTCTGTGTCTCCCAGTCCCTCCCAGAGAAACCCTAGGCGCTATAAGAATGCACAACAATCTTTACATCAGAGACCTGTCCAAAGAGCGAGTCGAGAGTAGACCCTTACTCTGTGGACACTATCTTGTCTCTCGAAACTATCATGCATCTTCACAACCACTGCATGGCATACCTGTGCAAGTGGGAGGCTTGACAGGTCTTCTTGTGATGTACTGTCATACAAAGCATACCGCGTACAGAAAAGGGTAGAGCGACAAAGCACATCACAAACCCCAAGAAGAGATGATTCAATAGGTAATCAACAGCTTGCTCTGTTCCTGAGGATACGTAGGTGTCGATCTGTCAATGCAACAGTCTTGGAGTAAAGTCCGTCATGCCTCCCTAATGTATAACGCCTGCCTCAAAAACAATGAACCCTCCAACGCCATGCTGCCACATCGATGTGGTAATGCTATCAAGATATCAAATTTCCTTCACTCTTTGGTCAAAGTCCCGAAACCTTGTAACTGCCTCCGATGTCTCCTCTTTCTGCGTCGGCCGAGGCCTGGTAACGATCGCCGTGGTGGTTACCACTGAGACTCGAGCTGCGACGCTTCTTCTCGTGATGACGGGTTCCGCTGATCTCCGAACTTCGTCGTGTCTTCTCGTCGTAAACGTGATCGGGAGCACGGTGGGCATCTCGAGGCACATTTAGACTATCACGAGTACGGTCAGAATCACTACCGTCATGAGTAGTTCCAGACAAGGTACCATCATATCCACGTCCTGGTGCAGTGTGATTGTCCTCGCCAGACACTTGCTTGATAGGCGGAAGGGCGGGAGCGGGACCGGAGGGATGAGTGTTGCCGTAGCCAGTGTTGCCGTAGTTTGCAGGAGCACGAGGAGCAGCTACAGCTTGACGGACATCTTGTGAGTGGTAGATGCCGCGCCCATCTGCAATGTACTCACTACGTCCAATTGCCACGTTGGGTCTTGCCACATCTGCTGCTGTGTTTGCCGTCTCCTCATCAACCTGGAATACCTCGGCCTCCTTGTCGTTGAAGTCCTGTCCAGGGTTGGCCGTCTCATATTCTAGAGCCTTGATAAATTTGTAGAAGCCGACGGCGAGGATGGATCCCAAGAAGGGTCCAAGCCAGTAGAGCCAGTCTATTAACACGATAGGTTAGTATTGGGTTTGAACAAAGCATGAGATCAAGAAAAAATGTGTCCAGAAAAGCAGATTCAAGAAATTTCGCATCTCCTTGGACTGTGCTCGCTTCTCGAGAACATTGTGTATTTTTATAGTGGGGAAGTGCACTTACGGTATCCAGGGAAGACGCCCAGAACGACACAGGGTCCGAAAGAGCGAGCAGGGTTGAGACTGCCGCCTGTGAAGTAGACGCCAGTGAGCTCAGCGATGAAGAGAGACAATCCAATACCGATGGGGGCAAGGAAAGTTCCCTTGTGTTTCTCGGCAGCCAGCATGAGGATGGTGAAGACGAGCATGGCAGTGAGGAACATTTCAATGAACAGGCCTCTGACGATTGAGGTGCCACCTCCCAAGGTTGTCGACACGTTCATGGCCGAGGGGAAGAGGCATGAGACGATTCCAGCAGCTGCAATGCCGCCGAGGATCTGTCCAATGAAGACGAGTAGACCACGGACCCATTTGCACGCACCGATGAGGCAAAGGGCGAGGGTGACCTGTTGAGATGTTAGCACTCTCAAACAAGCATAGAGACACATGATTGACTTACTGCCGGGTTGAACAGGCCACCGGTGATGCGGAAGAAGACCCAGGCGTTGACTGCTAGAGAGAAGCCAAAAGCCAGAGAAATGTACAACAGGGCCGATGTGTTGGGGGCTTGGGTGATGGAACCATCGTCGTTGTTTTGCTCCGAGGCGTTGCCAGTAGCAGCGTTGGCGACCTGAGTAGCACTGAAGGCGAAGAACAGGAAGAGGAAGGTTCCGACAAATTCGCCCACGACGGCGATGAATTGGTTGCGGATCTTGTTAGGAAGCCAACCAAAGCCAGAGAGACGGTGTTCATGCTGACTGCTTTCGCGGTACTTCATGAAGGGGAGGGTGATGCCCCTGCCTGGACGGTCGAGATTCATGGTTGAGGATGGGATGTATGGTCGAGTCGATATAAAAGAGATGCGGTAGTGGTGATGGTCTGAGGATGTTTGCTGCTGCAGGAGGTAGTCGTGCGACCGAAGCACTAAGTTAAGCTAATGTAGGACAAGCACAGGATAGTGTCAAAGCAAGCCTGGTGCAACAGGTAAAGAAGATGCGAGTTGATGTAAGATGTCGAGGGGCGCGAGGGACTCGAGAGGTTCAAGGCGAGCGTGAGAAAAGCGCATATACGGCAAGAAGACGCATGGAGAAGGAACCACCGCCATGTATCTGTCTGAAAAGCATGACGAAAGTGCTCCTGCCCACACACGGCAGGCGCCATCGCGTCCTTCCCCAGCAGAACTTACCACGTTGGAGAAACGGCACAGGCTTCATGCTCTCACCATCGTGCCGATCTCGAATAGATCTGCCTATGCTTTGTACGGGTTATGGATAGTTTGACGGTCAGGACGAGCAAGACGCGAAATGTTGAGACAAAATATGCCACTGACGCAGCCTAACGATCACAATCGATTGCCAAAATCATGTCCATGATCGCTCTAAAGCTCCACCCCCACTTCACCCCACACTGTTTGGCGATGCTTGGTGACCTTTTCTCGACTTTGTCCTTCGAATCTTTGTACTGTACCCATCATCGCTGACCGCATGCAAAGGTCGAGCCGTCGTGCATGCTGCGAGGTGCAAGGGTGCTCATGCAGCATCCATAACCTCCTCTGTTCCGCACAGCCGTTGTTTATATAAGTATTGGCTAGGAATCAATTTCAATGGAAGAGATCGGACTACTCTTCCATCGGCCGCACACAGACCTCTCGGCGGGTGATGCGCGTTAACCGGCAAATCGTTGATGTCATTTAAGTGTGTCTTTACGAGCATATTCATCTGTTGAGCAGAGCCTCGTGATTTTGATGGTCAGAGAAACAGTATTTTCACGATCTCAAAGGGGCTCTGTTCATATAAAACCCGGGAGAGACCTGAGCACTACGAGATTACCTATATAAGCCTCGAGTCTGTGTGTGGGAGTCGGCTTCGTAGAAGGGTCGAACGGCAATGATAGAGAACGGGTCACGGCGTGTCGTCCAGGGCTTATCCATGCTGAGACCCAGTTGAGCCGTTCGACTCATTGTTTCTTCTGTGGTCCAGCGCTTGCAGTTGAACTGGAACATGCCTTGATGTCAGTGTTCACTTTGCTTTGGACAAGGACTCGTCAGCGATAACATGTCAAGGATGATGAATATCACGGCATCACGTGCATATTCGGCTATCGGCAGAGTTTGAGATGGAGAGTGACCAGTCCAGAGTCAGTCATGCGGCGCGCAAAAGGCAAAGCACCCAAGGTACTCGATACACGGTCGCACCCCTCAGTCTGGCCTGGTTTGGTGTGTTCAGAGAGAAAACGGTTGCCAGTGTTTATATTCTCAAATACTTTCTGTTGTTCGCAGACGCGTCCACCTGTTTATACGCCTCCTCGCTCAGTTAGACACAGCAAAGCGCTTCTCACATCCCCAGCTTGTCGCCCTCATCATCGTACGCTGCCATCGCCATCGCTGCCCTACAGGCGGGTCAAACGGGCGTATACCAATCGATAGCGCCTTAACGATATGACCCACGCTCGAAACAAGCACCAACGCGCTTTGTAACTGCTGTGCTAACGCGGCCTGTATACCTAACTCCGTATCACAGCCAAGATGCGGCCTCTACGACTGCTCCTCTCGCTGTCCTCGTGCCTGATCTTCATTATAGTCCTATCCTTCGTCGCCGCTTCCAAGACGAGGTCCGTCTCTGCAGCACGCGACCGCAACCACCGCCTTGGAGCCTACTTTAGCTGGAACTCTCCTTCGTCGCTGTTCCCGCCCTCAGCTATCATCAGCTTGACCGACGACAACTCGACATTCTTCCTCGCCCGCCCTGCTGCTTTTGGCCCGCCGTTACCTGGAAGAGGCCTGAGCGGCCAGATTTGGATAGGCGCCGGCTTTGGTGACGACAATCCTGGTCATGGAGGTATCGCTGGAGCAGAAGGAGAGCTCGGTTGTAGCGATGTGCCAGGATGGAGTGACGGCGAACATTCCCCTCCAAACTTTGAGACCATCCCTCAGGATGTCAAGAGCAAGAACTCGGCAACACCAGATGCCAAGGGCAGCAAGAACAAGAGGAGTTTGGCTTCAGAGGTTCAAGCAGACAGTGGCGCTGCAGACGTCCAGGTTGATGGAACAGACGACCACCTTCATCAACCCCTATCACCCTCTTCCGACATCGGCTCCGCCCAGATGAAACAGTCGGCAAAGAATGCGAAGAAACCCGGTCATGCAGACATTCAATCACTTCAAGAGACGGCAGAGATAGCAGGCAAAGTCGTGCTGCTGACTCGAGGTGGTTGTGGCTTCCTGGAGAAGGCCAAGTGGGTACAGAGAAGAGGAGGAGTTGCTTTAATCGTGGGCGATGACATGCGTGGAGGACCACTGGTGACCATGTACGCCAGGGGCGATGTATCCAACATTACCATCCCGTCCATCTTTACTTCACACACCACTGCCCATCTCCTCTCCAAGCTGGTTCCCTCAGGAGGCTTCCGTGAAGGTCTGTCTGCTCAGGATGCTGCGCGTCTAGGCCTAGGCTTGCCTTCAAGCGGTAGTCCCGCTGAAAAGAATAAGAAGAAACAAGACTCGACCAGTACTAGACCTACTCATTCTCCGGTTCCCAACCGCCAAAACGAAGACGACGAAGAAGAGTCGGGAAGCTGGCTAGGTTCTCTATTCTCGTCCTCGGATGAGGATCGCCACGACAGCAGGAGACCACCCAGCAGCGGTAAGATTGACTGGATTCTGCAGAAGGACTTTGAGGATGAAACTCCGAAGAAGCCCAATACCAGATCTACCACCACTATCAGACCTGTCAAACAGACCAAGACCCCCAACAGTGATGAGTTTGTCATCGGTGTCCACGATTGGCGGGATCCAGACTTGCTTGATCCACAGTTCAACGCTGCTGAGACGGTGTCGAGCAAGTTACCCAAGTCGGTTGAACAGAATTCTGCTGCACCTCATGCAGGTCCTAAAGGTGGCAGCATAACTCCTGGGAGCGGAGAATATCACCAGGCTGGTGAGAAGCCAATCAACCTCAAGGTACCTAAAAAGTCCGGGAAGAGTAAATCGGATCTCAAGAAGTCGGCCCCTGACAGGCCAAACTCATGGATTGGTCGTCTCGTTGGTTCGAGTGATGAGAGAATCACCAATTCCGAGAACGTCAAATCACCACACGTCATATCGCAAGTCAACAGTAAGCCTGTTGTCAAGGCTACTGATGAGCGCGACAACACTGATGAGTCGCACGATGGCCTGTGGGTAACTTTGACTCCTGCATCTATGTCTTCTTCGCCGTTTTTCGATACCCTACTGGTCTTGGTTGTTTCGCCTCTTGTCACCTTGACTATTGTCTACGCCTTACTATTGCTTCGATCTCGCATCCGTCGCAGAAGATGGAGGGCTCCCAAATCTATTGTTGACCGTTTCCCTGTAAGGATTTATCATACCGTTCCCAGCAGCAACAGCTCCAATGCTCCGGAAACTGCCGCAGCATCTCCTGGGTCACCTACTCAGACTACACCCCTTCTGCACGCTGGACCGCGACCTATCTCTCAGACAAGGTCAAGACCAAGATCTCGTACTGTCAGTGGAGTGCCCGTGACCAGTTCCAGCCCTGCGGACAGTCCGAGCCTGGATCAAGTGCAGGAGAAGCGTGAGGCTGGACTAGCTGAGTGGCGTAGGAGGTATGGCGGCAGACAACGTGACTGTGCCATCTGTATTGATGAGTTTGAGGATGGCGTCAGCCGTGTAATGAGCCTACCTTGCGGCCACGAATTCCATGTCGATTGCATGTAAGTTTTCTCGCGTATATCTCCCGAGAGATTGTTTCAATCTGACTTTTCCCAGTACTCCATGGCTCACAACCCGCCGCCGTACATGTCCCAACTGCAAGGCTGATGTCGTGCGTTCATTCGGTCGCGGTGGAGCTTCCTCATATTCGTCCTCATCAGCTCAACCACTCCTCGCTCACTCGCACGACGAATCGCTAGATATTGATGACGTGCAAGAGCAAGCAGTCAACACCCACAATTACGATAATGAGCCAATTGCTGATCTGGAACAAGGTAGCGTTGATCCCGATCGTACAAGATGAGCAATCTGAAGCGACATTTCATGACTGGGATGGCTGGTGTTACTCCTGGAGAGTCTTGATGAGCAGGTTCTCTCTTCCTTTTCGCTTGCATTTGCATTGCCCGGCCTTGTTGTGGTGGCTATATAGACGTTACACGCTCGATTACAGAGGACGTGTGGGCGATAGTAGCAATCTCCATTTTCTCTCTATGAACTCGTATCTCTTATGTGCTAAACGTTGTTACAATGTTAGCACACGGCGAGGGCCATGTTTTGGGAGAAGCCTTTGGCTGTGAGCATTCCATCAACACTCTCCACACAAACATGAAGAGCTTCCTTCTCTCCTTCTAGTTGCTGTACCAATGGTGTCATGAGTATGGTTAGTGCTTTCTAATCCTGGATCCTGGATCGCTCTAGTTCGGGGTCAGAGTAGACGTACTATCCCATGCTCTCATGGCATGATCAACCGAAAGTTTGTTTCACCGAAAGAATCCGTGATTCAATATGGGCCACATGGTATGCACTTCCAAACAATCATTTCCTGCATTTGACTGCTGCACTCATCCGAAACCAGCATCCTAGTTCCTACTTCAAACTTGGCTATTGGCCGGCAGTTCTCTTCGTCTGTGCTGTGTATACTCATCTAATCGTTGACCCGGTGCTCCAAGCACACCCTGCGATACTGAACCATGAAATTTGAACTTTGAGATGCTCATGTCGGCAGGAAGTATTTTTAATGGTCGGATCACTTTACCCAGACCGAATCGAAAAGGAGTTACTTTTGCCCAGTTGACGGTCCGGTCGGCAACGGACCGTCGCGCTTGTCGGACTAGCACGTGTCTTGGCGCGCTGCCAGCCTTTCTCACTTTTGAATTTGACCCAAAGTCGTCCCCTGCATGCTGCAGGACGCGCTATGATGGGCTATCAGGAAGCCACACCACCACAAGCGCAGGTCTGATGAAAAGGACTTGCTCGCCTCTTGGATCTTCTCTCTCTCTTGCCGTCCGGGAAGCGACTGTCAAGATCTGGAAGCTTTCGCGTAAATAAGCAAGATGGAAAGAGAAGTCTACTCAAGCACAATTGACCTGTATATGTCGCGGCAGCTGCAGGTTCCTCCAAAGCCACTACGAGTCTTGCGTTACTCTTCCCTCGAGGGTTTGCTTTAGGCTTCTTGCATGATCGTCCGGGATCGTGGGAATCATCAATGTTCTCTGCATGATATATTCGCGACAGAATGTGTTTGACCTGGGAGCTTCCCATTCCCACAAGTAAGCTTCACAATATCGGGAAACCACATGAAGAGGTCCATGATTTGGATTGAGACGACTCATGAACAGGACACGCCATCTCACACGCGAGCTCACGCCAAAGACGCAAGTCATGCTGCAAGTTGACGGTTGACGTGCATGAGCGGGTTGTGGAGACACATGGCTAAAATCCAGGGCCAGAACGCCCCTGATAACCTTTTTGACAGGAGTTCTGGCAACGCGCCATCCATTCACACGTCGTGAGGACTTGAATTATTGGCAAGCCATGACCCGACATCCCGTGTACATGTGTCTGAATTCGAGTCGCCATACGCTATCCTACCCGTACTTGCAGAAAGGTGGATGGGCGGGCCATGAGGTCTCTAGCGTAGGCATACCATCAACTAGACCACCACATGTACCCCGTGTCCTGGTTTTGCTCTTTCGCCCCTTCATATATCCATCAGCCCGTCATCAGATCTCGACTCAGCTTTGTTCACCTCTGATCTGAACCAGTCTACCGGAATATCGATTTGCACTCAGCACTCTTCTTATTCTACCCAGTCGCTCGACCTTCAGACCTGCATCAATCTCTGACAACCTAACAACCTCGCCGTTACCGTTTCCTGCAGGGTCACCGTCTGCGTTGTGGTGTAGGAAGCTTGAAGATCCTACAGACTGTTCAAATAAACGGACATCCCAACTCGTGCGATCACGATTGTACTCTCCACCAACCACATCAATGGCTACAGTTGTTGGAGCTGTACCGGCGTCTACGACGATGGGAAGCTCTTCATTACCGGCCAAATACTTTCCTTTCCCCGAGAGCATGTCACCATTACCGTCTGCTCTCAAGAAGGGTATGCTGGTACCAGGAACAATCGGTCTTTTGTCAGCTGCCTCGTCCATTGGCATGCTACTCTTCATCATCTACAGATTCTTGACATGGCGCGCTCACTACAAAACATTTGTCGGGTACAACCAATATGTCGCTCTGATCATCAACCTCTTGTGTGCGGATCTTATGCAGGGTGTCGCGTTCATGTTCAGCTACCACTGGGTCTTCACCGATGGGATTGTTGCACCTTCAGTAAAGTGTACTAGCCAGGGATTTTTGCTCAACGCAGGTTAGTCACTCGCATCAGTGTCTACCCCACCAACGCTGACCATCTTTCTTAGGAAATCTATCTTCTGGCTACTTTGTCATGGCCATTGCTCTTCACACCTTCTACGGTGCGGTCATGGGCCGTCATCTTAAACCCGCTGTTTTCTACACTGCCCTTGCTGGTGGCTGGTTCTTTGCGCTTTTCCTGTCTGCCATGGGTCCCATATTACATGGAAACCACTACTATGTACGAGCAGGCGCATGGTGCTGGGCTGCTCCTGAGTTCCAGACTGAACGTTTGGCCTTTCACTGTACGTACGACGAGGGGACAGCTTTGCTATCTTCAAGACACATGCTGACTGTACTCTTGCTTCCAGATATTTGGATATTTGCCGTGCAATTTGGGACGGTGATCATCTATCTCCTGATCTTCCTCCATCTCAAGAACACATTGACCACCATACTGCCATCTTCACACTCGACCACACACGCCAAGGTCGACAGAGCAGCACGGTTGATGTTGATGTTCCCTCTCGCCTATATCATTCTTACACTACCCCTCTCGGCTGGAAGAATGTGGAGTATGGCTCATCATACTTACGCCGTCCATGAAGGCTACCAACTTGCCTCTGGGGCTCTGATCGCTTGTTCAGGAATGGTAGACTGTCTCTTATACACACTCACCCGTCGAAGCCTGGTCCAGTCCTCCACAGCTTCTGAAAACAAGAGCACAACCAGTGGGCTCGATAGCTACGATCTCTCCCGCCTCAACGGCATCACACAAACCCGTACTGTTACAGTCACTGGTGATAGAGTATCCACGATCTCCAGCGCCACACGTGTCAGTGACGATGACGACACATATTCCATGCGCACCATTTCCACGAGTCCAAGAAAGAAGAATCACCTCAGAGAGCCAGCACGCACACACTCGCCTACCAGTTCAATTGATCATATCATGGGAATTGAGGGGTTGGACCCCAGGAAGCCAGCGCACAAAGTACAGATTTCTACGTATGAGGCCAGAACCTCTGAAGACGTAGACAGTTTGAGGGATAGCGAGAGATCAGAATCACCTGTCAATGTCATGAGAGGGCTTGCCAAGATGGTCAAGTTACCGCATTTGACCGACAGGAAGTAGATGGGGTGCTTGCCATTCTCTTTTCTTTTTCATGACGGATGATTGTCTTCTTTCTTGTATATATACCCTCCTTTTGTTATAGCTTGTCATATGGCCGGTTTTCCATAATGGATGTAAGCTTCGACTCTTTGAACCCTTGTCTTTGCCTCTGTGTCGTTTCCACTTCTCATGGTAGTCAAAGCAAAATGCATACCGGTGCTACTGAATACTTTGCGTGGTTCTCACTCACGATCTTCGGCTAACCTCGCCAAATTTCTGTCCCCACACACAATATTGCAAAACGCCAAATATATGGCAGACAGTCGAGTGGTATACAGGACCCTCCAGCACTCTCTCGCTCTGATTGCAGGAATTATATACACTGTTGTCCGATAATTTTCCATGAACCAATCATAATTGATTCGAGGTCTCGTGGTCTAGCGGTATGATACTCGCTTAGGGAGATTGTCGAAAGTCATTCTTGGAAACTCTAAGCCTATGTTGCGAGTGGTCCCGGGTTCGATTCCCGGCGAGACCCTTCTTTTGCATGTGTAAACAATGTTTTTGGTATAGTTGAGATGAAGGAGGGCGGTTGAAGTTTTGTGTATTTTTGGCAAGAACGCGTGGCAAGAAGCCGGTTTTGGACGCTGACGAGGATTTCTTTGGTATGTAAGGTAGGGTGAGAGGTGCTTCTTTTGTGCATTCAGATATGAGATTTATTACAAGGGACAGAGGGGTGAGGTTGATGGAGTTTTGGGAAATTTTGGTGCGAGGTAGTAGAGGAGTGAAGCCTAAAGCCAGCGTTTGAACAACAACTATCATCCCTCCTTACATATCAGAACATCAGACTAGCATGAGATAATTGAAAGGAAGTAGAGACGCTCTGATAGCATCTTTCGATGGGAACTGATCGTTGTGCAAAACCACTGTGCATCACTACAACTGCAAGCGTAACAAACGTTGACAAATGGAGAGAGAGGCTATGAGGTGCGGATGTGATGTGTCTACGACTCCAGCATCAGATGCTGAGCTGGCAGTTGACTGTTTATTCGAGCAGAGCTACGAAGCGAAGTGTAGCGACAACAGGACTGTGACTCTACCGGTGAGTCTCAATATTGGTTTCGTTACATTGGACACCTTTGAAGGCTGAGATATGTGTAACCTCATCAAGAAGGTCTAGGGTGGAGAGGCGACATCGGGTGCCATATGCCTGATAGATAGCAAATCACCAAATCTGGTCAGCAAGTTGATGACAGGTCAATCTTCTCTGACAAAGAGCATAGATGTTACTCTCACTTCCGAGTATGGGTACCGAGCGATTGGAACAGTAGGATTGTGCACAAGGACTTACAAACAGTCTATGTGCATCAGCGATGTCGCGGTCTGCAACTGTGATACAAAGCACGTTCAGAGACTGGAGTAGCAGCAACAGCGATATCGCAGTCTACAAGATGTGTACTTTATCTGACTCTGTACTCGCATCTGTCGTGTTCTCCATAATAGGCAAAAATATACCTTCAGGCCAGATTGGTGAAGATGACGGTGGTAGTCAATGATACCTTGATAGTCAGCATCGGTCGCCTCCGATACTCTTTCTACAACAAGCATCTTGGTATACTCGCTTGGAAACAAGCCGAGTCCATCTTGTGTTGTTGAAGCACAAGTGTGCATCGCTTCACACGGAAAGAGTCGGCAAGCCTTGTTCGCGAGAATACATCGGGGCCGCCTGAATTGAGTTCTGCTTCCCATTCGCTACCAGATCTCTGGGTCTCTTTTCCCGCCTATTCTGGTCATTGGAGAAGCGGATAGTGACAAAGATGACTGCCACACGTAGTATACCGTGACGCTGCAGCGGTGTGGAAGATGTTGCCTAATCTCGAACTTTCTGTGTCATGGTATTGCACATCCAATGACTCGTTCCAGGCCCTCAAGTTCTGTGACGCGCTTGTTATGTCCGCCAATCCAGTAGTACGAAGAACCAGAACCTGTATTGTGGCGAGAGATGGACGCTCGATCATGTGGTATCTAATATTGCCGTCGATGTTGCGATCTGGCCAACAGAAGAAAGACCGAGCCACACTTGTCAGAGAAAAGAAGATCAGGGAAGATATAGTCACCGTCCACAAGACAAGAACGGAGGCCACCATTCATCCCGAGGGATATTTTATAGTGGAGAGGAAGTCATCGAGATGAGGCGGCAAGGTGATCAGCCCGAACAAAACTTGTTCGCGAGTACACCATTCCGTGCACCACGTGCCGGGTGAGAACAATCCGTTCTCGTGGGACCAATCGCCATACTCGAAGACTAGATTGTTGGCTTACCTTCTCTCTCGCTACAATGAAGACAGACCAATAACAATTGACCATCAGGGCAGATATCGCGGTTTTCTACAATCTCGGACAGCTCTTTTACCCGCTGTAGGCAAATCAAGAGTGCGACGATAAACGACAACACCAGCCACCGGATGTCGTCGACAGCGAGCAAATCATGCCGCAGACGCGTTTACCGCTAGATCTGTGTATGCGTTCGGCGGATGCGTGATGCGTTTTCGATGGCACGGCAGATGAACATGCAGGTACCGATACAATGTGATAGGCTCGGTCGAGTCTCGTGTTTTGAGCAGTGAGCGGGGAACACACCGCTTCCTCCTCAACACGGCACACCATCCTATGAACAACGCAGAGAGAAGGCTGGATGAAATTGAGGGAGATCGAAAATGCTCAAGGGTAAGAAAGGTGATAGTAGTAGTACCAATACTAGAAGAAGAACAAGAAGACATTACAGTCGATAACAACAAGAGCATTACAGCTGTGTACGGCATCGGGGTATCAAGTCCCTGCCTGAGCGCCAAAGTAAAACATATCGTCGAATCATAAAGTCGTGAGCAACGTAGCAATGGAACTACCGGCGTGCTCTCAAATCGTTCTCTGCCCAAGTTGGTCTCCTCTCCTGCGTGCGATATCTCGTTTCTCGAATGTTGATTTCTGCCTCGACTTCTGCAGCTCGGCGACGTTCTCGATGTTTTCTCTCGTCGCGACGGTACTCCGAGCGGTGTTCTTTGTGGCTGTGTCTGTGCTCGCGGTCGTTGTTGTGATACCTGGTCTCACGAGGCTCCTCCTGTCGATACTTGTCTCTCCGGCGGTGGTCGTCTCTGCTGCCTCCTTCTATGACAACTTCGGTACTGCTGGACCTTTGGGGTTCGTCGTTGCGGCGACTGCTGCCATTGTGGACTCTGACGCAAGGTCTCTGTTCTTCTTCTTGTCGACGGGCATGACGGATGGCTGCAGATTCCTCCAGGACGAGCAATTGCTCTCGGAGGTAGGTGTACGTGTGCGGAATCTCGACTTGTGAAGGCTTCTTGAAGCGAGTGTACCTTTCGAAGACCTTGCCGTTCTGCATGTACATGGCCTCGGCAATACGTTTTGACATGTGTAGTCCTTTGTGGCACAACGAAGCGTGTTCCTGCCATCGTCTGTATGGTGAAATGCATTGACGACACTCGCGGGAGTGAGTCTCAAAATCGAATAGTAACCATGCTTCTTCTGAGGTGAGAGGTCTTGAGAACCCCGCGATGATTGAAGAAGTATCCGAGAAGCGTACTCCCTTTGGTGAAGGAGGAGAGGTGGACTGCACAGCGGGGGCGGCAGCAGGCATGTTGTTTCTTGTTCTGATAGGCATGGGTTGGCTGACCGCCGGGGCCAGTGATGGGGTGAGTCTCGTCATGAGGATATTTGGAGTAGGATTGTTTGGTTTGTGTATGAGGTGAAGCAAGGTGCTGACGGGAAATGTTTGTTGGGGAAAACTGTTGACTGGCGGTTTCCTTTATAGGTGGCAGGTGTGAATGAGAGAGTGGGGAAAGAGGGAAGGAACGAAAGACAGAGAATTTGAGGTTTACTTATATCAACCTGAGGGAAGCAGCAGTTGTCTGCCTGAATTATGCACAACCCGCCGACGTCAATTACACGCAGACATACCATACCCGAAACGGACGCCGAAAGGCTGCGGCGACGTATGGCTGTGCATTGCGACACACTGCAGCAGCGACAAGCATGCGGAGAGGATGCATGGTGTACGCTAGAAGGCCTTGGAGACGGATTGACCAGAAACCTTGATTGTGATCCAAGAGTCTGGGAAGGCTGAGATACGCAAAAGGTGATCCGTCAATCCGTAAACGAACTACCTCGCCCCCTTGGCCCTCCCGGATGGCAGCGTTCGTGACTCACTGCGACTTTGAGACATATGCACGAGCAGTCTCGTGAACGCATGTGCCCTCAGGAACAGCGCGCCGAGATTGGGTTAGCATGGCGTTCAAGGAATTCAAGTCATGGACTGGCCAATTGCTGACATGGAGGTGACGGGGATGAGGTGGTGACCTTGCGGCTCAAGGATCCGGTCAAGGGCCTTGGCTGCGGGGCACAATTGGGGCTGGTTTGCAACAGACAACCGCGCCTTGCACGGCGTTTTCACAGACTCGACGACGATTGCTGTCGCGGAGAATTGCCTACGGGACTTGTATCCGCGGTCCGATCTGAGATGTTGTCGAAAGATAAACGTGCCGGACATGGGTTGTCGCGGGTAGTGTCACGCGCTTCCTGCTCCCTGTGCTTCTGGGCAATTGATAGCAGTGTCACTGCGAGCAACCAAGGAGTGAGCAGAGTCGCACGCAGCGGTCAACGATCAAGGCGGCGGGGATTGATACATGTTCAGGATAGCTGCCTGACATGTGGTACGGTACATGGATACGGCTTGGAGGTCGAAGTTCTGACATGTGCCGGGGCGGGAGTCAAGGTGGTGCCATTTGCTCTTGGCCAATTCACGTCAAAAGGTCTTGGGATGAACTTGGAGGCATTGTTTGAGCATGTGGAAGAAGACACGATTGTGATTGGGATTTCACACAAGGCGGACGACAGTGTCCGAGCCACTTGTCTTGATGGCTCATGATTGCGAGATGGCAGTCTGAGCTGGTGCAACTTTGGGCTGAGAAGACTCAGAAGAGTCTCAAGCGATGGGGTCCGAGTAATGCTGGGTGTCCTTAGCTAAAGCAAGCGGCCAGCTTAGGCTTTCTTTACCTGGCTTCAGTTTAGGAGGTGTCTAGGAGACATGAACACTTCCAAATGTGTCAAGACTGAATCAAGTACTCAACATGGTTTAGTCTAGAGAGAAGATTATCCTAACATGTCTTGATGTTCGGGTCCTCTGGATGTGCAGGTTTCTGTTGGTGAGGCGCTTGGATAAAGGCAAGGGTAGTGATGAGATGTGGGGAAGACGAGGTTGACAGCAACGGTCGTACTTTGAACCGTGACTTGCTCAATGCTTTATCATCGACAGAATTACTTTCAAGGACCGAATGCATACAGCAGACTTGGATCCACAGAGCTTTTGAGACAATAGCAAGGCTGCCACGACGACAATAAGACAATAGGCTAGGCTACCATGAACGCTCCTACATAACGACTTGACCATTGGATGAGAAAGCGAAGACTGTAGAGGATCGGTCAGACTCCCGGATCGTGAAAGAGTTATGGATACATATATGGGCACGCCTTCGAAGAGACGCTCCATCTCGGATGCCGCGGCCACCAAGCTGCAGCCCTCACCACTCCTGACGAGCCGGCTGGCGAACGCGACAAAGGATGACAACCTGCTGGACACTTCGCCACAGACGCCTAGGCGGTCCGACTTCTTAGCCAGAGGGTTGTCGTTGCAGATGCCACCCAAGACGACGGCGACGACAGCTACAACTTCCATGGCAGCTCCTAGCACCATCCAACGCGTGCCTCTGTCTCCTCAGCTCGACACGCAAACATCCTACGCCTCGCCCCAGACCTCTCTACCGCGCCATTCGCGCGGTCTGGACTTCTCCAGAGCATGCACCAATCTTCATCACTCGACGCTCGCCGACAACCCTTCTCCCAGCTCGTCGCCCATCATGACACAAAGCACTAGGAAGCCCAGCGTGAACAGCATGATGCTCGACTCGCCCAACCTCTGGCCCCAGGTTCAGACCGATCGTAGTGCCGTCAGTAGCAGTGTGGGCAGTATTAGCATGCTTGCCGACGAGGATAGTGATGACAGCACGAGCGACGATGATGTGATGGACGACATGGACGATCCGATTCTCACAACTCCGCAAGTGCGGAAAACGACCAACCCGCAGGCTACAACTCCATTTGGAAACCATAGCACCATAATGTGGAGCAACAACTTTTCACCAGCCCACGCCAGTCTGATGAAGACCTTCCAGCGTAGTCGTTTGAAGAAAGGACGAAGCAGAAAGAGTTCGAGTAGTGCTAGCAACAACTCCGCCATGCCCAGCCCACGCACAACGTCGCCGCCACCTTTGCGCAGCATCGAGGGCTCCGCTCATTTTGGCTGGCCGCGTTTGAAAGAGACTAGGCCTGAGCATCCTTCACTTTCATCGGGCAACGACAGTGGGGACGAAGCCGCTGCTTCCTCCTCAGCCCCTGGTGTTGTACGCCGTGCAGTCACTCGTCGAGGTAATCTACTGGTAAGTTACCGTCCAGACATATATTTATTGACTACGCTAACAACTCTCTAGCCGAAGACGAAGAACTTTGCGCGCATTCGTGCTGCTCTGCTCGAAGAGTCCGCACCCGTCGACAATGAGGTCCGTCGCGAAGCAGAAACAATGCGTCAAGTTCACAACCACGACCCGGTTCATGATCTCGAAGGTCCTTCTCCTGGTCCTTCGTCTTCACAGCCTAACGCCAACCCTAACGATCCCAACGACCCACAACCCGACACTATTACCAACAACAATCCTATCAGTTTCAACCTTCATGCTCACCGCAATTCTGGTGGAGTCGACTACTGGCACAAGCTCGAAAATGAACTCCACACACCTCCTCCACCCGCCTTCCCTACAAGAGGCAGCTCATCACTATCCGGTGACATAGCTATGGACTCACCTGCCGACAGCACCGTCTTACGTTCAGCATCTGTCATCAGCATGAACGAACCATCCGCCGCTTCGGAAACCGACACCCAGAACTCTACATACCCTAGTCAAGATGCCCTTCGCAGGCCCTTTGGAAAGCGTCGCCGAGACGATGATTTCGATATGCAGAGCTTCAAACGCAGGGCCGTCAGTCCTAGTATGAGTGTGCATGGCGGCAGTCCCATTGTTGCCTCTCCTGCTGCCTCCGCTGCAGCACGTAATCAAGCTCTACCCAAAGATGGCGCTCCTCTCGAGAAGAGCACCAGTGGCGGTAACGGCAATGGTACTGCTCCTAGGAGGATAGGTCTGCAGGGTATGGTCGACACGAATGAGGGCATCATGAGGATGAGCATTGAGTAGTAAGCTTGCCTTTCTCTGTTGATACCCCTTGTCCTTCCATTCTGTCCTCACATTCTTCACTTGCTTCGTACTTCTCTCGGCGGTGCGAACACTACCGTTTCTTTTCCTTTTCTCTACTATTGTCACTTTGCTGTTGGTTGCGTTGGGATTCATAGCGTGTGGTGTTGGGGTGGTCAGCGGGTTGCTTTTCTACGCTTACATATCCATGGAAGACTTTGACAACACCGGGTCTTAATTCAACACATATTTATTCTCTTCATTTGCGCATCTTCTGTCTACTTCCTGAAGAAAGGACCACTTCGGTTGAACATCGGCTAACCTCACAGACTATGCTGATGGTAAGACCCTGATATGAATATTGACAAGTTCAAGAACACTCCACAATGCCCAAAGATGCCTGGAGAAGTATCTCATACATTCAAGAAAGTCCTTACGGGTGCATGTTGACATATCCGTGAGTGAAAGTCCATCGTTGATCCACTTCGGCACTTGTTCCGTGATTCACCAGCGTTCGTGGTTAGCCATAGACGAATTCCATCGCAGTTTCAATCTTCGATGATCAATCCTTCACCCACCTTTTGTGGAGCTCGAGAAAGTCGCCCAAGCAAAGGCGTTGCATGCAGTGTTGCTTGTCGCTCGTACACAACCAGTCTGTTATGTACTGCCTTGTCGTAGACCGCGTTTGTGTAGATTATATATAAATCTGCTGAGCCGAACCAAGCAGTAGCCGCTTTAGCTCATCTGGGAGAGCGCCAGACTGAAGTCCACTTCACGTCCTTCCTGTCTTGTACAGGAGTATTCTGGAGGCACTGTGTTCGATCCACAGAAGCGGCAGGATTTAATTTTGCAACCGTAGCATGTTTTTACTCGCCTGTCAGCATGTCAGAGTATACAAGCTCCTCGAGGGTTCGATTCTCTGTCGAGCGCGACCCTTTCAGGTTCCGGAGTTATCATAGTGGCCGGTCGGGCCTTCTTTTGGCACACGAGAGATCACCATGCTTAGATAGTCTTATCGATGGGGAGATGACAGGCGGTGACAATCTTCCAATCGTAAATGCTTCTATTGCCCTTATTGAGTAGCGACCATACTGGCTTATACACAATCATGGCTCTTGAAGGTTCGACGCCACAGCATGGCTCGCGACTCGCAAGGCTCATGTGGAGGATGGAAGAAGAGGATAGAAAAAGGAAAGATATTCCGACGAACGCTGATTGGGTGGCACGCGTCGTGGTTTCCCCTCTCCCGCACTCCCGAGCTGTCACAGAGTGACCACGCGAAGCTCGCAATCGCGCAAAGGTCTCAGTTCCTTTCCTCTTCGATCCCACTCATCATTCACCTCAAACAACAGCAGCCTTTGCGCGCTCACTCCCCGACAACATCTGCTACTCTTGAAGTTCTGCGACAAGACGCGCGACCATTCAAGATCTGCTCATCGCAACTTGGGCACACGACTGACAGAAGACATCCTTTGCGCCCACTCACGCGACGCGCCGACGACGACATCGACACACATTGCTACGGCTGTTCAAAGGAGGAGAGCTTTTCGTTTTCGGGAAGCGCACTGGGCATTAGAAGTTAGACAAACATCCATCACCTCATCTCTGCGCGTCTTTGACTGCATCATCGCGTGCCGAGTGGAGAGATCAGAAGGCGCAGCGCGCAAGAGATACACTCCAGCTTGCAGAGAAAGAGAGTGCGCCTGTTACAGACACACAGCGTCGCCAGTAGTAGACTGCGCCGGAGTTTTGAACTCAGCTTGTGATTTTGCACACGCGCGCCGCCACGAGAGTGATTTCCCGTCGCCTGTCCCAATTCCACACCTACCTTTGACTCGTTTGTGCGCCTGCAAGACCTTGCTCTTGTCTGTGGTTGCAACACATCGTACTCAGAGAAACAGAACGGGACGCCAAACACAACAACAACCATGTCCGGTAAGCAAAGACAATCTGCCACCCACCTTCACACATGGCCTATACCACGCACGCAGCTATGCGCTTCAATGCGCCACATGAGAGCCAAGTTAGCTAACATGTCCCTTCGAACAGACATCAGACGCAGTGGTCGCGCGACTAAGGGCCAGCACACGAAACTTGAGTCTGCCGAAGTAGCAACACCCAAGAACAAGAAAGGCACAGCCACCGCCTCGACCAAGAAGAGCACCAGCAAGAAGTCAGCTGAACCTGAACCCGAACCCGAACTCGACGACGAGGAAGCGGCCGATGAAGTCATTCGCTGCGTCTGCGGAGACACCAAGGACGACGAGGTCGGTCGCCAATACGTCAGTTGCGACACTTGCGAAGTCTGGCAGCACAATGTCTGCATGGGCGTGCCGCTGGAGGAGGAGAAGCAGCCTGAACACTACTTCTGCGAGCTGTGCGAGCCCAACGACCACAAGGATCTGCTGGAGGCCCAGGCGCGCGGAGAGCAGCTGTGGCAGACTCGCATAGCCGACCACGAGGCTGAGAAGAGACGAAAGCGCAACGAGAAGAAGCGCCCCAAGAGTCGTCAACAGAAGGCTGCTCGCCAGAGCGAAGTCAAGTCCGAGGCTCCGGCTAGCGAGCAAGCCAGCCCTGCGCCTACTGCCTCTGCATCCATCCCACCCCCTTCGCAAGACTCGGCTCCTGCTGCTGGCAGCAAGCGCAAGTTCGAAGAAGAGCCAGCTCAGCAAGAGCCGACACAGGCGCCGGAGACACAGGCCGAAGAGACCAGAAGATCATCCTCAGCAGCTACCCAGCCTAAGCGTCGCAAGTCGGAGCAAAAGAAGGAAGACAAGGTTGATACCGATACAGCGCTTGTAGAAGTCAAGGATCTGCCCAAGGAGAGACAGGTTCCTGCTCAGGCACTCGTCAAGGTTTTCGGTGATGTCGTTCGTGAAAGAATCACAACTGGGTAAGTCGCAGCTTCCACACTTGCGTTTCGTTCTTTCCTGCTTTCCTGATTCACCAGCTTCAGAGCCAATGCTTCCCCGTCATTTTTGCATCTCTCTTTCCTCTCAACTTCATCACACAATCATGGCTAACTCATACTTTTTCAGTTCTTACAGCCTCGGACCTGGCGAAAACGCCGAAGCCGTCAGCCATTACCACGCCTCACGCATCGAATACGAATTGTTCCAGACCTATGGCAGCCCGCCTGTCTCGCAGGGCTACAGTCAGCAATTCAGAGCCATCCATGCCAACATGAAGAAGAATCCTATGCTTGTTCAACGCATGCTCGACAATTCTCTGACTGCACACGGTCTCGCAACCATGGCTACCCAAGACATGGCCAGCGAGGAATTGCAGAAGCAGCGTCAACAGCTCAAGGAAGAGGCCGACAAACAGGCCGTCATGATGCGTGACGATGAAGACGACAAGCCGCGTGTTCGCCGCACCCACAAAGGCGATGAGTACATTGACGACCAAGCCGAGAGCTCGCATGTATCAGTCTTCACCTCAGCACCTGTTCGCAGCAGAGAAGACCAAGACAAGCCACCCACACCTGATGCCGATGCTCCTGCCACTGCTGGTGCCGCTGCATCACCTGACGCTATGGATATCGACCGCCGCGAGTCAAACTTCGACATCAACTCTGTCTGGGCAAAGACGCCCGCCGACCAACAAGCTCAACCCACTCGCAGACGTAGCTCGTTTGCCAAGACACAGACACCTCAAGAGAAGGGCGAGAAACACGACGCCGATGTTGACCGCATGCTAGCTGACGACAACGAGACCGATTATGCTCCACCTGAAGCCAACGGCGTCGTCTGGAAGGGCCAACTCGTCCAGCCCGGTGTCACCGAGTTCACTGCATGTGCTCGTCATGCCGCCGGCAACGACTTCGGCCAATTCATGCCCTGGACCGAACTCCTGCCCTCTGTTCTCGAGATCGAAGGTCGTTTGGAGGCCAAGCGCGCCGATGACTACCTGTGTGGTTTGCAGTGGAGTAAGAAGAGTGATGTTTCGGTTCTTGCACTGACACCTTACGACAACCGCGCCGCTTTCGACCAGATCTTCGATTACTTCGCTACTCGTGGTCGTTACGCAGTTATCAGCAAGGCCCGCGGTATGTCTTCGATCGTCAAGGACGTTTACATCACTCCTGTCGGTCCAGGTCATAACCTGCCTCCTCACATAAACCTACTCGAGTTGAACAATCTCGATACCAATGTACCCGAGCGTATGCTTGTTGTCACCTTTGTCGTCAACAAGCCCGATCATTGGGACAACCCTGTCGTACCCGATGCTCCCCAGCCAATCGATGCCAGCCCTGCCAATGGCAACGGACACGGTCCTCAATTCTCACCTCGTCCGCCTCAAGGATTCACTCCCATGCAGAACGGCCATGCCCACCAGCAGCAGTTTGGTGTTGCTCCCACGCCTCCCAATCCTTATACCACCCAGTCACCTGTATCTGGTCAAGCATACTCTGCTCCTAACTCTGGAGCTGGAGCATACCCCTCGCCTTCACCACAACTACCACCCCACCCAAATCCGATGGTTCATGCCATCTTAGGCGCTCTAGCCCACACACCAGTGGTTGCTCAGATTCTTTCTGCTGCTGGTAACCACGTTGAGGAGCACGTTCTGCTTAACATGCGCGACATCCTTGCATCTGAACCTGCCGCGCGTGATGACTTGAACATCTTCTCTCAACGTCTAGCAAACGTGGGATCGCAGGGTCAACAGGGATAGCATTCTCGCGATCTTAGTCGTTCTAAGCGTACTTTCGGAGAGATGCAGTCGGTTGGCGGTGCTGGCGCGGTTGGTGCTGCTATCGAGCGTATCGACTATCACGAACGCAATGTTGCTGACCTATTGCTGAGACGTCACCTTTATCGCTAATACTCATGAATCATTCTGCTTATCGGAAAGCATGTGTCGATGCGTTTGGATGATGTTCTCCAAACAAGCATGACTCTACTGGTTTCGTTTGTAACCCCTTTCTTGTATCTCCTTTCTTTTTTCTTCTCTGTTCTGATGGATTAACGGCTGGATTGGAATGGGAAAAGGATAGTTGTCTTGCATTGCTTCTTTCTTCGCTGTGTATCTTTCCATCTCTGCTTTCTGTTGCTTTCTTGCTGATTGGGCGTCAATTACTGGAGGTCTTAGGATGGAACAACTCCGTTTTGCCCGGCTGGTATTAACCTCATTGCCACTGGTCTTTTATGTTTCTGCTTTGTCTTTCGCTTGTCAAGAATAGATAGATCTGATAGCCGAAAGGAAAACTTTCTATACCTTGCTCCTGCTTTTATTGCCTTTTCATGCCGACCTTCTTTATGTGCTTAGAAGCTTTGCGCGCATGTTTTGTAGCATTTTTGATCTATTGACCGCACTTTTGGGTGGGTATTCGGCGGCAAGAACGTACTCTTCCAACAGCCCCTATGCCGCAGCCGCAACCAACAAGAATCTTCATCAGACGTGACAACATAGCCATCATCAAAGCCATGTTCCCCAGGAACGGAGAGGACTCTTCCCGCAATTTTGCCTGGCAGCACTTCCTTGCTGCCATGACAGATGCTGGTTTCAGTATCCTACGGAGTCAAGGCAGTGCAGTCACTCTCAAACTTGAAGAGAGCCATGGAGTAAACACGATTGTTGTCCACCGACCTCATCCAGTTGCTACAATTAGTAAGTACAGACTTCCTGTGTGCTGGAGTCGGCGACGCGTACCATAGAAATGCACAGTGGTTTCAAGAAACGGATAGCCTCCATCAAGAAGCGACATCATGTCGACCCTTCTTTGGATACGTCTCTACTCTGGAAGAAACTGTGCATTTCTATGGTAAAGAACACGCTCTGCCTCTCAAGTGGGAGGAGCGGGGGAGTTGCAAATTCAGCACACGGGGAAGCGTAGTCTTTGAATGTACCATTGCTACTTCGTTCCCAGACCCTATCATGCTCAGAAGCGTTGTGAAGAGAATCATAAAGTGGCTCGGCTGGTGCAGAGAGCCTTTCATCGAAAGTGAGACAGGAGAGGAAGGCCAAGGCTTGCTCCCTTAAGGGATGCAAAGCGTCATCTCGCTATCAAAATGCACAAGGTTTCCCAGAATAGAGATGTATCCATAGAGAGCCTGTAATGTTTCACATTTCATTGGAGGCTACATCATCTCACAGACTACTGTGCAATTCTATAGCTTGCTAGGTGCTGCATGATGAGGTGAGAACATTGGTGATATAGATGGGCGTCCAAAAATTGGTGCAGCTGGGCTAGACCAAGAGTCTACGGTCAACCCATCAACCTTGTCTGAGCTTAAGGATTCATCAAAGCTACATTGATCCATGTACTTGGATCCTGCGATTCCTGGCCAGGCAAAAGATGTAGCTCAAGCACACCCCAACGGTCAATATATCAATTTTGTCTGAGCTATGGATGAGGAGCGCCGTGGCAATAATCAGCCCGCTTGATGTAAGTTCTTCCAAGGATGTCGAGAAGTATGGTATACTGACATGTTTTTGATTGGAGAGAGTGGTCTTTTGTCGGTCATTTTTTGAACGATGTGCAAGTGCCATCATGGCATCATGATCAACCAGTAGCTTTGCAGATGGGCGAGACAGGAAGTATTGCAGCGTGATGAGCTTTTTTTTGCTGCTATCAACTGGCTTGATGGGGACAGTTTAGAAGATATGGTGGTTTTTGATTTCCGACCATATCCTGGTTGTTATGAGTGCGCGATCGTGGTATGATCATCAATCAGTATTCTTGATAATGAGCAGGACTTGGAGCAGTCGAGCATGATTTAGCTTTGTTTTGCTACACTCAGTTTGTTTGATTGGGAGGATCGTTTGTAGACAGAGAAGCAGCACCGAGCCCCTTTTTTCTCCATTTTTCTTTTTGTTCTTCAACCAGAACTTCTTGTCGTCCGATCTTCCTTGTAAGGTCAAAGGCCGCTTTCCATCTTCTAAGATCATGCAGTGATATGATAGTTACTGTCGTAGCTATCGGTGGCGGTGCCGCTGCTCGTTGATTGTTTTGTGTTTGCCCCTTTTCCCCTCTTTTCCTTTTTTTTTTCTCTCTCCGAACGACATTTTGTACGATGTAAAGGCGTTTGATCTTAGAGTTGCTGGAAGACAGTTACCTCGCTGGGAATTAAGCGAAGAAACGTTTGTGTGTCCATGACCGAGAACTTCTGCGCGTGTTGATTGTTCTGTATGCGCGTCTCACTGATCGAAAGCGATTTCATGGGCGGTCAGTTCGGAGATTCGGCGCAGTGTAGCAGCAAAGCTGGAGCATGATAGTGAGTAGTTGCTCAGACAGTAGCCTTGAATGTTTTCTATTCTATAGTACAGTGATGTGAGAAGAGACGCGCCTCAAAATCAGTGTGTTGACATCAGAAGACTCGAGGTGCACGCTGCGTCGGAGCGTGAGGGCTGTGGCAGGATCAAGTCAACGCTTCAACAACCACTGTAGATGATGGAATATATGAGGAAAACCCAGAGATAGACGCGAGTGGCTACCATGGCAAGGAAGGTGCCGCTCTAATAGCAAGAGCAAAGGTCAGAGCCACTAGGGGCAGTGAGCGATCAGTCAAGATCTCCTCCACTGCTTGAGACTATATGTTTCTGCAACTCCAGCTTATTTCCATCGAACTGTGTGGTCTGGTGCAGCGGTCAAGTAGTGTTCCTTCCGCTCAGTCGACCTATGGCCAGCGGTTCGATCCTCGGCAAGGTCGATTAATGCCATGAGGGGTCCCAGGTGATCCTCGCACGACAAAAACAAGGAAGAAAACCTCGTGCGTTTTCTCTTGACCAATCTAGCAACACGGCGGCTAGGGGGTTTCGGTTTTGCCAAACCTTTTGGAGAATTGTTTTGTAGGATACATCATGCTCATGTCCAAGCTACTGGTTTCACTTGTCCTGTAGCTTCGCTTGACTGGGGTTGATGAGAGATCTCTGCCATCGTAGCTAGACTCCAGCTGTTACGATGAGATATAAGTAGAGAATCAGCGGTGAGATCGTAGTCCGTAGCACAGTAAGAACCTTGGACCGTGGGAGAGCGAGGCTCGAGCAGACGCAAAAGGTACTGCAGAGAAATCGTCAAGATTGAACCTCATCTATGACTCTTACTTTTCTTCTTGACAGAAGACAGCATGGTTTAGAGGATAGCCAAAGTTCTCTGTCATCGCCTCTTTCCTTCATGAAGAGCGAATCCTCTCAAAGTGGTCATCGGCAAGAGTCATAGTGGTGTGGGAGTTCGAAAGTGGCATGACACTCAGAGAACTTGTACGCAATATGGTATGCGATCAAGTTGCCAATTCTTAGAAATGCAATCACAGTTCATCAGGGTCAGGGGATGTCGTCGCTATCCATGGCTGGTAGAAGCGGCGATGGACATCGTCATAAGATATCGTCTCCAGGAGAGCAAACTGCCTCGGAGCCAAGCCATCCACGTGTTTGATCTCTCATTTTTGTTGCAACTGCAGCTAGATGTTGATGACCCTACTCTATCTTTCTTTCCTTTCCCTCTGTTCACCACTTTGGTGTTGTCTTGGATTCGAACGTCTCCTCCCATCATCAGACCCATCTCGCAACATGGCCCGTACATACCGACACTATTCCACAGCGTCTATCGACGTCGGCAGCACCAGCCCCCTGTTCTCTCCATACTTACGGAACAGTAATTCAGAGGCCCTCGCAGCCACCGAAGAAGGGAAGCCAAGATGCAGAGTTTGCTGGGAGGAACTCGACGGAACACCGTCGCCTATGCCGTGTGGTCACTACTGGTGCGCTACCTGTATAGTACAAGCCTGCCACAAAGTTCGAAATGAGAGCCAGTGGCCGATCGCATGCTCCAGATATTTTGCCTCCTCCTGCTTCCTCACTTTCGACACCACAAAACCTTTTCTATCGGACGAGGAGAATCAAAGACTAGCTTCCCTGATTGAAGAGTTCGAGTCTCCAAAGTTGGGACGTACGTATTGTTCGAACCGTCGATGCGGTATCTTTGTACCTCGCAGAGAAGCCAAAGATCGCATCGCGCACTGTCAAGCATGCCAGACCAACACGTGCTCAGACTGCAAGGGCCCGACCCACCAAGCTGATGTCTGTCCACTACCAGATCATTCGGAACAACGAATTCTCCTGCTATCCTACAACGAGAAATGGCAACGGTGCACACAATGCGGTCAGATGTGTGAGAAAAGCGACGGTTGCTCGCACATGACATGCTTATGCGGATACGACTTCTGCTATCGCTGCGCAGAACCTTACTCCGACTGTGAGTGCGAGGCCGAGTACCATCGACGGCTTGCTATGGAAGATGAACAACAAACTGCAGTATCCGGCGATGAAACCATCTCTGATCGACAAGATGGTTTCCAGCGGGAGTTTGTGGAATTCACCACTCGAAGAGCCAGCAGGAGGACAGGCACAGAACCCGAGATGCCGCAGGAGCAGATACCGAGACGTGGAGAAGCCTCTCTGCTATTGGTGTTGCGCAGATTGCAACAAGATCGTGTCGAGCAAACAGCTCAGATACGAAGAGATCGTGCAGCGGAAAGAGCACGACAACAACAATCAAATTCGAACCAGGATCGACATTTACGAGGACTCAGGCAATTCCGCGAAAGATTCTTTAGACCATAACTTGTCCCTTAGTCGCTTGAGAGAATACGTGGTTATCGCTTTAAGCTTCTGTTTGCTATATAAGAAAGACCAATTTACCACATCTTGGATTTCTCGCTTTGATTTGATATCTATATTCAATAGCGGTGAAGGACAGACTTCCAAACATGTTCTTGATCCAGATCCGCCTTCATCTATGACTACTGAGGAAAGATCGATAGGTGGTGATAAGCCCCTGAATTTGTCAAATGGACGGCCGATGTATAATGCCTTCGACAACGAAACAACAGGGGTCGGGAACTTGATAGGAATCAAAAGCTCGTACTAGCTAATATGATCTAGCCAGCTCTAGATCATCACCTGGCTAGACGAAAACGCTAATCAGGTTGTGTAAAAAAGGGAGGCTCAAGGTCCAGAAGGTCGTAGGCCTCCTCAAGTCCCCATAGTTCCTGATATAGAAGGTGCATGCGCTCGAAAATCTTCCACGGATCATTGCCTAGGTTGTCATCTTCCGGTTGATGCTGAGGAATAGCATGCTGCCACTGGCCGCAGCTGCAGCTTTTGCAGACAGCACCACACATATAACAAAATTCGTTACCACAGCGACATCTGTACATCGATCATACCATGGGTGAGAGGCAGAAGGGTGTAAGGATACTGACGTTATGTGTTGGGTGCAACGATTCTTGAGCATGCCGAGCACGCTTGCCAGCCCTCCGCCAGAGCGAGGTTCTTGAACTCCGCATCTAGTCTCTTAACGTCCCGACCCTGGTCTCTTCATGGTCCTGGGTGAGCGTAGCTCTTGCGAAAGTCGCAGGTAAGTTGACCGCATTCGCCACATCTCAAGATGCCATTGTTGGCAAGACCAAGAAACGAGTTGCAGCTGGTATCAGCGCAGCAGCGTCTGTTATTCTTAGGGGTTGCGAACTCTGCAGCTCTCTTGTGGTGAGATGTCATTTGAGGGCGATGAAGGTGATTGTGGAGACCGCTATGTGCAAGCAACTCAAGGATGCTGGGAAGCAGAGAAAAAGATAAAGCGAGAAGAGCTTTGCAAACGCAATACTATTGGTTCTTCAACAAGTGAGAAGAAGTTGTCTCAGTTAAGCATGAAGTGAACGAGCTTAGAAGGAACGAGTTGTTTGACGTCGAAGCCTAAGTGGAAGTCGCTCCTGAAAACAACAAGATCAGTTGCATCCTCAGGCCGACCAGCTCACGCTCTCACAAATCCGAACTCGAAGGCCACTCACAAATGTCTTTACGAAGTGTAGCAAAAGCGCATTTCGGCAAAAATCTACTCCCTGTACTCGAGTAGCTCGCACTCATCACTTCCACTCAAAGACTACGATTCTAGCCAGTCATTATCGTCGGATCCAATCTTGATACACCGCTACCCAATCGTGAAGTTGATCGAAGAGATATGTCAATCTTGTCCATTCCTTCCTCAATGATAGTACAGAAAGTACTCGCAAACGCATCGAGGCAAAAAACCATTCTGTGTTGCGGAAAAATACTCAAAGAATTGATCACAGGGATGGAAGACGTCTCAGCGATGCGGGTATAAATATGTTTGTATTTATGAGAAGATCAGTGGATGCCAAAAACAGCTCTAAAGCTACAACAATGAGTAATGGTTTGAGTAAAACTACAACAGAAGAAGGAGCAACTCGTCTGCTCGCTCCTCCAAAGATAGAAACGAATGATGGTGTGACAGGAGCAAAAAAAAAGAATGGTAGCAAATAGAGCCCAATCGCTATGCAAAACAGCAAAACACATAATCCCGAACACAAATGCTGATATCTTCTCTATCGTACACGCGGACGATGACTTCGATCTCTCCCGTTTTTGTCCAACCTACCCCTCCTGCTTTTGTCAGGAGGAGGAATGTATTTGACATCCTTGAGTGCCCAGTCCAAGAAGCCGAGCATATAAGTATCCACATGCGCGACTTCCTCTGCATCTGCCTCGTCGACGTCCATGATATCAGCAGGCTCAGCAGGCGTAGGCGGCACACTCGTTTTCGGTGTTCGAGAGTCTCTGCTGGGGTTTGCAGTGGTATTGTTATTGGTATTGGCAGCAGCGTCGAAATCAAAGTCGTCAGCTTGACCTTCTTTTTGTTGGGCATGGGCGGCAGCAACATCTTCTGCGTCTTCGACTGCCTCCAGCACTTTCTGAACATTGTGTTCGCCGACGTTGTTGCCGAATACTCTTTCCACAGCCGCGCCTGCGAAAGCATCGCCCATAGCTTCGTCGTCGACGCTCGCGGCAGGAGCATTGAAGTAGTCAGTCGTGAATTCTCCCTCTTGAATCACAACTTCATCGAGCAATCTCTTCTGATTGGACTTGCGCAAGATGTTGACTTCGATAGTGTGTTCGCTGACAAATTTGTAGATATGCACATCGCGGGTTTGACCAATACGGTGAGCACGGTCTTGACACTGCTTATCCATTTGCGGGTTCCAGTCTAGATCGTAGAAAATGACTGTATCGGCACCGGTCAAGTTCATGCCTACTCCGCCTGAGCGTGAGGACAGAATGAATACATCGATGCGCGTGTCGCGGTTGAAGCGCTCCATCATGTCTTGGCGTTGCTCGATCTTTGTGCTACCGTCGAGGCGCAGGTAGCGATATCCGTGGATGTTGAGGAATTGTTCAAGGATGTCAAGCACGGAGGTCATTTGTGTGAAGATCAGGGCGCGGGAGCCGCGGGACTGTAGCTCGCGGAGGAGGTCTGCGAGGCGTTGGAGCTTGCCGCAATCGTATTGGAGTAGACGCTTGTCTGGGAATGCGATGGATAGGCGCACGCGCGATTCATGGAAAGCGTCTGGCTCTGGAGACTGTGAAATTGACTGAACATTGTAGATTGTGTTGCGTGGAACCATGTATGGCAGAAGGTCGTTGGCCACGGCATTGGGAGTGATGCACGCAAACTTGCGGATGAGTGTGTTCATCGCTGCAGATCGCTGATCAACGCTCTTGACCATGTCGTGGATCAGAGAAGAAGAGTCAAGATACCACTCTGAATGCAGGACCTTGTCTTGGGGAGGTGATTGTCGCAGACGATCTGTCGTATATGTCGTACATCTCTCAACAAGATCAGTGCCATAGACTGGAGCAAACTCTGTTCGCTGTTCGGTGAGGAAAGCGCACTGGCGCAGGCGATTCAGCTTGTCCATCGCAGTCATGTGATTCTGTTTACCAATGACTGAAGTGAACGAAGAACTGTCGAGAGACGCGGTCCCTAGTCTCTCGACTTCTCTGCGTACGATCTGATCCATTGCCCTACTAGCTCTGAGTTGCTTGCTGCGTCTGACATGGTACCTTGATCTCGATTCTCGGCTTGTCAAGTTAAGACTGAGAAAATTCAGGTCAAGCACCTCATGAGGATCTTCGTAAAGCATTTTCCTCCGCAGAAACAAGTCCGTGATCTCAAAGTCTGCTGCAATGGACCGAGGTTGGCGCGTGTAGGGTTTCTTCATGGCATATGAAGTAACGATAGGACGTTCTTCAAACAGGTCTGGATGATTGCACACCTTTCTCAACGACATCAATGCTTGTGATACACTGATCATGTTGCCTGATGTCAACTTGGCCTTGGTGTCGGAAAGACCCATGAACGCATCGTAAAGCTGACGTTGACGTTTTGACAGTCTGCAGATTACGGTATGTTCGTATTTGCCTGGAAGTTGTTTCTCAACTGAGGACTTGAGACGGCGCAAGAGGTACGGGCGAAGCGAGTGATGCAACTTGTTGACGATGTCTTGAGCTTCGTTGCCAAGCTTGCTCTTGCCGTCAACAAAGATCTCGTCAACAGGTCTGCGGAACCACTCTGTGAACTCCTCGAGATCACCCATACCTTGACCGTCTTGGCCAGCAGTCAGGAAAGTGAGAAGCGACCACAGCTCGATGATACTGTTTTGAAGTGGTGTACCAGTCAACAGCAGACGAGCATGTGTCTTGAGTCTGATCATGGCCTGATAACGCTGAGAGTTGAAGTTCTTGATGTTGTGAGCTTCGTCCAAGATCATATAATGCCACTCTGGAACTCTGATGGCCGGCAAGTCCTTCAAGATGAGTTGATAGGAAGTGATGACAACGTTCCAGATATCGGGATTGCTCCAGCCTTTTCTCTTTTGCGCTCTTTCCTCAACAGAACCGTAGTATGACAAAACCTTGAAGCCCGGCAAGAACTTCTTGAACTCCATCTCCCAGTTGAGGATGACTGAAGTGGGTACCACGATCAAATGAGGACCCCAGATGTGATGCTCCTCCGCGAGGTGAGCCAAGAGAGCGATTGTCTGGATCGTCTTTCCAAGACCCATCTCATCAGCAAGGATACCATTCGTCTGGTTGGCATAAAGTTTTGCAAGCCAGTCGAGACCTTCGTGCTGGTATTCTCTCAGCGTGCCTCTAAGCAGAGAAGGAATTTTGACCTTTGAAGACTTCCCAGGCTGAGGTGTGTCGCTAGTTTCAGACATTCTGTCAGCCTCGTCCAGATCAACACTAGTGGTGGATTCGGCTTCAGTGGGTTCGATGGTGGTGTCATCTTTGGGAGATGTTTGACTGCTTCTGTCACCTGCGTGCGAGTCTGCTGATAGCATGTTGTGATGAGGGCTAAGGGAATGGGCGTGAAGCTTGTGAGGTTCAATATCCTCAGTATTGTCCATATCGACTGACAATGATTGCGGATGTTCTTGATGCGCAGAGGCCACCGTTCCTTGCTCGAGTCCGTCTTGCGACTCTGCAGGCTTGGCGGAGGGCACCTTGAGGCCGTCTTCGAGCGGCGTCACGACAGCCGAGCTCTCGTCAACCTCCATAGATTCGGACGCATCCAGACCGAGTTGTTCTTGGGTTCCAGAATCAGCGTCCTCATCAGAGACGCCGTTCGTCTCTCTGGGCTTGGCTTGTTCAGCATGATCGTTATTGATTTGAGCGATCTCAGCTTCCTCATCTTGCCGCTCTTCGATTGACTCCGCGTCTTCAGACACTTCAACGCCTGAAATTGTCTGGATATCTTTCGCAAGAGCTTTGCGTCCGCCAAAGAAGCCAAGCAGACCGCCGTCATCTTCGCTCTCACTCTCGTCTCCCTCCTCTTCTTCGTCGTTCTCATCATCTTCTTCCTCATCGCTCATATCTTCGTCGCTCATATTGGTAGATTCATCGCTGTCATCAAGAAGAGCATCATCCACCTCATCCAGCTGAATCTTTGAATAGTCTCGCTCCTCTTGAATATGTTTGTCGTTATCTTCCGCGTCATCGATCGCAGGCTCGTCATCGTCGTTTTCGTCTAGATCATTTGTCCTAATGTCTCCCGCTACTGAACCTTGGTCTTCATCGACGTCCATGTCGCTAGCATCATCCTCAGATTGTTCCTGCGGCAAGTCTGGTATGTTACTGTATTTCCGACGTAAGGCTTCTGGAGACAAGTTGACGTCGTCGTCTTCGCCTTCCTCGTCATCGCTTCCTTCAGATTCGGACGAGGTCATGCGGTGGTCTTCATCGAGGTCCTGAACAGATGTATTCGATCCTTCTCCATCATCAGAAACACCCTCGCTGAGACTGATATCATCGTCGTCATCGCCATCTACAGACAAGCCAGAATCCAGGAGTGCACGGCGTTTGTCGAGGAGATTTGTCGACTTCTCAAGCATGCTCTGCATTTTAAGTTCTCGTTCAATCCTTTGCTCTTCCTCGTAACGCAATGCCCTTCGGCGATCGATCTCGGCACCAACCAGTTCCCATTTTCGTTGAATGTCCTTGACAGTCTGGCGATAAATGAGCTTGTACCATTCATTCTCTTGCTTCTCCTTCTCTTCTTCAGTCTGAGGTTGCCTCTCTTTCCATTTCGCCAAGCAAGCGTATGCGACTCTTTTGGCACTGTCCATATGCGCACGTTTCTCCTTGTCCATGAGAGACCTGAAAAAGGCGCCATGCGTCCATAGATGGTCCCAGTGGTTGTATTGTTGCGCGGGCTCTTTCTGATCATCTGGTAAGTATAGTGAACTTTTCTCCTCGCTCAGGGGACCGCCCGGCTGTGCAGCTTCTAAGATTCTCAGGCGTGCCACAGCTTCTTTCTCAGCTCGCTCCTCGGGTGCTTGTTCGACTCTTTCAGGAGCGCGTCGCTCAAGGCCTTGGTACCTGTCGTCTTCCTTGCTTTCATACGTGGCTTCCTTGCTCTTTTGGTCGTAGTGGGCGATGATGTCGTCGAAAGACTGGAACAACGGCGGATTGACAACATGACTCGGATGACGGGGTACAAAGGAGAATTGTGGTCGCTTTAGCTTGAGCTTGATCCGCGGTGTCAAGGCAGCGCTGTCAGACGAAGCAGGTGGTTGCGACTCTTGCGAAGGTTGAGCCTCGGCTTTGGGTGGACGGCCAGCTTTGCGCTTTGCTTGTGGAGATTGTGAAGGCGGAATAAGTTCCTCTTTCTTGACGATTTCGGGTGAGGCTTCGAGAAGCTTGATCCGGGCGGAGACACGAGATGGACGTGGTGGAGTCTTCTCGCGCTTGGGAACAGGAGTTTCCTTTGGCTTGGACTGAATTGTCTGTTGAGCAGTTTGAGCATTCTTCAAGACCAAACCTTTGCTTGCTGATGTCTTGGCGACAGGCTTCTTTGACTTTGGCGTGGCCTTTTCAAAGACAGGAGGGGCTGGAGCATTGACACGACCAGATCTTCTCTTTCCATTGTCCAGGATTGTGGTGGGACCCTCTGCAGCGAACGACTTCCATGGCGGCGATATAGGCTTCGGTGCAGATGGTGATCTTGAGGCAGATTCGGCAAGCTTGCGCTTCTTGGAGTTTGTAGCAGGTGGTGTCGAAGGGCGATCAGTCGCGCCTAAATCTAAGTCGTCTTCGGAGCTGAGGGGAGAGTCGGAGTCGAGAGCGGCATTGTCGACGGCGGGAACAGGCTTCGTGTCGTCGGTAAGATCTGAATCGGGCGTGGGGGAGTCGTCGACATGTTGTTGGGTATGTTTGGCGGAGTTGTCGTGATTATTCGTGTTTTGATGGATATCGGGCGGAGGCGGACTGGGGCTTTCGTGGCCATCACGGGCGCCCTCGTGTTGGGTGACCCCCTCAATCTCCATCAACGACAATCGAGGCTCGTTCAAAAAAAGGAGCGCTGGTAGCTCAGGCTTCACTGGTTATCATGCCGTTTTCGAAAATGCAATATCGGACGTGGTTATTTGGATAAAGGCGGCCAGACGTCACAGGCGCAGAATGTAGGTGCGAACTCCAAAAGTCCTTGGGCGTGTCACGCGTTTGGCTGCGACATTCATGGAAACTGCCGCCGAGCACTTCCCGCTCTCCCGCTCTTCCGCTAGCCGCACTTGTCTGCCAAGACGCAAGCTGATGACCGCGCGCCCATACCGATTGCATTTGGTATGGTGATTGAAGGTTGCTGCAACCACACATCACAACGTACGCTCACTCTCGATTCCACTCTCGACCAGTCATTGACGACCTTCCAGATGCTGTCCCGTAGACTCGCCGCGGCACGCCCGCTCTCCAGCGCCGTACGAACTGTCGCGCCCCGCACCACCATCACACAACTGCGTTTCGCTTCCGAGAACAATGCCAACAGGGAGAACTTTGTTGGCGAGGTTGCCGTCGAAGACATCGGCATGGTGTGTCTTGAATCCTCCCCGATGCCTATTCAGGACACAGATTGACAATGGCCATGCAGAACGGTGGATACGTCAACCCTCCAGCAATCAAGCGCGCCTTCCGCGACCCTCACGGTGACTGGTGGGACAAGCAAGAGCGTCGCAACTTCGGCGAGCCCGTCCACGAGGACAACGACACCCTTGGTCTCTTCTCCACCGAGCCCTACACCCACTTCCAACCCGGCCACGGTGCCCTCCTCCTCGGTGCCTTTGTCGCATCCGTCTTCGTCCTGATGGGTGTCGTCCGCCAATACTACCCCGACAAGCCCGCCATTCCCAGAACCTTCCCCGGTGGTCTTGACAGGGAGCTTGGCGGTCCCGGTGCTGTCCCCGTGAGTCGACAAGTCTATGTGGTGGATACAGAAGTGCTGACAATTCGATTAACAGGCCCGCACCGACGAGGAGGAGATCCTTTAGATAAACATTTGTGCATACCCAATTCAACGCCTTTTCTTTGTCATCATCCTAATCTTCGAGCACAGCATCCGTGAAAGGTACCCAGTAATATTCGAATCCTGAATTTAGTGGTCCTCGCATGTTCGTAGGCGGCGCCTGCTGGTAGTTGTTAGCATTGCATGGATACGAAGACCGGAGAACTAGTACATTTCGGAGGACTGGTGTGAGTAAACAATCATGGGTTGCCGTAAGTCCGACATGCGGTTACCATCAATTGGATGGGCCATGACGAATATTCCGTAAGGTTGTTGCTCAGAAGCTCACCAAGAAGGACTGCACAGCTGACTGCGCTGGCAAGACATCGACAACTTCTAAGTTGGCGCGACGACCACAACTCCGCGCTCTTCTCCCCGAATCTAGCCTCTCATTCTCAACTTCCGAAAGAAGGCTTGCATTTCTTTAGAGTCGCTCATCACCACCATGAACGAAGACACACGCAAGCTGATCCTGCGTATCCAAGGCGAAGATCTTGCAGCTCTATGGACTGCACCAAACGATGACAACACCGAAGTCGATGCCACCCTGCGCGCCTATCGCCGCCAATTGAGTCTCCTGGATCGTCATCTCGAAGAGTCACGCCAGACGGCGACAGTTCAAGGCACTGGAGAAGCCGCCGATCGAGATGCAGTGACGTCTGTTCTTCGAATCACCGGCACGAATGCGCCTCTTCTGACTGAAGATGGTGATGTTCATCAATTTGGAAGTGTCTATTCTCGTCACGAAACACCAATCTCCTTCGGGCCTGCTACTGCAAATCCTCCAGCCGTCAATGCCACAACCGCACGCTCACTCTCCCAAGTTTCTGGTCGACCCGTCGTCCGCCTCCCTTCGTTTGCGTCGACGGCAGCAGGCCATATCAACGAACTTAAGCGGGACGAACATGAAACAGCAATTTGGCGCGAACGAGCAGAAGAAGCACGCAAGGAGGCTAAGAGCAACTGGAAATCCCCTTTCGGTAACCCCCAACGACTTCAGCCTGACCCTTCGCATCCTCAAGCTGTAGGATGATTTTTGACCCACGACGCTTCCGGAGTACAGGACCGGGGAAAGATGGAGTCCATGTTCACTTTTGCGCCCGGCAGGGCTTTCGGTGCGCCCTTCGAACCTTTGAAGACTCGCCACGGCAGCTTTGGGGATATGATCTCGCGTAAACAAGGGGGCAAAGTCAACAAGGTTGATGACCACCACCACAATTCAAACGGTGAAAGCAACGCTACGAGATTCACTGTCCAACCCAGAACGGCCTTCAAACAACAAGTCAACCCATTCACCCAGACCATCGCTGACAAGTCCTCATCCGAATTCAAACCGACTCCTGCGACCACCTCGACGGCCGTGGCCTCCATTTCAATGCACTCTTCGGTGTGGGCCAAGCCTTCCGTAACTGCTAGAGCGAATCTCAAGCGATCTGCGGACCACCTTGAAACTTCCAATGCACCGCTCTCCAAGAGACACGCAAGCCACATTATCAAGAAAGAACCCGGATCCGAGTCCGGCTCATCTACTCCGATCAAAACCATACGTGAACAAGTAGAAGATCTTCTTCAGTCAACCAGATCAAGCCCGACTCTGCCTCCCAAGAAGCATGATCCCGATAAACGTGAGTATGGTCGTGCACATGGTCTTGGGATTACTCATCATGCTTCTCACGCACCAACACCCAGTCCAAGACCTGAAGTCACAAACCACGTGTCCGCTGAATCAAACGCCATGACGCCTGGCATACCCTCAGACATGATAAGGCCCAACATCGGTTATTACGGTCAGCGTTTTGGTAACCTTCAGCTGGGTAGCTTTCCTCCTCAAACACTTCCCCAAACTCCTCCTGCGCTCGACATCGACGCCTTCAGCGCTGCTCCCCACGCTCAACAGAAGCAGATGATCGGCGAGATCCTTTACCCCAAGGTCTACACGCAGCAGCCCAAGATTGCCGGCAAGATCACTCGTATGCTCCTCGAGCTGGACAATGCTGAGCTAATCGACCTGATCTCTGATGAGCCGGCTCTTCGTCACAGGATTGAGCGGGCTATGGGTGTCTACAATGACTATGTCGAAGCTAATCATGGCAAAGACGTCTGAGTGTGCCTCCACGGTCTACACGACTTCTCGTGAACATTGCGGCTGGTACCAAATACTCACAAGGCCTTCCAGCATACATTGATCGCTTCCAATTTCCCATTCCCTGACCTCTTGAGCATGTCTCCTGCTTTCTCCGAGACTGTCAGGGTCGAAAGATAGATACAGCAGGGATATCGTGCGCTGAGTGCTTGCTCTGAGTTCCACAGGGTTGGCAAGTGTGAAATATGGGTGGGAAACACTCCAATCTCCACAAACAGGACTGTTCGACGAATATGTCCTGTACACATCTATTCATGAGGGAATGATCGGAGAAAGATAGCTCGCTGATTCCATATAGTATTCTGCTGCACCTTTGCCAAACTGATTCCATCTGATACTCCGTGGTCCGCCTTTGTCGATGTCACTGGTTCACAACGACCACTTTCTTTAGTTGTGTTATGGAATAGCTACCGTCAACACATATAATCTCAACCAATCATGGGTTTTGTACTGGAAACCGTGTGGTCCTCGTCTAGATGGTGAAAAAATCAGAAGATTCGGGATTATACAACTTCATTTCAATCCCCTGCAGTATTGATGATGTCGTCTCACTACCTTTTTCCAAGAACTTTCGTCGCTGGTGCGATGGCGACTCGCAGATGAGACTTCTAGATCCGATGCATCTCAGAAAGAGACAAACGTCCGCTGCAAGGCGAAACGACTCTCACGACAACTAGGTTAGGAAGAAGAACGTTTCTCGATTCAATTACGAATGTCTAACCCAACGAGCGCGCAATCATCCAGAAGCGAGAATTGCCTCAGCCTCTCCTTTCCAAAAGCCCGTCAATCAACATCACTCAGACTAGAGCCGCCGCTAGGACAACGACACTTGTTCATGACCTCTTGACAATGCACACAACTTTGGCAGCGACAACGAGAGAAAATCTCCAAACACTGCTGACACAGAGAGCTTTCACACCAGTCCCCGACATCTTTCCTCACAGCGTCCGGAACATCGTCTCGTGCGTAGATGAACAGCGCAGTCGTGAAATCACTTCTTTTAAGGACAAACGACAAAGCTGGATGTTCGTGTGCTGGTCCACGCTTTCGGCAGCGACAGCGGCGTAAAACCTCCAGGCATCGCGGACAACTGGCCTTGGCGAGTTCTGTCCGTAGTTCGACTTTCTCGGCGTCTGAAGAGTATTTAGCTCGGTTCAGGAGAAACGTCAACATTGGATGTTCGTGTTCCGGTCCGCGCTTGCCCATGCGCAAGCGAGTGTCCAGGTGATGATACTTCTAGGAAAACGCCCTGTCTAGCTTAGCAAGAGCTTCCTTCTTCTCTTTATCCAGAAGGATTTTGTCGCCAAGAGGGAGATCGCGGAGGGCTGTTTGCATGAGCTCAGCGGCCTTCTCTGCCGTCATCTTAGGATGGGGACGAGGTTTCTGCGGGCCAGAAGAGACATTGATGTCTTTTCTTCTCAAGCCAACTTGACCCTTTCCATCCATAAAAGTCTCGTAGCCATTGGTGTCGAGTACTTCCTGCGGTACAGGCGGCACTTGGAAAGGAATCAATTGATCAGGATGGGTGAGCTTGCCATGCGGGATCTCGGCGTAAGTAGGAATGCGTGTGTGCTCCGAAGCAGCCATACCAGCCATATCCTTGATGACGCCCTGATTGTCCTCATTGTTCTCGACTGCAAATCTCAAACACATGATAGCGTGTTCGCGGATATAAGGATTGTGTTCGTCGTGGCGGCAGCAGCCCACCAAAGCTTCCAAACCTCCGTATTCGCGTACTTGATCTTGCACTTTGCGGTTCTTCCAAATTAGCGAGGAGAGCACGAGGACGGTGAGTTTCTTGAGGTTGCGCCATTCGAAGTCGGAGGGCTCGTCTTGGGGGTCCTCGGGGTAGGCCAAGGGCGTCTCGGCTTCGAAGATTGTGGTGTTGGGCGGTTGGGCGCTGGCGTCTGTTGGTGGGACGGGGAGGGGAGGAAGAGTGTTGGCGAGATCTGGAGACAGATCGAATGGTCGCTCCACGCTGATCGGCAAGGGCTTGAGGTTCTGCGGCGGTGCTGGCGGAGGTGGGTAGTTGTGGGCTGGCGGCTGGTAGTTGTGATTCTGTTGATGGGGAGCTGGGCGTCTGGGAATGGGTCCGTGTGATGTGCCTCCGGGTCCAAGTTTAGGGATCGCAGCTTCGAGCTCCTTCAGCAATGTCACAAGCTCACTCGCGACTTCCCACTGTGCCATGACATCCTTCCAGATGCTCTCTTCAGTGAGCACCGCAAAGAATTCGAGATATTGGTACACGCCTTCGTACATACGTTCCATGTCCCACAAGTTGAGCGGGAAATCTTCTGGAGAGGCCAAATTCTGGTGAATCTTGCCTTGCAGGAAGATGAGCGCGCATGTTTGCGGGATGATGTGCTGGCGGAACTCGGTGAAGATGAAGTTGACGATGTGCACATCAACTCTCAACGGATACGAATCACTGGGTTGTGGGTTCGTCTTGGACGCCTCAGCTCTTGCTCTAAAGATGTTTGTGAGCAGCTTCATGATGACCGCTTGAGCTGGGGAAATGATGTCTTTGGATCTGGACTTGTCCCGGAAAGCGTGGTATGCATAAGGCATCAAGCCATTGACCAAGATCGCCTCCATGATCTTGACCATGAATTTGAAGTAGAGCTCTTCCTCTCGCAGATCCCAAGCAGCGACGAATATCAGAAGCTCTCTCAACAAGTTCTTCCCATTGTCTTGAGCCAGTAGTAGATGACATCTGACTGTATGCATATTGACGATTGCGTTGGTTTCCTCAGTTGTCGTTCCAGCTTGTGTAGATTTCGCGGGTGGGACGATTCCAGACATGACAATCATGGGTAAGACTTCGATTTCAGACGGTCCTAGGATTAGGGGAACATCTGTCAAGAGGCCGCGTCCATCCTCGCTGGAACCAGGATACTCATCTTCGTCTTCGCTCTCTTCTTCCTCACTTTCTTCGTCCAAGCCCACATCATCCTCGTCCGTTCGATTCTCATATACCGGTGAGGACGGAGAAGCGATTGGTGATGCTGGACTTGCAATCTGAGTTTGTTGTGGTGGAAGAGGATAGTTCTCTAGTCGTTTCATGAGTTCCGATTTGCCGCTCTCAAGGATCTTTGCGCCTGCTGAGGCGGTAAACATCATCTTGTAGTCGTCCTCGGCCACCGGTCTAGGTCCTGTGGAAGTCTTCTCGTCCGGGAATGCGATGGCTCCATCTGCGTTGTACACCGGAGGTTCCATAGGGGCGACTTTGGTGCCTTCGGGCTTCATACGATCACCAAGCTGCTCCTCGATGGAGGCGATGCGTGCAGCAACTTGATTGGCGTGTGCTCGGTCAGACTTGTCCTTTTCTGCTTGTGCAAGACGTCGGGCATCTTGGTAAGCGGCCATTTCCTTTTCATACTGTTGCGCCAGGACATCGTACTGTTTGTTGAAAGTCGTCTTCTCCTTGTCCGACAGAATACTCCACCTTGCGGAAAGTGCTTTTGCGACGCTGTCCGGAGTCGCGGTTGGGCCCAGGGCCTCTCTGGTCTCTGCCTGATGTTGCCTAACAAACAGCACATAACCAGAGACGGGCCTCGAAGGTGGTTTCATCTGGTCCTTGTTTGCAAGTAGTCGTTTTGCATGCAGGGCGTCTTGTGCAGCGTCGTAAGTGGCCCTGCTCGTTTCTCCGAGGGCTACCAGAATGTCGCCAGTAGAGACGGGTGGCTTGGGCATGTCGCCGAGTGCAGTCTGGCCTCCAGCAGTGTCGTCGGTGTCTTCGGCCAGAATGCCTTCTGTAGAGTTATCGAACAGAGCAACCCATAGCATCAGCTTCCTCCGTTCGTTGCGAGCGACCAAGTTGTTCAAAAATTGTAGAGATGTTATGAGCAACTTCTTGTAGGCATTCACAATCCACTGCCATTTCTCCTCATCACCAGTACCAGCATCACCATCGAAACCCCTTGCCGTGACTCGCACGCAGCAGTTGATCAGTCTGAATATTTCTTGGTCGAAGGTACACTCAGCAGCCAAGTCCTGAGCCCTCTCTCCGATAGTCAAAGTGTTGCGCAGTATCGAGACCAGATCGTTGAGTCTCTCCAAATCTTTCCACAATCCAGGGTAGTTTTGAGCGATGAGGGCACCAGAAGTAGATTCGTAATCGACGGCGGAAGGATCCCAGACGGCAAAAGAGCGGCGTTCGAGCGAGGGGATGGCGGCGCGAAACAAGGTAACCATGTCTTTCCAGACGTTGTCGTTGGTGCCTAGGCCTTCCCTGTACACAGGCAGGCGCATCAGTACAAGGCGAAGATTGTCGGCGTAGATATGACTGACCTGACTTCAGGCAGCTGAGCAGAATCCTTGAGTATAGCTTTGCACACGGTCCTGTCCAGTCTCTCCAGCATGGACTCGCGCATATATGTCGGACTTTTGAAGTGCATGGTATAGGCGGGCAAACCAATGCGCAACAGAGTGCGGTAGGCATGGCCCAAGACACTGTCCTCATAGGACGTCATCTCTTCTGTGCGCAACCCCTCCAAGCAAATAGCGATATTGGTCTAAGTCTGTTCCAGTCTGGTAGCGATAGTTGGCGATGTCCAAAGGAATCGGTGTCAAGACACGAAACACCTTGAAGGTTTCACACAGCTTCAATTGCCCGCAGTCATGACCCGATCCGAAGCCTTGAGCCCCGAAGTTTCTCCACCAGAGAAAGTTGCTCAAAGTCTCGACACGCTCTGACTTTGACATCTTGTCTTCGTAATACCTGAGAACTCTGGCACACCGAGAACATTTGAGAGAATTATCAAACAAGCAGTATCAATGTCGTAAATTCGTTATCTGACTTCAGCTGCTATTCACAACACCGCTCACGCATGACCTTGAGCCCTCTTAGCAGCCCTCCACTCCCTCTCCGATTTATGCTGTGCAGCATATCCATGCATTCCCTTCCCATCATCTCTCACATTCGCAGTGAACAGAGCATCCCTCGGGCTCGCCACCGGTGTCAAAGCATCCCAAGCTCCATCATCAGAAGCCGAAGTATGCAATTTGGCAGCCTCGAGGTCCTTCTCCGTTGCTTCCTTTTGTCTGTTCTTGTGCTTGAGCCAGCGCAATATGAGCACTAGGATGATGATGGACGTGACAAAGCCTACGATGACTGCAACAGGCACTGCATTTTCATATGCCATGCTGCTATTGATAGCTGAGTTGTGAAGTTGAGTTTGGATAGGTGATATCGAGTGATCTGTTATAGATTGTCGAATCCGTCGAAAAAAGTACAAAAAGGTACGAAAAAGTGGTATAGTAGTCTATTCGCAAGTCAGAAGACTGAACTCAACTATCAAAGTGTTTTCGAGCAAAATACCTTATTTTCGGGTGTGGTGGATTGATCGAGTTTATTGAATTGGCAAACACTTAGATGGCCGTAAAACATGTGGGTAGTTAGCATCTTATGTAGCACACGAGCAGCAGATCCACGACAGGCAGTGCAACAAGGTGCAGGCAGCCTGAAACCCTCCGATCAGGCCCGCAAATTTGCCTCGAGTCCACCATCCTTGTCAACCCTGTCACAGTCATGTTGAGTCTTGGACGGGACGATCAAAATATCTTCTTCCCCACCCGTTTGTCTTTGTGGGCTGACGGCATTCACATGCACATCACTGCCAATTGCATGTTCATTTGCGGAGTATCTAAGCGACGTCTTGTTGTGCGTATTGGGAAGACGATTGATTCTGGAGAGCAGGATATAGATACATGAAAAGGAAAACGAGCTAAAAGGTCTCGCCGAGCAAGATTTGAACGCAACAAAAAGACATAACGGGCCTAGCAGATGTCATATGAAGACCCTCGAGATCATAATGCTTAGAGTGAAGAAGTCGCATCAAAATACATATGCTGGCTGAATATAGAAAGCAGAGAACAAAAGCAACGCAAGGATATATGTGCCAAATTTCAGCTCATAAGGTCGTAAGCTCATGATCAAATCATGAGTAGTTGCTCTGCAACCATGTGAGTGCAAAGCGATTCAAGGAAATGGTCGTAAAGTCGTGCCAGCAAGAAAGAAAGGAAAAAGAATCCAGAGAGCGACAGAGCGAGGAGTTCTATGTCTGAGGGCGTGTGCGACAGCTAAACCGAGTGCTTAGGGTCTTGATCGATGTTGTCCGAGAGCTCTGATATGTTGTAAGTCTTCTGTCGTTTGTACCAAAGCTTGCAAAGTGCAGCTGCAGCGACCGTGACTGCGAAGATGCCCAAAACAGTGATTGCGGGAGCGTCGGCGATCTGAGGAATCGCAAGTACGAGATAGGTAGATGCTGCGTAATGTCAGTGACCTATCACACTAGCACGAAACAATAACGTACCGATTGCCATGCCGAGCGATGCAACGATGGAGCTTCTTGCGCGCAACAGACCCCAGGTGTCAAGAGCTGCGAAGCTGAGACACCAAAAGACGGACAGGATCGTGATTGAAGTCCAGTCAAAGGGCAAGCCACCAATTGAAGCTTCGAAAACCTGCTGAACGACCTTGGTTGGGAGATTGTGAATGTCGTTGTGAAATTCGGAGACAGTCTTTGCAGCGTCTGTCACGTTTTCAGTCACTGTGAAGATGGCTTCCAGCAAAATCTCGGTTTGATAGTGGAGTGCCCTTGCAGTTTCGGCGTTACGAGCCAGCGTATACGCAATTTGCTTTGTATCGTTAGTAAGAACAGATATATGCAAAAGACTCTGATGATTTACTTGGTTTTGCTGGTCAAGAGCCATCGAGGCTTCCAGTGAGTTGTCGTGAGAGCGATGTATCTGAACGGCAATGTCCAGGGCATTGCTGAGATGTTCTGTCACATCTGCCTGTGCTTCTTGGGCGCGAATGCGATGGCTCTCGAGATCCGAGGCAATTTGGGAAGACGTCTATTGCCTGTAAGTATCAAGAAGCATTGTCTCGGTGATTATTCTCGTACCTCGCGGACCCTTTCTACGTCTCTGCCCATGCTGTGGATGTTATCTCCGAGATCGTAGAGGTCATTCTGGAACTTTGCCCATTGGTCAACAATGCGATTCTGCATGTCAAGATCTGAGTTGAGTGCGAGATGAAAAGACTGCATGTTCTTTCCCATCTCGGTCCATTGCCTCTCGAAGACCCGATGCTCCTCAGTCGTGTCTGCCATGACGCTAGATGCCTCCATGACTGCCTCGAACATGAGCTTCATCTTTTCAACCATGTCGTCTGATCAGACGTGTTAATGACAATTCCCAATAGATAAAGTGTGCGTGGACTTACCCTTGTCCAACTCTGCTCTCATGGAATGGCAGAGCAACACTGCATTTTGGCGGGCGTTCGAGTAGCTGGTCCACCACACTGGGTTGGATGAAAGGGAGGCCGAGCAATGATCAAGATCGCCGCTGTCATCGAAGCTGCGCGGAGCCGTGGGTTTGGTGAAACGACCGTTTACGATGAAACCGCGGAAACCATTGAACTTGGAGGCATTCTCGATAGGTCTGAAGGGCGAGCAAGAGGGAGGGATGTTGGCGTTGGCATCCATCAATTCGCAGATGGCCAGTCGTGTGGCATAGATGGACTTGGAGCGCTCGAGCATGACATCAATACCTTTGTCAGTAGCAAGACTGGTAGCATGATCAAGTTCGGAGCAAGTGTTGAGAAGAGCTTGAGAAGCCAGCTTCTGACATGAGGGAAGCTTCTCGACTTTGTGCATGGTCTGGATGATGGTGTGCATGCCTTCGGTGATGCGAACCTTGTTGGAAGAAAGCTCGACATCCGAAAGATCAGAGAGATCTACGGTGAGATCGTGAATCTTGAGGGCTGGTTGGAAGCCCATACAAGGGAGAAACAAGAGGAAAGAGAACAGCAGCATGGCCAGCATGTTTCTGTTCATGGTCGATGTCAAGGAAGGAAAGTTGTTGGCCTCAGATCGTGAGGGCCGTGTGGCATGGAGGGGTGTACGAGTATGGAAGGGACGGGAGCAGAGAGACCATAAGCTGGCTGGAGATCTCTTCTGTAGTTTACTTGCCACAATAGACAATGGATGGAATGTCCGGGAGTGGCTTGCAATTGTGATATTGAGGATGTACGAGGGTGAAGCGCACTGAATGGGCGGAAAGCGCGGAGAGAGCGGAGACCGGCGTTGCCAAGCTTCACTTTCGAGCGGAGGAAAGTCGGTTCGCGCATTTGTTTCTCCAGCGAATGATGGTTGTAGTCGTCGCGATCCACACCTCGTCCACACCACACATCATGTTCACTCCAGCAAGGCGGCGCTGTGTCAGCGCGCTCAAGAACTCCCGTTCCGCAGAGACCACTATCCCGGCATTCCTCGTCCCAGCTTTCCACCAGCAATCATCGTCCTTCTCCACCTCGTCGCCATGCCAGTCGAAGATCGGTAGCGCTCCGCTGTCGTTGCCTCCGGATGTTAACTTTCACATTATCGAAGCCCCGGTCCAAAAGAAGGGTGCCAGAGTCAGTCGTAACCAAGAAGGCGCCACAGTTCACATTGAGGGCCCCCTCGGCAAGCTGTCTCTGCCCTTGCCTGCATACATGAACATTATCTCGGACGAAGCAAAGCGCACATACAGCCTGAGCGTTCTGGATCAGGAGGAGAGAAAGCAAAGGGAGATGTGGGGTGAGTGTAAGATATTGTTAAAGAGCTGGGACTATGTGTCTAACAATCAAAAAGGAACCTGCCGCGCATATCTGCAAAATCACATCTTGGGCGTCAGTGAAGGTCATTCTGCCATTCTTCGTCTTGTTGGTGTTGGTTACCGTGCGACCGTCGAGAAGTCGGCCGTCACAAAACAGCCCGAGTACCCTGGCCAGGAGTTCGTGTCTCTCAAAGTCGGCTATTCACATCCCATTGAGCTTGGCGTACCCAAAGGCGTCAAGGCGAGCACTCCTCAGCCTACACGTATTCTTCTTGAAGGTGTTGAGAAGGAGGTAGTGAAGCAATTCGCTGCTGAGATCCGTCAATGGAGAGTACCCGAGCCCTACAAGGGCAAGGGTATCTTTGTCAACGACGAGACGATCAAACTGAAGGCAAAGAAGATCAAATAGACGACACGCTTCGTCTGTTCTGTATTTACTGTACAATATCTATTTCGAGAGCTGGATCTCATGTTCAGAAGCCCTCATTATTGCCGAAGTCTTTCTGCCTGGAAGCACGTCCAGCATCCCGTAACGTGAAGCCACAAACTTGGAGAAAGTGTGGCAGTATCTGATGCACGAATGTCAGGAGGATCTCCGTTTGTTTCGCGGTCTTCTGTATCGGAGAATAAGCTGCAGGGAGAAGTGCCCGAAACGTGCATCGCATTCGATAGTGCCAAGCAGAAAGATCTCCGTTGTTCGATCCCACTTGTTCCTCTTACCTATCCTCCAGCAAACAAATTTGTCCAGCAACCGACGCATCCGAACGTTTTATTCAATATTCAGCATGTAGCTGAGAGCTTCGCAGATCCTCTTGCATCATATCCACTGATGGAGGGTCGTCTAGATAAAGAGTTTTACCCTCGGTCTCGTATCGAATTTCGGTTTCACCAGCGCAACCAATCGTTCTTTCAGACACAAGCCACCGTGATCTATAAAAAGCAGCATCCAAGAAGGATCCCCAGACGGCAACCTCGTACCTTGCAGCCCGGTGCCAATAGGTGCGCCTACATAGGCATTTCATCCCCTCCTTCGCGACTGGTAGGTTCTTAGTTGACCAGCTGAAGCGACTGTCAGTGACGAGATCATTCTTCCTGCTCTGGAAAAACTACACTCCTTTTCATTCTACCTAACAACATTACTTCCTGTCGCAATTCGCTCGCAATCCTGTTCTCGCCTTGATACCCAATAACGATATCGCGTCACCCCACACCATAATGCTCTCAGATTTGTTTCTGAGTCGGTCGCGAACTCAGCTTTACGGCTATGACAAAGTTCGCGTACCCTTCCATGCCATCCGGGCTGCACAGCTAGTTTCCAGCATCATTGTTGGCAGTATAATGTCATTCTTCATCTATCATTTACAACACGATCACTGGCCGACACCATGGACTTTCAAAGTGGTATGATCAGCACTCGTGAATACAGTCCACGACCGAAGCTAATGTATACTGGTAGCTCATGAGCGTTTCCTGGATCACGATAGCCATTCTGGCTGCTACCATCGCTCTCCACTTGCTCAGTGGTCTCAATCCTCGTCTCAACCTCATTCTGAACTCGACCATCTTTGTCATTTGGACTACTGGTTTCGGCATGCTGTCTTGGTGGATGTGGGGAACGTTGACACATTATTGTGATGTCGGCCACTGGAACGATGGCACTGGCATCATGGTATGCAAGATCTACAAGGCATTGTTCACCTTTGCTCTGCTTGGACTGTGAGTAACGACTCGCATGGGACTTCGCACACTCCATCTAACGCATCACAGTGTCTCGACCCTGTTGGCAGTTGTGCTGGACATTCACATCAGCCGTATGAACGGTCTCCGTGGCCAACATTTCCGCCTGAACCTTCGCGGCGACAGAAAGACCAACGACACTATCCCCATGAACGGCCCTTACACCGACGTCAACTCTCAGGCAAACTCGCACGAGGATCTTACTCACTCTCACGAGAGTCTACCACACATCGCGACTGGAGAAGGTTTTGAGATCCCCAGCCTTGGATCGCAGAAGACTAGAGCTGGCTACACAATTCCGGAATCACAATTCGACTACGAGACCGGATATCACGGAGGTCATGCTGAGAGAGTGTTTGGCGCGAACTAGAAGAAGATGAAAACCGCCTGTTTTGGCTTTCAGAAAGAGAATAGAAGATGGAGGAGATATAACGCAGATTACGAACTGGTCACCTGAGACGCGTGAGAGGCTGGAACCTCCATGTGCTACGGTGATCGCCAACCAAAAGACCTGCTATGATAAGCAGTGATGAATACACCATTTCCACACAATACACAAGCATTTGCATTGTGATCACCTTTGGCACAGCGCTATCACCAGTGACATGATACAGATCGATCATCGAAACATCAGGTAGGTGCACCACTCACTCACTCTCACCCCTTATATACCACATGATAAACCAATATTGTTGGCAAGAGAAAATGATGTACGCAAACGACGTACGCACGAGTCGAGATGATTGCTCGACTCTAGTATCATTTCGATCGTCGTAGAGTCATGATGCCATCCAGAATGCCAGACTGGCAGTTTCCATACCAAGGAGTTCAGCTGGGATGGATATGTGTTAGATGCGTAGGTTTCCACCACGGCTTACAACAGTCTTCTGACCGAAGATGATCAACAGCATCTCTTCAACTGCTTGGGTGAAGCTCTTGTTTATCGATCATTTACTAAGCAAGACACTGGCCTTCAGATGTGCGTATCCAAAATCCTTCTAGAGGCTCTTGAATGTCAGACGCCATCCCACCAGGAGCCATCTGCCTTCGCTCCTAACCTTGCGTACGAGCGTGTGTTGCCTAGACATGACATGGGGTCACGAAGCTACTGGGTACTCTATTTCACGCTCTCTTTGATAAGCATGTGATGATTGCGTGTTTTTAGCCGTATAATGACGATCATACCTCACAGCGTGCTCTGCCTTATAGGTAAGTATAAGATTCGAGTTCGATTCTAGTAAGTTGTTGGGTCCCACAGTCGAGACCAATATCAGAGACAAAAAATGAAACAGGCTTGAACATGAGCAAAAGAAAGACACGAGTTGTGGATAAAGGCTAGACACAAAGACATGTGTATATATAGCGGAACCAGAAAAAGAAAAAAGAAAGAATGTGAAACCAAAGATCTCGAGCATATCGAGGAGGGAGTCAGTACTTACAGCAGCAAACCGTTGAATATCAAACAACTAGACTTCATCATCCTACAGTCTTCAACCCTTGTGTTTGCAAGAAGCTCGTCGAAAGGATTTTCCATCACAGCCACTCCCAGTGCTCCCAGAAGTCAAACCATCCTTGTGTTTGCAAGATCAGGTGCAAGATCCCGCAGAGCATCGGGCTAGCAAGTTTTGGCTTACGTCACTAGACCTAAAACTGGTAGCAAGGGTCGTTTCGCCAATATACTCTTGAAGTTTCTAATTCTTATGATTAGCCGCAGGATGGACATCTCGTGTCTTACCTCGCGAGGAGGTTAGTGGCCTGAGGCCAGAGATGTTCTAGGAACGAAATATCAGCAGATGCAGAGAGTCGAACCCGAGATCTTTGGGGGAGTATGTGACGACTAGGCTAAAGGACAGGGGATGGGTAAGACGGGTGGTCGACGGGGATATATGGTCTAAGGGGGCCTAAGCGTGAGACTTGGTGTGAGTGAAAGCGAGTGTGATTTTGCAACACGTCTCAGCCGCCCCTGAGGCATGTGTTCTTTCTGGATCGGGATACTGGTCTTTGAGGCAAGCGTTATACATGTAAGACTGAAGGAGTATCTTTCACGAGAGGAACATAAGTAGATTAGGGGAGTCGTTTTCTCTCACTGTTGGCTGGGGCCGAAAAACATATACTCAAACTACCGTACTTTCTTGGTTTCACCATTTTGGTCGGCAACCTTGACCTCTCTACTCTTCTGCAGCTTTTGCTTCAACTTCAGAATGACAGCTTGGAGCTTCGCCTTAATCGCAACGATTCCTGCTGGCTCAACTTCGTCTGCAGCAACAAAACGACGCACGATCAAGTTGAAGATACTGCCAAATGCCATGGCCATGACAGTGCTGGTCAGGATGATGACATTGTACGGCATACTGAAGTCGGGAGTAGGAAGAGGAAGGAGCAAGGAAGTGGTGCGTAAGTACATGGTGGTTGCTCCTTGTCCGTTGGTCGAGTCTATCAGCAGCTTGACTATTGAGGGCGCAACATCAAAGCCACGATTTGCATCGGGAGGATACTCGGTGTATCGCAAGATGGCCTTTTCAAAGTCGTAAGTCAGGACTAGAGAAGCTCCAGCGGGAACGTGGAGGCGTAATTCGAGGTGGGTGCCTCTGGCACGATCAATGGCGGGCCTGTAGAAGGTTTGCTGGATAGATGATGGCGAAGGAACGGAATTGATGGAAGCGTGCAGGGTGTGCAGATATGGTTTCATGAACCACGGTAGAGACTCGAGATAGACGAGATCGACGGCATCGGTAGCGGATGGGTTGGTAAGAATGACACGCATGCCGCCTCGTTCTTGACCGTAACCAACCATGGTTCGTTCCGCATGGAGGCGTGGCTGTTGCAGAGTCGAAGGCGCAATCAAAGGTCGTTCGCCCATTGCAATGTCGAAACTCCCAGAATCCGGTAGACTATATCGCACAAGACCCTCCTCAGACTTGTGCTCGCCATAAGCTTCTTCGGCAGTGATGGTAATGTTTTGATCGGGAGCGGCATGCAGGGTGACTGATTCAGGGGCAGCACCTTGGTTGACATGGCATGAACCACGAATAGGATGACCAAAGACCTTAGTCAAAGTCCAGTCACGCTCTGCAGACGGTTCGCGTGGGTAACAGGTGTCATGACTGTTATACCACTTATCAGTGTCACAGGCAATGTCCTCGACCGGTGGAGGTCTGGGAATGGGATCATTCTGAGATCGCATAGATCGGTCGAGATCAAGAACCATATCCACAGTCTGCTCGATCTCCAGCAAGCACTCGGATCCATCAGTTGGGCATATGGGACGCACGTCGATGGCCATTGACTGCCAGGAGGCATCGAAGAGTTTGTGTCCGTCCAGAAGAGTTGCGATGCCAGCCTTTCCCTTGCACGGAAGAAGCTTCAGGAAGGGGGTCAAGTTCTCGGTACAGACAACTTCGTGAGGCAGGGCACCATGCAGCAGGTGCAAGGAAGAAGTGTTTTTGTGGGAGCCCTCCTTGTCAAAAGTCATTGCCGGACGGATGGTCTTTGTCGAGTCGATGAAGTTGATGGAGGCGCAGAAGAGACCAGACAGAGCATTACTCAGAGTCAACCAGCGAGCATTGGCCTGCTCGTGCGAGTGTGCATCGACCCAAGCCCACAGCTCGACACCAGTGCCTCCTTCACGGCGGCCATGTCGCGGTCGTTGTCCCCAGTTCTCAGAGTCCCAGCGACCGATGCTGAAGCGGAGATGCAGCTCTCTGGCATGGGTGTGTTGCAGAATCTGGCCGAGCGAGCGCGGAAACAGGCGGTAGTTCTGGGCATCGAAGTCGGACTTGGTCGTGTTGGCCTTGAAGTTGAAAGCAGCCAGAAGTTGAGATTGAGGAAGTGGGTGCAGGTCCAGTTGCTCGGTATATTGACCTTCAGCCCATGGTGCAAGCAGACACAGCAGCAGCGACAGGGCACAGGCTATCACGAGCATTGCGGCCTCATGGCGTAGACGGTGCATCTAAAGGGGGAACCGACTTGAGCATACAAGAGTGCCAAGCCGTCGTCTGGCGCGCGGAGACAGTCGCCGTCTCTTCCGCTTTTGCTGTCACCAAAGCTTTCCATCTGCATATCACCACTCATTCGGCACCAGTCATCTTGCGATACCCTTCACTCCCTCTTGGAATTACCGTATCGCTTCAATACCTATACCATCATCCACCGAGAACACGCAGCTGCGACGTAGCGCATATCCAACATGGCCGCTGAGCAAAGAAAGCTGCTGGGTACGCTTTCGCATGACACGCTCTTGCTATATGCAGCTTACTGACTCGTTCTTGCAGAGCAGCTCATGGGCGAGCAATTGCTCGCTGGTCCTGGCGCATCGCGCGCTCCTCAATTATCCATCACAGACACAAAGGTGTGCCGCTCCTACCTTGTCGGCACCTGTCCTCACGACCTGTTTACCAACACCAAACAAGATCTCGGTCTGTGTCCAAAGACACATAGCGAAGCCCTGAAGTCCGAGTACGAAAACGCAGACGACCAACAAAAGCGCAAATGGGGCTTCGAGTTCGACTACATGCGCGACATGCAAAAATACATCGACGACTGCAATCGCCGCATCGATAGTGCACAGCGTCGCTTGGAAAAGACTCCCGATGAGATACGCCAAACAAACGCCCTCTTGAAGCAGATTGGCGAATTGTCGCGGAACATCGAGGATGGCCTGGTCGAAGTCCAGATCCTGGGCGAATTGGGCAGTGTCAATACCGCCGTCACAGAATACTTCCGTATCAGACAACAAAAACAACTGAAGGAGGATCGCGAACGTGAGCTCAAGGCTCTATCCGACACATCAGGTCCCTCGGGTCACCAGAAGCTCCAAGTCTGCGACGTGTGTGGCGCATACCTCAGTAGACTGGACAACGATCGCAGATTGGCGGATCACTTCTTCGGAAAGATGCATCTCGGTTATGCCCAGATGCGCAAGACGTACCAGCAACTACAGAAGGATCTCCAAGGTCGTCAACCGCCCATCCGCGACGAGCCTTCTGGTCCTAGAGGAGGTTACGACGACAGAGACTATGGTGGCCGTAGCGGTGGTTACGGCAGCAGACGAGGAGGAGGAGGTGGCGGTGGCTTTGGAAGAAGAGGAGGTGGCAGATGGTGATGATTCTATTGAGCTACGAAAGGAGACTGCAAAACGAGGATGCATAACAGCTTGGTCGGTGTTTTTGGCGCAATACCCGCATGAGGCATGGCAGCGAGGCGCTGGGATGGTCACTTTACTTTTATATATATCCCTATTTCCGAAGGATAGAAATGCTGAAACCAGTTCAAATCATGAAACCCGAGAGTTTGAATGAGCCGCTAATTGCTAGAGTCATGAATCACGTGCGGGCAGCGTCATTGAGGGTCTAGGTAATTACAACAATCGAGGGGCCGGATCAATCGTTCATTTCGATTGTACCTCTGCACAATAGCTCGCTCTCACAACTGTACTTCTCGGTAATCTCGGGTACAATAACATTCAGTCCGGCTTGAACACGCCAGCACCACCACACCGCACACGACACACCTACTCCACCCCTCACAACCGCCGCCATGTCGCGGAGACCTGCTGGACCCGACAGGACGATGCAGAACCAACAGACGCTGAAGAGCTTGGTCAAGTTGGAAGGAAATAAGAGCTGTGCAGACTGCAAGAGGAACAAGCGTACGAGATTCACACTCTGCGACAGAACACGGAAGCTGACAAGTGTCGACAGACCCGAGATGGGCCAGTTGGAACTTGGGCATCTTCATCTGCATTCGGTGAGCAACTGCTGCTACCGTGCATCGAACCATGTTCGCTGACAAGACTTGTAGATGCTCCGGTATTCACCGTGGTATGGGCACACACATCAGCAGAGTCAAGTCTGTCGATCTGGATTCTTGGACCGATGAGCAGCTTCAGAGCATGCTGAAGTGGGGCAACACAAGAGCCAACAAGTATGCGATTCTCATCTCAAATACCAAGCATTTGCTGATCATCGTTCTATAGGTACTGGGAAGCAAAGCTTGCCCCTGGTCACGTTCCTGCCGAAGCGTACGTACCTAATCCGCAACACAGCATCCAATTCTGTCTTCGATTCCTGACATCTATACAGCAAGATCGAGAATTTTATTCGCACCAAGTACGATTCGAAGAGATGGACTATGGACGGCCCAATTCCTGATCCCTCGACTCTGGGCAGTGAGGGCGGAGACGAAGACGTGGTCATTACAGACGAAGCCTTTGCTAGTATCAAGTTGCTGACCAAAACACAGCCTCTCAGCGTTGTCCAAGAGAAGGCAAAGCTCGACCGTTCAGCCTCGCTCAGAAACGCTTCCATGAGCAGCGGACCTGCTGCTCCCCAACAAGCCCCGAGAGCAGTTGCTCCAGTCATCGATCTGTTTGGCGACGACCCGACTCCAGCTCGTGCCAGCACCGCCGAACCCTCGATCTCCTCAAGACCTCCTTCACAACAGCAAAAGGCACCTCCTGCACCTCCCAAGCAAAACAGACCTGGCGACTCTCTACTGGGTCTTGACTTCTTCGGAACAAGCCAGTCTGCACCCCCAGCACGCCCTGCCAGTGCTGCTTCAGGAGCTTCTACCATGGGAAGCAACCCGCGATCGGATCTGAAGCAGTCTATCCTGTCTCTGTACGCATCTGCACCCAAACCTGCTCCAGTGCAACAACCTCAGTCTTCCTCGAATGCATTCGGTGGTTTCGCCTCTCCACCAATGCAATCACCTGCCGCTTCGACATCTTCGTTTGGTGGTATGGCCGATGCATTCGGCGGCTTGAACTTTGGTGGCCCATCTGCTCCCCAACAACAGCAGCAACAGCAACCAAAACCCTCTGCTTTCTCAAACCTGACCTCCCCAGCATCACGTAACAGCTCTCTCAGCGGTGGCAGCTTCTTTGACGCTAAGCCCACACCGCCGCCCAAGCCTTCTGCTGCACCAGCACCCAGACCGCAGCAAGCTCGCGTGTCGAGTGGTTTCGGCGACTTCGGCGACTTTACCTCAGCGCCATCACCCGCACCCGCACCCGCACCTATCTCTACAAGGTCGCCTGTTCCCGCAAGCTCTGGCATGGGAGATTTATTCGATATGGGTGCTCCCGCGCCTTCGAAGCCTGCAACCTCGACTTCTGCTTCGGCCTTCAATCTTTCCAGCCCCGCTCCTCCACCAAAGCCTGCACCTGTGTCAGCTATGGGCGGTCTCGACAACATGGACGCTTGGGGCTCGAACAACGCTTGGAGCACCCCTGAGCCAGCAGCACCCGCGCCCCCTACCACCTCGTACAAGGCACCTGTCGCAAGCACCAACACATACAAGGCACCTGCTATGACCAGTGTGTCGAATGATGATGACTTTGGCGGTTGGGGAAGCAATGAGGGTACTTCGTCCAGCAAGCCTACTATCAGCCAAGATGACGACTTTGGTGGTTGGAGCAGTGCACCTGCACCTGCACCTGCTGCATCTACATCTAACAACAAGGGTCCAACCTCTGATGATCTCTTTGGCAACGTTTGGGGTTAAGCATAGTAGCATTAATGGTAGCATCGTCAGTGGGGAGGTAAAAACAGCATTTGGGACCTCGATGGCCATTATCGAATACATCTGGCCTCTGTCTAATATACAATATCGGAATGTCTCAGAAGACCGACTTGGCCCAGACTGATAGTCAATGTCCAACGCGTGTTGCGGTTGCGCATCGCGAGATATGTTGTGACTTGGTGGGGAACACCCATATTGTGCAAGGTCACTCGACTTTGCGTGCCTTGTCGTATCCTTTACTCGGTACCATCCTATAGCGGGCCGCCCTCTGTCTGTGTGGGCTTGAGTCATGTTTACAAGTCGCCAGAGCAGGCTGCTCGATCGCTCCAGACTGTGTCCTCCTTCCATGTGCATCTGGTCGGATGTGTGTTCCAAGTCCTGTGGGCGCATGACGACGTCTCCTTGCTGCCTACCAGTGCTCGGAGCCTTGATGATCGCGTTGCAAATATCTTGTAACAACGTAGCAGGATCCTCAGGCAGCCTTGGAGCCTCCAAAGACCCAGCCGCCGATCCAGTAGAGCACCAGAACTATAGCGATGAGGATTCCAGCAAGCTTGAGAATCGCAACTTTGTTTCCTTGCTGTGCCATCCTCGTCAGTCTTCCAGCACTACCCTGCAAGCTATTCGAGAAGTTGGAGAAGGCATTTGTCTGTTGCGTCGGTGTTAGTTGATGTTCGTAGACGCGATCGGTCAGGGGAAGCAGCGGCGTACGGAGGAGTCGATGACAGTCTGGTCGCGGGCGTTGTCGTAGATATCGATGGTGATGCCACGCAAGGCCGATACCTTTCCGGCGAGGTCGTCGAGTCGTGAGTTGTTTTGGCTTTAAGACTTGTCAGTGGCTGTGTAGTGGCCGCAGCAGGAGAGGAAGGTGTGGGTACCGTTCGCGTTCGTAGGCTTCAGACATTGTGGCGATTGCTCAATAGGAGGCTGTGGGAGCTGGATGTCGAGTTGCGACGACCGGAGCGTTGATGAGTATGGTCGGCAGACGCGATGGTCAAGGAACAAAGGATGATCAATAATGCTGGTACAAGCAGCCTCGGGAAGGTGTTGCCGGTCCGGGGTCGAAAGCACGGACAATGACGACGACTCGCTCTTGCTTAAGTCATGGCAGCTCGGCGGAAGCCCCACTATATCTCTATAGCCCGACTCTCATTCTCGTGTCGCTGTGCCTGCCCTGCTCTTCCCCTCTGACTGTAATCTGGGTCTTGTCCTCGTCGCGTCCCCTTCTGCTCGTTGTCACGCCTACAAGCTCCCATATCACCGCCATCACATTCGCCCATCATGCCGCTCATCAACAATCCTCTGCCCTCTTCGATGAAGAGTAAGTCGCCATATCGCATTGCCATGCTCTGCTCGGTTCCTGACAATCTATAGGCGAATGCAAGAAGACAGGCAAGATCCTCGCGTCCTTTATCGATCCGAAACAGTCCTTCGGTCCCGACAAGATCATTCCACCCCAAATCCTCGCAAATGCCAAAGGTCTTGCCATCATGACCGTCTTCAAGGCTGGCTTCCTCGGTAGTGCTCGTTTCGGCTCCGGTGTCATAGTAGCCCGCCTGTCAGACGGCACTTGGTAATATGTCTCATCAATGCTTTGTCATTGACGCTTGCTGACCTCAGCTTCAGGTCTGCTCCTTCCGCAATTGGTACTGTTGGTGGTGGTTTCGGTGGCCAGATTGGCTTCGAGCTCACCGACTTCGTCTTCATCCTCAACGATGCTGCTGCTGTTCGTACATTTGCTCAAGCTGGCAGTATTACCCTCGGAGGCAACGTCTCGATCGCCGCCGGTCCAGTTGGTCGCAATGCAGAAGCTGCTGGTGCTGCCTCGCTCAAAGGCGTCGCTGGTATTTTTGCCTACAGCAAAACCAAGGGGTTGTTCGCAGGTGTCTCTCTTGAGGGAAGTGCTATGATCGAGAGAAGAGATGCCAACGAGAAGATGTACAACCGTCGTGTCACTGCCAGAGCTCTGCTCGAGGGCGGTGTCCCTGTCCCGCCACAGGCCGAGCCTCTGATGCGCGTCCTCAACAGCAGAGTCTTCGCTGGAGTCGCTGCTCAGCAAGGTGATGCCATGTACAATGATATCCCAGTCTACGATGAGTCTCACGACGATGTCATCTGGCAGGGAAAGAGAGGTGCTGCTCACGGTGAAGGTGTTCGCTCGGATCGCACAGGAGCTTCTGGCAACTTTGGCGCTCCTTCACGTGCCAGCACTTGGCAAGACGATGTTTATGACAGACAACCCAGCTTCGGATCCCGTGCCAACCCTGGTGAAACATTCGATCGTCTGGAAGCCTCTCGCGCACGCAGTAACAGTGCATATGCCGATCAGGCCGAGTATTCGTACTCTGATCGCAAGCCTTCCAGACCCAGTGCTCCCAAACCGACTTTCAGCAGTAATACCGCAACCCCCAAGCCTGGCCAGGCTATTGCTAAATTCACCTTTGATCCTGATCAACCTGGTGACTTGGGTTTCAAGAAGGGCGAAATCATCACCATCGTCAAGAAGACTGATAATCCCAACGACTGGTGGACAGGCAGAATTGGCTCAAGGGAAGGAATTTTCCCTAGGTAAGTCAGAACCACTCTTGGAATTGCTATCGAAGCTAACATGTTGGTGTGCAGCAACTATGTTGAACTCACTTAAACGCCATCTCTATGCCCGACACATGGCCTTGTATGCCCACACGGTACGGATGTATAATTTCTTCTCCTCTGTTTGTTGTTTTGTTTGCATAGCGCCGCGAGCACGGCGTTCGACGGTGGTCTCTCTGGGTTTTGTTCTACTGTTATATACCTTTGATGTACAGGCTGCTCCCAGTCAAATAACCAAAAGCTGGTCAATCTTTCTTTTCAGAGTGTCAGTTCCTGTTTTCTGTCCAATTTCCACCACATCCCAGTCGAAACAATCATTCATCTCTCCGACCTGCATGCAAGCCTGCTTCAAGACCGATCAACTTCCCGAGCCTGGATCAGTTTTGGTTCGATACCCGCGGCGTTCGCGCCTACCCCACGCCAGTAGCCGGGGCGCGGCGGGCCGATCGCTGTTCTGCGGCCTGCTCCATGCGGACCGTTGTCTATCAATCTCTTGTAGGAGAAACAGGCATGCTCTGTGTCACGATGTGTAATCTCGACCTTCAGGCACCTGGTCGCTCCAGACGAGCAGCCAGGGTTTGCGACACGGAGAGATTGATTCACCTCTTGATACGGCATGGTATTCTGTTGCCTTGATGATTGTAATCTCAATTTCCACAATACACTGTATGCTGAGGCGGTGACTTTGATATATTTCAAGATGATGCATGTAAACATGTGTGGCTTGCATGTTTCAGACGGATACAGACAGTCCGGAAATGGAGATGATGCAAATGTATTGGTAGAAAATTTTGTTACCTGGTCCACAATTCAGGTGTGACAGGGATGGCCCATCAAATCAGACGTGTACTTCGACTGCTTCCTATGCTGTTGCCTACCATATCACAAACCCTCTTCAAGGCATCGAGATACAAACCTGTTAGAAGTTGGAGAGATGGGAGCGTGGGTTGATCGTCAACGTTCCTGGACATGTGGGGGCCCGGAATCTGGGGTCTTCATCGTTTGTGACGTTTGGCGGCTGCACTCCCCTTCCTCGAATCATCACCTCCAAAGGCACGCATGCCATAGGGGAAACAGAGGGATATCGGGTCCTTGCTTCTATGCAGCCCTCACCGCCAGATCCCAACGGTGAGCAACCACATGACTGTATGCCGCATGGTGGAGGCGTATGTAGGTATCAGTAATGTTTTTTTCATCACCCTGCATGAACGAGAAAACATGTAACTATAAAGAGGAGGGAGCTCCACCTAGGAGTCAGAAGCCCTTTCTGGTTTCTTTCTGGTCTCAAGCCTCTTTGGTCTATCGTATCCTTTGCACATACCCATCCGACTTCCGTCTATCCTGATAAGCTGACCTCAGCCGTCACTTCTATTCTTGCCATAGCCCTGATCTTTTGCCCTGTCGATATCTCCAGGCAACTTGTCACAGATTGCATCATTTCATTCAACTGAATCACTTGAAAAAGCGAGCAAGTAAAAGTGATAACCAGTGCCCATAGCGCTCGTGTTTGATCAGCTCCACTTGTCTGTTGCAGGCTTCGACTAGGTAGGTAGGCATATCCTCCCTCGCTATAGGGTTGTTTCCTCATGAACCCGTCATTGACCCTCAATTGAAGCTACTACAAAATCCTTCCGCTACCTGCCGTCAATTGTCCAGCGCTCAATTGCAACTTCCACTCGGGTTAAGAAAAAGAACACAAGCAAACCGCCAACATCTACTTCAAGCGTCACTCGCTCCTTCCTCAACTTCACCACTCACTTCCTTCCCTCACTTCTAAGGCCGCGGCTACCTCCGGACCTCACAATTCTCGCGTGTATATAACGTGGCCGCTGTAACAATTCCTCCATCGCCTCGACAATCCACTCCAACCTCGACGATCTCACTCAAGTTCATCAAAGTCTTTCCACCTTCGATCATCTACTTGACCCGTCCTTCTTATACTACTTCCTTCTTCACAACTTCACACATCCGGTTCAATGGCTGTTCTGTCGGTCATGCGCACTTCCATGTTCCGCGCCGCTCGCCGCGCCACGGTTCAACCCGCCGTCTCGCCAGTTTTTGGCCGCACTTTCGCCTCGGTTCGTGGCGCTGGTGACGAGAAGTCTATCAACGTCGTCTCGTACTCCAAGTCCGGTCAGCGCGAGCAGGAGACCCTCGCTGTCCCTGCTACTAACGAGCCTGTCAACCCTCCTGGTCAGGACGTTGAGGTTGCTGCTCAGCCCCTCAAGCATGAGTTGCTCCAGGCCCTTCCTCCCACTATGCAGAAGTTCACCTTGTTTGGTCAAGTCGCTGTTATTACCGGGTAAGACTGCAACACTTTCTTCTTCACTTCGCACCTTACTGACTTTCAATCACAGCGGTGGTCGCGGACTCGGTTACAACATGGCTCAGGCCCTCTCTGAAGTTGGTGTGAAGGGCATTGCCATCTTCGATGTCCAGCAAGAGCTTGGCGAGAAGTCTGCCCAGCAGCTCTCTGCTCAGACCGGTGTCGATGTTCGCTTCTACAAGGTTGACGTCCGTGACGAGGCTGCCATCCAGCAGGCTGTTCAGGACGTTGCTGCTCACTATGGCCGCATCGATGTTCTCATCAACGCTGCCGGCATTGCCGAGTAAGTTCACATCCTTCACACTCATCCTAACTCGTACTAACACATCTCAGCTCCAACGTCAAGGCTGAGACCTATGAATCTGAGAAGTTCCGCCGTCTCCTCGACATCAACATCACCGGCACCTTCCTCGTCGCTCAGGCTGTCGGTCAGCAGATGATCAAGCTCAAGAGCGGAGGTTCCATGATCAACATCGCTTCCATGTCCGGCACCATCGTCAACTACCCTCAGGAGCAGTCCTGTTACAACGCTTCCAAGGCTGCTGTCATTCAGCTCACCAAGTCCCTCGCTGCCGAGTGGGCTCGTTACAACATCCGTGTCAACTCCATCTCTCCTGGATACATGGATACCGCTCTCAACCGTGTCCCTGCTCTTGACGCTCAGAAGCGCATTTGGATGGACAACACCCCCCAGAAGCGTCTCGGTGCTGTTGATGATCTCAACAACTTGGCTGTCTACCTCGCCTCGCCTGGTTCCAGCTACATGACTGGCAACAACTGCCTCATCGACGGGGGTTACACCCTCTGGTAAACGGTCACGCCTGATGTTTCTGATTCCTCAGCGCGGCGTTTGTCTTCTTCACCGGCGAGTTTACGCATTTCCACGGCGTTACATGGCGGGTATATAGGAGGCGTTTGATCCAATGGCTGCGATTTCTTTCGGTGGCAGCTCATGGTTGCTTTTGCTTTTACACTTGCATGGCGGTATAAAAGGGATCAAGATGAAGATGGTACTACAACGGGGGAATGGTAGATCGTCCATGATGTTCTTCTAGCTTTTACACTTGCTCTACAACAGGCGCATGTTCGCCCTGCTCAATGATGATACTACTTTGCTATCCTTTTCTCTCGTCGTTCGTCGCTACTGGTGTCTTGCATACATTTCATTTGTTTTCTCTGCTTTTTGCGGCGCATGTCATCAAGCCATGGTAACAGATTTTCGGACATTGTCACTTCGTGATGGTCCATTTGTGCTTGACAGATATGGTTCCCAGAAGGCTCTCGATTCACGTACTCTTTCTGATTTAAGGTGATTGCACGGTCTGCTCCAATGAACGATTATAGGGTGCACTCGAACGGAATAGGCGAACGAGTATATAATTCCATTCTTGAAATCAACAGACCACAATGATTCATTCAACACAACATCCTCGAATCAACACGTCCAAATTTCTGAACACGCTTGCAAAAAAGGATCAGACCAAGTTTTGGAAGCAACAGGAAAAAGGGATGCTTACAGCAAAAAGCGAATAAAAGATCCTTCGGTGATTGCTTCCGCTGGATGAGAGTAGCCACCACTCTCTGCCTCCTTACTTCTCTCTCCGTGAACAATTTACGCCTTTGTCATGTTTCAATCTCCTCCCCAAGGACAGAAACAATCTTATTCGATGACCCCCCTGAGGACCAAACACCTTTCAAAGGTACTTGCTCCTCAAGGCCTGGCTGATGGAACTCATTCTGCTTGTCGTAGAGCCAGAGCCGTGTTGCATGTGACTCATGAATGCCTCTTCGATGGCTGACTGCGAGATACTTGCATCTGTGGTTTTTGTCTCTCATCAGCATCGACTTCCTCTATCCTCGGCTTCTTCTTCTTCTTCTCCCTACAGCCCAACACCATATCCAATCAATTTGGGGAGGAAGAGGGGAGTCATAACTTACCATCAAGATCGCTAAACGAACTTCCCATGCTCGGAGTACCTTCACTGCCGTCTTTGCGAACGCGAGGACTCAGTTTCGAAAGCTCGGAGCGGTGACGAGGACTCAACGCGCTAGCTGGAGAAGCTCGGGTGTAGTCTCCCCTGTTGCTTTCTCTATGCTTGCCAACATTTGTAGTTGGTTGAGAAGGGGCAGCAGCAGAACTCGCCGACGAAGCCGAAGAATCGGGAGCAGCAGGTCGTTGCTCAAACACCCTTTTCACCGGCGATTTGATCGTTGCAGCTCCATCAGCACTTCCGGTTGCGGTGGTCGCAAAAGGCAAAAAGCCACCAGAGGACTCGGCGTCTTCGTCTTCATCGTCGTCGTCGTAGCCATGTCTAGCAGTTTTTGGATAATGAGAAGGTCGGCGAAATGCTTGACTGCGGGCTATGCTCTGGCTTTCTCCATCTGATGACGATGAAGAATCAGAGTCTTGCAAGACATCAGAATCGGGTTCGGAGATTTCGCGTTGGGGGGAGATGGGTTTGCGGTGGTTGCCAAATGCTGTGTTGAAGGTTCTGGCTGAGGAGGCTTGGGCCGAGCTGACAGGTGTGATGATGCGGGACTGGGTCAGCGTTCTGGTGGAGGGTGTGCGGGAGAGTCCTCCTTCTGTTTTTTGTGGTTGGTTGGTGGTGGAGAGGCTAGGGAGAGTCGTGGGAGGTTGACGGAATACTGCTGAGGATACTGAGCCCATGGTTGGAGTTGGACTGTCTCGCATGTGCGCTGAGAGAGATGATGGTGCTCTTTGGCCTGTATCGCTCATCAACTTTGATATCGTGTACCGCTGTATACGTTGAGCCGTACCTTGACTTGCCACCGGAAAGGCGGTTACATTGCTGTTCAAGGCGACATTTCCTGTCGAATCAGGCGGCATGGGTGATGGACAAGCCGAAGGACTGAGTTTCTTCATCTGCGCTTTCATCTGGGCAAAGTGTCGTTCGTACAGCCATGCTGCCTGCTGGAGGAGAAAGGCGAGAGAGACCTCAAATCGAGCTGACCTGAGTATGAGTTAGCCGGAAATCAGTCGAACCAGACAGATATACCGACAAGTCTTCCCCTATCAAGATATTAGCATGTTACTCTGTCTAATAAAGCTGGGTTGATACATACAATCCAGCTCCTTGCTGTTTGAAGCTTTGGAAATGATCTTCCATAACGCACGATCTTTGGTGGAATTCCAATCAACCTATGCAGCATTAGAATATTATATATACACAAATCTGATCTATCCGGACTACCTGTGGCGGATCTACAAAGTCACCTCTGGCGAAGGGCAGCCGGATGAAGCAAGTGTAGTGCACGGATGAGTCCGCCGAAGCCGACTTGTTTGCTGGTGATGGCGGAGCGTTAATACCTAGAGCATTATTCGACAACTGTGCCGTGCGAAGAGAAAGTTGCTTTGGATCTTCAATATGCGACATGCTGTGATTAGGGTGCTGATGAAGAAGATGGAGAGACCCCGGACCAGGATGATTGGTGGTATAGGAAGTATGGCGCGAGACACAAGCACGTGACAGCAACCCAGACATGCAACACACGCGTGTGATAGTCACTGGGGTTGAATCTTAGATTAAAGAATTCAGCGACACTTCTGTGTCGGCTATATGCCTAGATCTACAGTAGTTCAACCACACCTTTGAGGTTGTGAACAGGGTCACTCTCCATACATAGAACCGCAGCGATAATTGGCTTCCAAGTATGTTTCTCGAGCTCCTGGAGTACATGTCTACATCTCTACAAATTAGACCATTGGAGCTACGAAAACTACTCGAAAGGGACTCCCACTCGATTCGAGGGTTGGTTGTCTTCTGCGACCTGGCTCCCTTATAATTATATTTGCTTATGGCTTTTGCTTCTGCTCTACCGATAATCTGTTGTCAGCATAGAATTGAAGTGGTAGGCATGACAATCTCAGGCGCGGTCTTTCACCTCGAGAACTCTTTCTGCGGGAGGATTGTGTCAGGGTGAAAGAGGGAGAATGCAGAATGTGAACAACTAAACACCAGTCACAGGAATAGCAGCACCAAAGAAGATTATACGACGCAGAACAAGACATTACCAAAAACAAAGATAAAGCACCACGAGCAGGATTCGAACCTGCGACCTCCCGACCCTCGAGAGCGAGAGTATTGGGATCTTAGGTGAGCGAACGTAGGAAGCGAGCGCAGGATACCAGGTCGGGTGTGCTGACCACTGCACCACCGCGGCTTTTCGGGTGGGAGGGACACAAAATTCATGAAATATAAAGGTTGAGAGAATATAGGGTGGCGACGACGAAGCTTGGAGCAGAACGGAGCTCATGTGATCGTGCCTTGATACCAAAAGGAAAATCATGTGACAGTGCTTCAATACCAAAAAGAAATGAAGCACCGTGGGCCGGATTCGAACCAGCGACCTCCCGACCCTCGAGCGAGAGTATTAGGAATTTAGGTAAGCGAACGTAGGAAGTGAGCGTAGGATACCAGGTCGGGTGTGCTGACCACTGCACCACCACGGCTTTCTTTGGTGTAGAGGGTACAACATTTTTCAAATATAAGGGTTGAGGGAGTTGAAGGCGGCAACGAAGCTTATAGCGGGAGAGAGCTCAGGTGATAGAGCTTCGGTAACATTGCGGGAAGCAGCTGACATGTGATATGCTCCCTGAGTCTGATCACCTGGAGTCGGTCGTATAATGCCTATCACAGAGACCATCTGCAGCAGAGTTGTTGTGGTATACTGAGTGTGGGCTTGAGATGTACAGCTGCAATGTAGTTCCAGCGCAGGTGTCTAAGAGGAGAGGGTGTACAGGATCGGAGGTCCGGTGTATGTTCAGAATGATGGGTATATTCCGATTGTCATAAATGCTCTCTGTCAACAGAGCCAAGGGTATGTTCCAATACACACGACGCAAGGTGCCAAATAGGTGACTGAGATCATGCATACATGTCGTCGTATTCTCCATCTTCCTCGTCATCTGGAGGAGGTGGGGGAGCCTTCTTCTTGACCAGCTCTTTTCGGTCAAGAGGACAGGTAGGGTTCAGCTTGAGCCAGGGCGTAATGCATTCGAGGTCGAAGAGGTGGTCTTTGTGGCAGGGGAGTTGGACAACGAGCGGATGAGGGTCTAGCAGAAACGATCAGCAAAGCACGACAAGGATGTGTGTTCATGCATAGTCCAGCTTACCATCAAGGAAAGGGTTGCCACAGATGGGACAGTCCTTGTCCTTCAAGCTCGCCTTGGGAACCCTGTCCAACTGAGCGAGGAACTCGTCTGACACACCCTTGACTTCGGTAGGAGGATTCTCCGACTCTTGCATCAACTGTTCGACCATGTGGGATAGTAATTGATCTGAGTTCTCTTGCGAATGGCCATGACCACCTCCTTGCATCATAGAAAAGGCATTTGCGAGACTGCGGAAAGCTGCCGAGACATCACCGGGGAGAGGGAGTGAGTGTGCGTTTTGAGGATGGCGATGTCCACTGGTGTCGACGAGATCGAGGGTGGTGAAGAAGGTGGACAGATCGGGGCGGCGGGGTGGTGCCTCGTCCTTTTTCTCTTCCTTGATGTTGTGTTCAACTAGGAATCGTCAGCGATGTACAGAGGACTCATAATACCAGCTCATCCTTACCCTCGTAGCCCGACATGATTGCGCGATTGGTTTGTATGATTGACAGTTGAGATGGCTTGGAAGGGAAGGTGTAATACGGCGTTTATAGGAGCTAAATTCCGAGGCAGCACAGACACGCGTTACTCATGGTCGCTCCTGCCTTTCTTGTCTGAACACATCGATGGCTGGCCCATTCTGATGCGTGCAACAGAACAATGCGATTCGCACACATAAAATGAAACAGAGTACACCAGACGGTAGCGAGGCCATTGCGACTGCGACTCAAACCCAACTGCCCACGCCCGCCCTGTCTCCAATCACCGAGCATGGCGCCAACTCGTATACCGTCGATCTGGACTCTACAAGCCCCGGCCTCGACAGTCTTTCCGAGAAGCCAGCTAGTCCCGCAGTCACTCCCACCCTGGTAGCAGCGCAACTCCTAGAGACAAACTCCAGCAATGGAAAGCTACTCGCACCATCTCCCACCCTCAAGCTGTCGGCAGCTCAGATGCAAGAACTCATCTCTTCGCCCGAGTCACTACCCCTACGTGCTGTCGAGAGTTCCATCGACGACATCCCCACCTTGGTCCAAGAGCATATCACGAAACCAAATGCACTAGGTATCTCTACCAAGGAACTGGTCTCGGTGCCCGAGACTACAAATCTACCCGCGCAGAGTGCCCGTCCTCCGCCGACTGCATCGAGGCCTACTGCAAGTGGCCGCTCGAATTCGACCCCTGTTATCAAGCGTAAGCCTTCGTCTGCTCAGATACCCAGGAGCTCCATCGAGAATAAAGATGCCCCGAGGTCCAGACGCCCGACCCTGAATTTGAAGGGTTCGGAATACAATCAGGGTGCTGAGGCCTTGAAACCATCACCCATGTCCGATTCGCTTCCGTCTCCAATGCCTACTGCAATCCCAGTCCCGCCTCTCTCCCTGCCCACCTATCTGCAACTCGAACTTTCCTCGGAGCGCCCATCAGCTCTCTACATACATCGTTCGGCGAGCAGCGACTTTCCGTACGAGTCCTCAAAAGTGAAGTTCGAGCGCCTATACAACTTCCTGGCTTTGCCACCTCAGTTGGAGCAGACTCTGGTCTTCGGTGCTTTGGCATGTTTGGACGCCTGGCTTTATACCTTCACTATCTTGCCCCTGAGGTTCTTGAAGGCTATCGGCATTCTTGTAAAGTGGTGGGTACAAAGTATGATCAAGGAGTTCAGAGATATCAGCTCCTTCATATACTCTGGCTTGGGTCGTGTTTGGCACCGTAGAACGCAGCCGCCTTCTGCCAACCCTTCTCGCAGAAGCTCTTTCAGTTCACCCTTGATCGACCCTGCCTCTGCCTCTGCCTCTGCAACTGCAACTGCAACCTTGGATGGTAATGATGACCCTAACTCGACGCGCTTCCAACAAGTTCCTCCAAAACTCAAAATCCCTAATCCGCTGTACCGTCACAGGCGATCCAAGTCTACACCCTCCGCTCTGCTTCCAAACCATAAAGCTGACCTTTTACATGGTGCGCTGATCATCATCAGCTGTATGATTCTTGTGCAGTTCGATGCCAGTCGCATGTACCACAAGATCCGAGGACAGGCTGCCATCAAGCTGTATGTCATCTACAATGTCCTGGAGGTTTTTGATCGCCTTTTGTCAGCTATAGGTCAGGATATTATTGAATGTCTGTTCTCGAAAGAGACTCTCGAGCGCAAGCCGAACGGTCGCAGCAAGCTTCTGCTGCCCCTAGGCATGTTCATACTTGCTCTGGCTTACAATGTCGCACATGCAGCTATGCTCTTCTACCAAGTCGTCGCACTGAATGTCGCTGTCAACTCCTACTCTAATGCTCTACTTACGCTTTTGATGTCTAATCAGTTTGTTGAGATCAAAGGAACTGTCTTCAAGAAGTTTGAGAAGGAGAACTTGTTCCAGCTGACGTGCGCAGATGTGGTGGAGAGGTTCCAGCTTTGGCTCATGCTACTCATCATTGCTCTGCGCAATATTGTCGAGGTTGGTGGTCTAAACATGAGCTCATCCAGTAGTGGCTCTACGACGACCTTCAGCCCAAACTCGACAGGATCACCTATCCAAAGTACGAGCATTCTTCCACAAGCCTTCAACATGTTCCCAACAGGTTTTGGCCAGATCTTGGGGCCATTTGTGACTGTCATTGGCAGTGAGATGATTGTCGATTGGGTCAAACACGCATACATATCCAAGTTCAACAACATCAAGCCGAGTCTTTATGGTCGTTTCCTGGATGTGCTGACAAAAGACTACTACTCACATGCTTTTGCTGACCAAAACTTGACTAAACGACTTGGTCTGCCTGTGCTTCCTCTTTCTTGTCTCTTCATCCGCGCTTCGGTGCAGACCTACCACATGTTTATCGCTACACATATGCCACTGCCTATGCCTTCGACTGCTACAGCGATCACCTTGGAGACATCCTCTGGGGAGACTTCACCCTCTACCACGGCTGCACTCGCGCACATTGATCAGATCTTCAGGAGAGCATTGGGTCGATCATCTTTTGGAGCAGGCGCTGACGCCGTTACTGGTGCCAGCTCCTGGCGCTTTTGGACGATCGACGACGCAATCGCTCTGGGCACTATGCTCGTCTTCTTCCTCATCATATATCTTGTTCTACTCGCACTAAAGCTCCTGCTTGGTATGATTCTATTGAGTTTTGCGCGCACACGATATCGCAAGATGAAGATGCAAGAGCAAAAGAAACAGAGTTTCGACACTCAAGGTCGCAGAGTCGGTGGCTGGGGAGCTGTCGAAGTGGATGAAGACAAACGACGATGGATTTACGAGGATGACCCTGAGGGTCTGAAGAATTTGAGGGAGAGGGAAGCCAAAGGCAAAGAAAAGGCCAAGGGTGAAGTGAAACTCGATGGAGTAGATAGATATATGATGGCTGCGAAAAGGATTTGGTAGATGATATTCTCGACCACTCCAGTAACTAGTCAAAAATCACAATTGCTGGCAACCAACAAGCACACATGTTTCGCTGCTAACCGCATACTGAACATGTTAGCATCATGGGACAATCACGCCGCATGGCTGATTGTCGCAGGTTCCAAAAGCCTTATCAGAATCCGCGCCAATCTGCCAATTCTCAACCGCGTAACAGTTTGGTGACGACTTTGTGAGGATTACCGTTGACAGATTCTCCAACCGCAGATCAACGAAGACACCAAGCACTCGGCATGATCTGAGGCTCAAACGCAAAGGTTGAGCTTACAGAACAAAGGGATGAGTATTGCCACAGCATGGCAGCCAGTTCTCCACGAAACTACCGCAGCGTGGTACCTTCGTGTTGCGTAATAAATGTAGACTGCTCTATAAGACGTCCGGTACGGAGTTCCGTGTCCCCAAGCAAAGTCCGCCATCTTGCGTTCCGTTCAACGTGCATATTCTGTGTCGTCATGATAAAAATCAGTATGAGGTCTGGCATGCATGACTCTCAATGTAAACTATAGGTAGGGGGTAAGCAGGTAAGGTATGCTCTACTTCTCTGTTTTTGGCTTCATCGCTGCGATTGTTTATCTACCCATTCCGCATCACATGAATTCCAGCTTCTGAAGCAAATTTACAATTCGATACGCCCTCGCTTTGAGAGGCGACTGCATCTGGTTGATTGTCTTTCTGATATACTAATCTAATTATGGACCGACCGACACCGCATACCGAGAACCTGCCAGGAGGGTTTCCGGTAACACCAGCGGAGTCATTCATACAACAGGAATCGAGGAATCACTCATATACCAGCTATATACCGTCATCCGGCAGAATAGACGAACATCCGCAAAGGATACAACAACATGACGATACATATCTCTCCTGGCATCCTGGCACCACACCCAACGATGAGGTCGCCATACCTTTGCACGAACCGAGTGAGACCTCTAGGTCTTCTGGAGAGACGGCGATACCTTCCGATGCCGAAGCATCTCCCAACCATGCCGATATGCTGTATCATCCCACAGAAGAGGTCGAGGCACCAGAGACTGTCGACAAGCGCCCAGTCGAACAAGATCCTTCATTTGCCCCCGTCAAAACGACAACAGCATCGCGACCAAAGCTATCAGGGCAAATGACCGAGGATGACTTCTTCCGTGGTCTCTCCCGCAGAAGGACAAGTCAAAGTGGTGTTCTGAGCAGAGAACAGACAAAAGAAGATGACGACGAAAGAGAAGAGATCGATCGTCTGATGTCGCGCATGTTCGGCAAGACTAGACAGGCACACTCCGAGGAAGAGAAGACCAGACACATTGGTTTAGTCTTCAAGAACCTTACGGTACGAGGTGTTGGACTTGGTGCCGCACTGCAACCTACTGTTGGAGACATCTTCCTCGGTCTTCCCAGAAAGATCAAGAATCTGGTCTCTAGAGGACCAAAAAAAGCCGCTGGTAAACCGCAAGAAAGAACAATCTTGTCAGACTTCAGTGGTGTCATCAAACCTGCTGAGATGCTGCTTGTACTTGGAAGACCAGGCTCTGGTTGCACTACTCTGCTCAAAACGCTTGCCAACCAACGAGCAGGATATACTTCAATCGACGGAGAGGTTACCTATGGCGGGACTCCTGCGGATGTGATAGGCAAGAAGTACAGGGAGGAGGTTCTGTTCATTCCCGATGAAGACCTGCATTATGCGACCATCACGGTCAAGAACACCTTGTCCTTTGCTCTGAAAACGAAAACACCCGGAAAAGAATCTCGTCTGGAAGGAGAATCTCGTGGAGCATATGTCAAAGAATTCTTGCGTATCGTTACCAAGTTGTTCTGGATTGAGCACACCCTCGGCACCAAGGTAAGAGTATCAAAAAGTATATTCGCTTCCAAGCTAACGATCTCGGCAAGGTTGGCAATGAATACATTCGCGGTGTTTCTGGTGGCGAGAAGAAGAGAGTCACCATTGCAGAGGCCATGGTAAGTCGTTCTAGTGTGCAAATGTGGGACAACTCTACAAAAGGTCTTGATGCAAGCACAGCATTAGAATACGTACAGAGTTTGAGATCTTTGACCAACATGGCTCGTATCTCTACTGCTGTTGCTTTATACCAAGCAGGAGAGTCTCTTTACGATTGTTTCGACAAGGTGATCCTCATTCACGAAGGAAAGTGTTGTTACTTTGGACACACCGAAGACGCGGTCCAGTACTTCAAAGACTTGGGCTTCGTCCAGCCTGACCGCTGGACATCAGCCGACTTTATCACTTCCGTTACTGACGAGCACGAAAGACACGTCAAGGAAGGCTGGGAAGACAAAATTCCAAGATCTGGCGAAGACTTCGATCGTCTCTTCCAAAAGAGCGAACAGAAAAAACGCAACCTCAAAGAGATTGAGGAGTTTGAAGGAGAGACTCAGCAACTCACTGACGCAAGACACGAAGCGCAAACCAAAGCTACCAAGAAGAAGAACTTTGAGGTCTCCTTCCCGAAGCAGGTCATGGCTTGTACCCAGCGACAATTCTTGGTGATGATTGGCGACAAGCAAGCGACTATGGGCAAATGGGGAGGGATTGGCTTCCAAGCATTGATTGTTGGCTCACTATTCTACGACCAGCCAAAGACTGCCACTGGAGCCTTCCCTCGAGGAGGTGTGATGTTCTTCTCGCTGTTGTTCAATGCCCTTCTCGCTCTGGCTGAACTTACAGCCGTCTTCCAATCTCGACCTATTCTACTCAAGCACAAGAGTTATCAATTCTATCGACCAGCCGCCTTTGCTATTGCTCAAACTGTCGTCGATGTTCCTCTGGTTTTCGTCCAAGTTTTCATCTTCGACATCGTCGTCTACTTCATGTCTGGTCTCCAGAGGACAGCTTCGCAATTTTTCATCTCATTGATGTTCCTGTGGATAGTCACAATGACCATGTACGCTTTGTTCAGAGCGGTAGGGTCACTTGTTGCATCTCTCGATGTCGCCACTAGAGTCACGGGACCAGTTATCCAGATCTTGGTGGTATACACTGGATATCTTATCCCGCCACGAAAAATGCATCCTTGGTTCGCGTGGCTACGCTGGGTCAACCCAGTCCAATACGGATTTGAAGGTCTGATGTCTAACGAGTTCTACAATTTGGAGCTCCAGTGCAATCCACCATATCTGGTGCCCCCAAACGCACCCTCTGCGGAGTATCAGTCATGTGCTCTTCAAGGAAGTACACCAGGCTCCACAACCGTCAACGGTGCCAGCTACATCAAGACTGCATTCACATACTCCCGTAGTCACCTGTGGCGGAACTTCGGGTTCATATGCGCATTCTTCATATTCTTCGTTGCGCTTACGGCCCTTGGTATGGAGCTGCAGAAGCCCAACAAGGGTGGCGGTGAAGTCACGGTCTTTAAACGTGGTCAGGTCCCCAAGTCGGTTGAGAAGGAAGTCGAGACTGGAGGAAGGACTAGCGATGAAGAATCTGGCGAGCCAACTCAAGGTCAGGTCGACGGTACCCCGAACAACGAAGATGCTCGCAAAGGATCCGATTCTGACGACACGGTCGCGGCCATCGCCAAGAACGAGACCATCTTCACATGGCGGAACGTCAACTACACTATTCCGTACGAAGGTGGAGAGCGCAAGCTTCTGCAGGATGTGTCTGGATTCGTGCGTCCCGGCAAATTGACAGCTCTGATGGGAGCTTCGGGAGCTGGAAAGACTACTTTGCTGAACACTCTGGCTCAACGTATCAATTTTGGTGTTGTATCAGGAGACTTCCTTGTTGACGGCAAGCCTCTTCCTAGAAGTTTCCAACGAGCCACTGGTTTCGCAGAACAACAGGATGTCCACGAACCGACTGCTACTGTGCTAGAAGCACTCAGGTTCTCCGCCAAACTTCGTCAGCCAAAAGAGGTCTCTCTCGAAGAGAAGTATGCATACTGTGAAAATGTACTCGACTTGCTTGAGATGCGAGATATTGCTGGTGCTACTATCGGCAAAGTCGGTGAGGGTCTCAATCCAGAACAGCGCAAACGTTTGACCATTGCTGTCGAACTGGCCTCGAAGCCTGCATTACTGATCTTCTTGGACGAGCCGACCTCAGGTCTCGATTCAGGCGCCGCTTTTAACATCGTCCGCTTCCTTAGGAAACTTGCGGACGCTGGACAAGCTATCTTGTGCACAATTCATCAGCCTTCGAGCGTTCTGTTCGAGGAGTTCGATGATCTCTTGCTTCTCAAGAGCGGCGGTCGTACTGTGTACCATGGCGAGCTCGGCGAGGGATCGAAGAAATTGATTACCTATCTGGAGAAGAACGGCGAGCAGGAATGTCCACACGATACAAACCCAGCCGAATGGATGCTCGAGGCCATCGGTGCAGGAAATCCCGACTACAATGGACCCGACTTTGGAGATCTCTGGGAGGAATCTGATGAGAAAAAGAAGCAGCAAGAGGAAATCCAGAGCATGATCCAAGACCGCCGCAAAGCTTCTGGCGGAGCCAAAACTGATGATGATCGCGAGTATGCCATGCCACTCGGTACGCAAATCGTCACTGTGGTCCGCAGATCCTTCGTTGCCTACTGGCGTTCTCCCCAATACGTTGTCGGCAAATTCATGCTGCATATCTTCACAGCACTCTTCAATGGCTTCACCTTCTGGAATCTCGGAAACTCGCAGATCGATATGCAGAGTAGACTGTTCTCCATCTTCATGACCTTGACCATTTCACCACCGCTGATTCAGCAGTTGCAACCTCGCTTCCTCAACTTCAGAAATCTGTATCAGGGCAGAGAGGCCAGCTCGAAAATCTACAGTTGGGTTGCTTTCGTGATCGGTGCGATTGTTGTCGAGATACCTTATTCGCTGGTTGCTGGAACTATCTACTGGTGTGCTTGGTATTTCCCGCCAGGCTTCCCTCGTGGCACATACCGAGCTGCATCTGTCTGGCTGTTCATCATGTCATTTGAGCTGTTCTACATTGGTTTCGGTCAGGCGATTGCCTCGTAAGTTTTCCTTGTTCAAACTTTTGTCCAACACAAGCATTGCTAATATCTTCCTAGATTTGCCGCCAACGAACTTCTCGCTTCGTTGCTAGTACCCATATTCTTCCTCTTCGTCGTCTCCTTCTGCGGTGTCGTCGTCCCCTACCAAGCTCTCCCTTACTTCTGGCGCAGCTGGATGTACTGGCTCTCCCCCTTCAAATATCTCCTCGAAGGCCTGCTGGCGCTTGTGACCCATGGCTTGCCCATTGAGTGCGATGCTCAAGAACTTGCTAGCTTCCCTGCTCCACCCGGCCAGTCCTGCGATGCTTACGCTGGCCCCTACGCCCAACAATCTGGAGGCTATGTGATTACTCAAGCTAATGGACTTTGCGGGTTCTGTCAATACAGAGATGGAGATGCGTTTACGGCAAGCTTCAATGTGTACTGGAGATATGTGTGGAGGGATTATGGTATCTTTTGGGTGTATATTCTGTTTAATTTTGCGGTTGTGTTTGTGTGTTCTTGGTTGTATCTGCAGGGTGTAGGCAAGATCAAGAAGTTTCTCAGTCCGGCGGCGAGGAAGCAGAAGAAGGCTATTAAGCAGAGGGAGAAGGAGGGACAGGATGAGAAGAGAGGTTGTGTGGTTGTGTGATAGTTGAGAGAGAGGCAGAACAATCGTAGAGAGACTTTCCTGCTTGGTATAAAGCAACAGCAGTAGAGATACGAGCCATGTTGGTCAAAGATCTCAAACTCTGTACGTATTCTAATGCTGTGCTTGCATCAAGACCTTTTGTAGAGTTGTCCCACATTTGCACACTAGAACGACTTACCATGGCCTCTGCAATGGTGACTCTCTTCGTCTCGCCACCAGAAACATCGCGAAAACCACGTACATATTAGAGTTGAGATAATGAATCTGAAGTCATGGCTCTCAGTAGACGCTCCCCTTTCCAGAAGACCATTGTACATTCATATAGCTGACATGACTATACCTTGGGGTTGCACCTAGTGAGTAGCTTCTATGCACTCTTGTTAAACGCGATGCGCATCAATCTTTGACCTATCAAAATGCACAATGGAACTCGGGTGAGAGGTCTGTCCAGAGAGAAAGAGCCTAAGCAGGCGACGCTCTCGATAGATGCTCAAGCTACCTCGGCAGACCAGTCTGCATCGCGATAGCTATATGCTCGGATGGAGCTATCATGGAGGCGAGCCAGGCTTTCGATTAGGTTCTCGTTTATGTCAAGCTAGATAACTTCAAGGCCGATGGTATTCATAGAGTCGTCGTCCCGTGAAGCCAAACACTTCTGGTCGAGCGGCCCTGCGCAGGAGCAACTTGGTTGGATTCTGTGCATCCTAAGCTAAACTGGCAAGCGCTTTTGTCAACTTTGCGTTAATGCCATAGCATGACTCGTTGATGATTTTGGGGAATTTCTTGGGTCTGAGTGGTAAAGCGTTAAAGCCGATTGATTTTTTGATCGGGTTTCTATGATCAATGTCAAGCCAAACATCGCTTTCGACATCGTCTTGGTCCATCTCTTCCTCCTTCTCGTTGCGTTTCTCGAGCACTTCGCCGTTTCTCTCCGTCGTCTTTTTCTGAGTCTCCGTTGGAGTTGTTGATGTCCAAAGCATTTTCACCTTCTTCCGCTCAGTTCACACGCCGAGTCGATAGGCACTCGCCAGCGGACCATTTCCACCCGAACCAGATGTTTCGAGAGCTTCACTTCGCATCAGCTAGCAGGCTGGGGAGAACGCTCCATATCAGAAGGAATCAACGAAACACATCTAGTCCTTGCAAACGACCGAACTCAGGATCTTTCGCGTAGTTGACAATGCTTGCTCTAGGTTTCGACGAAAGTTGCGCCAGACTTTGCACGTAGATGCTTCATTCGGACAAGAAGTTCGCGCCTCGACACCATACTTACAGGACCAAAGCATCGATTGCGGGAACCGAGCATCGGACAGCGCTCATCCAACAATGAGCCTGAGAACCCACGGCAAGCCTCGAGAGGAGCCGACGATGCATCTCAATCAAGTCTTAAAATCGAATGGGTGATCGAAGAGAAGGGCACTGGCAAAAGCGAATCCAATGAATGTACGAGTTCTAAGGCCACGAAGGTATTGAAGAGGAAAGAGAGCGGGAATCTCGAGCAGGGACAGTTGGAGGCGACGGTCAGGTCGACAAGGGAGTGGTGAAGCATAAGGATGCGTGTCTCGAGATCCTGGTCAGGAAGACCAAGCCATCTGAACACAAAGAGGCAACGACTAGGTCCCACGCTGTACGTCTGACTGAGGGACCACTACCGACATGATCTCGGAGGTATCGTGATGGTGATTACTGGAGGCACTGTCCAGGGTCAGAGATGGGCATGAGAGGCTGGTTAAAGACAAAGCCGGGCGAGCAGCCATCGGAGGGCTAGACCCGATCGAACTCCGACTTCCTGCTCCGCGATATTCCGATCTGCTCCAGGTATGGAGTCCAGAGGCATGCCACGGCTAGAAGCCCGAGTTCCATGGAAACAATAAACCGCTGAATCGCGTATGGCTTGCGCGTGATGACTATTTGCAAAAGGAAAAGTTTCCGCTACGGGTAGGCCAGTAGAAAAAGCGGCATCTAGCAGAGAGAATAGGGCGCGTGCGGCATCACGAGGAGGACAAAGACCACCCCGTGGGGGAAATTTGGGGAAATCGCGAACCTACGGAGTACTCTCATCTCGACCAGTACGAGAGAGAATTGTCATTCCTCGAGTGAGAGCCTGAGGGGTGATTGGTGCATACTATTCATCCAGTCGAGCATCAGGTAGTGAGCATCAAGAAACATGTACCATGAAAGTGCTCTTTTTTCTCTTTGTTGTAAAAGTACATGCACCTGTTCTCGGGCTGCTTCCGAATGGGCCAAAATTTGTCACAGCGTTGCGGTTGGTCTAGCCCTCACTCTCAGGATGTATCGCAGCATTGTGAGCCACGGGGATGCACAACTAGGTTTGAATGAGCGAAGAATCCAAAGAGAGTCCTAGAGACACTACTGCACCACGCTCAGGACTCCAATCTCATGGCAACTGTGCATCTCTGCAGCTGTGGATGTGACAGACTTTTGTGCATGGAGAGGTTGCACCCCGCAAGTTGCAATAATTAGAACGCATCACGATGCGGGAACCTGGGCCGCAGTATTTCGTAGCCATTACTTAATAACGCACCCGACTTCTTCCCTTGGACCGCTTTTCATACGGCCAACTCTTCTTGACTCGCAACAAGAAAACAACGCAACTGATAGACACTCGTCGTGAATTGTCCGCGTTTCCCCGCCGAGGCCCAGGAGATTCCGGTCAGTTATCGCAGTTTTGCTCCGCCAAACGTTTCCATCCAATTACAAACGGTTCATTGGACGCTTCCGTAAGTCTACGCCCTCCCTAGGCAGTATCTAGCGCCCAAAAGGCCTCGGCAGATCCATCGGAGCACCAAGGGTTGTGGGGAAACTGCTCGAGCTCCATGAGAAAGTAGCGCAGGAGCTGATCCGAGAGAGAGCTCAGGTCGAGTACAAATATGTCTTCATCGTCTGGTTTTGAACCTGTCCGACCATACTCTCCTGCTCCTCCCCTCGAACAAGACTTCATTAGGCAGCAGATTGCCAAGCAACAGAAAGGAAACTTCCACTCTACATCACTCAAGATGGTTTCAAGCGTCAACAAGACCAACCTTCACCCTAGTGGTGTCCAGCCCCAGCGTGAGCACACCGAGATCGAGGAGGAGCTCCACGAGAAGGCACACATTGACTACGATCGTGTCGCTATTGTGAGTTGGATTGAGGACTTTTTGTCCTTGTACCCTAGCTGACCCATGTGCAGGTTGCCAACCCCTCGGTTGCAGCTCTTTACGAGGATGCCCTCGTCTACGAAACCGGTTCGGCCATCACATCATCTGGAGCCCTTTCAGCATACTCGGGAGCAAAGACTGGTCGTTCGCCCTCAGACAAGCGTATTGTCCGCGAGCCCAGCTCGGAGAAAGAGATCTGGTGGGGTCCCGTCAACAAGGAAATGAGCCCTGAGGTCAGTACTGCCTTGCACACTCCCCGATCGCATCGATGAGAAAGATTTGGTTGCTGGGTGGTGGCCCGAATTGTTTTCGCATAGCGGAGCCTCGACTGCGGGGCGCGGGCCACTACGTCAGCCTCTACCCCACTTTGCATCTCGGGCAAGCGCGGCGGCTCGGGAGTCCGCATTGATGCTTCGGCATCCCGATCGGCTGCCCACGCTTGCCTTCGGCTTTGCCGATCCCCCTTCGATCAGCATCACATGAAAGTCAATAGATGCACCTTTGCTGACCACCTTTGGAAACACAGGTCTGGAAGATCAACAGAGAACGCGCCGTCGACTACCTCAACACCAGAAACCGCATCTACGTTATCGATGGTTACGCCGGCTGGGATGAGCGCTACAGAATCAGAGTCAGAGTCGTGTGTGCTCGTGCATACCACGCTCTGTTCATGCGCAACATGCTCATCCGCCCCTCGAGAGAGGAGCTCAAGACCTTCCACCCCGACTATGTCATCTACAACGCCGGTGCCTTCCCTGCCAACAGATTCACCACTGGTATGACCTCGGCCACCTCGGTCGCCATCAACTTCGCCGAGAAGGAAATGGTCATCCTCGGTACCGAGTACGCCGGTGAGATGAAGAAGGGTGTCTTCACCGTCCTCTTCTACGAGATGCCCGTCAAGCACAACGTCCTCACTCTCCACTCGTCTGCCAACGAGGGCAAGAACGGTGATGTCACCGTCTTCTTTGGTCTCTCCGGTACTGGCAAGACCACCTTGTCTGCTGACCCCAAGCGTGCCCTGATCGGTGATGACGAGCACTGCTGGTCCGACAAGGGTGTCTTCAACATCGAGGGTGGCTGCTACGCCAAGACCATTGGTCTCTCTGGCGAGAAGGAGCCCGACATCTTCAACGCCATCAAGTTCGGCTCCATCCTCGAGAACGTCGTCTTCGACCCCACCACCAGAATCGTCGACTACGACGACTCGACCCTGACCGAGAACACTCGCTGCGCCTACCCCATCGAGTACATTGAGAACACCAAGATTCCTTGCATCTCATCTGGCCACCCCACCAACATCATCCTCCTCACTTGCGACGCTCGTGGTGTCCTTCCTCCCATCTCCAAGCTCACCCCCGAGCAGACCATGTTCCACTTCATCTCTGGTTACACTTCCAAGATGGCCGGTACCGAGGACGGTATCACCGAGCCCCAAGCTACCTTCTCATCCTGTTTCGCCCAGCCCTTCTTGGCCCTGCACCCCATGCGCTACGCTACCATGCTCGCCGAGAAGATCAAGGAGCACAAGGCCAATGCCTGGCTCCTCAACACCGGTTGGGTCGGTGCCGGTGCCACCACCGGCGGCAAGCGTTGCCCCCTCAAGTACACCCGTGCCATCCTCGACGCCATCCACAGCGGCGAGCTCGCCAACAACGAGTACGAGACCTACCAGACCTTCAACCTGCAAGTCCCCAAGACCTGCAGCAACGTTCCCGACGAGGTCCTCAACCCCGCCAAGTGCTGGACCGGTACCGCCGACTTCCAGGGCGAGGTCAAGAAGCTTGGTGTTCTCTTCAACGACAACTTCAAGAAGTACTCGAGCGAGGCCACCGAGGAGGTCATCAAGGCCGGTCCTCAGGTCTAAGGTGCTCCCTCCGTATTCCGGGTGGGCATCGCGCCACCTTCTTCGATGAGTTGACGAAAATTTGTGCATGACTTGCTTCTTTTCTGGGATGGTGTTTTTTTCTCTTGCCACGTTTCTTCATAATACCAGCGCCGCGCAAAAGATTGTACGCGTATCCGTTTAGTTTGTTGCTATTGCAAGGGATCACTCCTAGATAAATTGTACTTGGAGTTCAATCAATTTCAAAAAACATTTCAAACAAATCTTTTGTCTCCATTGCCTAATATCCTCATGTGCCACTGGAGCAACTTTGCTTCCTACTCGTGAGTCACCTTGTTCGTACGGGAATCCTCCACTAGATGGCTCTCACTAGACTTGGTTCGAATGTCAAAGGTATCTTGCATCATATTGACAACCACTCACTTGCATAAATCATGACGAGAAAGCTACTGATCTGTACGTTCTAGTCGAAGTCAAGTCACTTCCACTTTTCACAATGAAGGGACAGATAAGTGAAAGCAATGTTATGTTCTGCGATTGTAAAGAGGAAAAGTAACAATGTAGATGCCGCTGAAACGCTACAAAGAAGAACAGAACAAGATATGAACGACACTACGAAATATACCAAGCAAACCATCAAGCACGCTTCGCTGCCAAACCAAAAAATCAAAACAATGAATGCAATGAAAATCTGAGCCGAAAAGCCCAGTAAACCTGGGAGAATCAAGCACGCGTCTTGAACAGCATCCTCAACCCACTCGGCTCTTTCTTCTTTTTCTTTTCCTTGTCCTTTGAACTGCCAGCCGTAGACTCCTTGTCACTCTTTGCATCCTTCTTGCTCTTTTTAGACTTGGTCGTCTTCTTCGACTTGCTCGAACGCATAGACTTGAGATCTTGTTCCCTCAGCACACCATCTGCAACAAGAAGTCTACCAGCATCCGGAGTAAGGAATTCGCCATCAACACTGGTTCCCAAACTTTGGGCTTCGGCATCAGCAATGCCGCGACGCCATACTTCGATGTGACTGAGATCGCTGTCGAGTTCGTAAAGTTCGTCGTACTCGGAAACAGAGTCGTTATCTGCGATCTGGCGTTGAGAATTGGCTTTGGACTCTGCAGCGTCTTCTTTGTGCTTTTGGATCTTTTTGATGATTTTGTAGCCGCCGAAAGCGATGACTGTAACGCCTACACCGAGGCCGGCGGCGATCATGAATTGTGGGGATGCGAGTAGGGCTATGATGGCTGGGAAGGCTGTCTTCATTGATGTGAGTACGCCAGGTGCCATTTTGGCTGCCATGGTGCTGATTTCGCCGAGGGTCAAGGCTACAGCGGCTAAGGCATCTGGGTTCTTTTGGAGGTTCTCGATGGTGGCGATGACGGAGTGCTGGACGCAATTTGCTTCGTCGAGGAGTTGTTGCAGTTTAGTCATCTTGTCTCGCAACTCGATTTCGTTCGCTTGAGGGCGTTCTGGCAGTGGTGGGGGTAATTCGCCATAGGCAAGGTCCATGTCGATGTCTGCCTCTGATGCTGAACGTGAAGTTCTCGATCTGTGAGCTCCTTGGCCCAGGTCGGTGGTGTGTCTTCGGACCAGTTCGTTGTGCTGTCTTTCTCCATCCTGAGTAAATTCATTGCGGAGTCCTGACTGTCGGCGGCTTGTAGTGGTCGAAGGTATATCGTTGACATAGAAACTATCCGAGTAACCACGGTCCACAACCGGACGCTCGCGATGTGACCTCTTGTCTCTACTCGACTTGTGAGAACGGCGAGAGGTTTGTGAAGCACGGTCGTCCTCTAGTGTAAATTTCTCCAGTGTTTTCTGGACACGCTTCTGCTCGAGCTCTGCATTCCGAACAGCTTTGATCTCGGCTTTGCGTTCTCTGTAGGCTGATTTGGCTTCTTTGAAGACGTTGACGACTTGTTTGCCCGTACTGACGACTTTGCCAGACTTGTTGACCACGGTCACTGTTTGGCCGAGTGTCATATTCTATGAGAATTTGTTGTAGATGTTCTTGTACGTAAGATAATATTGTTCCGCAAATGAATGAGCTTGACCGGCAAGCAAGTTTGAAAGCGGTGAATTCGTGACTCTAGCTGTTATAGGTCTTGATGATGCGCATGTGTCGTGATTTTGAAAATGAGGGGGCTGGTTCCTTTATGTGGCGGTGTGCAAAAGATAAATGAGATCCTCCGGAGAACAAAGATACGATGAAAGTGTTCGGTCGTCTGACAAAGCGAAATTCTTTGAAGTCGAATGAAGAATACGATCTTGAGTTGTCGGATGATATAGTTTCCGCCTATGTGATGGTTTTGGGCAGGTATGCTGGACAAGCAGCTAGTCGTCACGCAAGTGCTTGTTGGTAGCTTTGGGCTGTCGGATTGTTCGTCTCGTGCATCCGCTGTAGGAACTGTAAGTTCTGGCACAATGTGAATGGTCAGTCGGGTGGAAAAGTCGACGCGCTTGCTGTGGCTTTATGGGACCGTCGCTGCATAGGGTGCAGACGCGCAGGTGTCAGCACCGACCGCGCATCTGATGGAACATGTTCGATTATGCGCTTCCCAAGCCCACGGGTATTTCGATCCGATTGATTGACCTATGACATTCCTCCCAGGTTGCCAGGTTTTCGATGATCCGCGAATCATTGTCTACACAGTTTTGTGGCTGCGTATCGCCACGTGTGGCTGTGCGACAAAGTAGCGTCTTCACATTTGATATCTTTCTTCCAGCGACTCAGTAGCGAGTTATGGGAGGATTCTAGATCTGGTCCACAGGGAGCCTGTCGAGGCAGCTTCCTTCTGTGGATGTCACTCCCTCCTCGAAAGCATTGTGAGAAGTTGCAGCTACACGTTCGAAAAGCAGCACGGGGCGGAGAGAAGTAGTCGACCTGATGTGTCTCAATAGCCTCGTATCCAGACTCGAGCAGCCACGTTGCCCCTTGTGAATGAGAATTCGCCTCCAACATACATCTTGCTTGGGTCGCTTTCCTTTGGGCACTGACAGGAAGAAGAAAAGAAGCGATGGAAGACATGTTGCTCTCTCGAGTAGCAGCTGCTAAATATTGGGCCCTTGAAACCAGCAGTCACAACGCGCAATACTTTTCAGATTTAGCAAAACACCCAGAAGAGACGAGCTGGCAGCTCTCTATGGACTATCACCTACGGTATTGCTTAGAAGCACAGTATATTTTGCAGTCGAGAAACATACCAGGGCTCGAGGAGGGCGCGTCTGTACCGCAATCACTACGTCAGAGGGTGGGCACGGTTACTGACATTTACTCCAGCCGCAGACCCATGCATGTTACCCGCAAGTGGAAGGTGACATTGCGACAAGGAAGTGATAGGCCAAGATAATTACCCCAAACTCTCGATAGCACCTCTTGCTCCAACTCCCGGACATGTTGGAGACATCGGTACATCGTCAGAATATATTAATCGTGTCACGGGTAGGCCAAGCTGAAGACATCCATTTGTGCGGCACTAGATCACATAGCCGTTCCTCCTTCTTCGACTTCCGCTTCGTCAACCTCTTCGCTCTAGAATCAAAAAACCATGGCACCTGACTGGAGACAGATAGCCTCGGAGAAACGTGATTCGGTTCTCGCACTTATACCTGAGGAATGGCGCGTCCCTGCACCACCATCCGCAGAAGAGCAGAGAGATGTCACTGGCAAATACATCCAGCAGTACCTAGATCCTAAGGAGATCGAGATAACCGAAACAGAAGCCACTGCTATTGTCGAGAAGACTAGTAGTGGACAATGGACCGCTGTCGAAGTCACAAAGGCTTTCTGCCATCGCTCTGCCATTGCCCATCAACTGGTGAGTCAGATGGAAGCGGCACACACATGAAGTCCCAGCAGTGCTGAACTGCTGTCAGGTGAACTGTCTCCACGAGATCTTCTTCGATGCTGCAATCGAATCTGCTAAGGAACTCGACCAATACTTTGCAAAGCACAAGAAGCCCATGGGACCTCTGCACGGTTTGCCAGTATCACTAAAGGATCAATTCCACGTCAAGGGTGTCGAAACTCACATGGGCTACGTTGGGTGGATTGGCACTTTCCAGGGCGAGAAGGGCACAGGTAAGGAGAAAGTATACGAGTCTGAGATGGTCAAAGAACTACGCAAGCTCGGCGCTGTTCTGTATGTGAAGACAGCCGTGCCGCACACTTTGATGTGTGGTGAAACGACCAACAACATCATTGACTATTGCTGGAACCCTACCAACAGAAACCTCAGCGCTGGAGGTAGCTCTGGTGGTGAAGGCGCCCTCATCGCGCTCAAAGGCAGTGTTCTCGGCTTCGGGACTGATATTGGTGGGAGTATCAGAATCCCTGCTGCGTTCAATGGACTTTTCGGCCTGAGGCCTAGTACTGGAAGACTTCCTTACGAGGGTATGGCCAACTCGTTCGATGGTGCCCCGAGTATCTTGAGCGTCGTTGGACCGCTATCAACATCATCTGCCGGTCTCAAGTTGGCTGTGAAGTCCATTCTGCAGACTGAGCCGTGGCACCACGACCCACGCGTACACCCCATTGCCTGGAGAGGCGAACAGGAAGAGGCCACCAGAAAGCTGGCACAGGAGAAGAAGCTTACCTTTGCGGTCCTGAAACACGACGGCAACTGTGCTCCTCATCCCCCACTCAAGAGAGCACTCGAAGAAACTGTTCAAAAACTCGAGTCTCAAGGTCATAAGGTCATCGAGTGGCAACCTCCTAGTCATGTCAAACTCGAAGAGATTTGTTACAAGGCATGGAACTACGATGGTGGTGAAGACGCCGCGAAGGCTTTTGCTCTCAGCGGAGAAGACCACAAGCCTAACATTATGTTCGAGCGGACACCAGTAGCCGATGCGACCGAGATCATGAGCAACCAGGTCGCAAAAAGAGACGCTGAGAAGGAGTACATGGAATACTGGAACTCTACCAGCGAATTGACTGGCACTGGTCGCCCAGTGGATGCTGTCATTTCTCCTCTCGCACCCTTTGCTGCGGCTCGTCCTAACAAATACACGACCAGCAGCTACTCGGTATGGGTCAATGTTCTTGACTACAGCTCGGCGATTGTGCCAGTCACCAAAGTCGACAAGAATGTGGACAAGGCCTACACAAACTTCAAGCCAGTGTCGGAGGTAGATGAGAAGACGCAAGCAACGTGTAAGTTTGCCATGACGGCTATTCGAGCTTTTCCTGATTCTGCACAGATGACCCAGAGATTTATGATGGAGCCCATGTCTCGCTGCAGATCGTGTGTAGACGATTGGAGGAGGAGAAGGTGTTGGCAATTTCAGACTATGTTCACCAGACTATTCATGGTTGAGTTTGTGACTGTTCACGTCGCCAGATCAAGTTGTTTCCTTGGTCCCTGAAGTGGAAGGGTGTTGAGTCGTGCGGCCAGATGGCGATATAATAGCACTATCGAAATGCACGGCTTTAACTCGAACAGAAGTGTGGCCGTGAATACTGTTTGACGAGTCGTTCCTACCAAATGTGTCACTTCGGTCTCCGAGGTGTCGTGTGTTTCTGCAGTTACAATGTGACAGGCTTCAGCACACAAGGAGACAAGAGAAGTCTCGAGTACAAAACGGAGGCTTATGCACAAGAGGGTTTTTTGAGAAAGTCACACGTGCTGAGGCAGGGTGGCCTGGAGTCGGGGTCGGCAACAGAGGGCTCGCGAAAGGCTTGGCCTCGAACAGCTTATAACTCTAAAGAGTCAACTTGCTCTCGTCCTTCCACGTCGCTGGCGTGTGGCATGGAAACATTGAGGACGCTCTGAGAAAGCAAAATGCCCGAGGACATCTAAAGACGTCGAATGACATCTTCTGGACTTCAACACGGCCTCCACCCGCGCCTCGATTGACGAGAAAAAAGCCGTCAATGGCAGAGGCCTCTTCCATGACACCGGCCACAATGTCCACGCCCTCGAGTTCCGCTGCAAACACCGTGACAGGCGCTGCCAATGGACCTCAGCACGACTCTGCATCGCACGACCACTCGACCAATGGCAGCCAGAACGGCCTCGACAACAGTTTGGACTCGTCGACCAAGGCTCCCAAGGACCGCAGCTGCCCGTTTTGCAACCAAGCCTTCACCTCTTCATCCCTCGGCCGTCACCTGGACCTCTACATCAAGCCCAAGGTATCTATCCTCGTCTCATCTGTCTGCTCCCATCCTCTCGCTGACCTCGATGGCGGCAGAATCCCAAGCCGGCTGATGGCATCCACGACGTCGAAAAGATCAAGGTCATGCGAGGCGGCATTACGAGACGCCAGCCGAGAAACAGTCTGAGGGCTAGTGCAAATAACAACAGCAGGCTCCAACACGACGACGACGGCGCCAGCGACCGCGGCACCCCCACCGGCCAATGGGGTCGTCGTATGACCATCTCGTCCCAGGACACGGCCGGCGGTGCCTCGAGCGCCATGGGTGTCAGCCCCGTCAATCTGCGCGACTCCCGCTTCGGCCTCAACACTACATCCTGGCAGAGCACTGGTGTCATCAACAACCTACCGCCACGCATGTCCGATTCCTCGTCGTCCAACCACATGAACCCTGCCCTCGTCCAGCGCTCCTCGCAAGCCAAAGACCAAGAATCTCAAGACAATGCAAAGGCTGCCGAGTTGGCTCTACGTGAGTTGCTCGACAGTCTCGAGGCTGCCAGGTACTCTTTTCGCTTTTTCGCTGCTTTTTTTTCGCTCCATGCTGACCCTCTCCCCGCAGACGCCGCGTGTCACACCAAGACGTCTTCAACTTCGACTTTTGCTCCATGAACTTTCCCTCGCTCTGTCTGCATGCGCTCCCCGCTCCTCAAACCCTTTTCTCCATGACTCCATTCGCCAGCAGCGAGTCGTGGTCCCTTGACGTTCCCTCCGATGCCCAGCTCGATGCTCTACAACGCCAAATCACCCAACGTGTCCAACAAAAGCCTACTCCTACCCCCGAAAAAGATGTCCGCAGGTTACAAATGCATCTACAGGCTGCTTGGAACAACTGGTCGCCTCTCTCGGACAAAGATAAGAGCTCGACTTGGGGGATTGAGATCTTGCGTGCCTTTGCTCGTGCCGATCAGCGTTCAAAAGAGAAGGATGAAGAATTGGTCAAGGCACAACAAGAAATTGCCCAGCTCAAGGAGCAGTTTGCCCGCATGAGCAATCTCCAGCTGCCCCGCGAGTTCATGCTGCAGCCTCCCGTCTCTCTGCCCCTCGATCCTGCTATCGTCTCGGACATGATGACCAAGGATCAATCTCGCGATTGGGACTACGATCGTATGATTGGCAGATGGAGAGGTGCTGTCAAGGCTGGCAAGCTCGGTGGTGCTGCCGTCACCCTTGTACCCTCGCCAAACGAGCAGGCTGCCATCTCAACCCCATCGGGCCCCTCCGCTGCCTCGACAAGAAGTATTCAGCCCGCTACAGCTCACCTACCTGCAACTTCCCCCTACGATACCAGGACAACCCATACGCCTCTCCAGAACGGACATGCATCTTCTCATGCGGCCGCTCCTCGTCAAATTGGTGCCCACCAGATTGATGACGACGAAGACGCTGATGCTGATGCAGACGCTGACGCTGACGCCGATGCTGATGCCGATGCCGACGGCGAGGATGCCCCCATGACCAACGCACCCTGGGGTTCTCACCCTCAGCACAGCTTCACTGACACCCACATGGGTGGCATGACCAACGCCAATGGCAAGCGTCCTCCTCCTCCCTTCGATCGTTCCAACTCGAAGAACTCGAAGTTGTACCACGATAGCCCACTTCCTTCCGATACCGACGTCTTTGGGGCACGCGTCGCCGGTCAGGTCTAGGAAACGCCGGATCACGCTCACACGACGATTTAGCACCATCATATTCGTACCGATCCCGTCACAAGCCCTCGTGGCAGTTTCACTGTACAGGGTTCCCTGAATGGGACCACTTTTGGTTATCTTTCATACCTTTTTCTTTTCTGTTTCCACTCACGTTTATATCCCCCCCAAATCTCTTGTTTTCGCCAGAGGCAGTACAATGTTTTGTTTCTCAGAATTAGGAGGAAATGCCATTGTATGTGTTGCTGATGCACAGAGAGAGATGCCATTGTTAACGAGACCTTGTCTTTGCTGTTTTTCTCTTTCTCTTCCTGACATTTCCACGCAGCATTAACGAGAAATTCGAAAAAAATGCCCACTCCACACCCACCGCTCTTCCCTTGTTTCTTTTGCTATGTCAGATCCATTGCTACTTTTGCTTTTGCTGTGGTTCTTTTTAGCACCGCCCCCCAGATTGTCGTCTCCTTGCTTGTTTCCTGCGATGCGAAGATATCAATTGTCTTGGAGGAGAAACTTTTTTACCCCTTGAAATGTTCCGATTCTCACGAGCTTTTGTGATGAAGAAAAAGATTGTTTGTTTTTGCGTGCACGGATTGAACTCAAGCCTGACTAATTCCCAAGGCTTTTGTTCTTTTGCGTGTTGTTTTGAAGTGTTTTGTTTTTCCCAAGAGAAGGGGTTATGCGTTATTCTACATTATATGTCATTTTTCCAATCGAATATGTCATGGATGTATGTCATCTCCTCCTAACATCCTCGTGTTCGTTCTTACTCCTTGCTGTTTGTCGTGCTCTTCTCAAACAAATTGGTATATGGCTGAAAGCGAAGAAGAAGAAGAAGAAAAAAGAAATCCCAAAATCGCCATCCACAAAACGCCATCACGATGCCCTTTCCTCATGCACAATGCCCTCTTCTCACAAGACCACATGTCTTGCTCCAATATTTGTCTCCCTCCCTGTGATATAATTCCATGGCTGCTCTGTCATCGAACCTCTAAAACTCCCCCAAGCTCATCTCCTTCCGGCTTTCTCGTTGTCGTCATTCATTTTCTCCTAGTGAGCACTTTCCTCGTCATCGGTGTAACTGCCACCGCCTCCACGTCTAGGGAAGCCATTCTGGATCCACCAGATGAGGAAACCGAGGAGGGTCAGGAGGATGAAGAGGACGATTATGATGACGGCGATGACGATGTTGCGTTTCATTGTTGCGAGTAGGTATGTGTGTGTGTATGGTAGATGGAGGGCTTCTTGTTTCTTTGAGGTTTGGTGTCAAGGTGTGGTGGACGGCGTTGATGGTTGACGAGTTTTCTGAACTGTTGAGATAGGATAGGAGGTATGTCTTTGGTTGCTTGGTTGAATGTGCAAGAATAATCAGGTTTTCTGAATCACACCAAAAGCTGTCGCTTTCCAAATGCAAAATATTGACAAGATACAGTTCTTCGTGATGACCGTTGGGATCAGAATACAACGGTCGGGAATTAAAAAAAGCGGTGTTGTCAAATCCCTTTTGTTTGTGTGAAGCTTCAAGGTGGTTGGTATTGCTGGGGCGTGGCTGGATGGCTGGGGGGATTTACAGTGCATGAAACACACACTTCTTGATGGCTACATACGATTCTGCCTTGTTTTTTTTTCTTCTCTCTAATGCTTTGATTGCGAATCCAATCCAATGAATCATGCCATGAGAATTTTCAGGAGCAGGGGGCGGTTCGAAAAGTAAATTTGCGGGATGCAATGCAGGCTTCTCAGGTGTTGAGGTGACAACGCAGAGTCGGGATGTTGCTTGATTTTTGCATCATTCGTATTCTGCATGCCCAAGGCTTACAGAAGCCTGTTCAGTTGCTCGTTTCACTCTCTGCTTTTCTTCGAACCGAACCTTCCAGCTCTTCTCCAAGGATGAATCCTTGCTCAATGCCCCCTTTCTGGTTTTTGGGACATTTTCCTTTCCTTTTCCATTTGTTTACTCGAGATCGGCGCATGTGAAAGAATGCGGGGGCGGGAAGGCGTGGCTATTTAGCCGTCGACGTGCAGATGCAGCACACTTGGCAGGGTCGAGTTGCATGCATGCATGCAAGAGCTTGGTCCATCGTTCTCTCGTTTGCTCATGTCACGACTGTGATCTCAGTTGTGCAAATACACAGTGAATGACTAGGTAGTATTCAAAACGGGAAAAAAAAGCCACCTCGAAGTATTTCCGCGGTAGGCCTTGAGTCTAAAATGCTATTGAGCATTCTGATGGCCATACTGCAACCTCCGTTCGCTCTTGCGGAGGATAGCTTCAAACCCATTACTCAGTCAAAGGATTCAGATATGCAAAGAAAGACCCACATAAAATGCATATGTTGCTGGGCGCTCCAGGCACCAGAATTAAGAGCTTGGGGAGAAGGCCAGAATAACTCCATCGTAGGAGTCGCTATTAAAGACATCAACTTGCCGTTAGCAGTGTTCAAAGACAGCCACGCCAACAATTACTTTCCTGATACTTACACTCTCATATCATCATATCCATTTACCCAAACCCATCAAGACTGCATGATCATCATGAAGTTCACCACAATCACTAGCAGCCTTCTGGCTTTCTGCACTCTGGGCAATGCAGCCATCAACCTCAGCTATGCCCCCGAAACCGACCGCTCAAACCAAATCGCGCTGGGCGAGAACGTGAGAATTGCTTGGGAAAGCGACAAAACCTACGTTCGTCCCGCCCTCCTCTCAAGAACCCCCCTGGAGAACATGGGCTAATCTAAAGATCAGGACCTCCATCTCGAAATGGTTACAAAAAAAGACGACAAGAAGCATTGGCCCAGCGGCTGGCGACCCATCGAGACCATGTTTATGAACTTGAGATTGAACGCTGGCAAAGGCGAGTATTTGTACAACATCCCTGTTGGAACGGGCCAGCGTACTAGTGTGGCTATCAAGGATGGCGAGTAAGTTTTGACCCTCTTTATTCTAGAGGATGAAGGAGATGAAGGCTGACTTCTGGCCAAGTTTATGCTCTTTTGTGATTACTGGAACGGAAATCGACGACAGTGGACTTCGGTATGTTAATCATACTGCTTGGTTCCCGGTTGTCAAGCATGAAATTTCGCCAAAGGATGGGTTTAAGCAGCAGAAATTCTCGGGTTGATGTCCCGGTGGCTTCTGCGAATGTGTTTCCAGCCACGATACAGTACAATCTCAGCATCTCTATGGAACTCGAAGTGTGATCGAGTGGCTTGTAGTCTCCTGCTCGGAGATACTTGTCGCGTTGTGAACAGCCTTATGAGCGACATATCGTCACGTATGGAGGTAGATCTGTCAAAAGTCCAAATAAGATGTTTCAATTATGATGTCGAGTCCCAAATCTCTTCGTGTTATGTACAACATTTTTCGTCAGGTTCGTGGCTACGTTGTGGCTTCTCTAAGCCTTGGAGTCCTTCACGGGGTCATTCTTGTTGAAGGAGAGCGAGACTCCGTTCACTATCATGTCGTCAGTACAAGCTTACAGGCAAATCGAGGAGAGAAGAACGTACCGCAGTGACGCTCATCGGTGGGAGTAGGGTATCCCTCGCCCTTGAAAACATGACCGAGGTGACCGCCGCAGTTGGAGCAAACAATCTCAGTGCGCTCCATGCCGAAAGTGCGGTCGGTGTGTCTGGTCACAGCGCCGGGCACGGCATCGAAGAAAGCGGGCCAGCCGCAGCCAGACTTGAACTTGTGGTTGGCCTTGTAGAGGGGAGTATTACAGCCAGCACAGGTGTAGACACCCTCGGAGGGCATGTGCTTGTCAAAGTCGCTGCTGTAGGGAGACTCGGTGCCCTTTTCGCGGAGGATGCGGAACTGCTCTGTTGTGCCATGGGTTAGTAGACTGTTCGCCTTGCCACTTGCAATCAAAGCATCACTCACCAGGACTCAACTGAGCCTGCCACTCCTCCTTGCCCTTTTGCAATGGGTATGTCATGTTGTTTGAGGATGAAGAGGTTCCAAAGAAAGCTCCGATGAAGGGAATGCTAGGGAAGCCCAGTTTCGCGGTAGGTCGGAGAGCTGGTCTAAGTGGTGGGGGTGCGACGCGGAAAGTGGCGTTTGAGAAGGCGTAGAAACTGCGGACTAGAGTTGGGAGCAAACGCATGAATGTGTATAAGACTGGATTTGAGGGTAAGATCCAGAGTTATATCGAATGTGAGTGGCGTGGCCAACGTGGTTTGGAAGGGAGCAGAAACAGAGAGCTAACAATGATTATGTCGACGTCATCATCTCGGACCCCTCGGCTGCCGCCGCTATGACCATCTCTTTTTGCTGCCTGTACCACCCTGCTCATGGTGTTTATCAATCTATCGACGACGATGACCATCGAAAATCTTTGTTCAGGTGGGTTGTAAGAGACGGCTCGTTGATCTCGGAACAGTTATGGGAGTTATAAATCGGAACACTGCCATATGATCGTTAGGAGACTCGTTATTCTTGACATTTTTCTTTCAGCCAAAATGCTTACAACACCTACACCCATTAATTGTAGGACAGCATTGAAAAGGTATGACAAGGAAGTTTGATCATGATATTATATTAGGAAACAGACAATGTCCAGCTTTATTTTGATTTCCTGACTCCGTTTCCAAGATTTCCATGCAAAGTACCTTTTCCTGGTTGGTGAGCTCCATTTCTGTAAGTTGAGAAAATCACGATCACGAGATGCCCAAGCCGAGGCCCTTGGGATCTGAGGGACCGCTGATACTACCGCTGGCTACACTAGTGCCGGCGATACTGCTGCTACCAGTAACACTGCTGGCTGTACCGGTGCCTTCGCTGCGGCCCCTCTCACGTATACGACGACCTTCCATAAGACCACGCAATCCGCGTTTCTGCAACCCGATGACATGGCTTTGACCGCCGTCCCAGATATCCTCATCATCACGGCCACCTTGGCGACTACTCGTGACGCTGTAAGCTGATCCAGCGGTCGAGGCCGAGTCAGGGATGTCTTCATCCTCCTCAGCCAAGCTTTCTCCACGCAGAGTCGTGCGTGTAGTACGTCCGTTGGCCATGTCAGTATCCACTCGCAGAGGATTGCGACCACCGCTGCCGTTGAGAGTCAAGGCATCAAGGCCTCCCAGACTTTGCACACGAGGCGGGTGCACACTGGTGTTGATGTCTTTGAACACAACACCTTGACCACCACCAGCCGCCATGGCTGCTGCGTTGAAGATAGCCGCAGCATTGCGGCCATCCAGCGTTTCATGAAGCCGTTCCGTAACCTCTTCAGCTAGACCGTCGATTTCATAGGGACGAGCAAGTTGAAGCAGAGAGCAGAAGATTTGAGGCGTTGCAAGATGCGAAGGTTGTTGCGGAAGCGAGCCAGTGCAGAGATAGTGAATCAGAGCCTGAAGTGTTGGCACTGTGTGAGGAAGATACAGCGTTCTTGGGCGTGAGTTTGGTGGTAGGTTCCTGACATCGGCTGGTTCCAATGTCATTGTGGTTCCAGTCACGCTGTTTGCGGTTAGAGTGGATCCATTGGAAGTAAGCGTAGGTGTGATGGTGATAGTGGAGTTGCGAGAAGCCATGGTAGCTGGCCTGAGGGTCGCAGTGTCGCCGCCCTCATTAGTAGGACCGGCACTTTCGCGCACAAGCTGGTTGAAGAAAGGGCCCCATCTGCGCCCGATGAGTCTTGAGTTCACTGGGATTCGAGTGCCATCGATAGCAAGGAAGTCCATATCGCAAAGCTCACGCGACTGAAGCATCATCTCACCCAGCTCCTCAGCACCGCTGTATAGTCTCCTTCCGCCTGCAGAGCCTTCAGAGCCGGGCTGATATTGAGGGGCACTGGCTGATACATAATCGGAAGTCGGCCAGACTTTTCTGGGGTTGTCGTATAAACCGAATGCTTCGAGCTGAACAACACACATGTTGTTAAAGTTAAGACGACGATTGTTGTAGTCGTCCACAAGGTTTCGTTTGCGATTTCCAAGGATAATGAAGGAGTTTCTTCGCTCCCACAGGACACCTCTGTTCCAGCTTCCTTGACTGAATATGCTGCTTCCACTGTCAATGCGGGCCCAAGTCAATGATCGAAGGTCCAGAGCCCATAGGGAGAATTCCTGCTTGGAGGACGTCAAGAATGTGCCGGCCACCACAAAGTTATTACCAATGACACCTCCGGTAGGGAAGCGGAGTCCAGGGGGTGTCACTGTACCCTGCATTTGTTTGTCGACGAGCGTACCGTCGCGGTTGCGAACCTGAAGCTCAAGCTTGACATCCAGGAAGTTATAATTGGTGTAGATGAGCATAGCAGAACCGGATGAGCTAAGGTCGGTGTCGTCGTCTTCATCATCATCATCATCGTCATAGTCGCCGTTGATTGATGCGCCCTCGTGACCTGCACCAACCTTGTGACTCTCCATGCTGACCAACGGCGTGACAACAGATCTGTATGCACCACAACTCCGGCCGCCAATAGGCTTGGTCGAGGTCCATTTCAGGCTGCGTAAGTTAAACACACTGATCTGCTCAATGTAGTGATTGCCACTGTCCTGACCACCAACGACGACCATCTCGGCACCACCCCTTCCATCGAGTTCCACACCGATCGAGCCTGAGTTTGGTTGAGCCCCAGAAGGGTTGTGGTGTATAGCGGACAAAGGTGCGTTAGAAGAGGCAAAGACTGCCCCTGACGGGAGAATAGCTGCGCAGTGGGCATATCGACCTTGTGGTGCCTCTCCAGTACTGATTCTTGTCCATGTATGTGATGGTATGTCGTAGATGTGCACGTCGGACATGACGCTCACCTGAGCATCAGGAGATTCGCTCTGGGCGGCAGGACCACCTTCAGGTGACATGCCTCCGTAGCATACGAGCTTGTTGTCTCCGAGAGCACACACACTGTGGAAGTACCTTGGGGGCGGGACATCACCTTTAGTCTCTATCTTCGACCAATGCCGACGAGGAAGATCAAGCTCGTAGAGATCCGAGGTCAAAGTGGGACGAGACTTTGATATCTTGCGACCTCCAAAAACATACATCTTGTCACCGAGTATTGTAGTTGTAGCTCCAACCAGAGGGTGAGGCTCCCTTCCAGTAGTACGATGAACGTTGCATACCAGGCCAGACAAGTTCGCGGTAGCCGAGGTAGCATTTGGCGTCTGAGGTGGGATGGGTGAGCCGGCAGCTGAGCGAATGGGGTGATCTGAAACATGGCTCATCGCATCCATTTCTGAGGATGATTCATAGTCGTCTCGTTTTGACACGCCAGATTGGTTGCTTGCGACTGAGAGTTGGGCGCTCGAACCTTTCCTGGAAGTAAGGTGGGATGGTGTGGGAGAGGCGAGCAAGTGATCGATCGCGTTCGTGCGAACAGAAGCAGGCGGCTGTGCCATGGTTGCTACAGACGTCCGCACGTCTTCAAAATCAGAATCTACTGCCGTGTGGAAGGAGCTTGCAGATAAACTAGGGACTGGGGAAGAAGACCGGGTCAAGTCAACATATCGTTGCCCTTCGGCACACTTTGACTCGAATGTGGTAACGGAGGAGATGTGATCACCCAGATACTGCGTTAACCCTGACGATGTTCCAGCGATGTCAACGAGTGTGACCGGTCCTACGAAACTGAATTGAGGGCGAGGTTCCCGATAGCATTCAAAGGTGGACGTTGAGCTAGAAAAGCAGATACTGGGCTCAATCAACCCAGGTGTTCGCGGTTCGCTGGAGGTGTTTACGATGATAGGTATATGTCTCGACCTTTGTGGACTTGGCGCACGTCCGCGGAAAGCCAGGTGATTCGGTTCCGGTATAAGTAGACTTCCAGTACAATGGAGAGGACTGTATGGACTCGAGTCGCAAGGATTCTCGAGCTGAAGGTGATGTTCTTTATGCCTGAATAAGATATTGGAAGCAGTTCTTCTCAGGCCCAGCCCCGATTTGGCCCCTGTTGATGCCGGCATGTTAGCGATGTGTGATTACAGAAAACAACATACGAGCGTGGGTGTGCTCATGACCAGCGCAGGTAAGATAATGCAACTCGTGGGCTTATATTTTTCGACAAGCAGTCCACCCAGGCTTCGCAAAGTGCCATGCATACTCGACAGGTGCAGATAAGATGGCCAACATATTTGAGCAGTCTGTCTTCTGGTCTGCCCAGATCGTAGCCAAACCAATCGTTCTGAGCATCTGATCTGCAACTGTGGCCTGGCCTGTTTGAAGATCCATGCATTTCTTATCCTTCCCGCGAGCTCAACACCATACCAAACGAGAATCGATATCGAAACAGAATATTGGCCAACTCTTTCTTGTGTTTGCGCGACTGGAACGATCCAAACAGGGGTGCAATTGTTGAAAACAGAGAGAGAGGAAAAGATAAAACCTACCAAAAGAGCGCAAGAATTTGTCGCCAACAAAAACACCAGACGATATAAACAGACGATCAACGGAAGCAGACGCGGCTGTACGAGGGCTTGTAGAACAACAATTCGACTGTTTGGAGGAAGGAAGGCGCGCTGGACGGGTTCCACCCTTGCCCGGAACAAGCCGTTGCTCTCAAACGGTACTCTAGCGTGGGTTGATTGCTCCTTGCAAGATCGATTTCACAAACGGATACCACTCTATATCTTCTCGCAAACAGGACCTGTGTCCAGAAATGCCTCGATCCGCTGCTCTTCTCTCTGTGGGTGTTCTATCTCTAAGGCAACTGTTTTACATTTCTCAAAGTACGCCAAGGATCAACACGGACATGGATACGAAATCGTATCCCGGGTAGGATATCTGTGGCCGACCGAAGCAAAGCGAAGTCACAGTTCTAATCTATTGCTGAAAGAGGAGTTCTAGAACATTGTTTATGGTAGTAGACATGAAATTCTTTATATCGTCATATGTATTGGATGGAGCCCTTTTCCTCGATCGACTAACAAACAAGAGTGAGGTCCGTGCCGTCAGGGCTAACTCCGTGGACCCTGGCTCGAATTTGTCCAGAACCGTCTCAATGGACCTGGCTGAACAGTGGATATCATTTGTTCTCTTTTTTTAAACACAATGGTCCGCCTTAAACGTTGGCACTCGTCTCCTCTTTGCTGAGGGGGGTGAAGCGAAGGTATGGCTTGACGACACGGATGTTGGGGAAGACCTTCTGGGCGTCCTCGGTCTTGAAGCCGGGGTGAACAATGACATCCTCACCTATTTTGACATCAGAAAGTGTAAGAGACGCAGATCAGTAGCGTGGAGACTTACCGGGAATCCAGTTGATAGGAGTGGTGATTCTGTGCTTGTCACCGGTCTGGAGAGAGTCGACAATGCGGAGGACCTCAGCAGTGTTGCGACCAGTGGAGGCGGGGTATGAGAGGATGGTGCGGATGGTCTTCTTGGGGTCGATGATGAAGACGGAGCGGATGGTGAAAGCAATACCCTTAGCGTCGACGTTGGTGGCGTCCTGGTGGTCAAGCATGTCGTAGGCGAGAGCGACCTGGCGCTCCTTGTCGCCAATGATGGGGAACTTGAGGCTAGTCTGGGAGATCTCGTTGATGTCCTTGATCCAGCCACCGTGGCTGTCGACAGTGTTGGCCGACAGACCAATGAGCTTGACACCACGCTTGGTGAACTCGGGCTCGAGCTTAGCAAAAGCACCGAGCTCGGTGGTGCAGACAGGGGTGTAGTCCTCGGGGTGAGAGAACAGAATCACCCACTTGTCGCCGATGAACTCGTGGAAGTTGATGGGACTGGAAGTGTGTCAATGCCTGGGGCGCAACAAAAAAGTACACGACACTCTTCAGGCAACTTACCCGTTGGTGGTGTCGGCATCGAAGTTGGGGGCAACGCTGCCGAGGCGGAGGGGCTCAGGTCTTCCGGACATGTTAAGTGTGAATGTGTGTGTATGGATGAGGTGAAGGAAGAAGAGTTGCTTGCAAAGGACAACAGAAGGCGAGCTCGAAGTGGGGTGAGTCGAGGGTTATTAATTCATGGCGGGACACGCCACAGGCACTAGATCTCGCATCATCTGTCTGTGCATAAAGACTCCAGCTCTTGTCGTGCTCGTCTCGTTCGCCTTCTTCCTCCTTCTACAACCCACTTCTAGGTCTTACTGAATCCTGGATAATCCTTTGACTACCTACGACACAGACCTGCTTCTTCCAATTGTACAGTAGACTCCATCCTACAGGACTTTACACAATGCGACAAGTATTTCATCCTCGAACACCCCACATACACCTCAGCAACGAGCTGCAGCGAACTCGGAGAAAGCTACCTATTGTTTGCGGAGTGGCTTGACGTCAGCGCTTTGTGATTGGTCGGAAATGGCGTATAACTCGACCCAAGACATTCAGGTATCGGACCCCACAGTTTCCCAAGCCACTCGAGTACGGACGCTTCAAAGAGCTTCCATGTGAGATGAGCAGCATCTCCAATCGCTTTCACGGAAAGTTCAGAAGCTCTGTCGCGGTCCACACATTTTTGTGAGGCGGTGTGTCACCGAAGACGAAAGCCAGGTAATTGGCCGACAGCAGCAGTCTTGATAATTCAGTCATGGTTTGGAGCGCTGCGAGCAGCATCCTTCGCCATGGGACTGAGAGTTGCTCAAACGGCCATCTCCAGAGAGACCGATTCTCTTGGCAGGTGTACTCACAACTTTGCACGTTCTTATGACTTGCTGTGGTTGTATTTCTGGCAGTTGCAGTAACCAAACCGTCAAGCATGATTTCCAAGCAAAGGGCCAAAGGAAAAAGGTACTCGACCTGAGGTAAACTTCATGCGAGGTCGGCCGTCATACCCGCAATATGCGCATCTCCGCTACCCTTTCGGTATTCGGTAACCACTGCAATGTGGAGTCATGTTCTGCCTGTTCAACAATTATTCTGCGGCTCTGCTTACCTATCACTTTTCCATCACTGACCTCGCTGTTCTGTTTATCGCTGTCCATGAGCAGCATGACACCCATCTGCTCTCGCAACTATGAGCGTGAATCCTGAGATACATCTATCAAGGTCTCCTCCAGACTACGCCACTGAGAAAGCCCAACATGACGACGATAAAAAATCCCCGGATGGCTCTTTGAACATATCGCCGGCACACACTCTGTCTAGCACAGACGACATCACCTACCACTACTTGGATTTCGAAACGCCAATACCCCGCCCTTCGTACCTCTCAGCGCCATACGATCTACGCACGACACCGCCAGCGGAACCAGATCTCAAGAAATATGAGTCACCGTTCAAATGGTCAAAGAGCAGGAAACGCGCGATAACCTGGCTCTCATGTCTCGCGACGACAGTCACAGCATATGCGGCTGGCAGCTATACTGCTGGTGATGCGCAGATGGAACAAGAATGGGGCGTGTCCCGCGTTGCCATTACAGTAGGAGTGACTATCTTCACCACTGGTTTCGCCATCGCACCCATGATACTTGCCCCGTTCTCTGAGATCAACGGACGCCGGCCTATGTTCGTGGTCACTGGTATCCTATATGTTATCTTCCAGGTCTGCTGTGCCGTCACCCGGTCCTATGGTGGGATGCTTGTTTCACGATTCCTCAAAGGCTGTGCATCTAGTACATTCAGTACCATGGTAGGTGGTGTGGTCAGTGATATCTACCATGCCGAGGACCGCAATACTGCCATGGCTCTCTTCAGTGGCGCGGCACTGTTCGGAACAGGTTTGGGACCTTTGGTATCATCATTCGTGGCCTATCATACAACGTGGAGGTGGATTTTCTACCTGCAGGTCATCACTTGCGGAACCGTTCAAATTCTGGTTATCTTGTTCTTCAAGGAAACACGAGGCTCGGTGTTGTTATCGAAGAAGGCCAAATGTCTCAACAAGTACTACGATCAGCTCGAAGCAGCAGGCTTCACTGGCGTCGACATGCGCGAATCAGTTTCAGGCAAAATTACATCTCAGAGGATACGCTGGAAAGTAAAGAGCGACGAGGAACGCGCCAGCCTGCTACAGATGATCAAAATCTCGCTGGTTCGACCCTTCCACCTTCTCTTCACAGAACCGGTTGTCTTTTTCTTCAGTCTATGGGTTGCATTTTCATGGGCGATTCTCTACTTGACATTCGGCGCCATCCCCGTCATCTTCACAGCATCCCACAACTTCAACCTCTACGAAACAGGCTCAGTGTTCGCCGCCATCAGCATTGCCTCCATAATCTCAACCATCATCTCCATCCTCGGCGATAAATGGACAAAACGCCGTTTCCCTCACCTCGGCGACTCTCCAGAAGGCCGTTTATATTTCGCCTGCGCACAAAGTATCCTTTTACCCGTCGGCCTCTTCTGGCTCGCCTGGACATCAGGCCCCAATGTGCATTGGATCGTCCCCACCCTCGCCATCGGTTGCGCTACCATGGGTATTTTCAGCATCTACCTCGCTGTATTCAACTATCTAGCCGATACCTATCACCGCTACGCAAGCTCTGCATTGGCAGCACAGAGTTTCTGTCGCAACATGCTGGGAGGAGCTTTTCCGCTGTTTGTGCCGCAGATGTTTAAGGCTATGACGTTTCAGGGTGCTGGCAGTTTGTTAGGTGGGATCGGTGCGGTGTTGACGTTGGTCCCTTTTGCGTTGCTCATCTGGGGCCCGAAGATTAGAGCGAGGAGCAAATTCGCGAGTGAGATTATGGATAAATAATGAGTCTTGGTAGACAATGCTATGGATCGGCAAAAACTCGTTGCACGCAAGCAATATACCCTATACCCGCGTTCCCTCTGATCGACGTGGCCCTACCTTCCTGTGTGCAAGCATGTAATACATATATCTATAATAATGCACAATACTTCCAAGAACCAGGATTAGCCCCGTCGAAAAGCAAAGCACTCTAGACTTTCTCTAGACACACCCCCAACTCGAAGATCACTGTGCCTTGGTATAATGAGGTCATCACTCCAGACCATACATGAGAAAAGCGCGTGATTCATGCTCCCCTTGAAGATGACGCCTCTATCTAACATTCTGCTCCTCAGATGCCTGAAGCTATCGAACTGCATAATGCCTTCAGCGTGGAGAAAGGCATACACTAAGAGTCTCTACGACATCGTGTCTAAACGAACTCGTCTACAACCTCGAAAGTACTCTGCTTTCACACAGCTACTTACGTAACATATCTGTACACGAGGATGATGTCCAACGAACATGATAATTCCATAGAGCAATGCCTGAGGACGGACAAAATGGACAGAAAAAGTAGTACACAGATTGAAAAGCACACTCACGTCTGCCAACCGCATAGCAAAGGAAAAAGTGGTATTCGAAGAACATAAAAGGACAGTTGGTTTTCCATGTTAATCCTCGCAAACGCTATGAGAAGAAAGCTCCAACTTGAACGGGGAGCAAAAGAAACAGAAATCAAAGACGCCACTCTGCATATCATCGTAAACCTTCCCAAGGACCCGAATTGCCCGGTAAATCTGGATCAGAAAAGAAAGAGCGAATCATCTAACCTCCACCAGCAGCGATAGCACAGAGGACAGCGGTAAGATGGTCCTTCAAAGTGGGGTTGTGTGCCATGGCGAAGAAGAGCTTCTCTCTGATGGGATCAAAGATCTTTCTCATGAGCTCGGCCGAGGGTGGAACGGGAGACTCGGGCATAGCGACAGCAATCTCATCGTCTTCGCCGTCACGGTGGGGCTGCTCACCGTCATCAGCAGGATGAGCTCTTTCTTCGGCGGCGACAGCGGCGGCGGCAGCTCCGTTCGCACTGGGCGCCATCTTACGCACACCGCGAGCAATGTTGCGCAAAACAAGCGCAGACCCCAATGGCAGGCCAGCAGCCTCATTGCGCTCGTCTGCCATGGTGCGGTACCAGATGCGGTTGCTGGGAACAGGCTCTTCAACGTCCTTTGAGTTGTGCTGGTTCTGACGTCTTTGCTCGGCTAGGGGAGCACTGTCCGGCAGATGGGTGTTGATGTGACGAGCCATCAGTGCGAGGGCGACAGGCAGGCTATGGTCAGAAAGTTTGCGAGAACAACTGCTCCACTTGCAATTGTATGGCGCGAAAGCGTCGGCTGTAGCAAAGTCAAAAGCAGCGATCTTTGAGCTGCTCTGTAGTAGCTGCGGAGCGTCGCCGTTGACAGTGGTTGGTGCCTTCTTTGGGATGTTCAGGTGAGAGGACAAGATGTGCTCCCAAAGCTTCGGGCCGTTGAGGAAGAACTCGCCACACTCCTTGCCGCTCTCGTTGGCAAAGATGGCGATGTTCTCTTGTGCGACATCTGTGGGATTAGTGCGCCAGTTGCACTTCACCAGGTCCTTGCCCTCGATGTCATGGGCGATCTTGCGGGGCCTGATGCCTTTAATCACGTATTTGTTGTGAGCAACTTGAGCAGATGCGCCAGTAAAGGTGTTCGAGACATTCTTAATGAACTCTCCTGCTATGAGGTTTCCATGAGTCGGCGAATACTTGAGGAACGTGGCTTGGTACGACTGCCAGAGGTGTATCTGCGTCATTTCGGAATCGGGGTCTATCTCGAAGCACATACGCAACCTATATCTGTTAAAATCGTCGAGATATGTATGCATGGGTGAACATCACTTACCAGCGTGAACTGCGGTCAGGCTCGGTGTATTGCAGTAGCGACTCGACAACATCTTGACACAGGCGTGGGACGTGAGCTGAGCTTTCCGAATCGTAATGAGGCTCTGAAGGGCGAGGCTTGTGCATCTTAGGCACCTCCATCTTTGCGTTGTAGAGCAACAGATCGGAAAGCTGTTTGACAAGATTCTGGACGTCGGCATCAAGTGCCAGGGTCTCGACATTGTCGGCAATACTGGTGTACTGGAAGAGGAAGTCCAAGCATGCAGAACGCAACTCTTCATCAGGCAGCATCATCCAATCAGGCAACTTCTGGACGATCTCCAGGGGAACCATCTCAAGCCGCTTGTTCTCCTCGTAGACCATGCCAAGTCTAGCGATGGCACGCAGCGAGGTGACGATTCTGCCACGGTCATTGGATTCGAGTTGGGCAAGTAGGGTTTCGTAGAGCAGGTCGGTGGCGTCAAGATCGTAGTGCTTTGTGAGCTGCTCGATGGTCTCGAGAGCATAGTACTGCAGCTCCACCAAAGCGGGGTGGACTGGTAGGTTGAGCACGATGCAAAAGTAGTCGCGCAGAAGGGGCAGCTTGGCGATGTATTGAGCGTTTTCGTCTAGCATCACCATGTTGCGAATGACGAGACCGGATTCAGTAATGAGACGCAGCGCCTGTCTGAACTCGGCAGTCTCGACGGTACTCGCAATGTCGAGTGGAACAGCAGCTTGCAGCTTCTGTAGCAGGTCGGGCGTGCCGTTGATGGCATCCAAAGTACGCGGACCAGTGGCTTCGTCATACGAGATGATCCACTGAAGGTCGTAGAAGAGAGAGGTCACCTGCAACAGCTTGCTGGCAAGAGCCTCAGCCAGACCAGGAAACTGATCGAAGCGGTACTTGTCGCCTCGTTCGTGAGAAATCTTGACAAGATGATGCAAGGCGTATTCTTCCTCTTCTGGCAGGCCAGACTGCAGGGCAAGCTGAGCGCGAACGTAGATGTTGGGGCCGATAAAACCAGTGCCTGGCAGCATGAGACCTCTATGTTTCTTTGCGACGTGGCTGGCCTGTGCCTCCTGTTCTTGCTTGCGCTTCAGACGATAGTACTCTGAATTGTTGGCCGGGGTGGTGACGGGCTTGAGCGTCAGCGGCAGCAGCTGCTGGGGCTCGTAGGTTGCTAGAGTCATCGGGGTGGTGTTGGCATAGGCAGGGGATGGTGAGGCGGGAGTCTGCGATGTGTGGTGGCCCTGGTTGCGGGTTTGGCGAGGCGCGGTCGTGTCGGGCTGATAAGGAATCCGCTGCGGCGGCGCAGTACGCAGTCCCCGGGTGGACCGTACGCTTCCGGGATCTCCGTTGTCGTGCTGATCCTTGGTAGCCTCGTCGTTGTCCGATGAGTTTCCGTTTGCGCCGCGGGTCTCCTTGGTTGTCGAGTTTGGGAAGTTCTCCAATGTCCTCGACATGACGTCTCCACCCTTTGCCGTCACATCTTCAATGACCTCCTTTGGTGGTGGCTCTTTGCCCCAATGCGTCGAAATCTCGTACGCTACCAGGTTGTAGTAGTACGCTCTCTTGACCAGGAAGGCAGCGCCGGCCAGGTTCTTGATGCCAGGCAGAAGTTCGTCCGCAATCTTTCTCCACATGAGAGGCTTCTTCTTTGTGTCTGAGACCAAGTCGTAGCCTCCTTCTGCCACAACGCGATTGTATAATTTCAGAAGATCGATTAGCTGATTCTCGACCTTAGGCTCGTTTTCCATGGTAGTGCTGCGCATTATATCAGAACTCGCTCCTGTGGTAGTTTCGATCGAACGGCTGCCAGACGACCTACCCTCTTTTCTCATGATATACAGCGAGTTCCTCGAGGAACTTCTCGTACTCCTCGGTCCTCTCGATGGTGGAATCATTGCCGATCCTCTTAGGAGGCATGTCGGCGGCTGTTCAGCTCTCGAGGGAGCTGTCGGTCTTGTCGATTACCTGACGAAAGAAGCAGGCTGATAGAACAGTCGGAGCGGGCACATCAGAGGTCGGCGCAATGATGGTCGCTCTTTCGCGACGCGTCCGAGTTGCACCTTCCTTGCGCCGACCAGCGCGCTGTCGCCGATCGGCTTTCCTCCACACTTCGGGACATCTTCGGAGTTCCCATACCTATATCACGCAGGTACACTCGCCTTGCGAGGGCAGCGAGGCTTCAAGTCAAAATGAGCAGACTCCTCATACTTAACTGACCCTCTGATATAGACTTTGCAGCTGGTCGCAGGAATCCGGGTTGAGTATGGCGGGTAAAGAGAGGGGGAGCCAGGCTCCTTGCTCGTCACAAGCTCTTTCCTCAGACCCATATGCTCCTCCGTGCTTTCCTCCTCGAGTCTGGCTACTAATGGCACATGCAAGAGCGAAAGGCCCTCTGATTACATAATCTGAGGGTCTTTCCCTTATCAATTCGACTCTAGTAGAATATCACCTTGTCGTGACAAGATAAGATCGAGTTACAGCCAGTCCTTCATCAATCTATACCCCCATTTTGTACTTGCCCAGCACAAAGATTGTGCCCGATAATCTGGTGCAGCTGCGCTCGGCTATCGTTGAAGTGCTTCTCCAGACAAGGTTCAAGCAACTTCGATTTCCCGAGTCCACTACTCGAGCATGGCAAGTCAGGATGGCCTCTTCGGTCGTTCATTGTTGTGTCAACCTATCCTCAAGTTCTCACATTCCACTCTTCCTCGCACTGCGAGTCCCTCTGGCTGGAACCATATTCAAGCTTCGGATCTATTTGCTCTGATTGAACAGCTCGATCACAATGACATACAACTCAGAATCGTCCATGGAACCAATGATCTGGTAAGCCGTTTGTTGTACGACGATGCTCTCGGATACTTATAGAAATATTGTAGGAGACCCTTCCACTTACTGCCATCATCCAAGAGACCAAGGAAATACACAGACGACACCCAGAACAATCTCACGAATCTCTGCCTATATTTGGCCTGACCAAAGGCACTGCTCTGGCTGTTCGCTATTTCTGCCAGAACGATCAGGTACGTGGCATGGTATTGATCTATTTTCTTGAAGACCAGATATCAACATCGTGGTTTCCCGTTGCAGATCAGACGCATTCAACTGCGTTTCGCCGATGATGCCTCCTGCAACAAAGCTGTTCGGCTTCTTTCTAGCCACGGTCTCATGTTCTCTATGCAACATACCAAGCAAGTTACACATGTTCAAGCTCGGCCCGTGACAGCCAACTCGTACATGAATCGACAAGCTTCTGTACAGTCTGCCCGCTTCGACCGTGAAACATCTTCGATCATTGTTCCGACTGTACAAGGTATGGTTGTTGTGTTTGTCCTCCCTCAGTAGACTAGAGAGTTGACAAATGCAGATGCTTTCCAATCAACCACCTCATATGAACAGCAGCAGTCGAGTCAACACACCAACGATCTGGCCAACTCACACATGTTCACCTCGTCACCGGGTCTAAAAGTGTATCAAACCACGAACATCACGAGACAGCCAACATTTGCTCCGATCCGCACGAGCGTAGAGCCAACGGAAAGACCTTCGACCGCACCGATCGAGTGGCCATCAGACATGACCAGGAAAATGTTACCTCCTCGCAGAGAACTTCCTTGGCCCAAACCATCCAGCAGTCCTGCAAAGACGGAGATGCTGCCTCCTCTCCCTAAGCCAAGTTATGCTTCGGAAGCTACAAAACCAGATCAGCCAATGCAAGAAAGAGCCTCAAGTCGTGCCTCGCCAGAAACAAAGGTTCATGCAGGAATTACAAGACTCACTACTCCTCATGGGCCCACAAGATTCGAGCCTCCAGCATCCCGCATGTACAACTTCCAATTGAGCGATGACTCTATGACAGTGGACAGTGAAACTCCTAGATACGGCAATGCTGCACCTTCAACTCTGAGTCCGGAGATGAAACAGGACACTATTGCGAGCTCAGATCGACTTCACCGCAGCAGCGCGAGTCCTGTCCATTTCACCGGCTACAATACGATCAAGGAAACGCCCTTGAGTCCAGAACGTTCCACCTACTCGAGTCCCGATCAAATGTCGTCCTCCAGCCCATCAGAAAGACGCAGCGAGCGCCTCGCTCAGAAGCACAGTCAGCAGAATCCAGAAGTGCAAGATGTTGAAATGACAACAGCAGATTCGCCGCAGCAAAGTGCACAAGACGTACTGAAACAATACGCCGAACAGCCTGATGAGACTCGTAAAAAGGCCATCGAGCAGTTCATCCTGGCCAGTATCGAAGACGACAATTTCTTGGAACTGTGTGTTGATGTTGAGGCATGTTGGCAGCGCCAGCTGCTGGACAGACGTATTCACCGTTGATGGTGAACACCGATAATTGCTTCGAGAAGCGTTGTATGACTTATGATGCATGCATACATACATAGAGATGTATATTCGATGATAGACATGGCTGACGATAATGCTGATTGCTAAACTACAAGAGAAGGAAACGAAGTGTGGCTGTTTACGAATAGTTTTGATACCGAATATTATGTAGCGATTCATGTATACGATCATCTCACTTCGAGACAAACATACCCTGCCCCAGAGCAGTAAGATACCCATATCTCGTCAACATGGTCGGGTCGAACTTGCCAGGTCTCCCATTCTCCCCAGCCACGCTGGTAGCAGCAACATTCCCTTGCGCAGAACTAGGTGTCAATGTCCCACTACCACCCTCACCAGCACTCGCGTGCGCCAAATGCTGCAACCCGGGTGGCAACTGCTCAACACCCCCAAGAATCAACTGCAACTTATTCCTCTTCTGCACAATCAAATCTCTGATCGCCGAATCCCATCCCGTAGACTTTTCATGCCCAGCTAAGCCGCGGCCAAATCCCAAAGCTTCGGAGATTTGCTCGAGTCCTCTGATGGCTTCGGCGCGTGTCTTTTCTATATCGACGAGTTCGCACAAAGTCATTGCTGCGAGGGCTGCGAAGTGGTGGTTTAGTGGCGTGATGGGTGTTTGGCGTTGATTCAGCACTGTGGCTACTTTGACCGCATGGCCGATGAGTTCTGTAGGTTCGGTGGTGGGGTTTAGTCGTTTGATGAGGAGATGGCAGTGGTGATAAGATAAGTGGACTAGATTCAACGAGCCCCAGACACTTTCTACCGACTCGCGGAAGCGGTCGATCTCGCCGGCTAGAGTCAAGCCTAGGAGTGAAGAGGCTGGGTTCGAAGGGGCCATGACGTTGGTTTCTGGTGTTTTTGTGGTTGTGAGGATGGCGGCGAGGTGGCCTATAATGAAGGAGAGGCGCGCTAGATGGTATGTTGACTCGCCGAGTAGGATTTGATCTTCGGGGAGCAACACTACACTGTTCTCGGGAAGTTTGAGCAGATCCGAAGTGCTGGAAGCGTGCCAGCGGTCGAGAATGAATAACACCCACCATACTCTTCTTGACAGTCTTTCTTCGGAATCCGGATCGCCTTCGGTTGCGTAACGTTCGCGTGGTCGCACCAGATTGATCTCCAATTGTCCTGCGACTCCAGCAGCTCTTCCCAGCCACTCTGCTCGTGAAGGGCCAGCTTGACCTCTAACTGTCGCGGGACCGTGGTTGTCTGATTCTAGAGCCATCAACAAGAGAGTTTGCAGGTAGACCAGATTAGTACCACTGTTATGCGTAGCCGGATTCTCGAAAGGGTAACCAGCAAGTAACTCGGCAGCTCGCTTCATCATAGGAGCGTACGTGTGTTGAGGACGAAGATTTGATGAAAAGCTAGGAAAGGTGCGCATTGTGCACTCGAGGACGGTCAAGAAAGCCTCTCGTAGTGTTAGGGGGCATTCGGCAAGGCGCATACGGAGACGGTGTTTCGAGTGAGGTAGTAGTGGAAAGGTTTGGTGTATAGTGCGATAGTACTCGTCAACTACTTCTTCATCCCATTCGACTAAAGTGGGCACACCTGCTTGGGTGTCGAAAGGGGTACTAACACTCTCGTGACGCCTCGTGTCTCCACCATACTTGAAGAAGGGTTGTGAATTGACAGGTTGTGGCTGAGGTGTGGACCTTGTTTCTTGACGGTAGTTTGACTGCATGGGATAGGGCGACATTTGTGGATCGCGAGAATATGGGTTTCCGTAGGCATGAACAGGGGCTGAAGCGGAAGAAGGCTGGGTCATGTGTTGTGTGGGCGGCGGCGGTGGAGCGGGTCTTGGAGCCAGAACAGGTTGAGGGTCGATGACTATCGTCTCTGTTTGTGAATGTCTCCGTTTCTGGCCAGCTTGACAGGGCGGTGAAGCATGTTCGCGCGTGGCATAGGCGGCTTCGGCAAGCAAAGACTGCAGTTCCTGGTCGACGTGTCCATGTTGCTGCGGTTGCATCTGGCCCTCAAGGGCGTTCAGGCGTTCGGCGAGCTCTTTGATATAGCCCTTGCTAGGACCCCGCTTAAGAGGCTGACGACTGAAAGCACACGTGTAGTTGCCGCGCTTGCAGTTGGTGCATGTCTCATGCTCGTTCAGGGCATCGCAACGGATCTTCTTACGGCGGCACTCGTCGCACGCGCGACTGACCTTGCTCCGCTTGTCCCGATTGTTGTCGGCAGCATGTTGGCTGGGTGGAGGACTCGTGTGGTCCGAGAAGAGGTCGGGGTTCACGGCGTGTTGCGAGGGCGAGGTGAGTTGGGACTGCGAAGGCAGTGGAGCTTGCTGGGCGTGTTGCTGCTGCTGCTGCTGCTGGACACGATGTGCCTGTTGTCTCTGTTGGTGGAGGTCATCGTGGGGTTGCGGCGAGTGCTGATGCGACGTGTTGGCCGACTCGTGAGTTGAGTGATTCAGACCGAGCGACCTGCTCAGCTCGGCGCGCAGGGCCAGGTCATCATCAATCTCGGGCGGCGGTAGAGGGTGCGTGGTACCGTTATGCGACTGGCTATAGTAGGGCCCTAGAGAGGGGTCGACCACGGTCGGAGATGCGTATGGGCTATGTCCGTTGGCCATCTACAAGAGGGTCGCGCGGAGTGGTTGCGGTGAGATGTGGGGGGAGAGAGTTATACAACCAATATCTCAATCTCCATGCCGACTTGGCCGAACACGCTCAACCATCATCATCACCCCCATGGCGTTGTAGGACCACGGCTACAGCAACGACTGCCGACTCCCTATTCTTCCGGCCTGGTCGATTTACTCCAAATATCTTGCCCATACCGACTCATCCCGGATCATTGTTTAGCCATTGCCGAGCGCCCGCCCCTCTCCATCCTTCGTCTTTGCCAGACCGCCAGACCTGCCGCAACTTGAGACCACGCCTGCCTAATTTAACGAATAGTGACCTATCTAACAAACGCCCTACTGTACCGAGGTGCCATTCCCTTTAGCCGTTGCACTAGATCTAGACTCTGACGACCGAAATGTCGTTTCGGAGAATTGGAATCATCTCAGTCGGCCGAACCGCCCTTGTCTGATGTGCTGGGCGTGTCGCAATGGCAATTGTTTCAGTTTTGCATCAGCACTCGTGCTCACATTTGCGAACAGGTTGTTTGAAAGCAGACTCGAGATTGCTGACTCGGGCGTCTGATTTGTTAAAAGCCTCAAGTCGAGAGGAGTCGCTGTCAGCAGACAGACGGGCGATAGCATTTCATGCAGCGACGGCCGCTATGAAGCGCGGTGCATAGATTGCAATGGATGAGGAGGTGCATCCTGCAGCAAATCAACAGAGTGTCGTGATTCGTGCGTGCATGATACGGGATACAAGCGCAGCGGTCGCTCTGCTCACGAACGATCGACCATGCTTGTTCCTCTTGTGCGCAGACGGGGTGGCTGTGAAATCATGACGAACGCTCAACGGGTCCTGAATAAAGAACACCCCTGGCGTTGACGTGGGTAAAGAGCGTTGAAATAGAGGTACAAGAGAGAACTACCCCAAGTTTGCAGACGGCAGATTGCGGATCATGTTGTTGACGGCCGCTTTCTAGTTTCAGGTGTTCTGTTGTCGAGTCCGCTGTCTTTTGGCTCGGGCGGCCTGTGCACGTCAGATCGCGCACTTGCACTTTTAGCATTGGATTTGGGCTTGGCAGCAGTGCGGGCTCTTCATGCCAGAGCGACTCTCCGTCTTCTCCTCCTTCACTACAATCGTCGTTCGACAGCCTGTTTATTTTGTGGTCGCTCGTATTTGCCCAAAGGCCATTCGAAAGGCCCCGACGCTGTCGGTGGTGCTAAGGCCATACGCTCTGTGCTATTTTCTCTCTCTGCCACCTCTCTCGATCCCCTCACCGCTGTCCGCTCGTCGTTTTGCCATCCACGCCGGCACTCGTCATACCATTGTCGCAAGGACTCGACCGCGAACATCCGCCCCGCCCCGCTCCTGCATCTCTGGCGTTCTGAAAGACCCTTCTCGCAAAGATACCCTCTGCAATTTTGTGATCCCTCTGTTTACATACCAGCTCCACGCTACTTTCCTTGGTTTATTCGTATCCAAAACACTGCAATAACAAGGCCCTCCCCGTCAGGCCGGCCCTGCGACCAACACCCCCCGCAAACCGCAATCCGAATCGCTCGACCGACGTCCACTCGCCGGCCCCGCTCTCAGCCCGTCAGGTATGGTAGTCAAGGAAGATGGGACCAAATGGGCATGCCAATCGTGCCTAAAGGGTCACCGTGTCAGCGGCTGCACCCATACAGGTAAGTGGCCGCGCCCCGATGCGAGTATATAAAGTGCCTTTCTCATAGACATTCCAGACCGTGAGCTCTTCTTCGTCCCCAAGAAGGGCCGCCCCATCACCCAGTGCCCGCACTGCCGCGCCGAACGCAAGAAGCGCTCGTCCCATGTCAAATGCGATTGTGGAGAGAAACCCCACACCAAAGAGAAATGCATCCACCTGCGCGAGGCCGAAGCCAAAGCTGCTGCTATAGCTGCCGCTGCCGAATCAGGCATACCCATGCCACCCCCTTCGGCCTCGTCGGAACACCACTCGCCTGAACTATACCCTGTCGCCGAAGAATCTCCCTCATCTGACGAACACCACCATTGCTGCTGCCCCCATGGCGGAAAGTGCATTTGCTCGAGCCTCAAGGATCCGTCCCCTGAAGATGCCAAAGACCACAAGGAGCCCATCAAAGTGTCGCCCAAGAAGGACTCCGTCAAGGAGACATCGACTGTGCCAAAGAAGTCACTGAGCCAACGCAAGCCACGACTTACTTCGCACCAGTCTGAAGGCCATTTGACCGTCTTTGCCAACGGTCACCACAAGCCCTGCCATCGCAACAACAATGCTGCCCACGAATCCGGTGCTCCCTACAAGCTGCCTCGCTCGCACACCCAGCCCGTCCCGGCCAAGAACAATGCTCGCCGTTCCGTAGATAGCCTTGCTGCAGTCGCTTCGAACCAGCCACACTCGTGGTTCCAGCCCAACGTGTCCGCTCAGCAATCGAACACCAACTCTGGTCACGCTTCACCCGTCTCGGTCATTACCCTGCAGGCTGAAGCCATGCAGCAAGACGTCAAGCCTCCGATCGATGCTCAGCCCCAGTACTCGGCTGCCACCGTTTCTTCGAGTGTTCCAACTACCTCCATGTTCGCCGATTTCGGTTTCCCTAGCACCTCATCCATCGGCACTACCACTACTGAAGCCTCTATGCCATCCTTCTCCCTACCGAGCTCCGATCTCAACATGAACACGGACTTCTGGAACAACTTTGACTGGTCCAAGGTCGACACTACTTCCTTCGACGTCCAGCCTGCTCTGACAAACACTTCTTCTGGCACCATGTCCGAAGTCGACGAGATCCCTGCCACTGAGGATATGAATGCGTTTGACAGCAACCCCTACTCGATGAACATGCAAGGTCTTGTCGACACCAACGTCAACAACAGCATCAACAACCTTGATCTTGACTTCTCTGTGGCTACTGGACAATCCAATCGCTGGAGCATGCCCGTCTACTCAAACCCGAATACAAGCAATATTGATCTGGCTGCCATGACCGCTGACACTTTTGCCAAGTCGTCCAAGCAGTCCCCTGATCAATCCATGTCGCAATTCTCCGGTTTCGATTTGGCCTCTTCCGTTCAATCCCAATCGCCTGGTCAGTCCAACTTCCAGTGGGACCCTTCCCTCATCGATTACGCCATGGGCAACAACGCCGACAACAGCGCATCAATTGCCTACTCCGTCGCTGGTTCTTCGGGCCCCTCGATGGCCCCGACCGCTGCCCCTTCTCCAAAGTTCAGCGCAGACAACTCAAACATGAACGATCAATTCTTCGACTTTGACAGTGGTTCCAAACTTGTCAACTGGAACGACAACATCATAGTCCCCGCCGGACAAGACTTCCTCAATTCGTACAATTATGATCAGAACTTCTCGACAAATGACTTCAACAGCCAGGGCTGGTCGAGCTAACATTCGTGGTGTGCCTCTCGAGGCTCTTCATGATAAAATGCCCCGGTTCTGTCTTTTGAGTTCTCGGTTAACGATGCTGATGATTTACGGCTTAGAGCCTTTCCTATCGTCTTCCTCCCAAGTATCAGCATGGATGTTGTTGTTTTCCTGGTAGCAGGTTCATTATTTTCTTCTGGGCGATACCCCGATATTTCCTACTTTATTGTGGCATCTCACCCCCTTTTTCCACTTTCGGCTTGTTGATTTTGCCTTGTCGAAATCTTTGCTCGTTGAAGTCACTCCCTTTTTCTCTTTCAGATTTTCCTTTACACAATCCCCCCCTTTGCGACTGTTCTGGCTTTCAGTCGATCACAATGTCAATACTTCGTTGATTGCAAGCTGGACAGTTTTGGGACGTAGTCTCTATTGCGTCCTCGTGGTCTTTCACACACACACACACCTCTTTATCTAGTTTTGCAGAAAGCGTTGGAGCTGGTGGTTAGGTTGGTAGTTATATTGAAATAGAACGAGCTTATAAAAATATTGGCAGAGACCCAAGATTTACAAACAGTGTTTTTGTCGAGTGTTGACCTTGCGCTGACTTTTGGAGACTTGACTTTTCGTTTCACATCCTCCCGGGGTTGTCCGATAGAAGGGGGCGTTCGTGTTGATGGTCAGAAGTGGTTGTGTCCGCGGAGCGTCTTACGCGTCCAAGTTATTCCCGATTCTTGTCTCGGGATTACCTTTCTTGTGAAGCATAAAAATATCCGAGCAGTATGTCATCCTTCACGATGAATGAATCGTTAGTGTTATCGAGCGTACTGAGTTCAGCATCGAGGGACATGACGTCCGGACCCGAACTGTGAGATCTTAGAACGCCGGAGTTCAACATCAGGTGAACCACGTGGGATTGTTTGTGGTGGACATGCCACGAGCGGCGACCGACGAGAACGGACGATCATGTGGTCTATTGGTAGGCTGACTGAAAGAACTGGGAAGGCGTTTGAGTATGCATGTCGGTCAGTCAGTGGGTATAGAGACGATGATGATGCATCGTGAAGAGTACGACCCTGCTCACATCTAGACTCTGATCAGAAGTTGCGATCCAGAGCAAAGTAATCAACGACAACGGGATGTTCTCGGAGGTAATGAGTAGTTGTACAATTTTGCTTCATGTATGTATATTACAGATCAGAACATGACGGTCGACATCTCGCGACCACTCTACTTCAAGGGCTTGATACCCTTGTGGATGGCAGCAATACCATTAGTCAAGTCCTCCCAACCTTGACCGTTCTCACCACCAGGAACCACAAATCCAGCCTCTTTGATCATGTCCCTCCACTCAGTCTGGCTAGGGAACCTCTCAATACTCTCCACAAGATATTGATAGCTGTCTCTGTCTCCAGCGACAACCTGCCCAATCAAAGGAATAGCAGCAAAACTCCATCGCTTGTATACGAAATCGAAGACAGGGTTGTTGACTTTGCTGAACTCAAGACATGCGAACACACCCCCAGGCTTCAGGACGCGGAAAGCCTCCTTCAATGCAACATCCTTGTGTGTAAAGTTACGGATGCCGAACGAGACCGTGTACAGATCCATACTGTTATCAGGAATCATGTGCAAGTTTTCCGCATTCGCCTCTACAAAGTCTAGTCTTCCGGTACCGTTATAGTGGGACAGAGCAGCGCGCTTGCGGCCCTCGGCAAGCATATCAGGATTGATGTCGGAGATTGTAACGTGTGTGTTTGGGTCGTGGTTTATATTTGTCGCGTGATCGAGGATGCGGAAGGCAATGTCGCCGGTGCCGCCGGCGATGTCGAGGACTTTCCAGCCGGTTTGGGGTGCGCCGGGGGTGTGGCTGCCAGGGTTTATGCTGCGGACAAAGTGGTCTTTCCAAAGGCGGTGGATGCCGAGGGACATGAAGTCGTTCATTGTGTCGTAGGATGAGGCCACCGAGCTGAAGACGGCACCGACTGTTCGAGGAAATCCGTTAGCTGGTGCTTGAGATCAAAGGCACAGGCTCTTCTCGTACCCTTTGACTCCTTCAATGACTCGGCAATGCTCTCGAAACCGAAATGCGTCGTCTTTTCATTGTTGGGCTTTTGCTGGGCGAGGTACGGCGACGACGAAAAGGCGCGGACGGGCAGAGGTGTGGCAGCACGAGTGGAAAGCCGTAGCCGGTTTGCGGCGCGAGGGACGAACGAAGACATGGCGATGTGTGTTTGATTGTTAACTTGCCTCTCAACCCAAGAACTTTGGGCGACACAGACGCCGCTGTGCCAAGCTGCATATCTTCGGCAGATCGGAGATTAGATCCAAAGGATAGATCCGCCGCTTAGCACAGGGCGTACCCCGGACGGAGACAGAGGGCGCGCTGCCGAGGGCCCGAGTATGCGGAGGGGTATCTTGCCCATCATTGTACTTCTCGGTCCCCTGTCCGCTCGAGTGTGTATTCCTGCTGCGAAATAATCACACCATGAGTCTTCTCAAGTCCACATCTCCCGTGGCTCTACGCTCACCACAATGTTCTTTCCGGAGTGTGACCAAAAGGTGGAACTCGGTATCACAACGGCCAGGCTCAGATCGGTATATTCATCATCAATTCTTGTTGTATGCAACTTGATACTAAGATCTGAACAGAGTGCGCTTTCCTGGTGCTATAGACAGCAAGTTTACATCAAATCTTGACTTCACCCGTCCTTCGAACAAGAAAGCCATGCCCACTTATCGCATCCTGGATCAAGATGGTGTTATAGTCGACAAGTCAAGGGAACCCTCTGATATCTCAAATGATCATCTCATCAAGATGTACAAAGACATGCTAAGCGTGAGCAGTAAGGATCAACCAATTCTCCTCATCAAGAACACATCTGATCTCATAATAACTAGTCATGGACCTAATCATGTTCGACGCCCAAAGACAAGGCCGCATCAGTTTCTACATGGTCTCTGCAGGTGAAGAAGGCATAGCAGTCGGCTCAACCTCCGCTCTAGACCCCAGCGACCCAATCTTTGCCCAATACCGCGAGACCGGGATCTTCAAGTACCGCGGCTTCACGCCTGCAGACTTTATGAACCAACTCTATGCTAACAAGCATGATCCTGGTTTGGGTCGCAACATGCCTGTCCACTACGGAAGCACAAAGTATCATGTTCACACTATCAGTTCACCTTTGGCCACTCAGATCCCTCAAGCGTCTGGTGCAGCGTATGCGGTGAAGATGCAGAACGCTATGAATCCTAAAGACACACAACGATGTGTAGCGTGCTACTTTGGCGAAGGTGCAGCCAGTGAAGGTGACTTCCACGCTGCTCTCAACATCGCCGCCACCAGGAAGTGTCCCGTCATTTTTATCTGCAGAAACAATGGATATGCCATTTCAACACCCACGCTTGAGCAATACCGAGGCGACGGCATTGCTTCCAGAGGCGTAGGTTACGGCATCGACACCATCCGCGTCGATGGCAATGACATCCTAGCAGTCAGGGAGGTCACCAAAGAGGCTCGTCGCATGTGTCTCGAAGGCGGCGGTAAACCCATCTTGATCGAAGCAATGAGTTATCGCGTCTCGCATCACAGTACCTCCGACGACAGTTTTGCCTACCGCGCCAAAGTTGAGGTGGAAGATTGGAAGCGAAGGGACAATCCCATCACTCGTCTGCGCAAGTGGATGGAAGGAAAAGGCATCTGGGACGAGGAGAAAGAAAAGGAAGCTCGCAGTGTGCTGAAGAAGGAGATTTTGGCTGCGTTCAAGCAGGCCGAGAAGGAGAAGAGACCGGCTTTGAGGAATATGATGGAAGGTGTCTACGAGGAACTGACTGAGGAACAGAAGGAACAGATGGAGAAGCTGAGGAGTATCATTGAGAAGTATCCTGATGAGTACGACGTCAGCGAATACGAAGGTGGACTCGACAGCCTGAAGAACTAGCCTGTAAACAACAACAACAACCACCACCAATAAAATGCTTTGAGCCTACGAACAATGCCTTCTTCCATCTTACTCCATGAGATCTGCGACCGTACCCAAAAACTCTCCATGCGTACCAGCCTCCTGCTGCTGCAACAAAGAATCGATATCCAAACCACTCGAGGTCAAATACCTCTCACTAACACCAACATTGACTCTACTGCTCAACATGTCCCTCAATTGCGCCCTCAACGCACCAGTCTCAGATTTCGTCAGCCCTCTCGCTTCTCTCTCCTTCTTGATCCTCCCAGCACCTCTGCCCCTCTTACCCTTGGAGTTGTCAAACTCCTCAGAGTCATAGTCCACACCCAAATCCTCAGCCGCTTGCTTCAAAAAGTCATCTTCGCTGTGTTTCTTTTCCTTAGCAATGGTTGTATCGGCGAGTTTCTTGGACAAGTTGGCGCGAGGCTTCAGTCTGCTGACCACGCGGCGATCGATATCGAGACTGCGGATGAAGTAGCCGTTCTTTGCTGCGTCGTTGGCGGGTTCGGCGCCTGCAGCTGCAGAGCTGGCGTGTACTTTGGCGATTAGTCTACGCACGCCGGCTACTTCTTCGGGACCGCAGATGAGGATGCTGGAGCCGGTTTCGCCGGCGCGAGCGGTACGACCGGATCTGTGGACGTAATTGTCTGCGGCGCGAGGCAGATGGTAGTGAATTACCAGGTTGACGTTGGGGATATCGAGACCGCGGGCAGCGACATCGGTGGCAAGGAGGATGGAACCCTTGTGGTTGGTCTTGTTCTGGTTGTTTGAGGTGAATCGCTCAATTGCGCGCAGACGTGCCTTTTGTGCCATTTGCGAGTGTAGAGCGTGGACGGGTAGTTGCAGGTTTTGCAAGAATGGCGTTAGACGACGCACGGCGGAGATGGAGTTGCAGAATACTATCGTCCTGGCGTTGGGGTGTAGCAGAAGGAGCGCGTACAGGTAGAGATCCTTCTCGGTACCACCGCACTCGACCATGCCTTCCTTGAGACCAGAAGCCATTTGACTGATTGGGTTCACATCGACAAACTTGGGCTTTTCCTCGCGGAAGTTCAGTTTCTTGAGCAGATACTCCATACTCTCCTTCTTGTCCATCAGACCAGCACCTGGCTTAGCCTTACCTGCGAGCTTGTGCTGTAAGCCCTTGTGGAAGGTAGCGGAGAAGACAAGTGTCTGTCTCTCGACTTCCTCAACCTCCTCTGGTGCTTCGTCCTCATCTTCGTGTTCTTCGGCCTTGAAGTCGTCTTTGCGTTCGAGGACATTGATAATCTCTTCGAGCTCCTTGAAGTGACCTTGACTGAGCAGTCTGTCGGCTTCGTCAATAACCAGGAACTGAATCTGCTTCAGCCACCTGAGAACACCGTGTCCACCACTGATGATTTCCCACAGACGACCAGGAGTACCGATAATGATGTCTGCATTCTTGAGTTGTCTTTGCTGCTTCGCCATAGAGAGACCTCCAGTAAGAGTACAGATCCAGGGTGCCTTCTCGACGCCAGAGCATAGAGTTGTAAGATGGGTGGAAATTTGGTGAGCTAGTTCACGAGTAGGCGACAGAATCAGAGCCAGAGCAGGCTTGCGAGCAGCCTCTTCCTCGCTGTTGACCTTCTTCTTGTTGTTTCCAGCAATCTTCTGCATCTCGAGGTAGCGCTCCAAGATAGGGATACCGAAGGCTAATGTCTTTCCAGAACCGGTGCTGGCCTTTCCGATGACATCGTGTCCTGCCAAAATTTCGGGGATGGCAGCCTTTTGAATTGCTGATGGTTGGTGGAACTTCATCTTCGACAGCGCCCCAAGAGTATCGTCCGAGAGGTTAAGAGGGCGCCATGCGGTGATGTCGGCACCTTCGTCCTCTTCTTCATCCAGAAGGTTGGCAAATGTTGAGGATCCGACTTCAGCCTGGGTGGCAGCTTCCTTCGGCTTCTTTTCTGCCTTGGGTTTCTTTTCCTTCTTCTTCTCTTTCTTTTCCTTCTGCTTCTTCTCCTTTAGCTGTTGCTTCTGAAGTTCCTTTTGCTTCTTCTTTCGGTCTTCCCAGGTTTCTCCTTCTTCAAGTTCGGGAGCAGATCTAGCTGTGACGGTTTCGATGGTCATGGCACCACCCTCTTGCTTATCGGCTTCCTCCTCATCATCGTCATCGAAACCAGTGAACTCTTCGGCATCGTCTTCTGACTCCTCCGGGGCGGCTCTTTTCTTAGTGGCTTTGTCGCTGGTAGCTCGATAAGAAATGATGCCATTGTCATCCTTGACGACATCTACATCATCAATCTCCTCGAGACCGTAGAAGCCTTCAAAATCATCCAATCTATCCGGCATTTCGACATCATTCCAAGCCAGATCGTCCAGGCGCACTTTTTCCGATTTTGGTGGCGCTGTTTGCGAAGATTTGGTTGTGGTCGCTTTCTTTCCATCTAACTTCTGTCGCTTTCTGGCTTTCATTGCCGCGACCTTTGGAGGCAGGGCACGCTTGTTCTCAGTTGCAGCCATGATGATTTGATGTGATGGTGATGTTAATGGAAGAGAAATGGAAAAATGTCAATAGACGCCAAGAAGTTCAAGGGTCCAGAGCGGGAGAGCCTCGGCAGACTCTTTCTGAGATTGACCAAGCAATGAAGAGAGATACATCAACGACAGATCCCGATACTGAACTACGATTTTGATTTAACCTGGTCTGATCGAAAATGGGCAAGTCATCTAAAGATAAGCGCGACGCTTACTATCGCCTCGCCAAAGAGCAAGGCTGGCGTGCCCGCAGTGCGTTCAAACTTCTACAACTGGATGAGGAATTCAATCTTTTCGAAGGAGTAACTCGCGTGGTCGATCTTTGCGCTGCACCTGGAAGTTGGAGTCAAGTTCTGTCTCGCGTGTTGATCAAGGGTGAGAAAATTGGACGCGCCGGCTGGGAGGATAAGCAAGCCAGAGAAAAGCTCGAATCGCATGGCCAAACCACCACATCGATTTCGGGATCCAGATCCGAGCCAGAAGTAAAGCAACAACTTCAACCAAGAGAAAATGTCAAGATTGTGGCTATCGATCTGCAGCCCATGTCACCTCTGGAAGGCATTGTCACCATGCGTGCGGACATCACACATCCCTCGACCATCCCATTATTACTCAAGGCTTTGGATCCCGAGACTTTCGACCCTACTTCTGTACAAGCATCTCATCCAGTGGATTTGGTCATCTCAGATGGCGCGCCTGATGTGACCGGCCTGCACGACCTGGACACATACGTGCAATCACAACTACTCTGGGCAGCGCTAAACCTTGCTCTGTGTGTTTTGAAGCCTGGCGGCAAATTTGTGGCCAAGATTTTCCGTGGCAAGGATGTCGATCTGCTCTATGCGCAGCTCAAAATTGTGTTTGAGCGAGTGCGAGTGGCGAAGCCTAGGAGTAGTCGTGCAAGCAGTGTGGAGGCATTCGTTGTTTGCACAGGATTCCGCCCCCCTAAGGGCTTCAAGGCCAGTCTCGAGAACCCTCTGGGTGCAGGGACACAACTGCAAGTACCAGAGGAGATGAAGCTTGAGAAGACTCTACCATCACGTACGCTGAGACCGGATGGTATCACAGAGCTAGAGCTGGGTTCTGAGGATGAAGAGGACAGCAAGGATATCAGATGGATCGCACCCTTCTTGGCTTGTGGAGATCTGTCGGCATACGATGCGGATGCTTCATATCACCTACCTAAGGATCATGTTGTGTTGGACCCTGTGCAACCGCCAACTGCACCACCATACAGGAAAGCACTGGAGATGCGTAAGACAGCTGGCGGAGCCTATGGCAAAACAAAGCTGGGTTGAGAAAATGTCAAGACGATAAGACTGGAAAACTGTCTTGATACAAGGCATCAACAACACAACTCGAAAGTTCAGCAGCTCAAAAGGACTTCAACTGCAAGCAACCAAATAATAACACATTCCATTCAATCTCTCTGGCTTTCAAAAGCGTTCCATCATCGCTGCTGCAGCGCAAACCTCCTGTTCCGCTCCTTGTAGGTGTCTGCCCAGATCTGGTGTATCTCTGCTTCACATTAGCATCCGTCAAACCCAAACACAATCAAAAGACTCACCCTTTGGCACTTCTCTCCCACCCGTCTTTTCAATCTCATTCTTGTAATGGATATCGTCACCTCTGCCCTCAACGACTTGTCCATTCGGCTCCTGACCACCCCATCCTTCCGTCTCAACCTCATCAAATCTACCCAACGAATCAAAGGCTTTCATCAATGTCTCCATCTTGGTCAATGCCTCCTTCGGATAACTCTCCAGCAACCCAGCAGGCGCAAGGTTAGACGGTGTGAGCGCTGGTGCAACAGCATTGATCGAAACACCAGCTTCTGCGGCCGATGCAGCCAATGCCCTCACCAGACCCACAACGGCATGTTTGGTAGCTGTATATTGAGGAACAGCGGACAAAGCCCAAAGTCCAGCATCTGAAGCAGTAATCACAATTCTACCACCTTTACCATTGGCGTGGTCATGCAAAGGCTTGTTCAAAGCCATGTAATGAGCAGCCAACTTGACTCCGTAATAAGGACCATACAGGTTGACTTCGAAAGTCTTCATGTTTGGTTTAGTGGGCGGGGTGTTGAGATCGTTGCTAGTGGAGTTGAATATATCGTCTCGATCGTCAATACCAGCATTCAAGGCGCAGAAATCCAAACGACCAAAGGTGGACCAGCAGGTTGCAAAAGCCGAGGATTGCGCATCCCAGGACGAAACATCTGTGGCGTGAAAGTGGTAGGATGAGGTATCGAAAGTGGATAGTTCGGATGACGGAGGAGGGTTGATGTCGACGATGAAGACGTGCCAGGAGCGATTGAGGAGATGTTTCGTCAGAGCCAAACCGATGCCTGTAGTTCGTTTGTCAGAGCATTCATCTCATGCTAGATTTGAAAGATGAGGCTGCACCTGAAGAGCCACCTGTGATGAGTGCAACTGGTGCCATGGTTGGCATACTCTAAGGTGGAAAATGAATTTCTTGGATTCAGGTCTAACAGAAGAGGGACATAGGTGCCTTATAATGCTCTGCCGTCTACCCAAACCCGGCAGATGAACCACCCAAGACGGGGCTACAAAGTGGGTACTGTGGCCATACAATGTGGGGTATGCGGGGTCGAATGGCAAGAAGAGATGCAACAGATGGAAGGCAAAAGATGACAAGATAGCAACGGACACAGGTTGGGAGAGAAAGCAGTTTTACGAGGATCATATCAAAAACAACATATCTATCGGCCAGGGAGTCATGAAGCACACATCTGGTTGTGTCTTTTGAGGCTAGATGGATGTCAAGACAATTTGCCACGGAGAATTTCACCAGCGGCCTCCTCGACACATTGATGCACTTGTCGACGCGCGCTGCATGCATACTGTCAGGACTTGAGGTGCATTGATCGAGTTGTCGCGTTGTGATGGTATGGAAGCACAAAGAGCCCCAAGAAGTACGGCGACAAACACGACGCGGTGACGCACTACCCCTCCAAAGCACGGTCAACAGCTCTACCCAAGGGAGAAGCACTGTCCCTTCCCTTTTACACTTTGACATCAACAGCAAAAAACCGCAATCATGGTCGACAGAGCACACAAGCCTTCCGCCCTTTCTCCCAGCACAACCGGCCCCCAGCCTACTGTCCACTCGGATGGCAACAAGGTGACGGCCAGCCTGCCCAGCGGCGACTCGGTTGAGGTCATGCTGTACGGTGCTACCGTCATCTCATGGAAGAACAATGGCCAGGAGAACATGTGGCTGAGCTCCAACGCCAACATGGAAGGCAAGAAGGCCATCAGAGGCGGTGTCCCTGTCGTCTTTCCCGTACGTCCCTACCGCTCCTGTCCTTCCCTAGTAACAAACACTGACCACTTCCTCAATAGAACTTCGGCCCTGCCCCCAAGAACCACGCCACTTCAGCTCTCCCTCAACACGGTTTCGCTCGCATCTCCAACTGGGAGTACCTTGGCACCACTTCGTCAGAATCTGGCAACCAGAAGGGCAGCGACGATTCCATCCGCCTCGACTTTGGCTTGACCCCCAACAACCTCAGCGAGGAGATGAAGAAGGCTTGGCCCTACGACTTCAGCCTTCAGTACAGCGTCACTCTGTCTAAGGACGGTCTGCAGACCATGCTGAGCGTCCGCAACGAGGGCGACAAGCCTTTCGACTTCCAGACCCTCTTCCACACCTACTTTGCCATTCCTGTATGCACTTACCTCCTCTGACTTTGTCGATAAAGTGCTAACCTACTTGACCAGGACATCTCCAAGGTCAAGGTCACCGGCCTCTCGGGCGTCAGATACATCGACAAGATCCTCAACGCCACCGAGCACGACTCCAAGGGCAACGACCTCCGCATCGAAAGCACCGTCGACCGCGTCTACAAGTCCTTCACCCAAGACACAACCTCCATCCTCGTCGACGACAAGCCCCGCCTCGATGTCATCAGAGACAACATGCAAGACACTGTCATCTGGAACCCTTGGAGAGAAGGCGCCGAAGCCATTGCCGACTTTGAGCCCAAGGATGGTTACAAGAAGATGATTTGTGTCGAGGCTGGCGCTGTCAATGGCTGGATCACTCTCGAGGCTCAGGATGGCTTTGAGGCTGGCCAGATTCTCAAGAGCTATCTGTAAGCAGTTGCGACACGGTGTACTGTTTGCACAGAGACACAACCACGACACGAAAAATGATGAAAGGAAGGTAGCATGATTCGGCCTAGCGAAAGGCATAGTTAAAAGGGGAACAATTGCACGTTGACCCCAGCATAGACATAATCAATCAGGATTTACAACCACCAACCTATCAATGTGCTGTTTGACATCACCTGAGATACTCACTCGGTATCCCATCTGAACAGATGCCAGAGATGTATCCTATAAAAAGGCACAAAGATGTCATGAACATGTCGCGTTTCCACTGAGAGCCCTTGATGGAGGGCTGGCTTTACGGGCTCTCGGTGGACATACCATCTGATTACGACATCTTTGTGCCTTTTCACAACTAGTCCAGAATGCAGTATAGTTGTTTGGGAATTCTCCAACTCCCAATCGCCATCGTCTTATCAATGCAACCAATACCCAGGCACAGAGATAAACTACGTTGAAGCAATTTAAGTTGAAGCAATTTCCACTGAGAGCACTCCAAGTCCAAATTATCAACAACATCAACACTCACATTTCAACAATTTTTCTCACAAAAAAAAACAGTTCACAGCCATCACAACTTTCTTCACAAGCAAACAACCACAAACCACAAGTATATAAGCCTAGCCATCGCTACAAATCTCTCTCAACCCACCAATCCACATCGCAACCATGGCACCCTCCAGTTGCCTCAACAATATGTGCTGGCTGGCGCCTCTGTTTCTCAAAAGGTCATGTCTACAGCCCGCTGACGTTCGAGAACCGGGTCGATGGCCGTAGTTGGCTCTGCTCACGCTTTCGCTGTCGGTGCTATGGGTTCTGGGTGTTACGGAAACACTGCAACGAGATGTGAATGCCAGACGGGAGATCAAAGATATGTGGGTTGATAGTGTACTTGGGGGTTACGGAAGACATGCTCGTACGAGGCTTTGGTGTTCGGCAGAGAGCGGATTATACCAGGGCTGCCCGTGATGTTCGATGACCAGGTTCATGTCGCAATTACTCTGCTCTCGTTCTAGGATGTTGACGGGTATGGGTTCCTGGGGTGCGGAGACGCTGCAACGAGATGTCGATGCCAGGTGGGAGATCAAAGATATGTGATTTGGAAGTGTACTTAGGGGTTACGGAAGACATGCACGAGACACTGTTGTCAAGGTCGAGAAAGCAGGGCTTATGGCCAAAAGGTGTGTGGTTTGATTGCATGTATCAACAAGTCAAGCATTTGATGAAACGCATGATTATCTTGCAAATTGCATGTTTGCATTCGGGATATTGTGTAAATGTAGTTCACCTTCTTGTTCAACACGGTGCGTTTACCTTTGAGCCGGGTTCACTTCAATCAACTCCACCTATATTCATGCTGTGATTGTAGCTTCCTATCAAAATGCACAATGTTCTCAACAAACGAACGCATATCCAAAGAAAGGAGGCATGAAGCTTGAATCAAGTCCATTGATGCTAATTGAACACATCCGACGACAATGATACTCTAATTACTCGATCTTCTCCCAGCCTCGTAAACACATCTGCCAAGCTCGTACAGAACGTCCTGCAGTTCTCTTTCTTGCTGCGGTGTAATGACCATCGTTGTGCAGTTGATCATAATGCTCTTCAACCTTTTGATCAGCCAATTGCCTCTGTCTGGTGGTTGCTCGTTGACTGCTTTTTCCTCCTCATGCCTCAGCTGAGAGTCTGCTTCCTGGTTATCGTCCTTGTCATCGTCTTCTGGATCATCGACCTTGCCATCGTCTTCTTGCTCGTCAACCTCTTCATCGTCATCTTGCTCACCAACTCTCGTCTCATCAAGGACTGTCTCATCCACGCCAGACGGACCTGGACTGACAAGAACAGCCTCGAGCTCGCGGCCCCGACGACGGCGAGTGGGAGAAAGCATGACATGTTCCACCGGTTGGTCTGACTTCGCGTCTTGACTCCGTGTTGTCCTTCGAGACTTGCTAGGTGCAGGTGTTTCGATGACCAAAGACTCTTGGTTTTCTTCTGCTTCGAGTGTTGATGCACGTCGTTTTGCAGCTCGAGTTCTCACGATCGAAGCTGGGCTGGAGACGAAAGGTGTCGTTGATTTCTTAGGTCTTCCGCGTCCACGTTTGTTTGTCGATGGACCAACGCTTGCTGCAGCTGATTCGGGCATTGGAGATTGCTCTGCAGCTTCGGACCGAGGTTCGTCCTCTTGATCCTCTTCCTGATCTTTCTGGCTCTCGACGACGATACAGTCTTGCATTTCTTCATCGTCGTCGTCGTCGTCGTCCTCCTCCTCATTCACCGCTTGGCTGCCAGTAAGGTAAGAGAGTGTTCTTGTAACGATACGTCTGAACGGCGATGCTGAGGACTTGCGACCTTTGGCTGAAGCCCGCGTTTCATGTGGCTCTTCTCGCTTGCGCTTGGAAGCTGAAGAAGCAAGGTTTAGCTTGGGAGACGCACTCGTGAGTGTCTCTTGCTGTACTGATGTCGTATCGTCGTGATCGCTGGTGGTTCCAACGAAGGAGTCCATGACTCTGCTGATGTCACCAGGCGTAGCAACAGCTTCAGGAATCTTGCTCTGAGGAGGATCTGCGGAGCTATCAGGCTCCTTTTGAGGCTGTTCGGAGAGACTGTCGGTAAAGGGTATAGGAGAAGAGTCATCGGCCTCGATAGCATCCTGGCCTTCGGGCACTTCTTCCACGGCCTCGATGCCATCTTTTCCATTGTTAATGGCAGAGGTCTCGCGGTTGAGCTCTGAGCGAGCGTCCGTGTAGATGTCAGATGAAACGCCGCCTTCAAGTTGCTGAGCCAGACGTTGAATCGAACGATGTGTTTCAGCGGGTACGTCTGCAGCTTGCTCAACTGTACTTGCCTCCTCCGGTAGTGCTCTCGAGTCGTCAACTCTAGATTCCTCTTGAGGCACAATTGTTGAGAAATCTTCAGGAACAGTATCGAACCGGACGTCGCTCATTGCCTGTGGTTCCGTAGTCTGCAAGTTCTCCAGCTCGGTGGTGCCGTCGTACACTGTTTCATCTTCCATCTCGGGTGGAGAAGATGGGATATTTTCTTCTGCTTCGAAAGCCGACTCGTCTACGTCTGTGTTCTCCACAGCAGATTGTTGCGCTTTCTCAGCTGCCTTTGGTGTAGGTGAGGAAGTGATATACTCGTCCAGCGGTCCGTGATCATCGTTCAAGGTGGGTGTAGCATACCCAGTATCCATGACGACTTGCTTACTAGAAAAGTCTAGCAGCGGCAATCCTGATTTCGAAGCTCTTCTGCGTGGTCCCGGGCTTGAAGAAAACTCGGGGTACAGTGGCGCCGTTTCGAATTGCTGTCGAGATTTGACCTCTCTCTGGTGCTCGGTCAGGAGTTGAGATTCCATCGCTACTGGTGATGAGCTCTCAACAGCTGTGAAGTCGAGCTGGGAGTCCTCATGCCGCAGTTTCGATTTCAATGCTGCTTTGGAAGCGGGCAATCTCCTCGTGGCAGACTTCTGTTGAGGACTAGAGGAGGCAGCACGACTAAGAACGCTCATTCTCTTGGATCTTCTTGTAGGTTGCTGCTTGGTGGGAGACGGCGTCTCTTGGATACCAGCTTCTTGCTGCGACTCGATCAAGTCATGTAATGGCGATGGTGTCTAGTCTTATCAGTGTGAGTGTGCGACAGTGTCTGGACTTTGCTTACCGGTGCATCACTGTTGTCTGGGAAAGTGGGTAGGTCAAGTTCCACAAGAGGCCGGAGTCGTCTAACTGCTTGTTCAACATTACTCGGGTACTCGAGAGAGTCGAGCTGGCCAAAGGTGGTATTCCAAAAGGAAACAGTAAGATTGATAATCTCCCGGTGTGTGCTGTTCAAGCCGGCTGCAAAGAGCTCATCCAAGGCTTTCAACAGAGTCTTGTTCGAGGGTAGATTCTTCAGCTGAGTGAGGACAGATTGCCACAAAGAGAGTACCTGGACTGATTAGCGATAGCGCTCGTTCTGTTGGCTGTCATAACTCACCTTGACAAACACCTCCTGACCCTCCTGACTACCCGCGAGTACACGATTCTCATCCTTGACGATCTGCGATAGTCCATGTTGCACCCTGCGTAACGCAGGCGACGCGAACAGGGACAGAGGACATTTTGAAAGGAAGTCTCGAACCGCTTCGATGAACTGTGCTAGGCTCTCTGCGGGCTCATCGATGCTAGCATATGAGGTCAGCAATGCCGAATTTACGAGCTCATATACATGATTGAACGGCTCGAAGCTTGACTGTTTCGAGTACGGCGGATGCGTGTTCCACAGAGATCTACGCGCTTCGTCCATTTGCTGTTTGTTGCGAGGGAATGTTCCAACTTGAAGCAACTTCTCAGCGAACTGAACGAAAACAGACCTAGGGATCATCTGGTCTCTCTGTTGCAAGAGCGCCTCAGCCAGAGGTTCCATCAGACCGAGAACCACACCACCTTCACCGGCTTCTTGTTTAAGGATCTTTGCCAGTACACTGACAAGCTCGAAAGCGGCCGACAATACATTATCGTCATATTGTTGATGATGGAAGCCCGATGCCAGTATCGAGATGGCATGTCGAGCTTGATGTCCGATACGAGCAGGCTCTTGGACATTTTCGTTGAGGCTAGAGCCGAGGAGCACCGCAATAGTCTCTCGTACTGCAGTCGTCCACAGAAGTACTGAATTCGTGGCCAGACTCGCTTGTGAGCATTTGCGTATTAGTTCCAGTCGTTCCTTGCGCGAGTTCCTACCCAGGCAAATCTGATGCAGCAATTCTTTCGCAGCATCGGAGTAAGCTGTGTCTGTGCTGACTGCAAGTGGTGGTTGGGCAAACAAGTCGAACAAGAAGACAGCAGGTGACTGTAGCCTGGCATGATGTTTTGACGTGCGATTAGATGGAGTCGGTGCAGCCCCAAGGCTTTTAGATTCGTTACGAGCTAGGGTTTCCTCGCTGAATGGTAAAGGTCCAATCACCTCGATGGAGCACTGCACAAGGGATGTAAACCGCGAAATCCAGGGCGTACCGAGGTGGTTATCAGTCTTAGGAGCTTTTGCCCATAGGCGACCAAAGAAGTTCATCAGCTGGGCTAAACACTCCTTCAACTCTTGTGATCTCAGTACCTCATGACTGCCAGCACTAGAGACCGCAGTCAAGAATTCACGCCAGGGTGTCGCGTCGATGCCACGTCCATCTCCTGTTTGAGCTAATGATAGCTCGAGGAAAGGACCCAGCAAATCCAGCACTTTATAAGCCCTGGAACGTACCCACTTGGGATCCAATCGAGACAAAGCCTCGGGCAATATTGGAGCCTTGTTGACCACTTCCTCATCCCAGACTGTCGATCTGCCATCGAAAAGAGTTTTGAGTACCCGACAGGCTAGGCTGGCATCCCTTCCGCCGGACAAAAGTAGCTTGAGAAGAACTTCCTTGACGTAGACATCCCAGAAGTAGTCGAGGTCTTGCCACGGCTGAGAAGGTCGTAGAGAGTAATGTAGCAGATTGCAATAGCCAGAGAGTGCAATGTGACGAACCTCCTTGCTCTTCTTGTCTCGACCCTTATTAGTGTGGAGTATGTGTAGGAAGGGGACACGTAGTGTATGATCCCATCCTTCCATCTTGTCTAGCATTTCGCGATCTGGCATGGCGACGTAGACAAGACGATTCCAGGCGCATGTGGCTCGAAACTTGACAGTAAGGTTCTTGCTGTTAAGGCAGTTCTGGATGAGGAGGAACCACTCTTCGCAAAACAATCGCCATTGCGACAACTTGACCTTTTTGCTTCTGAAAAAGAGTACAACCATTGACCAAATTTGCGGCACGGCTTCCTCAAGATCGGTGTTCTCGTTACCTTCTTTTGGCTTGGACATGTCAAACAGACGGGCGGTGAAGTACGCGCCGTAGGTGCTACCTTCAGCAGTGGCTGTATGGAACAGATCAATGATGACTTTGGTGGATGAGTAGCTCGTGCCGTACAACATAGCAGCCTGCATTCCAGTTTCGATGGCGCGCACCCTGACGTCTTTGATGCTACTCAAAACACCATGGAAAACATGAGGCATCCAATCTCGCATACTGGCGAGCATGGGAGTAGGAGCTTGATCCATCAAGCGTTGGAAGATGACTAAACGTGACGCGATGACGCTGTTGCCGCTGACGCGTTCGTGGACGGTAGTGAGTGAAGAGAGGATTCGTTCGACTTTGGTCGAAGTTACCACTCTCGAAGGGAAGCGTTGAGTCGCGAGAAGGAACATATGGTGGTTGGCGATAGCTTTCGGGACTGGGTCCTGTTCCAAAACTTCGATGGCGCGATCGACAAGTAATGTCTGGAACTGCTCGTCGAGGGCATCTGCGAGAGTAGGCAGCATGAGAATGGCTGTCGTAAGCTTCAAGGCTTGTGTGGTCAGACTTGATGTCATTGGGTCCGACTTGCGACTCGACTCGAGAATATCTCGTGAAATGTACTTGACGAGCAGGGGCATTTTGAACCGCATTGCGTCGACGTCGGGCAGGTCATCATAGGCCTTGAGGGCACCATTGAGAGTACTGTATCCATCCAGGCGCATAGCCGTGGCAGGGGCGTCGAGGAACTTCAGAACCGAGTCGAGCATGACGGGAAAGGTCTTTGGGTCGGAGATGGAGAAGTAGTCGGCGGCGGGCGATGCAGCGTCGGGTGTGGGAGTCTGCAGGTCAAAAGTGGCCTTTAGGATAGATCTGACAGGTCTGGGTTGCTTGCTCGAAGGAAAACGGCGTGGAAGTGGGCTGGCGGCGCCTGATGTCGCGTAGAAGTGTGTGGGATCATGAGCAGTGATACATGGCGAGAACTCGACCCGCTTGCTCGACTTGTGCTGCGAACCGTCGACCTGCGAAGATGGAGGCGAAGGTTGCACCGGAGTGCCTGCGCGAGAGCAGACTTGACGCACTTGGTCGAGTTCTGGCTCAAAGTCGACGTCTAGGAGACTTATGACTTGGTCGATTTCGCCGTGGTTGATGTCTTTCGGAGGGGTCGGAGGGCGATTGGCGAGATGCTCGAGAGGCTCAGCAGAGACCATTGCCGAACAATTGAGATTATCAAATCTAGTCTGAGGTCTTGTTCGATCGACCTTGCTTGTTCAGCAGCATGATCGTGTTGTCTTTCGAGCGTTGTCAAGTAAACTCGACAAGTCGAGATGACGCGCCTCGAACGTGCTTTCGTCGCGTTTCAATTTAGCCTCCTCGTGAGCTAGAGTTTGTAGCTCGCACCTTCTTCCCACGACGATGTATCAATATGTAAATAGTGAACAGACAGAAAATCTTGCGACAAGAGTATTCTTCCACGGATAGCTTTCCTGTAATCCTTTGTGTAGTACAATGCTCTCGAGACTACTGTGGATTATAGCTCTCTGCGTGACATACTTCTGGGACCATCTCTTCTTGGCACGCTTGCAGTTGCTTGGTGACCGCTTCCCAATTCGGAAATTGCTCCTTCCTTCTCCTTTGATCGTGAACCTTCACATATAGCACATCTCGAGATGTTTGCTCGACCCGCACAAACTAGTGGCCAAGGTAAAGACGCTGTCTATACTTTGCCGTTCACACTTTGCTAATGGAAATGCTCAGGCAAAGCCAAGGTCGATGAGCTACTAAAAAAGCTCACCGCTGACTTGCATGACGAGAAACTGTCAGCTGCACGTATGTTTTCTGGCAATCTTTTCGCAAATGTCTGTCTAATCTGAATACTAGAGCGCAAAAGTCTTCTCGAGCAGCTCAAAGTTCTTGGCAGAGATCCTGATAATTCTGAGTCTATTTTCGCCAAAACGGTATTGTCATGTCGTGTTCTTCCACGACACCTTACTGATATGAGCAGGGAATTGAAACGCTATGTGAATATGGTTTCGAAGTCGCCGAACTGGATGTCTCACAGGAAGCTTTAAGATGCTTGGCCAATGCTATGCTGTTGCAGGAGGCCCCAAGGCAACACCTTCTAGACTTGGGGTACGGCGACAAAGCGGCGCAAAGACTCAGGGTTAGTGTCATGACAGTTGGTTAGAATGTAGAGCTGACTGCATGCTAGAACGACGATCGGAATGACGAATTCCTGCTCTCTCGCATCATCTTTCTCTTGACATACAAGACTACGGTTGACCTTGTAGAACTTGTCGAGAAGCATGAATTGGCCAACAGCATCTGCAGGGTATGAATGTTCTACTAGCTATGAAATTTGCGGCTGCTAAACTCCAATTAGAATCTAGCTGGTCATGCTGACAGACTCACTGATCCAACTAACCAGCTCGCGCACCCAATGAACGATATGGCTATGCTAGAAACCCTGAAGCTGCTGTACAATGTAACCGCCAACAAGCCCGAATTGGCAGCTAGATTTGCCAGCTGTGTGCCGGACCTGTTCAGCATTCTTTCCCATCAGAAGCTACCTGTGCCACCATTGCAAGTCCCCGTCAGTTCCATCATCAACGCATTGATGATCATGCATATCACCCAAGAGACTTGCCCTACCGAGAGACAGGTCCAACAACTGGTTCATATCCTCGACCTTTCTATGAAGGCATATCAGGAGAAGGAGCTTGACAAAGCTGCGATTCCTGTGTTGATGGTCTTACGCAAGGTCCAGGAGAAAGCATCACCAGATGTGCGTAAGAGCGTTCAGTCCCTCTTGTTACCGAACGAAGAGGCCCGTTCGAAGCCTCTGGGTCAAGGTGACTCTTTGCCATCTCGACTGCTTCGGCTCTCAATTTCACCTTCACTGACCGAATTACGCGACGTCATTTCTACCTTGTTCTACGAGCTTTCTGATAGCAACCCAACAACCTTTATTCACAACATCGGATATGGTTATGCTGCAGGCTACCTCTCTACGCACAAGATTGAGGTGCCGGAGACTATGATGCGCGCGGATGCTCAGGGTGCGGACATCAACCCTATTACTGGACAACGCCTAGCTGCTGAATCCAAGGATCCGGAACCCGAGATGACAGATGAAGAGAAGGAGCGCGAAGCTGAACGTCTGTTCGTGTTGTTCGAAAGGCTGAAGGCTACAGGAGTAGTCAACGTTGAGAACCCAGTGCATCAAGCAATGAGGGAAGGACGCTTCGACAACTGAACTCCTTACAGCACTTAGAAGCTTCCCAGCTCGTGGTGTACACACAATTGGACCGCAGCCCCGGGCATGCTACAACTTTCCAACCTATATGACACACATGACTGTCTGTGTCTGCTTAGAATATATGCCTCTTTTCTTTTTGGTACTTACAGAGTTTTTCCGTCGAATACAGTGGTCTAGCCAAGCCAACCTTCGAGGTTTATCTTTGCAGCCTTCGATACCTTCGCGAGCAATAGGCCATCTCCGATATGTGATGGGCGACATCGTTGTTCCTTCTCTTCCTTCTTACATCGCCAAGGTCGGAGAGATACCAAAGGGCCAAAACCCTGTCGTGAACGAGTCGAGTCATGCACAATCGGCTGCGATAAGCACCGGCCAAGTCCGCGACAGATCGTGCACAAGATGTCCTTCCACTATCGGGCAAGTCACTTCCTGATCCGAACAAATCCTTCGGGAGAATGACGCGCGACAAGGCGATAACGCGTGCGCCCCGGGCAACTTTTTTGCTGACTCCGATGATCTTTCTCGTGATGCCATTACCTTGGAGGAGGTTGGGGTCTCGGACGCACAGCGCGCTTTTCGGCTCCAATGGTATGGAGCTTGTTTGCAAAAGATAAGCGCTGCTTGAGACATTTAAAGTCCTGGTGGTTGGCAGCCATGTAGAAGATCTCTTCTCTCGTAGGTCCTCTCATTTTCTTGTAATCCTCTCTTTTGGTTGCTACCAAGATGCGTTTCTCGTCCAACATTGCCTCTGCCCTCTTGGGTTTGAGCTCCGTCGTTTCTGCATCGGTCCTGCACAAGCCTGTCGCTGTTGCTGAGAGAGCAATTGAATATGTGATCAAGCCTAAGGTCATGCTCATTGCCATGTTCACACCCGAGGCTGAGATCTGGTACGGAATCCCCGAGTTCAACCTTCTGGCCAGAAACATTTCTCTTCCTGGAGCTTCACCTCTGTTCCCTCACGTCCACTGCACTGAGGACGGAGATGTCTGCCAGGTCATCACCGGCGAGAGCGAGATCAATGCTGCAGTCACGATCGCCTCGCTGGTCCGCAGCCCTCGCTTCGACCTGACCACCACTTACTTCATGGTCGCCGGTATTGCTGGCATCAACCCCGAGGTCGCAACCATCTGCTCCGTCACCTTCGCTCGCTACGCCGTCCAGGTCGCTCTTCAGCACGAATTCGACCCTCGCGATATCCCTGGCAACTTCACCACTGGCTACATCCCTCTGGGTGCCACTGCACCTTCCGAGTACCCTCTGAACATCTACGGCACCGAGGTCTTCGAGGTCAACCAAGACCTGCAAAAGATTGCAGCAAACTTTGCTCGCAAGGCTACACTCAACGACTCTGACGCCGCCGTCGCATACCGCAAGCTCTACGCCAACGACGCCATCTACGCCGCTGGTGCTTCGTCTGCTGGACCCAGTGTAGTCGAGTGCGACGTCGCTACCTCCGACGTCTACTACTCTGGCAAACTTCTGGGAGAGGCCTTTGGAAATTTCACGACCCTGATTACTAACGGAACTGGTAACTACTGCTCCACCGCCCAAGAAGACAACGCCACCCTGGGAGCTCTCGTCCGCGCCGCCGCCGAAAAGCTCGTCGACTTCAAGCGCATCATCGTCATGAGAACCGCCTCTGACTTCGACCGCCCCTTCCTCGGCGGCTCAGCCACCTACAACCTCTTCGAGTCTTCCGTACAAGGAGCTTTCCTCCCCGCAGTCGCCAACCTCTACCTCGCCGGCGTCCAAGTCGTCGAAGGCATTTTGGACGGCTGGAACAGCACTTTCGCCAACGGCGTCAATGCCACAAACTACATTGGCGACATCTTTGGCACTCTGGGCGGCGAGCCTGACTTTGGCCTCGGTGCCGAGGTGAGCGGTGATATTTTCAGCAAGAGAGATGTTCTTGTTAAGAGAAACACCGGCGGCAGGAAAATGTTGCCTGTTCCTGTTCCTCGTGTTTAAAAGTGCGTTGATAGAGGCAGAGATGTAGTGCTGTAATGCCTGATATATGCTGCACAAAAGCAAAAAAAAGCAAAAGCACAAAATCATATATGTAAATATTTAATGTATACAGACAGCATGCTTGACTAATTTGGCAAGTTGAATAACAAAAAGTTGACGTTAATGTTGTGCACAAAGCTCGTATTCCATGTCTGAATTGCATGTATCAGCCTCCATGACACAGATGAAGTAGACAGACTGTACCTGAGATCACTGACGCCAGATTCCTTTCGTCTTTCGAGGGACGTGAATGGTCTGCGAACGATCTCGATTGTACAGACTATGATGTGAAAACCGAGAATGCATTTCGCACGATGTTGGAGACGAGGAACTGCACTTGGCACGATCGGGGAGAAGAGAATATACAACTATCGAGAAACGAGAACGAATCACAATCCCTCATATAGCCCTCCTTCCTTCCACCTTGGCCCACCACTGCACAATACGCTCCACCTTCTTGCCAGTCCTACGATCAATACGTGCACCACCATCAGAACCAAGCTTTTCTTTGTGGTCTTCTTCCAGACCGTGAGATCCAAGACTGCAAGACCCATTAGTGGATACACAAGCCACGCTTTGGTCGCGAATGGCGAGCAAGGATAACTGAGCAGAAAGAGTTTGCAGCCGAAAAGGAACACCTTCAGACCGAGGAGAAAAGAGGGATGAGTAACAAGTTTGTGAGACCGAACAGGTGGAGGAGGTGGAAGCATGAGCCGAGCAGGTTGTTTGGACAGTGGAGGTGTCCCAAGCTCGCGGCCACGGAAAGCAAGTGTCGAGGCATCTGGAGGTGATGGTGTATTGGTGTCAGTACTGGTGCTTCTGCTTACATCCTTGCTAAAGCAGCGTGGTTGCAAAGGTGGACTGCGCGAATGCACGAGTTCGCCTGATTGATGTCTTGCTAGCTGCGATAGTCCAGGTCTAGAGAAAGCCGGATTGGTATTTGATCGCGTGGCTTTCTTCGGAGCAGGCGAGTCCACCGACGAGATGCGTGAACCCATATTGCCGAGATCTGGAGACTGGTCTCCTGTTGTCCGGACAGGATTCATAGGTATGTCGTCAATCTCGCCTCCAGCTTTGATGGCTTGCAAGATTTGTTCTGTGCTTGGTCTTTCTGCTGGATTAGGACTTAACAGCCTCTTCAAGAACTTGTAGAGTTTTTCTGGTAGGTCTTTTCTCGCTCTAGTCACATCGTCAAATCCATGCCAGGCTGATACCTCGGCCCGTAGCTTATCGAGGTCTTCGTTTTCATCGTTGGCAGCGTCGGCGTTCTGGTAAGGAAGTCGGCCAAAGCACATGAAGTAGACGATCATGCCCAATGAGAAGATGTCGGATTTGGTCGTGAACTCGCCAAAGCCTGAGCCTTGCCTCTGTAGCACTTCAGGAGCACAGTAAGATATTGTGCCGGTTGCTCCTGTGGAGGTGCGTTGCTCGTTCGCAGCCTGTACTTCGCCAAAGTCCGAGACGTGAACCGACATTTTCTGGCCGTCATTGTTCAGCAGGCAATTTGACGGCTTGAGATCTCGATGAATGTAGCCGTTTGTATGCAGATGATGCAGTCCAGAAGTGATATCGCGAAAGAAGGAGAAGATCTCGTCGAAGTTCATAGTGCGACGTCCCAGATCGATTGGACGTTCTGCTAAACCCTTTGACCGTCTTCTCAAACGCTCCTTCATGACCTCAGTTGGGCTCGTGGTTTGTGTCGTGCCGAGGACGTAATTGTGCAAGTCTCCCGAGTTACAGTACTGCTGTAGGATGAAGATGCATGGCACGCTTGGCCCAAAATTGGTAATCTGTGCATCTTCCAGCCAGACGTGATGATACGACACCAAGTTTGGATGGGTTAGCCTTTGCAGCAACTGGACTTCGATTAGAACCTTCTCGAGCCAGCCGTGGTCGTAGCCAACTGGGATGCGTTTGCAAGCAAATTCTCCAAGGAAGACCTTATCCAGGAAATGCTCGACCAGGAGGACAACTCCACGACCCCCACGGCCTAGTTCGCGTTTCTCGACAAAGAAATGCTTAAAGTAGTTTGGCAAGAAGCTGTCATCTTTGATGCCTTGGTCAGTCGCAGCTGGAGAAGGAGCACTACCAACAAATTCTGCACCAGTCGGAGTGACATTCCTGGAGCCACCGGATCGCAAATCTGGAAGCCGTTTGAGCGGTGAAGCGGGTCTGGATGTTGCTGCCGAGCTCGGTATACTATGTGCTAGCATGCGAAAGTACTCCGGGTTGACAAAAGAGCTCTGATTGTGCAAAGAAGCTCCCTCGTCCTCGGAATCGTACTGGTGTGGATTTGGTTCATCGTTCAGGGGTCGATGGCAGTATGGACATTTTTGCAGATCGAGGTTCCCAATTGCCGTCTGCGGATTCCCACGCAGTGACAGTTGTCGCGATTCAGGGTCGTAAACGACAATGGCACTACCACGACGTCTGCATGACCGTCAGATATAGACCTACTTGTGGTCTCATGGTATGGCCCGGTCTTACAAAACGATCTCCTGAGAATCAGAGGTGTATGGTATGAGAGACATATGACGCTGGGGCTCTGCGTCGGCCATGTTTACATGCTGAGATTGGGGTTCGACCACCTGCGGGCAGCTGTTGTCTAGAGTCTAGCAGCTTCTCGGCGGTCGTCGCCTGGATTTGACTAGAAATGATTTGGTGTTTGTTCAAGAAGAACACACATACTAGCAAGAGTGGAAGGTATTCAATCAAGATGGCACTTGTCACCTGAGCAAGCGACCAACAATGCCAAGAAAACAATGGTCACCTCACAGAATTGACGATCGTGAAAGGATGTCAAGGACCATGAATCTGATTTGATTCTAGTCAACTTTCTGATGCTAGATGAAAAACTGTATATGCTATGCCATGCCATGCCAACGCCTTTTTCGGGGGTATCATTTCAACGTTTATCATGAATTCAAAACGGGTCCTCCATCTTGACATCTTTCACGCCAGAGCTCCCATGAACCGCAGCCGCAGTGCCAATGGTAGCTGCGTTGTGTGTGCCATTTTGCTCGGCCTTCTCCTCTCCAATGATGACTCCAAGTCCTGAGAAAGCTTCACAGAGTGCCCTTGAATGGAACTCTTGTTTGCTGTAACCGCCCGCAACGATGCTGAGCTGGCTGTCGATTTCATTGAGCCAGTCCCATTCGTAGTGATCTTGTACGATGTGGTATTCGTTTGAGAATCGGAGTCCTCCAAAGGCGTCGTAGGGAAGCTCTGGATCGGGTGCTTTGCGCGTCTTGAGACCTTTGATGACGATGCCACTGCTGCCGTTGGTGGCATCTCTCGCGGCCGCGGCGGCTTGTAGCTGCCTTTGTCTGTCGGCAGCTTGCTTCTTGTCCAGTCGTTTCTTGAGCGTCACACGGCCTTCGTGTGCTATCGAGTCGGCATCGCCTGAACCCGTAGCAAGGCGATCGATAATGTCTTGTCTTCCTTCTGCGCGTGCTCTTCGCTCTTCTTCCTCTTCTCTGCGTGCGGCTTCTCTCCGTAGGCGAGCCTGTTCTCTTTCCGCGGCTTGTAGCGCTGAGTAGTCGTGTGATTCTTGAGATGCGAGAGCGGCATTCGTAGTGATAGCTTTGGCGTTGTGATCGGCATAGACGGAAATCTTCTTTTCTGTCTCGTCGACATCGATCTTGTAAATGAGGTTGAATGTAATGTCCTCGACCTCGTTTAGGTAGTTGTTGTAATCAAGCAGTGAATCAAAGTCGTCCTCTCGGCGGTTGAAGATGTTGGCTACACGCTTTCGGATATCGATCTCGCGCTCTACGTGGATGTCCTCGAAGGTCTGTTCTCGGAACTTGTGCTTGCGTAGGGTGCGGTGACAGCCAGCAATCGGACACTTGTTCGGGCCGTGGGAGAAGATGCGGTCCACACAGGACTCGCACATTTTGTGGTAGCATTCCGGGTTGACCAGAAAGCGCATGGACTTGTTAAGATAGCGTGAGGACTTGCATACTGGGCAGATGTCTGAGGTCAGGCTGTCAGCAATGCCCACAGACAGGCGGAGACTCGATAGGTCGAGATCGGCAGGGCGTGGCTCACCATCTTCGCCCGGCCGCGCGGGCGCAGACCGTGGTGCAACACGAGACATGGTCGTGCTGTTTGATGGTGAGCTCTCACGACAGTCGCAATGTGAGGCTCAACTTGTCGCAGAGAGATCGCCCATGCTTCGGCTTCGGCCATCTGCCGCTGTATACCCGGCTTTGTCACTTCGAGAAGACATCTTCTGTGATTACAAAGTGACACACTTTTTTGCACAAGTTTTTTCACTTTCGTCTGCTCGTCTGGACTACAACGTACTATGGCCGACTTTGAACAACTCGAAACACGCAGGCTAGAATTGGAAGAGAATGTGGCAAAGCTACGCAAGTCTTTGCAACACTGGCGAACATGGGACGCCGAGTATGAAGGCTTGAAGGAGGAGCTTTCATCTGGTGTCAATGTCCAATCTGAAAAGGATTGCGTGAGTACTTGTACATCCGCACTCTGTTCTTCATTGCTAATTCAAGCCAGACGCGCATAAGCGAAAAATTTGGAGGAGAGCTTGTGAATGAGAAAGGTTTGATGCAACAATATGCCGGGTCATGAACCTCGTTCTGACTCTTGTAGAAATCTTTGATCTGTTTGGAGTTGGAAAAGGGCCAATTCGCCATCCGATAGAAGTCAGCCGGCTCGTTGACAGGCGTCTGGATTATGTACAACAGAACGTGTCGACAATTTCCAAGCAAGTGGAAAAGATCGAAGGCCAATTGTCCGAAGTTCTGGAGGAGATGGACAGAGAAGATGACGCCTCTTTGGAACCTGGACTGCCCATTACTGAGATTCTGGAGGAATTGGATGAAGACGGAAATGTTATATCAAGCAAAGTCACACAGCCGGAACAGCAAACAGCACAGATTGTCGAGACTCTGCGTAAAGCCGGACTAAAAGACATGGGTCCCAAGTCAAAGGACGGAGTTACAAACAAATCCTCGACGCCTGAGGTCCCTGAGAAGCCTAAGGTTGCCTCAGAAGACAAGAAACAAGATACGTCAAAAGCCACAGAAGATGCTCCCAAGCCTACCAAAAAAGGGGTGAGCTTCGCAGAGGAGGTCCAAGAAAGAGAAATTCCGTCACGCGCCGATAATGCCAATGCCAGCAGATCGTCTGGAGTCAACCCTTCCTTATTCAACGGCACTTTCGCCAATGGTGAGCGTGTCATCGAGTTGGACGACGATGACGATATCATCGGGACCCAAGCAGTCATTCCCGAAGACGAGTCACCTGAAGATGCGAGACTGCGAAGAGAAATGCTCCAATACAACCTGAATGAAGTTGGCCAAGTGGTAGCCGAATTGGACCTGGATGAAAATCTCTCAGAATTCGAAGACGACGATGACTATTTCGATGACGATTACGATAGCGAGATGTCAGAGGAAGAAGACGAGCATGGAAGATCGATTCGCCCAGGAGTCAGCAAGAGCTACAGAGATCAGATGCGGGAGCTGGAGGAATCGCTTCGCTCGAGAGTTATTGGAAACCTTGGACCTAATCTTGAGGAGGTGGATCCTGTTTACGATCCTGAAGGACTTCGCCGCCTTGTGATTCGTGGTGAAGAGGGAGCTTCGGATGAGAACGTCAAGCCAGCAATCTCGAAGGGCAAAGAGGCAGTCAAACCAGACGCATCTGCAAAGAAAGGCGTCAGATTCTCGGAAGAGTTGGACGTGCAAGAAGCACCGAAGTCTGAAGTTGCTGCTCCTTCCAAGCCACGCACTACACCCATCGCAGATGTTGTCGAGCGAGCACCTTCCAAAGCTCAAGCTCCTTCCCAGCCAACGAAACCCGCCAAAATCTCTCGATTCAAGCAAAACAGAGCCACTGCTGCCGATGAGACAGTTCAAGCCGAGTCTGCGCCAGATCAAGACTCTGGCTCAGTCATGTCAGACAAGATTGTCGAACATCCCTCTGCTCCATCGACCAACGCACGCGCTCCTGAAGAGGTAGACGAACTCGACCCGGAACTACAAGAACGTCAACTTGCATCTGAGTACTATCGCCTACGCAACAACATCATCCGCCAACAGGGCGGTTTCAAGGAGACAGAGGAAGAAAGGGACGATCCCTTGATGGAGCAGTTCCCTGATGGCAAGATGAAGAAGGTGAGTAGATTCAAGGCTGCCAGGATGAAGTTTTAGAGGACTAGACAAGATAAATGGCTGTTTGCAACTCATGTACACCATTTCTATGTAGGATATGATCAAGCGCATGGAACGTCAAAAGTCTGTCCACAAGGATGGCGAATGTGGAGGCGGAGAGCTGATTCTGCCTTTCACTTCATCGACGGCTCCTAGAAAAACGCCAGGGCTCTCTGATTCGGCGACCTTTTCCTCCATGGACGCTGTATCTAGTTTCGTCCTCGACATGCAAAGTGAATTTGATGGGGGTCATTAGTTGAAGAAGTGGATTTTTGATGACATGAAGCATAAGAATACAGATTTGGTCTTGCTGCAAAACCAAACGACCCACCAAGGTCTTTTCTCTCTGGTGATTGTACATGGAATTTGGAGGAGTGAAGAGGAAGACAGCAGCCCTCGCAAGGCGCCGTGTCGTTGTATGGGTGAAAAAAAACAAGAAAGGACAGCCCCAGATCAAGAAGAAGGATGCTTTTCGCTCCAAACGCCGAATATACCCGTATATAGCACAAGTGATGACAAGTTCTCTTTTTAAGCGACCATGGCCTTGGGGGCGCCCTCAATACCTTGCGGAGGTGGTGGGGGAACGTCGAGTCTGGTGTTTTCTGCCATCATGCGCTGGAAACCGATACCGACACCTTCGATGACGGCGAGGAGGATGGCGCAACCGATGGCACCGTTGCGCATGGCCTTGTAACCACCACGAACGGCAAGAGCACCACCGGTGAAGAAGCCGGCGATGATGGCGTTCCAGGGGTCTTCCTTCTTGCTGTGTGATAGTTAGTACTGTGATTTGGTCCAAGAACAGGTGGCTGTGGTCGCGTACCGAATGCCCTTGACTGCACAGTCAAAGGTACTGAACATGCCACCCCAAACACCAAAGTTTCCACCGAGAACAGGAGCACGCGCCTTGATGGCGGTCAGAGCACCTATCCTTCTCTCGCCATAGCTATTGTGTCGAGTGTCAGTGGGTTGTGTCTGGTCGTGTGAGATGGCTTCGAGTCGGAGTTGACGTACGGACTGTTTCTAAAACCCTTGATACCGTGCCAGAGCGAACCACCGATTGCGCCCATACAGAAGGCACCACCGAAATCGTTCAAGGCCCTGTTGACGACAGAGTTAGCGGGTTGGCGGGTTGCAGAGGGGCGGGCGGCGGACGTACACCCAAGGGCAAGGGTCTCTGCTGTGGTCCATAGCGAACGTGAAATGTGTGTGGTTGTGGTCGAGATAGAGAGGTGGCTAGCGGTACGGATGGTTACTGGATTGGCCTCCGCCTGCAACTTTTCGTGGACGATGATGGAATCCGAACCTTTGCGCGCTCGCATGGTCTGTGCGCCAGATGGGTTTTGCTTGGCCCCAAATTATTATTCTCGATGCTTTCGCTCTCCTTCTTTTCTTCCAACAGCAGCAACCATGTCGCTGGGTGCGCCAGAGGTTGCTCCGGTCTTGTCGACTCCGGATACCCATGTCTTCGAGGATCCTACCCCCGCCGTCGACCCTTCTCTAGTGCGAAACTTCTCGGACGAGCAACTATACCTTACCTACGAGATCAGGAGGACCGTCGATGAAATCCGCCATGGCAGATACAAGAGGATCGCTCTCCAGTTTCCTGACCACATGTTGACACATGCTCCGAGAGTCTTCGAAGCGTTGCAGAAGGAACTCCGAGTTCAAGAGAAGGATCAAGACGTGACTGAAGCCCTGGACAAAGTCTCGCTGGACGACGACCGGGAGAGACTATGTATCCTCGGTGACAGCTCATATGGTGCCTGCTGTGTCGACGAGGTTGCTGCTGAGCACGTCTTGGCCGACGTCGTCGTACATTACGGCCGCACCTGTCTTTCCCCTACCCAGAGATTACCTGTCATTTACGTCTTCACCTTCCGTCCTCTGGACTTGGACACCGTCGTCGCAAGCTTCCAGAAGACCTACCCGGACAGGGACCATAGAGTAGTCTTGATGGCAGACATTCCTTACTCTGAACACGTTCAACCTCTGCAATCCGCTCTCGACAAACTCGGTTACACCAATCTGTTCTCCACCTCCATCCTCCACAACCCCTCGTCTTTACTACCCAACCGTACTGTTCCTGCTGGAGCAGAGGAAGATGCCGCCGTCCTTCGCGACTACTCGCTCTTCCACATTTCCGAACCTCCGACCTCTCTTCTTCTCAACCTCACCTCTCGTGTGGCTTCCATCGACATTTACCCCACCGTCTTCGAAGGTACTGAAGCTCCCGAAACTATGTCGGCCTCCACTGCTCAGATCCTTCGTCGCCGTTATGCTCTCGTCACAAATCTCAGCACCGTCTCCGTCTTTGGTATTCTGATCAACACTCTTTCCGTCAAGAACTACATGGGCGCTCTAGCGCACGTTCAGGACCTCATCACCCGCGCCGGCAAGAAGTATTACACCTTTGTCGTTGGCAAGGTCAACGCTGCCAAGGTTGCCAACTTCTCTGAAGTTGATGGTTGGGTCATCATTGGCTGCTGGGAAAGCAGTCTGATCGAGAGCAAGGACTTCTGGAAACCCATCATCACACCCTTCGAACTTGGCCTAGCACTTACGGATGAACGGGACCGCATCTGGACCGGGGAGTGGAACAGCGACTTCCAGTCCCTGCTCGGCAAGAAGATTACTGTCAGGGGTGAAGCATCGCATGAAGACGATTCAGACGACCAGGACAATCAAGACGTTGCAGATGAGTCAGACTCGGAGTCAGAAGCCCCAGTCTTCGATCTTCGCACTGGACGTTATGTCTCCCAGAGCAGACCCATGGCTCGACCTTCTGCTTCCGCCTCGAAGAAGACCGCCGCCACCAGTCTCATCAAGCGTGCCAATGGCGATCTCGCTCAGATCGGTGGCGAAGTCTCTCCTGCTGCCGAGTTCCTGCGCAGTAAGCGTACATGGCAGGGTCTGGGCACCGATTACGAAATCGCTTATGATTACGATGAAGACGGCAAGATCAAGGGCGCAGCTATGGAAGAAGGCCGCGGTGGTGTTGCTCGAGGATATGTCGTTGGTGACTCGGAGCGCTCTTGAAGTGATCACAGCTCTGGTATTTGAGCTGAAAAGCTCAATGTTGCCACCACCACCAACAACCCTCCCGATCCCAGAGGTAAGCTTCGCAGTTTCTTCTTCTTTCCTCGTGTCAGAAGCGCGCTGGTTCAAGGATGAACACCTGATAGGGACAGCTTATACACCATGTGTAGATGCTGAGAGCTCAGGCAGAGTATTTTAGTAGATGCCTCTCTTGTCTGATATTATCAACCAGCCTCTTCACAACACAAGATTCACAAGTCGTCACTTGTAGACATTTGGCTAACCTTATTGTTGTTAGGTTCGATATTTGAATTCGGCTCCGCGATCCATGCAACAGGCATTCGGCTTGCCGCACCGGCAAATGCGATCAGACGCTCTCAGCAGCTGTGTATCTCAGCGAGCTTGAAGCAGATTAATACATCGCCATTAGTTGCAGCTGATGCACAGTACGATTGACAGAGCCAAGAGCGGGCTCTCCGCTAGCCATATGTGCATCGTGGACGTGAGCAACGATGGCTGCAACCTAGGGATTGAAAGCCCGAGGTGCACGACGAGTATGTGGGCCGCTCTTGACAGCAGTGAAGAAGTTTTCTTAGGCAGAGATTGTCTAGGATTGCTCATCCTCGAGCATCAAAGTATGCTACGTACCTGTTACACTCAGTCTTGACCCAAGCCTTGACGGCCTAGTTTGGTATCAAGCAGAGAGCAATGTACAGACGAGACGAGTTCTCCTTGACACACAACATCAATCTTCGCCTGGCCTCCAAGCACAGTCAGCTCGACGATCTCGGAAGGGATATTGAACGAGGATTAAGCCACGCGGTCGAAACAGACAGGAAGCGGCCGAGACCAATTGATTCCTCTGCATCCAAGACTCGAGAGATGCTTGGAAAACATACAAAAACAACAAGTAACCCCATTCATCTCTTCTTTAACCTTCGCTCCTTCCCTTTCCTCTTTCCTCGTAAATTTGGCTTGTGAATCTACACGCTGGGTGGCAAAGTAAGATCCAGAACATCCATAAGCAGCATTTCAATCATGTTTTCCCAATCGATCTTAGCTCTGATTCGCATACTCGACGGTTCTTGCTGAGAGAAACTCAGTCCCTAGCGTTGATACTGATAAAGTGTTGGTCGGACTGCCTAGCTAGAGTATTTGCTACAATCTTATGCCAAAAGCACATTGCTTCGTCCTCTAACCCATCACATTTGAATTGTACTGTACGATCTCTGTGCTATCTCGACTGGAGAACAGCATCTCCATCTACCAACGTTTGCTCTTGCTGTTGAGAGGAAATATAGATTTATGAAATGCCGACGCTTATCACAGTTTCTCAGTGCATTTCCCTTTGTCGTGTAAAGGACAGATAGTAAATTTGGATCGTGTTATCTTTGTATTTCATAACCAAGGGGGTATTCAGACTATCAGACTATCCCAAGTACAAATCACCTATTCTTTTCTATTTATACCACAACCCCTGGTATCGATAGAATGATGATTACACCACAACATGACAAACAAAACAAACGCTCCGATCGCAATCTACATGATCATCAGCACGGTAGCGACGGCAGAAACAGCAAATGCCAACGAGGGCACAGCGCCCCGGAAGCCACTGCTCGAGAAGCTGAGTACGTCGTTCTTGGGGAGCTTGTATGGGGGCTCGTAGGTGGTGTTTGTGGTCGAGTTGACGGTGCCGTCCCAGCAGTAGCGCGAGAAGCACGAGTTGCACACATCGGGGATTGTCGTGCCTGTGCGCTCGAGAGAGCGCTGGAGGATGGCGCAGCCCACGCACGTGGGCCATTCGGCGTCTAGAGTGGAGTTGCCTTGGGTGACAGCATTGTAGCCGTTCTCGATGATGTAGTTGCGCTCGGTGTCGTTGTAGGACAGGTCGTAGGTGCTGACGTTGCTGTGGTAGACGTAAGGGGAGTTGGGCAGGTAAACGATCAAAGGAGTCATATTGGTGGTGTTGCTAGAGTCACAGCCGAAGAATGTAGGGCGGTAGTTCAGGCCGAGGTTGACAAAGGTCTGCTGGTCGGGGATGGAGGGGAAGGAAGTGCCGTTGGAGATGGGCAGGAAGGTACGGGCGTAGGTAGCAACCAGAGCAGTGCCGTTTGGCCAGTTGGCGCCGCCATTGTCGACGGTGGTATCGGCAGAAGAGTCGATGGCGAAGATGACATCGACGTGTCTCTCGGGCTGAATGAGCGGGTGAAGAGGGATATTTTGCAAATCCTCACCGCCGTCGACGAGCGTAAGCTGGTCAGTGGTAGCGATACGGCTGGTCGCGTTGTTGACACCGAAGAAAGGGTTGGGGTAGTTGGCAATATCGTCGTTGTCCTGACCAATTTCGCCCAGGACTTTAGTAATAGCCTCGTTGATTAGACCAGTGGAACCATTGACCTGCAAGAAGGCCTGGTTGAACAAAGAGCTGGAGGTACCCATGATATATCCGGCGTTATCGAATCCGCGCACACACTGCATGTCTCCCTGTACAACTACACCATCGGAGAAGTTTGAGCCGAGATAGCGCATAGGAGCAAATGCGTAGGTGGTGGGGTCAAAGCTACCAAGCTCCCATGGGTTCATCTCGTAGACGGTAGCATTACCGTCGATGACGAGCTGGCCTCTAGCACGGCCATCAGCGACAAAGATAGGCATGGGGGTGTTGCCAGCTCTGAACTGGTCAGAGTCGGCGATAGACGAGAAAGTGTACGCAGGACCTCCTTCGGTAGCATTGATGAGCTGGTAAGACAGTGCGCGACCCCAGTAATCGGTGATAGTAGTTTCGTAACCGGCATCATTCTTGTCTTGAACAGTGTCGTAGATGTCCTTAAGATACTCGGCCGTGTTCAAAATCGAGAGACCGCTGCTTGCAGGGCCCTCAAGAATGGAGTTGGCAAACTGCCATGTGCCTCCGTTGCCGTTGGCAGTGTCCTGGCTGAGGATGGTTTCAACTGAGCTGAAGTTGTTCATGAACAAACTGCCCACCAACCACGAACCGCCCGAAAGACCAGCCAGGTAGGTTGAAGCCTGCAAAAGACCACCGAGTTGGCCTGCTCCGGTAGAGTTGGCAGTACGGTTGTCGAAAGCGGCCACGGCACCGGCGTAGTTCATCAAGGCGCGGTAACCACCTCCTGATCCAGCAATAGCAATGTTGGGAAGAGCGCTGACGTTGTTTGCCACGCTATCGATATAAGAATTTGTGTCGAGTCCAGTGATGTTCATGCGACCAAGCAGATTTCTCATGGCTGAGACGGTGTTATTCCTTCGTACGTAGAGCCATTCTGTCTCGTTGGGCGAGATGGTGGATGCATTGCGAATAGTAGGGCGATCTGAAGGGCAGTCGACATGTGTAGGGACGTATCCGTTAGGAGCTTCAGGTGCCGCACGCTTGAGCGCAGCCAACGGGACTGCGAGAGCCTCTGCGGCAGCCTGCTCAACAGAGGGGTTACGAATAACAACGATGTTGGCCGAGACCTCAGGGAGAAGGGCGGCGACCGACACCAGGCCGGTCAATGCTGTTTGGGCCTTCATCCTGACGCTGGGATAGAGATATAGATTGCGGTTAAGTGATGGACTGGCATTCTAGAGGACGGGACAAGCAAAAGTTATATATATCGAGGCCGGCTCCCACGGAAACGGAACCAGTAAAGTGACGTAGAAACGCTAAGAGGCTATTACAGTTTCATGCAGGACCCAACACACCTTGGCGCGGTTGCTTTCTCATCCTACTGTCGCGTATGCATACGCTCGAATACGCTCTTCTTATTGCTCCTGACTTTGTAATTTGTGTCGCGTATGTTGAAGGGGCACGTTCCATACTCGCAGCAATTTGACGAGCATAGAGCCAGAAAAGCAGCTGTTGAAACACAACCATGCTCGGGATGTTTTTTCTGAGCACAAGATCAAATCGTCCAAGTCGATCTGCCGTATCGTCGGTTCCCGCGGGCGAGCCCTGTAGATCATTTTGTTCTTGTGGCTACGAAACAGTGCGGTCGGGTGTTTGAGATCCGTGTCAGTAGGGTTACAGCCGCGCGGCGACGGCAGGGCTGCAAAGTCTCTGTTCCCTAGTTCTCGGCACCTCTTCTATCCTGATTTATCGCATCGTCATGGTGAACGCGATGTGCGCGGCGACATCTCCTTCGGATCTGACATCTCCAGCCACTTTTCCTACCAAGAAGTACCTACGTACTCACTCAGCCCTGCTTCCGGATGCTCATGGATAGCAAGTTTCTTCTCGGCGCTCTTGCGGCCGACGGCTGTGCAATCCGTTACGTTGCTGTGCTCACCTAATCAGCATAGGCAAGGGACGCTCAGGAAAAACCGCCGCTTATTGGCCGACAGCAACGGGGAGTGATCCTTCAGGTTCGTATTCTTATACGCGGCGTGCGCGGAGCTCGTATGTATGATGGTGAGCAATCGGAGAGAATAACCCTCTGTGGGACGAGATGATGAAAGAGAAGAGAAATACAAGATTTACACCGAGAGCAGAGAGAGCAGGAAGAGGCGCCAAAAACCTTCGTTCTGTTAAACTAACAATGTCCTTTCAAAACTCCTTAGCCATCCTAGAATCCCGACATATCATGTCATCCTCGTTTCTCGCTTCTAAGCACTCACAGCCCTGTTTACTGAACGTCTTCTGGGCAATTGTACCTCTTCAACCTCACTCTCATCACTGAAGCCACCCCATGGCAATTCGACTTCACTGTCCTCGTCGAGTCCATCAAGACCAAATCTATGGTGTTGCACCTCCTTGGTGTCCCTAGCCCTTTGGGCCAACTCACCAACATCAATACCCAAACTCTGCAATGTCTCTTCCACTTGTTCATCATCCAGTTCTTGCAACTGTTGTTCGCCATCCATGTCTGCAGCAGATGACTTCTGACCCTCAAGTACATCGTAGAGAGCATAAATCTGGTCACTGCGGCGTTCGATCTCGGCCATCAAATAGTCCATCTTCTGTTTCACAGCGAGGCGCTTGCGGCGACCGAGGGCGGGATCGTGCTTGTTGTACATCTTCTCGTAACTCTGGAGTTGAAGCTTAAGATGTTTGACCTCATCTTCGAGTTGCTTGAGAACGGTCGCTAGTGCTATAGGTGGGGGTTGAGAAGGGCGAATAGTGGCGTTCGAGTCGTCTATCTCGCGCTCAGAAACAGGGACAGGCAAGGGAATCGTGACTTCCTTGTCCTGCGAGTCCTGAGACGGGCAAACGGTGCAGTTGAGGTTGTCATGCGAGATGTCACCGACAGTCTCTGCCATAGTGGCTTGAGCACCTGGACCAGTATGAAGTGTGATGTCGGGAAGAATGAAGGCAGAAGTCATTTCTTCTATACTCTTGGTGCGGTTCCTTCGGCGTGACGATGTGCTCATGAACGATGCCTCCATCGACTCTCTTGGCTCAGAGTACGAGATAGCATCGGATGTGTGAGGTGATTGGATACGCACGTTTTTGAGCAGGCCAGTGTTTTCGTCCACCTGAGATCTGATGGTGAAACGCCCTGTATCGTCTTTGACAAGATCCTTGAGAGATGACTTGCGGGGCATAGTCGTAACATTTGTGGAAGTTGCATTGTCTTGGGCCTGCGGTGCAGATACAGCGCGCGCCGTTTTCGAGGCACGGCGTTCTTCCTCCAGAGTCTTTCGTAGCCTTGCTAGTTCTCTAGGATCAAGGAAGCTCAAGTAAGTAATGTCCCTAGAGTCTTCGTTGTTATCCGCGGGTTCGTCTCTGGCGGTTCTAGAAAAGTTCAGGTTGGTCGTGGAGTCAACATCGCTGACGTCCACGATGGGATGAGGCTTAGTGGTGTTATGGCGAGTGTTGGACTTGGAGCGCGAGCGAGAGCGAACATCGGCAGGTGCAGCAGTGGAACGCGATCTTCTGATCTCGTTCTCGATGCTGTCCATGATGTTGTGCTTGGTGTCCTGGCCGGGTCTTCCGCTTGATCGGCGCTTGTTTGTGGGTTGCAGGCTGTCTTGGGCAACACGAGACTTGGACGACTTGGAAGTATGGTCTTGAGCAGGAGCGGACTGCGCGGTCTGGTCGGGCTGCATGTCGCGAACAGCGGCCTCACGACGATGTATTCTTGCTTTCAGATCAGATTCGCGTGAATTCCATTGCTGTGTTTCATCGTGGAATTGAGCCTTGATTTGAGCAAGTCTAACACGCAGACGACCATTCTCAGCTTGTAGAGTTGCGACATCATCCTCCATATCTTGGTTAGAATCGCGCAGTTGAATGTTCTCGTTCTTGAGCTCCTCGGAATTGTAGTAAGCGACGCCGAGCTGGGTGACCAAACCATCACGTTCTTTAGTCAGGTGCTTGACGGCAATGTCGTTGACAGATAGCTTGCGCTCTCCGCGATCCAGACGATCCTGCAGAGCCTTGATGGTAGACTTCAAGGTGGCCCTCTCAACGCGCCATCTCTCTTTGGCACTGCCATCATCATCCTCGCCCAATGCACTGTCGGGGCGTCGCAGCTTCTGCTCGACGTCGAGGCGCGACTTCAGCTGACCAACTTCTGCCTCGTATTCTTCGAGCCTCTTCTGTGCTTCACTTTTTTCTGCTTCGAGGTTTGCAACTTTGTCCTTCAAGAGCTGCAAGGACGCAAAGATTGCCTTTTCTTCGTCGGGGACGGCGATCGAGTTGATGTTGGCGTGGGCGATGGTGTTTGTGATGGTAGGGTTGTTGTACGAGGCAGAAGTGAAGCGCGAACGCGACTTTTGTGAGCGAGAGAAGACTGGGGTGCCGTCTTTGCGCACGCCCGACACGAGCTCGGTAATGTTTGGAAGATCGGGAAGCATGAACGAAGCTTGGGTCTGGGAGCCGGTCCATGTAGCGGTAGGATTTTGTAGCGGACGCTGAGGTGTGGATGCGGATTGCAGGCCTTGGTGGTGCGAGTAAGAAGTGGGCAGATTTGCTGAAGTGAAGCGCGTGTTTCGTGGCTGGACCGAGGTGATGGTCGGGCGGTCCTCGCCAACAAAGGACGAGTCGCTCTCGTGGCGGACCTTGTGGTGCATGTCGGACAAGGAGCGGCGCTGCGAGGCATTGGCTCTCTTGTCGCTCGAGTGAGCGCGTCGCAACGAGGCTTCTTTTCTCAGGCTATCAGCCTTCTTGGGGGTGGGGCGCGTGCTTCTCGGAGGGGTGCTGTGCAGGTCGTAAAGGCTGTCACTGGGCAGCGGAATGTCGGACATGTCGAAGGCTTTGGGACTGCCCTTCTTAGCGCGTCCAGCTTCAATGGACAAGGATGCCTCAGGCGATGGCGATGGCGACTTCTCGGTAAAGTCAGGGAAGCTATCGCGCACGAGAGATGAGTCAATGTGCATGGCGGGCTGAGGTGGGTTGTAGTAGCTGAAGCGCTGCGCACTGGATCTGAGATTGGGCAGTTGCAGCGACTGCGTGGCCGTGTCGAACTGCTGTGTTGACTCGAACTCGGGCTGGAAGCTGGACATGGTCGACGTGTTTCCAGGCGACTGGCGGGGCGAAGGCATGCTAACAAGCAAACAAGCCTGGATATGCAATGCTGAAGAAGGATGCTTGAAACTTGACACGGCACTGTCCACCTCAAGTCAAGTCGCATCAGGTCGCGTCAACATCAAAACAAGTAAACATCAAAACGCCAAGACGCCCAAAACAGCCTTCCCCGGTCACACCACCTGACCTCCAAAGCGTTCTGTCGATCCCACACTCTTCTTGTCACAACTATCTCGACGCAAAACTATCACCAAGTCCGAAGAACAAAAGAAGAGAGCTTGTCTG